>NC_139800.1:66553315-67753315 GCF_965231275.1 Zosterops lateralis | reverse complement strand
AGAATGTTCTTTGTTAATAAATCTTTAATTTTTAAATGTTCAGAGAGGTATTTAAAGCATATCATTGACTAGATGGAACATAATAAACATCTTAAATGCTCCAGCAAGGCACTCAGCAATATCTAAGTTCTGTCATGGTAAAAACAAAATCTCAGTTCAGAAGCTGCAAGAAAGTATTTAACACACTCAAAAGTTTCTGACACACACAGCAGCCAAAGCAATGCCTACTATTGAAAGTCAATTAATTTAAAAAGCAAAAAAAAAAGTTTAGCCATATAATACCTTTTAAGTGTATTAATCTCTAGGTCAACTTTGTACTGAAGTTCTATTACTCAGCTGTTTTGATTTTAAAATTGATAAAAATATAATGTTCAATATTTAATCTGCTTCTACTACTTCTTTCTTCTCTAAATTTTGAGTGGTGTAAAGATCTTTAGTTCCAGAAATTCCATTGTCATCAAAATACCAGTATCTCTGAACTGATTTGCTTTAGGGTGAAAGTGTCTTCATATAGTGCAGCAATGTTTCTGAGTTCAGAACACACTTTGGTCAGGTAAACATATCCCCACTCCTAAAGAAAAATATGTGAATTAATTTACAAAAGACTTTGCAGATACACAGCAAACATATAGTAAGGCTAGTCACGCATTTCACAGGAGCCCTAGAAGTTTCTCCTACTGTTTTAATTCCTTACACCTAAAAGGATAATATTGCAAAATACTAGTGTTTAGAGAAGTGAGAAAGCAGAGAAGAAACTTAGTGTTTGTTAAAAAATCAAGAGAAGATAAAATGCTTCCAAATCTTATTCTTAATCAACATTTTAACTGAATTTCCACCTCAAGTATTTTCTTTTTTCTTAATCTAAGTTGCCAATTGCCAAAAACCAAGCTAGACCATCAAGGCAGAACACGGATTTCTATTTGCAACATTTTCCCGAACTTTCTTAAAAACCTTCAATATTGTTATTACCAGAATTAAAGATCTGATTCTGTGCAAGACAGAGCCAATACTGTTGCTCTTATTATCCAATCTAATCTGTGCACAACCAAAGTAAAACCAAAACAGAATAAAAAATTGATTCTCTGTGAAAGTATCCTCAGCGTTTCTTCTATAGTTACAAACAGATGCTTAATGACTCCTGCCTTGCAAGTTTATGAAATTTGCAAAGCAATTGCAGTAATGCCAGGTGCGTAAGTACAGACCAAAATTAGCAACAGAAGAGAGCAAGCTGTTGTTACCAATTTTGCATAACACTACAATAGCTAGAACAGAGCTAGGCTCTTTTGAGTTTCTTTCAAAGACCTCAGTGATATCAAGCAATTTGAAAATAACCCTTCCAGCACAATGTTTTTCTACCTTTACCAACAGTCATGCTCAGGACTTAAATTAGAAAACTTGCTCCCCAGCCCTGCTCAAAGACACTGTTTCCCATTGAATTGGAAATTTTATTGCTATGGTGCATGCACTCAATTCTAAAACAAAAGCAAGCTTAACTGCTTGAGAGATTCTGCTCTGGAAAAAGTTACTTCTGTAAAAATATTGCTTCTTTGCTTCCCTATTACAACAGAGAATTACATTACAGCCACTGTTTGCTGTATTAAAAAAGTATGAGAGAAACAAAACAAAACTCATAAACAGCCATCCAGTGATTTTAGAAAACAGGGAAATTTTTTAGAAAAGGGAATTATGGCTTTTAGGACAAACAGTGTAAGGAACTTACAGTCAGTATTCCTTTTATGGTTTCAAAGAGTAAGTGGAGTCCCCAGGTTATATTAACCTTACTACAAGCAAGTAATTGGGTACTTCCTGAGATGCAGGGTAATTATTTTGTATTTAATATAATCCTGAAATAACTCAGTGGAGAAAAGGAGATGCAGAAAGTATTTATCATGTTCTTTTCACAGCTCTTCATTATTTGGGTAAACATATTCACATCTTTAGAAAATAAAATGGAAACAACAGCTGAACCACAGCTTTTCAGCTTGCCAAGATCTAGAGTGTGTGCCAGAAGATTAAAATAAAATAGGGTTAGTAAAATTAGAATCTGATCCAAAATATTACAGCTGAAATGCCCCATTTCTTAGTCTGCATCCATTGTTATAGGATGAGAGAAAGGAAAGAAATTTCTTTGGATGATTTACATTTGCAAAAAGGGTCAAAATGTGAACTGGGGGGACCGAAAGCCACTGTTAAAAAGAACTGATCTTTCACAGAAATCTCTGTGAATGCTGTTGGCTGAACCTGCTTAGAAAATGCTGCCAATCAACATGCAGCTCCTCAGCAAAGAGAAGCCTTCTTCCAGAAATGTTTCATCCCAAGAGAAACTCCCTTCATCATACAGCCCTGGAGAACTTATGTATTAAAAATCACCAGGAAATGTAATCTGGAAACACACTGCTTTCAATAGGAAAGATGACATTAATCAGGTAATAAATCAATGTACAACCCCATTTTATATAAAACACATTTATTTCTATCCTATATTACACAGTTAAGGAGCAAGCTGATCCAGTAATATATTCTATGCTCTTCAATGAGTTGCTGCAAGTTGGCACAAACACATCATTACTTCAGAAATCCTACAGAAAGCTTTGCCTCTTGCTAATCTTTTGTTCCTGAAAGCAGAACCCCAGCTATCATTCCCAACATGGAAATCAGAATGAAATTTCTGTGGGTTTTGTTTTGCTGCATAGTTTCAAATGTGCAAGGCCTCCGTTTTTTAGAAACTTCATTCTCAGATAATTTTAGAAGGCCATTTTAAAAAGTTCACATCTGAGAGAGTACTAAGAATAAGTAAGCTGTTTGTAAATGCCATGAAATAAGATTTCCAAGACAAATTGTACCTTTTACCGTTTTCATAGATAAAGATTATATGGAAGAGGAGAATATTCAGATACACAGTATACTTAACAGAATAAAAGCTTCACACATCAAACGTGCAGCAGAAACCCATTCAACCATGCAAGTTCTGGGCTCTCATCATATCGGTGCAAAGGGTAAGACAAAAGTTAGAGATGACATGAGCCACAGGCTGGTCAGTCAGGTTCTCAAGGGTAAATTAGCCATACATACAATTTTTTATCCAACTCCCTGCTGCAAGCTGAGTCACAGCTCCTAGGACCTCTCTTAAGAGACAAAAAGATGCACTTGCAGCTAAAACACAGTATTCCCACAGAAAGGTTACAAGATAGACTCTGAACAAAAAAAGTCTCTGCAGAAGCACTGATATCCTAAGCTTAAAAACCCTCTAAAAAAGCAACAGGTACTAATCTCTCAAAAGATGTTACCATGTAAGACATTTTTCCTTTAAAATATACCCTCATATATGTCCTCAGCCTGGTCATCAACCAGCCACACTTAAACACAAACCCCAAGTTGGCCAAGAACAGGACAGCAAACAGGAGCACCAGGAGCAGAAACCTGTTGATTTGGACTTGCAGTCTTGCAGATATGAGGAGACAACAGCCAGTGCTGTGCTCTGCTCAACTGAACAGGAGGCCAGCTCTTCCTCCACTTTTGTCCTGTTGTGTTGCCCTACCCTAAGAGCACAAAAGGCTCATGAGACGGGACAAGATTTTGGATCTGGGGAAAGAGAGAGAGGGAAATAATCCCATCCAGATTTTTCTTTTTTTCAGAAGTGACACTCAAGTTCTCCCTATATTCATACTTTCCATATCCTGTTTTCACTGCACTGACACTAATCCGCCTTGAAATTGGCTGATTCTGCCCAAGCCATGTTTACACGGAAGCAAGTTTCATCTGGTTGTCCTCATTCAGAGACCAGTTTCTGCTCTGTGGCAGGAGAGATTATTAAAAACCTTATATTACAAGCACATGCTTTAAAATGACTCAGCTTGGAAAGATAACTGTATTATATCAGCCTTCCACACCCTAGGTCACATAGAGGGAGAGGTAGCAGTAAAAATCTCAAATGGAAATTGCTTTCTAAATATATTATCCTCCATAAAAGCCATTTACCAACTGCTAGTACCCACAAGACAAAGGGAAAAGATAAAAATTACACGTGACATGGCAGAGTAGGGAGCAGTGTAGAGGACTCATTTGTATTATCACACTGAACATTAACCACAAGAAGGAAAAAAAATAAATGCTCCCTGTTTTGCACAAACATCAATTACATCTAGTAATTTCACTGATCACTCTTGTGAAGCACTAATGTATACAGCATTCTGGCTTTTATGGCACAGGCAGTGCTTCATTGTCTGTCTCTGCCTCAGAATTCCCTTTTGTTTGGGAGAGAAGAGGAAAACATTTTATTTTCTCCTATGATAAGTAACATCTGCAGCCTCACAGGGGGCCTGAAGATCATACAACCTAAACCTGCTAGCTTATTTCATGGCAGAGAACAAGGATCATAGAATTTTTAACATCAGAAAAAACCTCTAAGATTGAATTTGGCTATTAATCCACCACTACCATGTTCACCACCAAACCATATCTTCAAACCATATCCCCAATCACATCCACAGGATTTTTGAACTTTTCCAGGGACAGCAATCCCACCGCATCCCTCGGCAGCCTGTTCAAACACCTGGCCAAGCCTTTCCGTGAAGAAATTGTCCCTCATATCCAATCTAAACCTCCCTTGGTGCAATTTGAGGCCATTTATTCTCATCCTGTGAGTTCTTATTTGGGAGAAGGGTCTGACCCTCTCCTCACTACTACCTCCTTTGAGGAAGTTGTAAAGAGTGGTAAGGTCCCCCCTGAGCCTCCTTAGCCAGGCTAAACACCCCCAGCTCCCTATGACACTCTTTTTCAGACTTGTACTCCAGACCCTTCCCCAGCTCTGTTCCCTTCTCTGGACATGCTCCAGACCCTCAATGTCCCTCCTAAATTGAGGGGCCCAGAACTGGACCCAGCACTCGAGGTGTGGCCTCAGCAGTGCCCAGCACAGGGGGACGGTCACTGCCCTGCTCCTGCTGCCCCACTATTGCTGACACAGGCCAGGTGTCCTTGGCCTTCCTGCCCACCTGGGCACAGCTGGATCATGGTCAGCTGCTGTTGACCAGCACCCCCAGGTCCTTTTCCACCAGGCAGCCACTCTGCCCCAGCCTGTAGCACTGCAGGGGTTGTTGTCACCCAAGGGCAGGACCCACCACTTGGCTTTGTTGAAACTCGCTCCTTTGGCCTTGGAACACACATCCAAGCTGTCCACATTTCTCTGTAGAGCCTTCCTGTCCTCCAGCAGATCAACATTCCTACCCAACTTGCTGTCATTTGCAAACTGACTGAGGGTGCACCCAATCCTCTCATTTAGATTATGATAAAAATGTAATACAGGGTTGGCCCCAACACTGGGAACCCCAGCGGTGACCAGCCACCAGCTGGAAGTAACTCCATCCACCACCACTCTCTGGGCTTGGAAACCAAGGCAGGTTTGTTACTCAGTGAATACTGAACTTGTCCAACCCATGAGCAGCCAGTTTCTCCAGGAGAATGCTATGAGAAATGATGTCAAGGGCTTTACTGAAGTGCAGACAGACAACACCACAGCCTTCCCCTCATCCACCAAGCTCGTCACATCTGTCGTAGGAGAAAACCAGGCTGGCCAAGTAGCATCTGCCTTTCACAAACCTGTGCTGGCTGTGCCTGATTTCCTGGTGTCCTGTAGGTGCCGTGTGATGGCACTCAAGATTATCTGCTTCATGATGAGTTTTATTGCAAACACACTTCAGTGCAACAAAAACACACTTCTCTTCCTAGGGTTTAGATAACACCTTCATGCTTTACAAGAACTCCAGTGAGCTCCAGTGGAGGGGCATTTACTGAGCAAGGAAGTAAATCCTTTGCTGTTGTTTCCTCATTATCATTTAAAACATTCTAAAATGACCAGCCTTTAAGTCCTTGTTTATTCATCGCTTCAGCAACTGCTACTAATCCCCCTGAAAGCAGGATTTAATTCCAAATGCCACCAGTCACTTTTTTGGGGGGTCATTCTCACCACGTGTTCTCCAGTAGAGCAGGCCAAAAATTATATTCATCTTTCTCTGCTGCTAATTACCAATTTTCTAGACCTGTGAGTTAAGTCAGGAAAAAAGTGTTATTGGTTTGCTTCCCATCCATTCATCTTACACAGGAAAAGGAAAGACACGAGACACACAAGAGAGCATTATCAATGCCTTCTTGTATTCTACATTTCAAATTAGACCTAAATTGTTGTAATTTTCAATTACAAATAAGAGGCACCTAAAATTAAAAAAACCAAACTATTCCTTTATTAGTTCAACAGCTTTTCAGCCTTTCTAAGCTATGGAGCTGATATTTCTATGCTAAAAAAAAAATAAAAATCTGTAGTTGCTAGAGCAGCTTCTTGAATTCAAAAACATAAACAAAACCATTAGTTGCCTACATGCACATGCACCGTATTCCTGTCCAGGCAGACTTGCTCAGTTCAGTAAAACAGGCAAATCCACAGCAGATTCTCATCAAATTCAAGACTAACAACCACAGATTGAAGATGGAAGAAGACACCCCAAATCCTGAGCAGAACTGCAGTTAAGATGATGTTGAGAGGTTGAGGCACTTTCTACTTACACTTTGCCCCTCAAAGAGATATTTCCTAAAGTTATCAAAATTCCAAGAAGTCATTAAAAACATCAAAAGACAATGGAGATAGGGATGAATGCAGCAACTTGGCAAGAGATCAGCAACAAATACTTTTGACTAATCTGTAAATGGGAACCAAATATACTCTATCCACTGAGGCCTGTTAGATAAAGAAAATGTACTGCTTAGTGTCAAATATCCATGTCCCAGGGCTCTCTTTGCAAGTGTGTGTACAATTTATGCTACACAAACAAACCTACTGAGGAGATGCCTCACGGCTTCTCTACCATTTGCAGTGGACTCAAAAAAAAAACCCTATTACCAAAAGCTAAAATTAAATGTGGTCTCATTTTTAGCTCCCATAATAAATTGTTACTTTCTGAAATAGATGTCAGCATGTAAATTACACAGTTGTGCACACTTTCTCAGCTACATCAAGGGTTAATTAAATAGCAGCATAGCTAAGATTACTCCTGCAGTACCTCAATATTTGAATGAACTGGCACATCAAGTATACAAATCAACTTTGCACTCCACAAACACATACTTCTTAGCAGTTTTAAGTTACAGACAGCAGTGATGAGTATATTGCTGCCTGCCTCTGTCAAGGCAGCATGCTAGGGAACCAGCTGAGATGTAAGGTAGTGAGAAGTAAGTGTACATCATTTTCAACTGCAAAAAGGGTATTAACAGTAATTAACAAGCATTTAACCCACTTTGCTCCAGAGCTCCCTGGCCATTATCAAATAACATGAAGCTAAAACCTCTGAAATAGATCCAAACAAGAACACAGACAGGGATTGAGCACTGTAATTCACCACTGCAGGCAGGCAAAAAATTACCACCTTGATAACAAAGGACTGAGGGCACTGACAGATGTCTCTGGCAAACCATGCTGGGACAGCTGAATACCAGCTGCCAGCCAGCCCCTCCATTACTGAGCAACCTCTCAGCCATTGTCATACAGAATCTCCAGTGTATTTGCTCTCGTCAGCAGCTCAGCCCAATGCACTGACTTGTGAAGGGAGAAGAGGCACATATTACCTTTTAGCATCTAGGTACAAGGCTGGTAACCTCTGGCACAGGGATAAGTGAATACACAACAGTGAACAGGCAATAATTTTGAGTGAAGGAGTGAAGCAGGTTGCCGGGGGAAATAAGCTATTAACATCAACCAGAGAAGAATTGCTTGACTGCAACTCTCAGACCCCCAAATCTCTGATTTGCAGGAATTGCCTGATGCTCATGCCAAAAATCATCTGTCACGCTGCACATTCATTCTGATCAACCTAGAAGCAAAGTATATTGCACAGGACTGCAGATTCTGAAGGGAAAGAAAAGCTGGGGCAGAAACAAAGACAACCACCCACTGGATGATGTGGGAAATCACCCATAATGCAAGACACTCAGCCAGCTTCTTAAAACAGAATTTCAGACAGTGACCATATTATCTAGGTATCAGTGGAACAAACAGGTATTCCTAAAAAGAAAGGGATTATGTCCAGCAAGCAATCTAGAGATGTTCTTATTTTCTTTTGTCTAGCATTTAAAAGACAACCAATGTAAGCCTAGATCAGAAGAAATGGATGCCTGGCAAGCAGATGAAAGTAAGCCTTGCCTTCAGATATGGACTAAGTGAGAACACAGGGGAGAAAAGCAGAGAAAGGTAGGAGTATGTGCATGTAGGGTGAGAGAGAAGGAAAATTTAACCTTGTGCCAAAGACTGCAATGTGATTATCTTGTTGCTGCAGGTTTTGTACCTGAAGTGACATGCACATAAAATCAGATCCTCAGTGCTCTTTGCCCTTCATGGGAATATAAATCATCACTCAATCCTCACATAATATTCATCTTGGTCTATTCAGGCTTTCTTTTCAGATTTCTTGAGACAGAAGGCCAAGGCTGCCTGTTCATGCCAAATCCACTCTCAACTAAATACTGTTATATATTCTTAGGCATCCAATTTATAATACTAAGCAACAAGATTCTAAGCACTACAGATTTAGAAGAAGCCAGAATATTAAAAAGATTTTCATCCAGAAGCTATGGATATTTGAGCATTTGTGTTTGGAAGCTCTAGTTGTATGAGTTTTATTGAAATACAGACATACTTCTCTTGGCAGGATGGTATATTTCTTGCTGTAAGACAACTGAAAAACACTGGCAGGACTTGCCCCACATGATCAGCTTGCCTATCACTGATGGCAAAACGTACACTGAATAAGGCATAATAGAGGAACTTGGCTTTAAAATTGTTGTTAGAGTTCTCTTATGCAGCTGGGTGAATTTATGAATATGGTAATAACTATAACCTTTAGAATTCAAGACAGGAACAGCAGATGGAACCTAATTAAGAGAGAAAAAATATTAATTCATCTTCATAAGGAATGGGAAAGGCTACAACTCTTTGCAAAGAGAGATCCTCTGTGTCATTTAATAAATGCAGAAACAACCAAGTAGACTGGGGACTCACTGGGAAACAACTATACCCCTCACTGGAGGCCAAGATCTATTACTTACAGCTTAAGACACTGAATGGACAAGAAACAAGACTAACAATGACCAGTGGTGGTTTCTTTCACCGTACATGACTGCTGTGGTCTGACTGCATTCTCAGCTTTAGCTTACATACTAAAAACATGCAGAAAATTGTATTTCTTTCAAGGTGCTTCTGTTACCTTCACTTCAACTTCATGAAAATCCCTGAAGAACTTGCATTACTCTGTTCTTCTTACAAATAATGCCATGCAGTAGACACATGTCTTTATGTCCCCTCATAAATCTCAGGGTATAAGATGGAGTAAGAGGCTGGAAAAGGCTTTTTAACAACTTGGGAAGAAGAAGGATTCTTGTTTTTTCTCCTGGAAGAAGGGATTGGGAACGGGAAGAAGCAGATGAGGAGCATAAATACCTTAGAAAAATGTAAATACGAGGTCCAAAGCAAAGATCCCAACAAATATTTGGTTCTCTTGTTAAGATCTGTCATGTCAAGAATGAAACTCATACTATGGTTTCATTTGTAAAAATGTTTACATAAGGTAAAATAATTAAGATAAATATCAAGATGGGGGGCAGGGGTGGGATATAATAACAGAGCAAAAGATCTCATTCCCAACTAGGTGTCTCACATTCATCTTCTCCAAAATCAGCCTGCAGTATCTGTACCTCTTTTCTTTTCTCACACTTTAGCATAGAAATTAGTAAATATGTATAGATACAGCTGATTTATTTCTCTTATTCCAGCAGAGCTGAATTCACTTCTAAGGCAACTCAAGAGAAAGTAATGATTTAGCTGAAGTAAAAGCATGTAAAAACAGGTGAGAGATGACAGCCACTCAAGGCTCTTCCTCCATTCCAGGCAATGTTTTCCTAATTGCTATTTCACCAAGCTGGCAGGGGGAGACTAAAAACAGTGAAGCTAAATACATACACATACACACACACACACACACACACACACACACACACACACTCTTACCACATAACTTGTGCTTCTGTTTACTCGGTCCTTATCCAGGCCCATTAAGCAGCATTAGCTGGAGATGAAAGGAATGTTTTGAAGGAGCCAGGCATGTGTTACTATACCCAGTTGGGTAAATAGTGGTGCCAGCGATACAAATCCCATAAACTGTGCATTGTTGATACTTATTTCAACACCTACCCCTGTGATAGTAGCATAAATATAAAACACCTCTTCACAGTAGCATAAATATACACATTTGTATACACACATTGTGTGTGCATGTGGTGCGTGCACTGTTTTCTCACTCTGGTATAACATATTTGACTTTTTTTACCTTCCTATTGCTACAGCTCCCAACTCCAGGGAAGGACTCCCCCTCCCCAGCCCCCTCATCAATTCTGCCCCCCTCCCTCCCATTTACACTTCCTTTAGCTCATTAGCAGAAGTAGGGAAATTTGCATATAGCTCACAACATAACTTGTTCACTTAGACATAAATGTCCAACAGACATTAGAGAATCACATAGTATCCTGATCTGTAAGGGACCCACAAGGATCACTGAGGAAAACTGCTGGCCCTGCACTGAACAGTCCCAAGAATCACACCATGTGCCTGGTTTGTTGCTGAACTTTACCAAAATCCCACTTCTTTGACCAAAACAAATACTGAAAGAGTTGCAAAACACAGTGAGGGCAGAGAGAAATTTGGGGTATTTTCACATAGCCAGATGTCGTGCTAACTGAAATACTCACAGCAACTGCTACAAAATATGTTAGCTTTACCAGTCATGCCAAATAGAAAAAAACAAACAAATTCCTCTTTAAAAGTAGAATAAAATTAAAAATTGGTACAGGTAACAGTGCACAGTATACATACAACACACCTGGTGTCTATACTCAACTATAGTTTGATATGTCAGCTACCCTCATCCCAGAACACACCTGTATTTGCCTCTAATCTCAGCCTCCCACTAGCATCCCTGCAGCAGTCATCACAAGCATAGATCCCTGTGTTTCTCTGACATTTCACTGGGCAGCCGTGCAATTAAAAAAAACCCAAAAAACCACATGAGGCACCTTATGCCACCTACAGGCTCTACTGCTTGCTTTCTCTGAAACTCAGTGTTTATTTAAGCTTGCCTCAGTCTGCTTGTTTTCAACCCTCTGTGCAAAAGTTTTCCCAGAAGTGTCCTGACCCCAAGCTTCCTCTAACCTGCCTTTTCCCTCTCACAAGAGCTGGCAGATCTCAGGGTCCATTTCTGCCATACATTGCTGTCCTCATTTTCAGCAGCACTTTTTCTGGCAAACACTTCCAAGCCTCAGATACTTCTCAGTATGTTCCTTTTCTAGAGCACTACAGTGAGGACTGAAGTTTATTTTACCCTTTAGGAGCATAGGACTCCCTTGAATTACACTTCTCCCTGAAGATCAGATGAAAACAAAAGGACTATTTGCTTGAGAAAGAACTAGGTGTTCAGAGGCAATTGCATTATTCTGTATCAGAATTACTTCACTATTAGTTAATTCCACATAATAGAAATTGAAGAAAGTAAAAATTAAGACACACAGCTCACTTTCTTCCCATGTATCAATTTCTCTGAGAAATGGGAGAACCTGCATAACACTGCACTAGGTCCCAAGAGCTCCATTACAAAAATGTACCACATATCATTGTAGCAAGAATCATCCCTGTGAAAATCATTCTTATAGAAGCTGCGCAAGAGATGAGGGGGAAAAAATATTACATGTCACCAAAGCTAGGTAATAACAGGAAGGATGTCTGTGTAGGCAGAGCTCCAAATTTCAGTGGAAGCAGAGCTTCAGTAATAGAGTGATAGGTTTTTGCACTCTCATAAATACCTAGTGAGATAGGTTTTACTCTAATACATGAAGGCAGAGCCAACACTGACCTGCAGGCAACTAGCTGCAAAGCCACTTATATTGGAGACCTCAATACAAAGTGTATTATTTTGGCATAATTTCTTGGTTTGGGTTGGTGTTGGGGTTTTTTTGAGGAAATGCCATGGGAATCCTTTAGAGCTTTCCTAAACACAGACTAGAGAAGTTTTCAAGTGACATGATAAATTACTTTGTTGAGTCTTACAGGCAAGATAAGTAATTCGTACTTAGAAGAGAATAACCTCACTGGACAGGCAGGAGAAAGCTGCTCTGACATGCTCTATACATTTCTAAGAGAAAAGTGCATCATCTACTCTGCTCCTAGACACTCCTTTACATAAAAGAAGATACATTCAGACTTTGAAGGGAACCACATCTGAAAAATCAGCAAACAAATGCAGCATTACCATATTTGGTAGTTGCGATATTTGCATACTTCAATCAGCCTCTTTGGAAAGTGTGTTGTGATCTCATGGATTACTGGTGAAGTGTTGTGATTTTTCATCTGAAGTCATGCCCCCAATGTATTTTTAATTTAAAAAGCCTTTTGCATGAAGAGGTTTGTACACATGTTAAAAAACACTATCAGGCATCCCAAAATTTATCTCCTGGACATACTATGACCATATTGTCTTAAACAGATTTGACCTCGATATACTTTCCTGGTCCACATAAGCATCTGGTGTCAGTACCATTTTCCCTTCTTACCTTCAAAATAATATGCCTCCTTCTTCCTGTTTGAGACACCTGAAAGCTGATGGTCCATTGACAGCTGTCTGAATTGGTTTATTCTTTGTTAACTGTTTACTTTGGATCAAATGAAAGCAAAAAGGAAATGGAAAACAGCCCCACTGGGAAAAGACTCATGTGGGACAAATTAGGAGCCACCATAAGATTTAAAAGTCTGGGGAAAAAACAGGACTAACTGGAGGCAGCTGTCAGGATGTGGTTTTTCTGTTTATATTCTTCTCTTTCCCTCCCTTAACCCCCTAAATTATGAAAGTAAGCATGTGTATGTGTGCATGCACAAGAAAGAGCAAGTGAACATTGATGTCTCCACACAGCACATGTAAGAATATAATGTAATGTTACAAGAGAGGCATCTTGGTCATAGAAATAAATACAAATGGTAGAGCAACTTATTCAAGGAAAGAATTAACTTTTTTCCTTATCCAAGTATCATACTGTACTGTAAATCTGCAATTTCAGAACACCAGTTTTAATTATTAAGTGAGCTACAGACTGGAACTGGAGGTTAAATGCTCCCCTACAATTTTGTGGATCATAATTCCGTTGCTGGATCAAACTTTCCTTGTATTCCATCATCCCCTCTAAAGACCAAAACATCAACTGTTAACATGGCCTATAACCATGTAGAAAACTATTTCCTATCCAGAAAAAAACAACAAATAAACAAAAACAAAAACAAACAAAAAAAAAATCAAATACCTCCATAGTCTGAGATTTAAATTTAACATACAGTAAGTAAAGCATGCTTGGTACTAAGAATCCAAAATTTAAAAGAAAAAGAAGATTCAAGCCCTGGAGGAGTTATTCCCTTTCACGTCTTCTCATGACTATCTCCCAACTTATTACTGTAATACTCCACATAATGCACTCAAGGAGAACAAGTTCAACAGCTATTGTTAACAAATAGGTAAATTAGTACTCCTGGACATAACAGCCTCCTCCTACTCCTTACCATCATCTTCACCTTCATATCATATCAGCTCAGGTCATTTTAGGGTGGGATAAAAATCAAAGTCACAGATAAAGGAAGAGGAAACAGAAGGAACCACTGGACCATCTATATAGCCATAATTCAAAAGGCAAAATATCTGGACTTTAAACTTCCAGACAAATCAAAACTGCTTAGAAACCAAATTACACAAGAACTGAACATTCCTCCTAAGAAGGAGTCTATCAGAAAAGTGAACCTTACTCTGTAGACATTTAGAGACGGAATAGGATAGAAAGTTTTAAGTGCAATCACAGAAAAACAAAACCAGATTGCCTGGTCAAAGCAGACAGATGCAATCGAGACTGGTTTTCCTTTAACTGTTCAAACGGTTTGACTTTCCCTGCTGGGACAATGAATCAGAGACAGCTTAGTAGCAGGCAGGTGCTTTTCACAGTCTAGCTTTTCTGTGTAATTATGGTCCTAGTTTGACAGATTATTATTGCAATAAGCACCTCAACAGGTGATGCCAGAAAAAACAATACTGTAACAATATGCCTTTCTGCTGTCTAACAGTCATATAAAAGTAGGTTCTCAGTTTGCTGTGAGCATGTTCACAGTCATGTGCACCAAAAGAAAAAAATTATCCTCCAGTGTCATTGGAAAAAAAGCTCTAAATGCAATATCTACAACATCAAGGTACTTGGGACTCCAGTCAGAAGCTGCTCTACCCTGTATGTTACTGTCTGTGATTAAATATCTCACCTCTTTGGAAAAAATTCATTGTGTCTTTCAGGGCATATAAAAGTTAAAAGGACCCTGAAGACAAAAATTAAGAAAAAAGAAGGTTAGAATTATTTTTTAATGCTTTTCTTTTATGTTATTTGTAATAAACACCAGAAAATATACCCATAGCTAAAGACTGCAATTTTTTCACCTAACTTCTGATTTCTTCAGAAAGTTACCTCACTCTCAATCTCACTGTAACACCCTTAATGACTTCAGGCAGGAAAGGTATTTTTCTTTGCTAAGAACACATGTTACAAAAAAGACTGGTTTTCCCAGAAAATTACAGGCTCTTCTAGCAATAACTACCATTCCTGTTGTTATTTTTATAATGCAGGAGTAATTCTAAAACATCTAAATCTGTTTTTTGTATGACCACTCTAAGGTGACACCTAATAACCTCTGGGAAGAGACAGCGACACTTTTTCTACACACTCATACTGGAAAACATCATGCACTCTTAGTCTATTTTAGTACTATATACTATTCATATAATACTAGTATTACACAAACCCATTCACCATCACATGGTGTAATATTCAACAAAGCTCTCTGCCACAAATTTAATTAAGAATTGACTGAGTCCACAAAAACAGGATGAAAACTAAGCCACTGAGCTACCCCTATCACCCTCAAGGGGAAAAGATCCCAAACCAAACACATAAAAGAAAGGAAAAAAACTCCAGAAACTCTCACACAGCAAAAACAGAGCAATAAAGCCCCCATAGCTGTCATAGCATTGTTGTCACATATATTTATTCTCCCATCTGTTCACAGGGGCAGAGGCTGTAGAGGCTGAAATTTGAAAAGATTTTGTCTTGTGGCAAGCAAATTTAAATATTTCTAGACAGCTATGTCCATTAGTTGTTGTTACATTAAAGCACCGTTTATTCCTTGTATGAATGAGATTAATCAGAAAGAAAGAAGTATTTCTTAGTGTCACTTAAAGTGCAACAGGTGAGAAAACCAAATAATTTTCATGGGTCTTTGAATGGCCTTTAATTAGCAGTATCTTAGAGCAGAGGTTTGACCTCCTAATATTTTTCGAACTGCTTTTCCTTCTGAAAAGGAGTAAAGCAGAGTGAAATAGAGGGCTGTGAGTTTCCCCAGTGCTTACTCCTGTATTCTTTCAACTGCTTTGAAGGCAAGAGAGAAATGCAGGAACTGGAAGTGGACAGGAATAAGACAAAAATCTGTAAATACATAACTCCAAAAACAGTGCAGGAGAGAGCAGATAAAGCGGACATTAGCACTGTCTTTCTTCACTGAACAAAATACTGGCATGTGGATGGCAAACACGGCACATTTTTTTAAGTTACATTTACAGTACAGAGTTAGTGGATCAGACACTTAAAATTTAACTGCTAACACTCTGTTTTTTATTACCTAAATGTTATTCAGTAAATCTGTCCAGCTGGTCACCAAAAGCTAATCTGGCAAGAGTCCAAATCTCAAGGATCAAAAATTACTGGCTCCATGCAGACTCTGTTAAAGCACATTTGCTCCCCCCAAGAACAGACTTCTCCTCTCAAGGAATATTTTCATGCTGGCCCGACTGCTGCACGGCATCAGGCTCTCCTCCCTGAGCATGCTCCTGCTGCCACGTGATGCCCTTCAGCCTCAAGCTCTGAAATGTGACTCTCAACACCACTCTTTCCCATACAGATTCCCAATATGCTGCTGATGCTTAAATTCACATCCACACGCTTAAATCAGAACACATTATTTAAAATCCATTTCTTTTCATAGTGATTTTTTTCAGTCAAGAAATGGACACTATATGGGAGAGTCCAGCACATCAATTCCTACACCAGATAAAAACTGTAAGGATGCATCTACTGGCTGTTTAGTATGAGTGGGAAGAAAGGCAGGGGGTTGGGGGGAAGTAAGAGCCAACCCTGCTTGTAAGTGAAATGAACCTGCAATGTTTTTCTTTACTGCCATGCTGTGGAAAATACAGTAAAACATTCCAGCCAGGCTTCTTTTTCCACAGCGTGGCAGTAAAGAGAAGCAGCACAACTGCAGCCCACCTTAGGATGCAGAACGACTGGAGAAGGGCAAGGAAAGGACTACTTTTACTACTACCCAAACAACAAAGACACAATTTAAAAAGGAAACTGATCATATCACTTACTGGAAAGAAGAGATTAGTCCTGCTAATTAAAGGCAAGGATTCTCATCTTCTTCCAAAGGGTGCAGCTCTTCCTCCTTACTGTCTGTCTGTTTCTGATTTTGGCTCTTACCAAAATATTCATTCCACTGAAATGCAAACTTCAGACCTATGCATCTGGGACAAATTACTGCAAAAACAAGTACCTTTCTTTGTTTGGTGTTAATCTAAAACAGTTATTAAAACAGTTTTAGCTGAAACCCTTGCTCCTTCACAGCAAATATTCAAGTACTTGGTACATGCATTACAGGCAGGCCAGCCTCTTCGGTATTTTCTGCGGACTCAGCCCTGTGACAATTCATCGTGTTCAGCATGGCACCTACTGGTCTGAGTCCTCCTGTTCCCCTCCTGGGATGCCAGCAGCCTTGCTCAGACTGTTTTCAGAACTGGGACAGGGCTCCAAGTCTCCACACAAAAAAACTATTATTTTTAAATACTCAGGATTTATCACTTAAAATACTTACTTAATTTGCACAATTTCCATTACTAAACCTCTCTTATAGATTAAAGAAATAATAATTTTAACAATTAAAATTAATTGCCTTTTGTGCCAATGAGGACTGCCCTGCTTCCCCCTTCCTGGGGCTCTGACTCCTTTGATCTGTCCATCTCAGTTACAAACATGAGCTGCAGAGTGGCAGGTTCAAGTAGGAATGAGGCAAATAATTCCTGAGTGGAATGAAACTGAAACTGGCAAGCAGCCAAGATGCTAGCCTGACCAAAGAAAAAATAACAGTGATAACAAATAACAATTTTTGTAGTTACCACTCCAAACAATCCCAAAGAAAAGTGTGGCTGGGAGATTCAGCTTGAGATTCTTGCTGAATCACTGGCAAAATGGCTTTCTGTCAGCATACAGTCAAACATACTTACAAGAAAAATCACAAGAAACATTCTTTGTAAAGAATAATTCAGAGGCATTTAAAAGAATAATGAAAAATAAAGAATAATAAAAGGGAGGGGTTATCTATTCCTTTTGCACACTATTTGCTATACAATAAAATATTTTCATATGAAACTAGTCTGTATGCTACTTTTCCCTATTTCCACTCTAGCTAATTTTAAAAAAAATTATCAAGTTGAACAACTCAGAAGATTACAGTAAGAAAATACAATTTATTTTGATAAAAGACAAAATAAAGTTAAAAAAAAAAGGAAAATAACAAAAAAAGAAACATTTCCAATAAGATTAACGAGAGTAAAGGACAGCTAACACCCAAAATGATGGCAACGTGTAAGAAAACAACAAAATCTGTTCAAAACATTGGCTCTCTCTTTTATTTCCAGGCTTAAATAGACTGATAAAGTATGAAACACCACACCAAGCTGTAATATTTTTATAGAAGGAAAAAACATGCTTCGACAATTTTCATTTGGAGAAAAAGTGATAGCACTTTCTGCCAACTGTGCCGACTTACAGAGGGTTTTTTTTTATTTCATTGCACTACTGTAGATTCTTCAGTTTCTGAACATACAAAGAAAATATAATGCACAGAGAAATTCTTCTGAGCACAATAATCTTAGGAAGTATGACACATTTTTTCTTTCGGGTTCAAAGGTTACAATACCCGCTTCAGACAGACTACTAAACACCGCATCATTGGTATTTCCATATTTGCCAATAAATCAGGCTTTGAAAACCTAAGTATTGCAGCAAATACATGAACTGGCTTCACTATTCAAAGAGCCTTTGCAATGAAGTCAGGCTAGCAAACCTAGGTGTAAAGCAGAACGCCCTGGCAGGGCGGATTTGGGACACGCTGTCCGTGCCGCACTCCCCCAAGCATTGCATGCCACGCAGGAAGGCACTGCCCGTCAGGGGGCTGCACACCCAGCCTACAACCACCACCCACTCTGTCTCCAAACATTTCCATACCCACAGAGGCATGAAAGAGGGGCAGTGACAGGCACGAAACACCGAAACCTTGCACGAAACACTTCGGAGAAGCTCCTAGCAGCATTCATTGGAAATTAACTCCTTACTGACTCATGTGATGTTCACGCAAAGCCAAAAAAATGGGAGAAGAGGGGACTGACAATGGGCTGTGAGCCGTAAATCAGACCACGGTGGAATGGAAACTGGAATTGAACTTCACAGAATAAAGGTATAGGAAAAAAATAATCTCTTCTTCAGTTATACACTGAAATTACTTTCTCTTGATGGCACATTCATTCCAAGGCATGCCTTTGTTCAGAACACCACATCACTACCACAAAGTAAGAAAAAGCAAAACATCTGCTCAATTCTTCTGCACAAAGTGTTCTGCCTGCATTTTGGCTACAAGGAGAAGTGGAAGAAAATCAAAAGAAAGAATATAAATAAAATACAAAATAAATATAAGAATATAAAATGAGGGACAAGGTGAGAGGGAGAGAAGACTAGGGACTAAAGAAGACTAAATTTACAATCTAGATGGTGTATAGAAGTAATGATTAAAATAAAAATTAAAACTTTTCTGCCACCACACAAAATAAAAACTGCCAACTGTACAGCAAAGCACAACACTTATGCAGAACATAAATGACTGGGGCACCTTACATGAAGCTGCAATTCCTGATGTTTATACTCATCATGGTATTAAAATGGAGTAACTGCCAAAGGAAAGGAGCTCCTTACAAACTTTCTATTTACTATCCTGTAAAATGTACACTGTGATGCCAGAATCCTTTTAGAGAAAATGCTGTGGAAGAAATAAACCTTCAAGCATACATTGGACAAAAGACAATGAGGAAGCAAATAATCATCCAGATTAAACCACTAAAAAGATGCCTTTTCCTTGTTCACAAGCTACAAAACAAGCCTCATTTTCTTCATCATCTCATAAAAGAGCATAAAACTGGTCAAGAAAATTTCCATGATGCCTAAGACTATATAACCCTAACAATTTTCTCTGCAGTATAAAAAATTAAATAGTAATAATGGAAAACCTTGGGAAATGTGGAGATTTTATTAGTTTTATTAACTCAACAATATAAACTTGAATTATCTTGGTTTGCTTATTTGCTAGTTACTCATTTCAAAGTGCCTCTCAGTGCTAATGAAAATAAAATCTCAAGTGCTTTATAAAAGAAATGGTGTTGGCTGAAATGACTAGAGATTTTTATTTTATTTATGTTAAGATGTTTTCTCTTCATTTAGTAACTAAACTGTTAATTTAGGAAGTGGTAGTTACATTTTAATACCTCCTATATCAGCAATGTCATCAAAAAAATCAAAGCCAAACAAACAAAATCCCCAAGTATTAAAGTAAATATTATTGGGCTGATTACTTTTTATTTATTGTCACTAGATATTTAATAATACCAGGATGTTAGAAAAGGATATATTTAACTTTTCTGTTGCATTTCTTAGTTCTTTAACTGTATGGCACACTGTGAGTATTTATGCTTGATCTCTTTTTTCCTCATCCATTTATTTGTTTTCCTTCTAGTTTGTGCTCCCAGCCTGAACTAAATTAAAAAACTATTTTCAACTGATTCAGAGCTATTTAAACTTATTACTCCTTCAAGGACATTTTTACTTGAAGCACTTCAGGAGTTAAATTGCTAAGTTAAAATCAAAGTAATGACCCCAAGCAGAGATAACTGAGTTGCGGTGTAAATTCATATAAATAAAATTGGACAGAGAGGCATTTCCTGCTGAAAGATAGTGTCTCGATTTAATCTTGTACTGGCACTAAGCATGCCTCATGGTTCTAAACAGCCCATCACTTGCATTAAGACTATCACAAAGTGAATGAATACCAAACAAACCCAATCAGAACTTTGCCCTCACAGCTGTTAAAGCCTCCAATTTCCTAATACTTCCAGACCACTTGAGTGACTGGCTCACAAAACATAGGGATAATTAAACTGACACAAAACAACTGCCCTGTTTAAATCCTAGGGGCAGTTTGTCTAACCTTCTGATCCCAGGGGAACCTAGAGCCACTCAAACACCTGTCTGTGGTCACTATCCTGCACAAAGTACCCTACCCAGTATATGAGACCATCTATCACATGCACTAACATGCATCCACATTTTGCTGTCATTTATGACATCCAGAAAATGCAAATCTTACATCTGCAGATGTAAAATTACAAAATTACAAAATTGCAAGGCAAACTTGTTTCTTACAGGTAGATGACACTCCACCAGCATCATCTACCTGTAAGAAACCAAATGTTTTAACCAAGTCAAAACATTTGACACTTCTTGTGAAATGCCTGAAGGACAGAGACAAAAAACCAAACAACTCCAATACGTGTACAAAGAGAATATGCAAGTAGTATATACTTTTCCCTCACTAAAAAAAAAAAGCCTATATCAAACAAACACAGCACCAATTCTCTTTCGCACATTTTTCCTGAAAATAAAATCATTTACATTTTAACTATTCCAGTGTCATAATCTCTAATTCCTTTCAACTTAGGAACAAATAAAAAGCACCTCCTTGGGAGTTTCTGTCATTATGAAAAAAAAAGACCACTCGTCTAAAATCTTCTCATCTGAGAAGTGTTCTGGCAACACTATATTGTGTATCTTTCAAACACTGATAACATTTGCATCTGGTCTTGTTTTATTCTATAAATCAGTTCTTTCATTTATAGATAGCTTTCTGAAACTCTGAAATGACTTGGCAATCTCTGGAAGGATTTCAAAGGGTCACTTGATTCTCCTCTCATAGCACATTGGCAATATTAACTGCACTTAGCATAACACCATCCAGGCTCAGTTTTATTATTTCTCTATGTGATCCAGGGCTTCCATTTTCATCCTCAGAGTTCAATCACAGTTTTTCACATACTGCTCCTGCCAAAGGACAGAACAATGCTTACCGTTTTTACCCCCTTTTTTTTCCCCTCCTTTTAAGCTATATATTCAGATGAATGTCAAGTGCTGACCGATGATCCCTATTTTCAGTTAAAATACATACTTAGTTTTGGATTTAACTCCCTGCCTTTTCAGCCAAAGTTATTTAGGTGGGTTCAATCAAGCATGTGATTAGAAATAATAACTCACAAGCAATGAATTCAGCAAGATTAGATCTTTGCCAAACTGTGCAAGTGTGGCACACTGCCATCTCTTAATTCTAAAGAAGATACTAAAACTTCCCTCAACAGACCTGATTTTTGGACCTAAAACATTGCACTGTGATTTAAAATTCCCAACTCCTTAAAGACAATTAATACATCTGTGGCTTCCCTTCATTGGATACCTCCTATTATAACAATATTATTGAAGTAGCCATAGCCAGAAACAAAAAATGTGGGGAGACTTTCAAATACTTTTCTAAAGGTGAAACTATGCACAAAGCAGAAAATTTTTGGTCTTGAGGTAAAAATCTACCAGTAATGACACAAAATAAAATAAGTGTGTATTAATGACATTAATGAAATCTTAGTTTATCTTCAGTTACCCTCTTTCAGAATGGATTGTTCACTGAAAAATACAATTGTCAAAAATGGCAGAGCAGAACTTCAGAAAATTGTATCTCCAAGAAGGAAAAAATGCAGCTCATTCTTCTCCTTAAGTTGTCTCCCTACAAAACAAAAGGTCAAAAATTGGTCTTTCTTTCCACTCAACTAAATGAAAAGCTGAATTCCAGTGTCTAGTCAGCAAGATATTCTGGTATTACTCCACCTGGTTTGTATCAACAGCCTCCAAAGAATTACCTACCATTAGAAAAATCTCATTTGGATCCAGGTTTGGATCCACCTTAACAGATCTCTTGTTTCCTCCATCTCCTTTACCAACTATTTCCCACTATTTTATGGATACTAGAACACAAACATGGATTTAAAAATCATTATCTGGCAGCAGTGCTCAAGAATTGTGAAAAGCAATGCTTCGATGTCAGTTTTTACAGCTGAGATTCCTGCCTGAGAGAAGTTCAAGTGACTTGCAATGGTTTACTCAGCTATTCATCAGAACATCTAGAGGTGCTCACGGTTCAAAGGCGTTACTAACCTGCCAGCAATCCGAATATAATGACCCACAAATACTTTTAAATATTGTCCTTTCTAAGGTTTCCTCAGGTGCATGTGAAGTGCCCTTTTCAGTTTCCAAAGAGAACTTGCCATATGGTCCTGCTCCCCCTGCTATTCAGCATCGGCAATAGCCATACTTGTTGTCCCAGACTGACAGTCCAAAGAAGCAAATCTTAGACTGTAAACACTGAAATCTACCTGAAACACATCTCACACCTCAGTGTCAAAACCTACGGTGAACACTGGATACAAGGAAGGATTTGCCTTCACCTAGCTAAAAAAAAAAACCAACACTTTCAATGAAAAACTGCAGCATTTTGCTGCATTTCCCTTACAAAGTGAAAATAAAATGCCACACAACTGCTCTGAAAAATTACAATAATCTTTTCAGAACTGTCCTTTAAATCAGAAATGGCACGGAAAAAAACAATAGAACAACTCAAAGAGGATGAATAGAAAGATAGAATATCTTTCCAATCAGGATTTTTATAGTAAATTGCATTACTTTTTTTTTTAGGCTCTCCCCCTTTCTTGTGCAAAAAATATAAGGGAGTCTGTGTCCTTGATTAGCATATAATCTATAATGGCTTTAAAAATGTTTTTGAGGAAAAGAGTCAGAAAATTCTTGAACATAATTGTGAGTATATGTAAAGGTAACTAGTGTACTTTAATAATCCAATTTCTCCTGTAAGACTCCACTAAAAATTCTGTCACATAATCTATGTTCAGTGAAACATTTACCTCCATATGATTTCTTTATAAGAGCTTTCCATCTGTTTGCAATTTTTATTGTCTTCACAGGAGGTATAGATAGGATCATCAGCATAAACTTAACTTAGATCTAGAAATACCACCACAATTTTAATATTCATCCAATTAAAAAAAAAATGTTAACCGTTCTCCAGCTCTCAATTTTTATGACCTATAATATCTTCCCACAAATTCGTACTGTCCTACAAAAGGGATAGAAATATTTTTGAAAGTCCTCAGTCACACTGGGCTCTTTTCAAAAGCACTTAACCACAGCAGTTTTCTCCCTCCTCAAAATCTCAGTCATGAAAACCTACAGAGCTATCACTTTTTTTTAATAGAAAAATAATAAGCAAAATATTTTTTAAAAAAACTAACTTATTTAAAATATATGTAGGAAAGCAATTTATTACTCCTTAAGTAGGCTGTTCATATACAGCACCATCAGTACCATATTTAGTTCTAATCTATTACCCTCAGCTTTTACATTTATTAAAGCAAGTGCAATGAAAGACTATTTTTAGGGGATGAAGGGAGGACAACATGACATGTTCAAGATAAAAAGTAATCTAAGCAGCCAGATTTCTTTATCTAAAACTCAACTGAAATCCAAGAATATAAGAAGAACAATTCATACTAGAGCTTGACAGCCATTTTATATAAATTTAGAAAATAACCAGAGGAAAAGAAATGGAATTATTTCATCTGCTGCCCAAGCTGTCCCCTTTACAGATTAAAAAAAAAATTATTTCAAAAAGATACAAACTGCTTTTGTCCCTCAGTTATATATATGAAGTAAATGACAATTTGGGCCCCCAGAATCCATATGCATGTGAAAACATTCCTTTCTCACTTAAAAAATGATCAGTAAAGGCAAAGAATAATGGCTACTTGATTACACAAATTATTTTCATAGACTTTAATTAATCTTGCTTAGTTATGTTCTTCTTTTTGAACAAATATTCAATAATATTTGAGATTAAAGTATTATCTGACTTCCTTCTGTAAGTGAAAAGGTATTTTTATCTGATTTAATTACATCATATTTTAATTCCCATATTCCCATTTGTTGTCTGTAAGTTATTAAATATACACACTTTTATGTTAATTTCTTATGAGAAATACAAAGAGAAAAAGAAATCAAAACACTAAAAAGCAGTTAACCTTAATGCAGAAGTAAAATCATCATGGATGGAGGTCATATCTTGTCACACCATTTGTGCACCTCCTGTTTGGGGGCGGGTGGAGAAAGAGCAATATTGAGTAAATCATGTGAAATGTATGTCAATGTACCCCTTTCACTAATCTTTATTGGTAATTTACAACTGCATGACATTTTTAAATTTAATGGCTCATCAAAGCCTTTGAGTGGAGTCCGTTGTGAGTATTCATTAAGTGAAATTAAACATAACTTTCCATAAAAAAACTATGAATAATGGGGCAAGCCTGCAACCACCTACCACAACAATTTATACTTGCAATCCTGCCTTATTACTTCCAGAGACATTTTAAAAAACCATTTGACCAGTTGGCAGCTACAAAAAATACTTAGTTCATGCTATAAACAACTCTGGCAGAAAAATCTTATGTGTCCCTGAAGGATGCACTAATTCTTCCTTCTCCAGTGGAAAAAGATAAGCTAAATACAGAAATACACCACCTCTCTTTATCTGCAGGATAATATTCCCTGCATGTTTTTCTCCCCAGCTATTTATGTTCTTTCCACGAGCAGAAGTCATAAATAATGCCACTAAGAATTCAGGTAAATGCCATGAAACTGTCCGGACTGTCCAGATACAAAATTCCCTAGAAACAGTCTACACAATTTAATAAACATGTCCACCTAAAGACATCTCTGTCTCCACAAAATCAAGCATAGGACTATACTGCAGGACACAAAAAAGAAAAATAAAACTACCAAGAAAGTAAAAGAGGAAAACTACCTGTTGAAGGTAACTATTCAAATGCACATCCTAGACACAAGTTTTGGAGTTATCTACTGTAATTTTTAAAGCAGCCAAGAAGGCAATTGTCAGCTTTTGAAATTCAGCCTTTCTCTAGAAATAACTGTCTCAAATTTATTACTTTCTTCTTTTTTTTTTTTTTTTTTTTTTACTTAGAAGAAAGTAAAAAAAAAAAAAATAGTACCTTTTGCTATGAAGATGTCTTGTGAATAACACCTGAGAGTGGATTACACCAAACAGCATGGGAGATAGTATATGAAAAATTCATAAAAGAGACCTGAAACAACAAAACAACCCTAAGGATTAAAATTAAAAAGTACTTTTAGATTTACTTAATGAGAGAAATTTTTTTTTTTTTGAAGCCTCTACCTCCTGCACAGTGAGCTGACTAACTGCAGGAATGGCGTGGCAACTCTGGCTTAATTTCCTTTCTGAGTGCCAGCACGGCCCTTGCTCTGCAGTGATAGCGTGCAGAGGGCAAGCCCTATGCTCACGAAAGGATTTGATGCTTCAGTGAGCCCCAGCAGTCGGAATGGCAGTCGGAAGGTGGAGACACCATCTTAGAAGTAAAACCCTCGGTCCCTCCTGACTCACTGTGATAGATGAGTGGTTTGGACACCCTGCACAGACCCCTCTGGGCACAGCACTGTAAGGTCTCGTGGTTTATGTATGGTATGTGTTATTCTCTTGTGTGTTATTGCTCCAGATAGACTGGAGTGAGTTGAGCTGGAGGCCACAGAGCCCATCATGGCTACAGCACATTACCTGCACTAAATATCTCTTGAAATCCCTTCCTGGGGGGACTGTCCTGAGATCCAGCAGGCAACTCTCACATTTTTGATATACAGCTCATTAACCGTGTCCCAGGCTGTACTCCAGCAAGGCACTCTAAAGCTCTTACCAAACCAAAAATGGCAGATTTCAAAACATACCCCGCTGGTAACTCCACTAGTAAATACTGGCTACTATTTACCAAGCAGTAAACATGGTCAGTGACCTGCCACTTAGACACACAAGTGGCCAGATGGGATGCATCCACAGATCCCAGGAAGCCATCACCGAGCCACTTTGCATCATTTATCAGCAATCCTGGTAGGAAGGTCCCAGTTCACCTGAGAATAGCAAATATGGCATCCAAAGAGGGCCAGGATCCAGGGAACTGCAAGACTGCCAGTCTGACATGGGTGGAAAAGGCCATGGAGCAGATTGTCCAGAGTGTCACCATGCAGCACAGACAGCACAGCCAGGGGACCAGGCCAGCACAAGTTTAGGAAAGACAGGTACTGCTCAGCTACGCTTGTCTCCCTCTGTGGAAAGGGGACCTGCTCAGTGGATGAGGATGGCTGTCAATGCTGCCTGACTAAACTTTAATAAAGCCTTTGACACCACTTTCCCCAGCATTCTGTTGGAGAAACTGGTTGGTCACGGCTTGGACAAGTGATGTGTCACTGGGTAGAAAACTGTCTGGATGTCCACACCCATAGAGTGGTAGTGAATGGAGGAGTTACACCCAGTTGGTGGCTGGGCACTACTGGGGTTCTCCAGAACCCAGTGTTGAGGCCTGTTTTATATCTTCATATCTTTGTCTATCAGCTATCTGGACAAGGGCTCAAGTATACCCACAGTCAAATGGCACCAAATTGGTTTGTACGTCTGCCAGAAGGTAAGAAGGTGCTGCAGAGGGCTCTGAACAGGCTGGATCCACAGGCCAAGGAAAACAGAATGAGTTTCAACAAAGCCAGGTGGTGGGTCCTGCCCTTGGGTCACAACAACCCCTGCGGTGCTACAGGCTGGGGCAGAGTGGCTGCCTGGTGGAAAAGGACCTGGGGGTGCTGGTGACAGCAGCTGACCATGATCCAGCTGTGCCCAGGTGGGCAGGAAGGCCAGGGACACCTGGTCTGTGTCAGCAATAGTGGGGCAGCAGGAGCAGGGCAGTGACCGTCCCCCTGTGCTGGGCACTGCTGAGGCCACACCTCGAGTGCTGGGTCCAGTTCCGGGCCCTTCAATTTAGGAGGGACACTGAGGGTCTGGAGCGTGTCCAGAGAAGGGAACAGAGCTGGGGAAGGGTCTGGAGCACAAGTCTGATGAGGAGCAGCTGAGGGAGCTGGGGGTGTTCAGCCTGGAGAAAAGGGGGCTTGGGGTGATTTTATTGCTATCTATAACTGCCTAGAAGGAAGGTATAGTGAGAAGGGGTTAAGGCTCTTCCCTCTGGCAAAAAGTGACAGGATGATAGTAAATGACCTCAAATTGCACCAGGGGAGGTTCAGATTAGGTATTAAGAAAAATTTCTTCAATCAAAGGGTTGTCAAGCATTGGAACAGGCTGCCCAGTGAACTGACTGAGTCATCATTCCTGGAGGAATTGAAAAGACATGTAGATCCTATAGCTCTATAATTAACAGTTTAATTTTGGATCAGTAAGTTATGTAGTTCTACAAGACAGATTCTCTATAACTTAATGCTAATTAACAATTACACTGAAGTATAAAAGGATCGGAGCCTTTTTCCTACAGTCTAACAAGGAACATAACTGGACCATTTTGATAATACAGAGCACATTTTTTTCCTAGAGAAGCAGAAAGGAGACTCTTTAATTTCCCATCCATACATATTTATAGCTACTATGTATATAGCTGTCTTTAAAATATACACTAGACATGTACAAATTTATTTTTAAAATAATATACAGATATGGTAGAAAAGGTTTCTTAGAAATACAGAGTAACTCAAAAACAAGACAGTAAACCTTAGCACTGTAATAATAATAATAAAGCACTGTAATCCTTGGACATAAACAATACATTAAGAAATCCACAGATATTAGTAGCATACATCTGAAGACGTTTCACAGATTGATATATCACATTTTAAAAACTTTTAACTTTAGCTTCTCAAATTGCAACTGCTCACATTTGCTGACTCACTAACTGGTAAAAGTAACTGAGTTAACAAAACAGACTACATATCTGGATTTTGAAGTGCTGAGACACATGAGAACATTCCTGACAAAGCCTTTAATATTGAGTTTGTCACCATTGCCACTATATTCCTTCATCTGGGCTATGAATTTCTGCCACTGCTAAATCTTTAACTAAATCCTTAACTAGAGGACCAAAACTAAGGAAGGTATTTTGAATAAACATTAAAGAATGGAAGCCAAAGAAAAACAGATCCCAATCATACATAAAGTCTTTTCTTCCACAAAGTCTTTTCTTCCACCTTCAATTTCAAAGCCAAAAATAGGTTGGAGTCTTGATTTAGAGACTAAAATTTATATATTTGCAGTATAGAAAGAAAATTTTAAAAGTGATTTTTACAAACACATAGTAATTTATCTATACAGAAAGAGAAGCATATAAATGTTATGTAATGATCTGAAAGAACTAATTTTATTCTGGGGCACAAAAATAATTGCCAGCGGGAAGACAATTTTGATGAAATAAAATTCTTCAAAATATTTCCTAACTGAAAAAATGTACATCTTACTATTGTATCTTTACTGCTTTTGTTCAAAACAGTGCCAAGCAAAAACGTTGATTGAGGAGTTTTCTTCCTCAGTGTCTAATTATTTTGCTCTGCTTTTGCTTCCCTAATGTTATGGAACAAGGCTTTCCTATAGTCATTATTTTCAACAGGACACAGGTTCCCTTCATTAAAGCATATTAGGGTATTTTATAGCACCACCATCAGAGAAGCTGCAAGATTTGTGTTGCTTCATTAAATGTTACAAGGCAGTGTTTCCTATATGAAATATAATTTTGTACATTTTTTGTTATTTTTAATATCAAAACAATCCTTACAACATTTCCTTCTTTTTTTTTTTTCCCTGTTTCTTGACATTTGTTTGTTTGCTTGGGCTTTTCTGGCAGAAATAATATAAGAAATATTAACAAGACAAGGTTATTAAAGCTTAGGGATGAAAATATTTGGGATCTCTGCACAATTCTTAACAGCAAGTGGGGATGAAACATTTATTTTCTCTACGTAGAAATAATGTGTATTATTAGACACCTTATCACCAAAAGAATTGACATAGAGTGACAATATTACATTAATGTACCAGCATTAGCACTACCCCTGTATCAAGGTAATACATGCTGAGGTTAAATAGTGGTCATTTACAGCACACACACAAGAAAGTATAAAATGCTACTTAGTATAAAAATACATAATCCATTCTTGTGCCTCTAGACACTGTGTTCATGTCAGGGGCTCCAACTATTAGAAGTGCACCCATTTCTGTCAAAATACAAGCAAGGTGCACAAAAGTGTCATTATTTCAACCATGTATCCCTTGTCACAATATGTCCATTTCAGCTACTCCAGTAGTGTTTACACAGGCTTCAAGCTCTTGTTTTCACAAGAGTGAAAGTTCTGCTCATTAGCACTATTCATTGCCAGTTACACAAGAGGTCTGCTTGCAACTGTACCACATGGCTAAGCACTACTTGCCTCAAAGACAAATAGTCTTACAAAAAACCCCAAAACCAGATATACATAAATCAGTGTACCTAGAGATCAATAATTTAAACCAAAAGCAACTTGCAACTAACAAAGCAGAAAACTTTTTACTACAACTATCTTGCTTCTTTCTGTAGTGAAATATCCTTTTTTAATATCCTAATGATAATGACCAAGAAATGCTGAGGGGTTTGGTGATTAAAACGTTCATCTAAATAAATTAGCAACAGAACTGATGCTCTTCCAAAATAATCTGAACTTTTACAGATGTTATTAGATACAGACCAAAGCCCAGACCAGCAATCATTATTGTTTAATATACAGGTTACTTTTTTATAATCATTCTTCCTCTGTCACATCATGGTGCATTATGATACACTACATACATGTACCGTGTTGGAGGACCAGAAAAATAAAAGTACTGACTTAATACTGGAAAAGCTCAATGGAGGGAGGGGAGGGCAGAAAAGAACCTTTAAAATGAGTTCATATTTGTAAATCACATACTTTCTTTAAAAAGCATTTAAATATTAATCAAAAAAAAGAAGATATATGAGTTACTTTATAAATTAGCTGAAGTCTTTGGATATTATGTAATTGATTTTTTTCAAATAATTGGGTGTATCCTGTAATGTACTGGCATCCAACATTGTTTTAATATTACCAAAGTCATTACAAAATAGGGCAGTCTTTGGATCATTTTTGTCTGTGAGAGATTCCTGTATATGCTTAAGTGATCAGAATTTCCAGAGGTCTGTAGTTTTTATAAAGTATATCTGACTGTGGAACTGTCTGTTCTAGAATAAACTAGTTCTAATCTGAACCAGAATGACTAGGGCAATACAGCCCCACTGATACCTGCCCTCTCACCATCCAAAATCAGGCAGGATTCACAGTACCTCCTTCTTTTGGGGCATACAGAACTGTAATTCCTCCGAAAGAGGTGCAGACGTGATTTGTGACAAACTACAAAAGTGCCGGGCCCTTGCGGGTCACACGGCTTGACTGAAGAAATCCTTTCCCCCTCAAAGGCCAGCTCAAGCTCCTGATGTGACGCCTGGTCCCAGCCTGGTCCCCTGCCTTCTCCAGGTGGCCGCACGGCTCGGGCCAGGCAGCTGAGCCAGCTGGAGCTGCCTCGCTCAACTTTCGCATCACATTACTTCTGCTTTTCTAACTTTTCCACTACTGAGCACCATCAATTATGCACTAGAATAACAGAGCCTTGGCTCAGCAATGTAACATAAAGGCCGATTATGAGTGTAAATAATTTAAACACCTGCGTGCCATGTTTCTTTTAGCAGTGATATGTGGCTGGTGGATGCGATGCATTCGTAGGGAAGGCTCAGACTTTTAATGTACTGACAATTCCCCCATTCACATGATGGGGAGGGCCATTTGCAGTGCTGCTGTTGGTCTAACAATAGAGCTAAAAACCAGAGGTTTTCAGCTAGAAAGAAAAGCACTGAGAGTCACAAGTATGAGAAGATGCAAGTTTGGAAGTCTACAGTTCAGGGAAACTGGGAAACTCTGTAGACCCCTTCCCATCTAACCCATTCACAGGAAAAGCCAAAAATGGGTTTTGAGATGGAGAATGCAATGTTAATGTTATAAAAGGCTGCTATCAAACAGCTTTAGGCTACTTAAGAGAGAAACCTCCCTCTTTAAGCAACAGCATGTTAGAAAAATGTGGTTTCTACTATAAACTATACAAAGTTAATTTCCTCAGCTAGACAATTCAGCGCACTGGTGGTGCCACTTGGACAACTGATGCCAAATTTTAAAAATTCTGTTCCTGTGAGTTTAATTTTGCTCCTAGAATGCAATTCAGAGAGATGTCACAGCAGCCAATACTTTCTTCAAAATGTAAAGTAAGTAAAGGTCAAGAGAGGGACCTCCTCAAATAAAAATGGCTAAGGAACAAGTTTGCAATATCTGGATTTAAGCATATTCCAAGTTTTCCATAATATCCTTCACATGATTCAGCACTTCTGTCACCAGCCTTCAGAGTATGAAGATATGGGACAGCTCTAACATAAGCAATTTTAAAATAACCAGGGAACTGTTAAAAAAACCCCGCAGTTGAGAGACATAGTTTTAGATTACTTTTCTTTTTCTTTGAAAAATGACTAGTACAATTTGACATTGTAATGTAGGATACACGGAATATTTCAGCTTGAAAAATATAGCTCACACTCCAGTTAAATGAGTTTTGAACCAACAGCACACATCTAATAACACAGTTCATAGTTTTGTATCTGAGTTGCAGACCACGCTACACAGAAAAGCTCTGAAATACAAGGGATAGGGATAGCCAAGGGGATAAAATTTAGAAATATGATACTATTACATGTATAACTCAAATGCATGATCTCTCAAACTGTGGTTTGAAAGCTGTGTTGGGATTTGACCATGACAATTGAAAGAAAGGGGTGAAGGGGGGCAGAGGGTGTTGTTGCTTAAAACAGCAAACTTTAATAGCATCCATATGATTTAGCAAATCAATGTGGCCAAAGTCAATAAATAATCATGCAGCTATTTTCTGAAACAATTTCATTACTTGCTTTGAGCTAACGACTGGTAATTGAGGAAAAGTGTTTTCATATTTCCCCCTATTGGATGCATCTTTGCTGAGTTCCTTTCAAATAAAGAGGTGGATTTGCACCTTCATTGTTGTATGAATATTTCAAAGCAAGTTCTTTGGAAGGTTACTAGGTTCTTACTGCATATTTTTTCCAGTATTGATCGATGGCAAATAGCCCTGTTTAACTCCTTGTGCACCAGCTTCTCTAGGAGCCAGCACATTCATTTGTAAGAGACAGGAAAGGCTCCCTGGGCTGCAGGAGAACCGCGGAGTTCCTCTGCGGTGAATACGATATGCATGAAATTGTTGTTGTCTCACTGCCAGACAACTTGAAAATCTCCTTCATCAAAAAATGTGCAAATGGTATCAAGTATAATGTCTATTTATTTACTGTTTACCCAGGAGTTTTATTTTATGCTGACTGGTTTGCAGCACACAATCTTCACAGAACAGTTCTTTGCAGCCAGGCATTTTATGTGCCATAATGAGGGGCATTTTACAGAAACGGTAATTATCATGGATTTTAGGGCTTAGGTAGCTGACAGCCTCATAGTGGGAGACTTCCCTACAGTTAAAACAAAGTTTCTCATTAAGTAAAATAGATACATTTCAGTTTGGTTCCACACAGGCAGGCTGACAGATAAGGCCAAACTTGTAAAACCAGCCATCCATGGGATGAAAGGTCTCAGCAGTGAGCTGAGATAATTTTAATAAAGGATTGCCATGGACAACATCCCTCTATTAGACAATTACCAGTTGTGTCATATTATACAGCATTAAAAACATTGCTCAACACTTTAGGAATCCTTCTCTGGCCACCTCACTACATATATAATGACAGTATACTATTATGTAACTTTTATGTATTTACAAAAAAAATGAGAAATGAAGATGCATGACACCCTCGACCCCTTGGATTTTAACCCCAGCACCCCAAAGTATTTTAGTTTCCCAAATAGGTTCTATAATTTATCACTGTCCTTCCCAACTGTAATTAATCTGTTCTATTGATGAAAACGAGAGCAGTACATCCACACCCTGTCATTTGCAGGAGCATGTCTTGCAGGTTCCACTGTTTCAGGAATGTTAGACTGGGAGAGTTTATTACAATTAGTGATGTTTACTGTGTTTATGAAACCACAGTCAACAGAAGGATTAACAAGGACATTTGGTCCAGAGACATTTAGAAAAATAATTAAGGCAGCCATTCAAAACCATGTGGGTGGAGAGTCCCTGCGTGAGGGAGGAAAATACAGCCATGAACAAATCCCCTAAATTCAGGAATGTTTAGATACCTCTAACTCACTTGACTGAGTGAGATACCTCTAACTCACTGCTTCCCACTTCTGTGTGCAGGCGAAAGTTTGCCTGCCCTACTCATCTGTGACCGCAAACAGCCTTTAATATTTCATTCTGCCCAAAGCACAGAGCGTGCTCAAATTCAATACAAGGAAATGCTTTATCTCTTCCTTCACAGACTAATAATCTGACAAAACCAGAAGCACCAGGGAGTCATGGCAAGTTGTGAGGAAATGACGTGCAGACACTTCTGAACAATTTTATTCCTGTTTACTGTTTGAGACACTTAGAGTGAATAAACACCAATTAAGTCCATTTTGTTCACTGATGGATAAAACCAGACCCAATATCAAGGACCCAACTGGTTACCAGCATATTTTACTTAGAGCAATGATTTGAAACATTTTCCCCTCTACCTTTTTATGTGCCATTAAAAACTTATTCCCTCATTTATTACTTAAGAAAATGGAAAAAAGATGCTAATTTAACAAATCCACACCAACAAACAAATAAAATATGTGTAGAATGATTAAAAAAGATTCCTATCAACTGCCAATTTCACTCTAGTTTTAGGAATGTCTTAATTTTTCCACATACTGAAACTAACACTATCGTCTGATTTCCTAGTGACATCTAGAAAAAATATTGCCCATTTACAGTATATCAGATTGTGTTGCAGGCCAGCACTTTGAACAGCATGGTCTGGATGTGTTTACAGAGACATTTAGAGTGCAATGCCCTTCACCCTTAACAGAAACCTAAAAACACAAACTTCATTAAACACATGAGACAGAAGTCCAAAATTTTAAAAGTTCTGAAGTGAAATTATTTAGTATTTTATTGCTTACAGAATGTGATCCTGTAGTTAGTCAAACAACAGTTGAAGGAAATATGTGTTAATAAAATAATTTATATTTGAATGTTAAACTATTGCTTCCACTAGGAGGACTAGTCACTGGTTAAGTATATAAATAGTACAAAAATAAAAAAATAAATAGTACAAAATCACTGGTTAAGTATATAAATAGTACCTACAAATTATGGGAATAGCCTGTCAACCAATTTTTTGCTGGTTTTATTTTACACAGCTAATCCAAGATAATTAGAAGTATTTTCACAATTATTTCTGCAGCTATTCAGGAATATAAAACACAGAGAAAGACAGTAAATGTTGACAAATGAAAAGAAAACTATTTTCTTTATACATGCCTTTATAATACCAGGACCCAGGAATTACTTCACAGTATATATTATTAACTAGAAAAATGCAAAAATTCTAATTAAAGGTTACACATTTTTTAAAACAAAAACTGGAGATAATCCATTCAGACTGTAGGAGCCATTAGCAAAATGCTCATGACATTTAGAAAAGTACTATAATGCTGTTCTGTGACTCCATCAGACCTGGCAGCAGTAGACACTGTCAGGTAAATTACTGCACATGTATTGTCTGCTGACACTAAAATAAAGAAAATGTGAAAAGGCTAAAATCAGACATCATGCTGGAAGACAGAGAATAGAGAGCAAAAGTATTCCAGCGTATATGCTTTTTATATGCTACAAATAAGCCGCCTTCTAAAGTATCTGTTTTTCACATACTATCTGGGAATGTATCTCTAGCAGGCTTTGATATTAACTAAGAATACTGATAGAAGACAGTGAATGAAATATTAACTTCTTAATGGCATTAAGATTAGACTTATCCTAGAACTGAAGGGGAAAAAAGAGATTTTAAAAAAAAAAATCTGGCGAAACCTTAAAGGTTGAGAAGTAACCCAGATGTTGAACATCCTAGATGCTGAGCATTATATGAAGAAAATGATCATATATTTTGTATAGGAAATATTACACAGGAGCTTAAATATTTATTTTGATCAGTATTTGGATGTTACAGCAATGCTCAAATGTGATGAGATGCACATGACACTTAAGAGAGACCAAAAATCCTCTTGAAAATACACCATTCCTGACATAAATCATATGTATCAGAAACTTGAAATATTCTGAAAATCCCAAAAAGTTGAATTTATTCAAACTGATAATTAAACTAGGAATCCATTACACAACTATTACATTACATTTACACACAGAAACACAGTAATTGTATCATTATTGTAAATAGTTCTGCATATAGTTTCAGCCTGATTAATCTAAATAGTTCTAGCCTGATTCAGCAAGACATTCTTAGTCCAGTCTTCTATCCACCCAATATTATGGCAACCAGTGAATCACACTGATGTCCTTGAAGAGCACAATTTATACTACCTGTATCATTGCACATGTATTTATGATCAAAATAAGTGCCTAGATGTTCCAGCATGAAACTACACGTCCTACAACCATAGCTGAAATGGAGCAGTACATCTGCTGGGTCTCTCAGAAGTGTCAGAATTTATACACCAAATTCCTTGAAGTACTGTTTATACATACACAAGAAATCTTTGGCTGAGGTTTTCCAGTCGCAAGCTGAACCTAAGAATCAAGTGTCAATGTTAAATCAATCCTTCTAATTCATAATCCTGTCTCTCATGCAAATTGAAAATGAGGACTGAACAGATACTATGTAAAAAGCTATTTCTTAAAACTGCACAAATTTTACTCACCTTATCCACTTCCTTGATTATACCAATTATTTCAATGAGCTGAAAAGTCAACCTGCATTACTATTTCTTTTACAAATGACTTCTCAACTGCAGAGATATCCCTCAACACAACTACTCTACTGAGAAATCTTGAATATTCAGAGGAAGGAGGAAGAGTTCAGAAGTGTTAAAACAAACAGGAGGACCTTACTGTGTGCCCTAGCCATCTAAAGTGAGAAATTATCATTCGGCTTTAATTCCATGTAACTCTTTGAAACCAACAATTTTTGAAGCAGAGTTGTTTGTATATACATTATCAGCAAAATTTTACTGCCAATTCATGTCTATTATTTTTTCTGAGAGACCAGTCAAATACTGTTTTTAAAGTTTGATTTGCAGTTTCAGCCATTCCACAAATTAACTTGCTACAGGTTACTGGGATATGGCAGAAGAATCCTCAAGATCAATAACTACAGAATTAGTCACATTCATCCAAACTATTCAGCCATAAGACAGTCCAGCTATATGCTTTTCATTTAAGGCAATTTCTCTCTTTTATTGCATGCTTTTATTTTCTTATTAAATTTTATTTTCTTATTAAATGTGATCTAAATGAATGAAGTATTCATTGGGTCAAAAGCAAATGGGCAGCAATTGAGCTCTGTATCACAAATATTAATCTTAATGTGAAGAGGCACAAATTGGTCTTTTTGACATCAGGGGGTCCAAAGATTAAAAAATTAATGTCTGTCCATCCAGACAGGGAACAGCTGTTCACCTAATAAGCCACATTTTCCACTTTTTGCACAGGATTGCAAGACCCAAAAGCTATGGCTGTAGTGAAATTAGCTTTGCAAATTCTTAAGTCACTAAGGGGCTCTTCTTGCAAAAAAACAACTTCGACCTTTCTCTCCTAAGCCATGCCCTTCCCTTATTTCAGTGGCTAAAATTTTATCCAAGAAAAGTCTTTCAGAACTCTACCAATTAATTTCTATATGCTGCATCTAGAAGCCATACCATACTGCAGGTAAAAACAAACCTAAATGATCAATTCCTTTCAGCTAAATATTTGCCTTCCATTTACCAGCTGTATTTTTCAGACCTACACACCCTCAGCTACCAACTAGTTTTGCCTGCAACTTTTGTCCTCTGTTTCCAGTACCAAAATAAGGAGAGATCTTGTTCTAGTCCTCTCCAGGTTATTTCTTCCTATGAGGGCAGCTAAGAAATACCCTCATAATCAGGGGTATTGTATTTTTAAATTACAGAGAGCAGCTGCCTTACAGTGAATAGGGATATGTAACCTCAAATTGCAGTTCTTAAGAGGTCACAGTTTAAATCCAGTTATGTATAAGAGGATGAGCAAACTTAGCTTTGATTAGCTGCAAAGTGATAGAACCTCCTTATTCACTTCCTTTTCTCCTTCTCCCCACCTCTCAACTTAGCCAAGAGAGAAAAGAAAGGGGGGGGGGGGGGAAGGACAAGGGAAAAAAAAAAAAAAAAAAAAAAAGGCCCACATGCTCTCTTTGCTCCACTGATCTGTTGTTCAGGGAAGGCTATCTGCCCATACACAGCCCCTTGGCCATCTGGGCCATGAAGAGCCCTCAATCCCAGCCCTGAATGGTAATTGTCTCAGAGAGCACCCTCACAGGCATTTCAGGCAGTGGGGCTTATTAAAATCCTGAAGGGCAGTAATCCCTGAATGCCACTAAAAAGATCTCCAGCTGCTGCCATTTATGAAGTGGGCTTGACAAGAGAGAGAAAAGGACAGGGAGCTGGGGGGAGGGAAGGAGGGAGGGAGGGAGGGAGGGAAAGGAAAAGAAGAATTTAGAAGAGGCAAGCTATCCAAATAGGGCCCCCATCAGAAGAGTCACATCTTCTCAGCTTAGGCTTTCTTGCCTCAGTTCCCAAAGGCGCCTCCATCCAAACCTACGTTATGTCTTCCTGTTACTTGCTCCTGGCATGGTACGGGGGGAACGTGTGCTTACAGAAGATCTAAAATGAGGTAGGAAAAGCAAGGAAGTCTGGCAGGCAGGTAAGGGAGCCAGAAGCAGAACTGTGGTCTGCTTTTTACAAGCTGATATGAAGAAAATGCCTAGATGTGAAAGCATTCAAAAATGGTTTTCTTGTATGTGTGTATCTCTCCCTCAGTAATTCTGAAAAGGTCTTTTCATCTCATTAGGTTAAGCTGATTAATAAAAATTCAGCAGTTTGCCCATTGCTTCTTCAGAAGTGGTGAAGCAAGTTGAAAGATGCAGGCGGAAGGTTTTTGTGTTTCAAACAATAAGTGGGGTGACTTCTTAAATCCTTCTCTGTCATCCTCCATTAGAGATAAATAGACACCTTGGCTCAAATTCTTCAAACAAACACTACGTTGCTACACTTCTTTATTTTCTATTAACCTTCAGGAAAAGCTTTAACCCTTCCAAAGAGCAGGGATTTTTGCGTATGTGTTTTACAATTCACCAAGTAAGTGAAAGCTTTCTCTCATTTCAGCAATTATTTAGACAAGCTGTTGAAAAGGCATTCTTGAACACCTATGTCAAATACAAAGGCTATGAGAAATGAAGAATATGAGCTGGCCAATTGTTATATTTCAATAAGAAAATAAACTCAAAACTGAAGGTGAATGTGAAATTTACGTATCTTCAAAAACTGCTATAACTTAAATAGGGTTTTAAAAAATATTCTAGCAGCCAGAATTTTAAAATTCTGCATTAATAAAGTTGAAAGCATATGAATTAATGTAATTCATAATCTAAAGCCCTAAGGATAAAATGGCACATCTGTTCGCTAGCAGAAATTTATAAATTTTGCATTTTGAGGCATTATATTTGCAAAATCCATTTCTGAAAATAAGTATTTTTCCAAGCATGTCAGAGGTTGACTGCTCAAGTAAAAGATCAGGTTGTTTTCTGATTATTCGTTACAGACCCCATTATAAATTTTAAGTTTCCTTAAACTATTTTATGCACAAGAATCAAAATATCTTAACAAATACATTTAAAACCAACCCTTCAGAATTTCATGTTTTAAAACACTGCAATGTCACCATACTTTAGAGAGGTGCCTGATCAGACAGGCACTTAAATGACATGTTCAAAGTATTTTTTTTTATGAGACCAATTAGACTAAATAGCATGCATAAGTGTACACATATATAAGGCTGTATCACTTTTTTTATTCTTCACTAAGGCAGAGTGGTAGACCAGATATCATGGATCTTATCTGCTGAAACTCATACAGATCATTGTAAAATGTGCCAATTTTGATATTCCATGAGGCAGAGTAACCGCAGCTTTTAGAGAATCCTTGTGTCAAACCAGTTAGTATCCTCTCTAGCACTTGCTTTTTAAGCATGATTCAGGCTTGTACCTAACATGCACAGAGATAAAACAACCATTTTCATGTTCTGTTTACAAAAATGACATAGAACTAGGTTCTTTTGAACTTTTAGTTCAGATAAGAGATTATAAATTACAATGGAGACCTTCAGGACCCTGTTAGGTTCATACTTTATTACACCCTTTTTGTACAACCGTTCTAATACTTCATAAAAGGTTAAGTAACCATGCAAAAGAAAACACCCATGCTTGTTGTGGACTCTAGAGAAGCAAATTTCAATGCTTCAAAAAGAACCTTCATTGATGCATCCTAAATTTTTCTGGCTGTAAAATCCAAATTATATTAAAACTGTTATATTAAATGCGAAACAGTCTAGTAAGGGATACACAAAAATGTGAAGAAAATAGATGGAAAATTAATTATACATAAGAGCTTGGCAATAACTGCTTTTATTTAATTGATTTAATTATCAGAAATATGAAATATACATTCAATATATATATACAGATCATCAGTGTGGGCAAAGGAGCAATTCCAATAACCCTTCCTGAGAAAAAGTGAACTGCATTACAGTAAGATTATACACCCGTATGTTGTCCAGAATTTGTGTCCTGAAATATAGCAATGAAACTCAATATTGGACTGTCAAGAAATAAAATTATGTTGCTCACTTACAGTACCATTGTTTCTGACTAATCAAACTAAGTTAAGCTTAGTTGCTCTAAACATCATTTTTACATTTCTCATTAGTCACAAATGAAGAAGTCAATGCAGAATCTGGTTAACAAATATAGGAAAACATAAAATTCAACTCCTTTCTGAAGCCGTAACACAGGGGCAGAGAACTGTGTTCAGTTAAGAGGTCTCGTACATCCCTGACTCATCTAACCAAAGCAAGGAACTGGCTGGGCACAAGCCCTGTGTCCTGGGAGAACAGCAATTTACCACTTTTTGTGATTTCAAGGAATTCATTGAAAGGCCAAAATGCCATAGGAAACAAGCTACACCAAAAAAACCCCGCAGAAAACTGCTTACGGTGAAGGTGAACTGCAAATAGGCACCTGTACAGATTATGAGCGGATTTCTTCCTTTGTTCTCAACAAAGATCTTTTTCGGCGTGAAAGATGTGAACTATTAGCAGAGCAGGAGGCAATATAACTCATGCATTGCTTCAGTCCTCATGGAGAGGGAGACACTTTTAACAGGTCTTTGTACAAATTTCTGCTCTTTGCAAACTCTTACTGTAAAATAAAATACTCTTGAGAAGATTTTTGAAGAAACAGCACTCCTCCCAGCCCTTACAGCATTTTAACTGAGATCCTTTTAGGGAAACTCTGACAGAATCAGATTTTTCAAATAATTAAATAAAAAGATTGCAATAAATTCATTTGGTTTTGTAGTAATATATGTCGTTTATTAAATTTTGTTATTACAAAATAGTTAAAGTAAATGTAGAACTTATGAGAGAAACAGTGGGCATGACTGATATACGAAAGAGAGTATTTTACATTAATACAGTACGGTATGTTACTGTGCTTACTTGAAATTCAGATAAATGTTTACAGAATCATAGAATCAAAAAAATATGAAGAAAACAAATGCAACTCAATGTGTGCAATAGTAAGTACCAACGACTATCTGTTTTTTAAACTGACTTTTGTTAGGATGGGAAAACAGCTGGTTAGAAGTGTAGTAAAAAATAAAACTGCATTATGGAGCTGCGAGGCAAATACAGCATTGCGGAGATGAAAAAAAAGTAAGACTTGTAAGCTTTCTAGAAAAGCCATAGCTAGCTACAGTTGAAATTTCAGCTAGAGTAGCAAGGGAACACCATTTTGAGTTTTTCTTTTTAGCATGAGACTGAAAAAACATCACAGCAGAACATTTGATTGGTCATTCTATTTTAGTAAATGCCAGACAATTCACAAATTAATGTCACCAAGGATAGTAAATTTGGCAAGTACAAAAGAACCATATGTAGTTTTCCAAGTTTAACAAAAAAACATTCCAAAATGCAGGCATTTTACGCTCTGTCATACACACATTCTTTAAGGTTAAAATAAAGATATTACAGTCTGTGGAACAGAGAATTGTACTGATTGCTGAAGAAGAAGCAACTCTGAATTTTCCTCTCTGTTATATATCAATCATAGTATAAAATTGTTGTGGTAGTTGAGGAAGGGAGGCTTAAACCAAATGAGAACGGTATTAGAAAAAGAAAGAAAAAAAAAAAAAAAAGGAGAGAAAAGCAGCCCAGACAAGAGCCTTACTTATTTCCTTATACGGGCTGTATTGGAAGTCACTTGAGGCATACACAAAAATTCTTTTTAATGATGTTTAACTTTTTCAAGTTGGTGTTTGTGATGCAGTGTTTTTCAATAAAATCTATTTTCCAGCTCTTGCTTTAAAATCCAAGGCAGAACAAAACCTAAGAAATGGTTAAAACTGAAAAAGAAGATGTATATTTGTTAAGTGTTTAAAATACTGGTCCAAAAGAACATAGATTCACTGTGGAGTGAAAGAATCATAAACCTTCCTCTTTTACTTATAACTACAAATGCTTTCAACCATACATTTCTGCCTTTGAAACAGATAAAGGACCTTGAACAAAATCTGACCATCAGCATATAATATTGACATAGGGTATTGCTTCTTAATAGGGGGGGAAAGGAGAAAAATGTTTATGGTGGGGTGATGATACAATACTTCAAGCAAACAGATTTTATACCTACAAGCATTCTAGACACCAAATAAGCTAATCTTTAATAAAATTCTGGTCAACTAAAATTTCAGTAACATTGTTCCATTGCAGTTTACAATAATGTGTCACCTATCTATCAAAAGTCTTCTCACTTTGAAATAGTACTACTCTCTATTAACTCGAAAAAAATTATGCTTTTGCTAGCTTTAAAGCACTGAACTTCAAGTTTTTCATCACCAGTATTTTTGTAATTTAGGTAATTCTGATGCTTGTCTCAACTTCTTCTACCCCACCCATGGAGACTGTGTTTCTTCTTGCTACTAGTGCTGCTAGAGGATGCAAGCAAAACACAGTGCAGACTCTTTGTTATTAGCACACTGTCAAGCACTTCTCCTTCTCAGATAAAGGACTAATGCAGTAACAAGACAATCCTATTCCCATCTGAGGTGAAGTAAACAGAATTTGCTTTTATACAGATCCTTTCATATTCAAAATATCCCAATATGCTTTACAATAATGAGATAGATACACTGTCATTTCCGTAGTCTGAAACGCAGAGGGCAAGGCTTTGTCTTGCAAGCTGGAATAAAAGGAGGTCATGGGTCCTTTGAAGTTTCCTTACATCATCTAGACTGAAAGACAAGATGGAACTGAGAACATAACTGAGACAAAATAGAAAGGGAGGAGGGCAGGTGACCATTGTGAAATGTGTGAGACATCTCTTTCATCATATTTAAGGAGCACCAATCCAGAAGCAAAAATTAATCAGCAGGGAAAGATTTTTTTTAAGACTGGCGGCAGGTACAATGCTAATCCTATTTTTTCTTTGAAGGCTTTTCTTGGGCAGGAAGGGAGGGAGGGAGCTAGGAAGCCTGGCGAGATGAATTCCACTTTCATCACAGCAAGTCAGGGATCTATATGCATAGAGATTCAGTTCAGGTGAATGTAATGTAGTAGGCTGTACTACCCACTCAACATAAGGACTCGTCCAATAATGAGGTGAAATATCCTGGCAAAGAAGAATTTTAAAGAATCTTAGGAAAAAATGCTCCTAAGGAAAACAGAAAGGGGACAGGAAAGTATAAACTGATCAGACAGCTCCCCACTGCATCTTAAAGAAAGGGTCCATCACCCACCTGGCACTGGCTGGCAGAAGCTTCTCCAATGAAGATGGACTGGCCAAGGAAAGCACAATAATCTGCAGCCTGTGTTTATTGCCAAGTTGTGTTTCCAAATATATTAATAACAAGTGGTAGCCTAATGAGACTACATCCTCTGCATTTTGCCTTTCTTCTGTAAAGCCAAGCAATAGCTATGTAGAACAGAACAGCAGTGGTTAAACTCTCCCAAATACTTCATCTATCACTGCTTTGATTAGAGCCTCAAACTGTGAGGCAGCAAGAGCTGCCCAATAATCCACCTTTATTGCTTACTTGTTCACAAATGATTGCAGAGTCTTTGGAAGGTGCCATCCCTTAAAGGAAAAAGTTTTTACCTCTTCTCCACATCCCACCTAAATGATACTATGTTCATCTAGCACCTCACAAGAAAGGAGATGGCTTTGGACACTCCACCTCTGCAAAGCTTTATGCAAGCCACATAAAGTCTTTGCCCCTTTTCTGCTGGAAGCTTCCCTTCCCTCAGCATTGAGCAGTTACCCCTTCAGCTGTGTTCACTGTTTCATTTCCCCCACTGCCTTTCTTCTTCTCCTAACACTTGCATACTTTAGCCTTGGCTATGGAGTACTGACTAAGAAGGAACAATAGGTGCCTTTCAAGCCTTCAGAGTAAGCTTTGAGTAAGGCTCTGCTCAGGGATCCAATCAATATTTACTGCAGTTTCAAGCCACAGTTTCATGGCTCCTTCCAGACAGAACACAGTTGCTGGGAACCCCCAGACCTTCCCTGGTTTTATTCTAACGAGGTGAAATTAAAAGGATAAAGAGATTACAAACAAAAGTATTTTTTCTTGGAAACACTCATGGTCACAGAGCAAAAAGGAAAAAAAGGAGAAGGGAAGGGGGACAAGAAAAATTAAAGGACATACTACAATACAACAACTTACTTTTGAAGAGTAATCAGCTACTTACAATTAGGAAAGTAGCTCTTCCCCTAAAGCTGATTAGCAAAGTTTGAAAATCACACATCAGGTAGTACTACATGCAAATCCATTTAAAGTGATGCAAGTAAGTGAAGTTTGCAAAGAAAGCCCACCTCAGCAGCTATCTAAAGCACTCATTCTCTTTGCAACACCTAGGTCATGGCACGACCTCAAACCACACCATGACTGTAAATGACAGCAATGCATCCTTTTACACAGATACAAGATCCTGAAGTTTAAAATTCATATATAAGAAGCACGCTTTCATCTTATCAAATGAACAAAGACAGAAAAAAAAGGTTAAGAACTGTCTTTTATCACATTAGGGACCAAAGTTACACACAAGACGCAAGTACTCGTATCCAAAAAACAGGATGCTTGCTTCATAAGTAATGATAGCACAATTACATTTTTAAAAACAATTTTTTTTTCACTAAAATGTCTAAACTAAAGGATTATTTTTCTTTTTGTATAGCATTCACACTTCTGTAGAAGTGTTCACCTGTTCCTAGAAGCTTGCAGAAAAAACCCAACAAAATCAAAAGATGTGCCATGGCGGAAAACAGAGGTTGCAATTTAGATGCTCTCCCCTCCTTCTTCAGTAGTTTCTCCTCTTACTCCCCATAAGAATCCACATAGTACAAAAAATCTCCTCCCAAAAATCGCATTTCTGACAGTAAAATACAACTGGACTGACAATCATAATTTACCTGTTCAAACTGAAAGGCAGCTATATGATTTTTTTGTTTAGAGTGGTTGGAGTCCTGTCTCAACATGGTCTCTCATGTTAGATTCCACTGAAAGTTTTGAGTCAAAGAATCTGACAAGCTACTGTTAAAGCAGGAAAAATTACAGCTTTAGCTTCAGATGTGTCAGGATCTTTTGAAAAAAAAAAAAACCATTTTATGTCAGCCCTGTGGTTAAAGGGCATCAACAGCAGAACAGATGCATCTTTCCACCTTGCATGTTCAATTTTCAGACACACGAAGTTTTGATTGTTCAAGCTGCTTCATTGGAGAATGTTGCATTATCGTTGTGGCATTTGTTTGATTTTAAAACCTTGCCAACATCAGATGGAATTTCCAATTCCAGTCCTCTCACTTTAAGAAATGCAAAAAAGCTTATAAGCATGAAAGTACAAAAACACAGTATAATTAAAGGAAATCACAAATTCTCCTACAACACATGTAAGACTCCTGAAAATATAAGAAATCTTTCTTCATGAAACAGAGTTAAAAATAATAAATTTACGAGGTTTCCAAGTCTCAAATTAGCAGGGGCACTTTTAGACTGTATTCAATTTGTAAAAAACATCTCTCACCTATCTTTTAAATTACCTTTTACTAACCTCATATGAAGGGTAAAAATTTTAATCAATATATGGTTAAATAAGTTTTACAAAATAAATATGTAACCATGATCAAAATTGTAGTGTTAATGAGGAGTAAACATTCAGTAAACAAAAACCAAACAAAAGATAAATTCAATGAGCTCTGCAAAAGTGATAAATGAAAATACAGGGTAAAAATTTTTAGAGATATTTAATCATGTTCTATTTTACAAAACATCTTAGGATTACTAGTAATGTTTCTGAAACTTAGAGAGGAATAAAAAAAGAGAATGAGGCATAGTGAAGTACTATCAACTGGATAGTGAATACTTACTTCATTCCCTTCTACTACTGCAACTTAAAGAAATAAAAGAACATTCAGTAAACTCAATGGGAATTTCATGCAAATATAGCACAGCATCTGGTCAGAGTATGTTACTATGCCATTACTTTTACCCTACACTCATTAGATAAATATGGCAGAATACCACTTACAGTTTATTCCCAATCACTTATTAAGGGAACACTGCAGAACAAGTAATTAGTTATCCCGTTTTATCATAAATCAGGATGTGCCGTATAAAGGAAGTAGTTTCTCAACTGGCAAATAGTATTTGTGTAAACAATGTTCCTTCCTCTGATACATTATTTAAATAAAAGCATTACTGCACTGATGCCAACTACAGTAGCTGGGAGTGCAGGATATGTTCTTCCTAAAACCTATGAAATTATCTTGAGAAATTAGTATTTCTCTTCCTTTTTAAAGATGGGAATGGTTCTCAGACCAAAACCACTAACAAATCTACCCCTAACAGGAATCACAAGTGACAGTACTAGTGTCTAGAACATTTAACTGAAAACCACAGAGCCTTTTCACCTGGGTACATCACGTACTTTTGGGACCTAAGACACTACCAAGACTCATTCTGTCTCTGACATATCCATTACATGGTGGAAAGCAGACAACATTTTATCTTAAGCATAGGACTGAATCTGAAAGAAAACTGTTAATTCAGGAAAACTGGATTAAACCAAGCTGATACTAAGCCTAATCTAAAAATTCAGTCTTGTATGCATCCACTATATTAGCTTCATGAAGTAAATAAGCATGCAAACAGAAAGAAGCAATCATTCCTCTGTCATCCATTAAAAAAACAAGTACAGAAATCCTAATTGGGCACTGCAATGATCTGATTCACTCAGATTACAAAGGCAAAATTGCTTTCATCAGTAACAATACATTACCTCCACACTCCACACCTAAAATTAAGTGCTTAGGAAAGTCTTCCAAATGCTTTGCTCTGAAGAAGGCCATTATATGAGCACTAAATCAAGATAGCTAGTATGGAAAATGGAGATTTCTTTTTACAGTAAGTTATAAAATGTAGTTCAGTCAGACACATGATCTGAGAAAGTAATAATAAAGTAATGCTGTAAATCACTAAAAAAACTTTTTTTTTTTTTTTTAAGCTAACTATCATGCTTTGGAGTAGAAGCACTGAATATGGAGATTCTCTCCATAAAGTGATTTTTTGCAAGTTTTATAAATTGAGATCCAGAGAAAGGGTTTGCTTGGAATTTGAATGCGGTGAATAGCCATGATATAATGAGATGCAAGTATGATCTACCTCTGTAATTAATTTTCCTTCTTCACCCACGCTGTCACTTGTTATGATAATGTGAATCTTAACCTTAATGAGAAATTTCATACCACCTTGATTAAAGATACTGCAAATAACAACATTCTTTTTATTTTGGTTTTATTTCAACAAAGAATCTCTTTTACACCCTCAAAACCCTCAACTCTCCTGCTAATGAATTTCCCATCTACAATACAGATTTTTAGAGACTGATTTATATGTCATGTTTTTAAGTGAGGATTATTCTAGTCTGTGTATTACAAAATGATTGTGGTCTGCAGCAACTGTTCTTACTACATTTTTTTTAAAGGTAGCTTGTCTGAAGACTTTTTAATATGAAAGTTCCTCAATAAAATTGTGTATGCATTCCTTTATAACATTTTTGAAGTAACACAAAAAGTTATATAACATTCACATGACACTTTTGAAATGTAATTTAAAAATCAACACATAAAATTTTCAAAGGTTTCCAGAAATTTTGCAGGCAACTCTCTACAAATAGATGCACATAGCATTAAATTGGGCCCAATGTCTTAAAATGTGATCTACCAACACAGAGACAAAAAACTACAATCAAATTTCACATATGAATGATGGATACAGTTTAACAACCTGTAAAATTCTAAAAATTAGAATTGGATTTTTTACAAGACTCTATTTTACCAACTGTATTTCATCAATATGTATCTTCTCAAATTTAATATTTCCTTCAAGATGTATCTTCATCTTATGCTCAGTCTCACAGCTACTAGACAAGAGCAGGTCCACTGGAAACCAGGAGAAATGTAATATTTGATACTCCATGAAATGAAAATGTGTAAGAGTAATTGCTTTCTCAGCAATCGCAGACTACAGGGACATACCACACAACAGGAATAACTGCTCATCATTTTGGTAAACAGGTAATAAATTACATGGTTTATATATTAAAGATTTTATATTTACAAGGAGAAGTAGCATTCTCCAGGGAGCTCTCTTATTCTAAGAAGGCTATTATTCGAATTTCTAGAAAACAGAGACTTCTTTCCTGAATACAGTGGTTTAGTTATTTCAATGAGGAAATCATGCCATCCTATTTGGGCATTCACAAGATCCACTCAGTTTTTAAGGAGTATCTCACCAAGGAGAGAACCATATATTGTATATACTGCTTTGGAAAACACAAAACACAAGTGTCCCAGTGGTGTACTACTACATCTGATTTATTTTACCTTCATGATCTTAATTTTTTTTTGTCACATACCAAACCATACTACACTATATATGGCATTCAACACCTCAGAGTTTCACTAATATCTATCATGTAATCACACGTAGTAAGCCAATTCTCACTTTTGAAACAGCTGACAGCAAAACTCTACTTATTCAAGCAGGTTTGCTTTTACCCTCTTCCAGTTCCAAACATAGAGATCCCAACTCTGCAAAAATTGTTAAAAAAAATCTAGTCTAGAACTTATATGCACCCAACCAGATAAAAACCCACAGGGTTCTACAGTCCCACGCTTCTGTGCTCTGTCACTAGATCCAATTCACGCAGATCGTGCAGCCTCACAGAAATTGGCAAGCCTAACTACTCAATCTCATATTCAGGAGAACTACACCATAAAATCATCAATACAGGACCTAAATCAACTCCTATTCAAAGTAGTTCAAGAATCTTTTTGTGTTAATAAGTCAGATAAGAATACCTTCAAAAATACTGCAATAAAAATCCAACAATAGTAAACGTATTTTTAAACAAAAATAAAAAACACACCTTGCAGTGTCTGTCAACGCATACAGTGCAAAAAAAAAAATAAGACTTCCATTCCTCATTACCATCATCGACTTCTACTGGCTTCTTCTACTTTTAAAAATGACGGTATGTATTTAAGCAATTTTACTTAATCAATTTTAAGAGACCATTTTTTTGGAATATATTTAAGAAACTACATGTGCAGAAAAGCTGAAATAAAACCTAGGACAGTCAGACACCAAGCAGTCTCTAAAAATCCCATATGGCTGCTGTCTGCAACTCTTGGTACCTAAATATATTTAAAATTCTAGTTTTGAGGATATATTCTTTTTAAAACAGTGGCCCAAAAAATGCTTAAATGAACTACTCATTATACAGCTGTAAAAATAAAAATTAGTAAATATCAGTGTGAAGGCACAACTTCATTCTTTCAATGTCTTTAAGAACAGTGTTTAAGATAATTCACATTTCAATTATGCATTTACGCTTACATATGGAAATGTGTGTGCAAGGATAAATGGAACAAGTACACACTTCACTCAAGTCACTACTGCAGTACACCAAAATCTTAGCCTGATTTCACTTAAGATAACCCACACACTATGGGCTAGAAACAGAAAAAAACACAAACATCCTAACTATCTGCTTTCATTCCGTTTTTTTTCTAAACCAGGTTACTATGCAAGGCACAAGAAAAAGCATACCAAAGATGATTCCCACCCATTTAATAAACCCAGACAAATACAGGCCTTGATCACAGCAATTTTATTAGAAAGCTCAGTTCACCAGAAAGTGTGCAAGAACTAGAGAAAGGCAAATGTGTCTCAAAAGCATAGAGAAAAGCATATGCAACTTGGGCATAAGTGAAGGGACAAATATAACCCTAGAATTAAAATCTTTGGAATAAAGAATAATAATCTTCCAAGTAAATATGACTTCAATAGCACTGAATTTCCAGAATTGGGCATTGCAGATATATATAATTTTATATATATATATATAAAATTATTGGGCACACACTTCCCATGTTCTTTGCCCCAAAAGCAGAGCTGACAATGGTGACAGCCGAGTGTGTAATTAGTTTTTATTGTTCCCCTGACAGCCGTAGCTCTGCAAGGACCCCTTGCCTTTTCCATTGTAAATGTTATGGAAAAATACACTAATGACAGGCATTTAATTATGGGCACAGCGACCATGATGGGAGCTGTGCCAAAAGTGATTGGCAGCTTTGGATACCAGATATTCACAGCAATGGTTCTTTTTCTATCACACCTTGTAATCCAGATTAGTGCAGATAGAAGTTTTATAAAACATCTTTTCTAAGGCCTTGGTTGTTGTCTAGAGATATTGTTATTAATTACCACAAACAGGCAGAAATTGACAGAAAAAATCAACAAAAATCTTTAAATTTTTTTTTTTTTGTTAATAGCATGAAGTTTCTTCAAAGAGGTCTATGCACTGACAATGCCATCAACATAAAAGAATTCCCCACTGGCTCCAGCACACGGTTGACTTTCTTTTTTTAAATTATACATAGTTACAAACAAAGAGATGCTATGCCCTCTTAACATATCTTTATTCAGTATTTACAATAAACTGTTCCACATTCAGCTGTAGTTGCTGAGGTGCTTTTTCGCCTGATTAATTAGCAATTGGGGGACACGCTTTCTGGCAGCTTTTGTATCCCTATTATTTCTTTTGGTTTGGCACAAAAACCGCCTTTGGGGAGCACCAGTATTTGTACTGTACCCCACTTAGTGATGGATCACTAATTTTTAATAAACTATGTCCCAAGAGAACTGCAAAATTATGTAAAAGTGTATTGGAGCAATAACTGTAAACAAATAATAAATAAATAAATACATGGGCCAGGGGTAAGAGCTGTTGCAGTACATAAAGTATTAGGTCTTTTCCAGACTATACATGCAAAGCCTATCCAAGAGATCACATGTAATCTTAAGACAGTGGTCTGAATTGGCTTTTAACTGCTTGATCCAAATCTCTGCCTTTACCTTTAAAAAGAGACTAGCTAATGTGGATGCACAATTTCCTTGAAGAAAGCTATATCTGAATGTTCCTTCACTGTTTCTCATCCCTCCCCCAGACCAGATGAATGAAATGACTCTGTGAAGCAGATTTCTATGAAGAATGACCACACAATTCTGGACCAAATGGTTCTAAGTCTATGTAGCAGTCACAAATCCCTGGCTAAGCCGAACAAAGCAACATTATTCCAAAGTGGTAAGTTTGGGAATATAAAAGTGAAGCTGTCTGGCTCTAAAGTGGTAACTTACAAATAGCTGCAGAGTCTCTGTTGGCTGTCCATCCCCCATCCAGCTGGCTCTCATATCAGTGACTTCAAAAATGCAGTTTGCCATTATGGTGGCTTAAGGCACTTTGTGTGCCAGTGCAATGACCATGCTGTGTGTGCGTGTCAGAAGGTCAATACTTTCAAATTCCAGAGTCTCTCTTTATTTCCTTCTTTTCTGGAAACAATAGGAAAGAGAGCAGGATTGATAGCTCCTACTTTGTTAACTTCTGCTCACCAAATACCCTGCCTATATGAATACATAACTATTTTTTGAAAAATCCGATTAGACATCAAATAAAGTGTGATGGGTGGCAAGGGGGAAAAGCACAACCAACAAACAGAAACCCAATGCCTCTGTTTTTCCTGGTCATTAACAGCATTAATTGGTAAATTCTCCTGCAACAACTTTTAACAATTGCAAAAGACCCAACATCATTAAAGCTCCTAGAACTCCTTACCTAATGCTGATGAATTAGTATTGAAGGCTGAGAACTGTGCTACAAAGATCATCATTAAAATTAGCAGTAAGTAAAATAAAATACTTGTTTTCTTTGTCCTCTCACACACACAAAAAAAATCTTTTTTCATTTATGAAAAAAAATCTTATTTTATTTATACAGCACTACAAAACCAACAAAATATTAGACATCAAGTGATTCGGGGAATTTTTTTGTTTAGTTTTGATTAAAAGAGTTAGAATGTATTCAGGTCCAGTTTTAAAGACAGAGGCTGAGAAAAGATATGCAAATTTATTTACAAATTTGAAACAAATTCAAAATAAAAATCGAAACAAAAAAATCCTATGTACAGTAATAGCATTATAATAACTATCTATTTCTTAGCAAGTCCCTGCACAACAAGATAATGTGATTTAAATGTCTATAAAGAGAAGGAAATTCTCCGAATTATAACATGAATATGAAAAATATAACTTCGAAGTCCACAAAACCAAAAACGTAGTGCTTCATTGCTACCCACCAGGGAACTGCTGCAGTGCTCAACTGCTACTGATGAGCAACTTACCCCATGTGAACATGCCTGCTACTGCCAGCATCCACCCCCAAGCAAGAAAAACTAAGTAATATTGGGGCGGAAGTATTATATTGTTTTAATGAATAAAGAAGGTCAACGCTCCATGGCAAGCATTAATTTGCACAAAATATATTCTGTCAAAACATGCTCCTTTTAAATGTCAAATTTTATCTTTCAGAATGAAACAAATATGTTTTAGCAGAGGGTGACCAGCATTAAAGTAAATGTATCTCACGCTTTTTTTTTTTGCCAGCTGTAAATAAATAATTTCTTCTCTACACTCTGCACCATTTCATGACTGTAATCAAAACCTAAAGATGGTGCCTATCAAATAAGAAGATTCTCCAAAAGTCTGATGAAATAAAGTTACTCAGTGATAAACATAAAATAAAATTCTTTACTGGAGATACTACTGATGAATAGTTTAATATGCTGATCTAATGATGGAAAAGAAAATGAACATGAAAAATAACTTATTTACAGGTCTTGTGAGTCTAAGGTCGTTTTTCCACGCAATTTGTCACCATGGATAGGAAAATTCTTCCATTAGATTATAATGCAAGTAACAGTAAGAATTGTAATCTTCAAGTAAAAATTGCAGAATTTGAACAATTTGCTTTAACTGGTATTAGCAGTTCAAGCAGATCTTGCTAATTAACAGGACACTTGTGCACCTTCTTGTTAGGTGTTTTTTCTTTTTACAGCATTTTTACTGGTCATGCCTTTAAACAGAAAAATGCCAAAAAGCTCTTTGCATACCAGTTAACAGAATATGAGCACCAAGCTATGTCTCTATATTTTGCAGCAGTCTAAAATAAATTCATTTTCTTCAAAAAACTAGGATCTAACTATGTATTTTCATTAACCTGTCACTAGCAGAATATGAAGGATGTTTCCCCAGATTAAATATATATACATACAATATATATATTGGGGTGTATTTTTCTTTTACTTGTATTTTTCTGGCACTCTGTGGTGGAGAAATACAACCTCAATTCTCACAGAACAGTGGGGGTTTTCTTACACACGTATTTTCACATACTTCATTTTAACACAAATTGTTTTCTAAAATGTATAGGAATGGGAATTTGTGCTTTTATAATGAAACAATCCAGGCTCACTTTCCTAAAAAAGAGGATTTCAGATATCTGTACATGTTTGCACACTGTAAAATAATATGCACCATTTTAAATGAGCTCTACCATAATCTAGCTTGGAGAGACTACAATGAAAAGGGAGAGTGCAAAATGCAAGGAAGACTCCTAATATGTGAATGATTCTATTCGTCCACTCAGCTGTGCTGAAGTACCTTACAGTATGGCTTACTCATAACAACTGTAATACCATCAGAATGCAATTTCAATAACTTGTCTGTTTATTTCAAACCAAATGTTTTTGTTTCATTATGCTGGTGTGCTGCTGACTGACTAAATTTTAAGCACAAGTGCAACAGAAACAAAACAGGGCCCTTTATTCTCAAAAGTGAATTAGACCATTCAGAAACACTGGAATATTAGATTAATCATGAGACTAAAGATATTTTTTTAAAAAACAATGCTCAGAACTAGGTAGCAGAGCAAAAAGTTCTTATTGGGAGAAAATCTCAGATCTAAAGTACTTCTAATTGTATTGAAAAAAAATTGAAGAGCAGTAACACAAAGCAATAGAGGCATATCTCAAAGGCATGGACAAACCACTGTCTGCTCATGGTTTCACTAGGAAAGGTTGTGTCTATGTTAGCATCTTCTCTCAGCTGTTCCCAATGACCAACCTTCTTAATGCGTTTTCCTCGTAGTCCAGTATTTCAACAATGCTGCTGCACTCCTCCACCCAGCAACAGACTGATGTTTGAAGAAGTCACAAGGCACTCAAATAAGCTAGGAGAGCTTTCAAAGCACACTCACGTAATTCTTCTGTTTCATTTTACATTGGGGTGCCCAAATGGGAGCTTATCTACCTGCCCACCTACTGACCCAAGAATTACCAGCGTGTGAAGAAACAGCAAACTGGGAAGATGGCCAAGAACTAAAACAGAGAATCTACAAATAATTCTCTTATTACTGCTTTGAACTTTAACACAAAATACATTAACTGGAAGATTAGACCTGGAAATTTGATGGAAATTCCAATCACCTTCTAAACACTAAAATAATTTAAAAAAATCATTTTCAGATTTTTTTCCCTCACATAATATTCATGCTACACTCTACACCACATCACCACCTTATGACACACTTCAATGCATACATACACAGATATGTATGTATATGTATGTAAGTATATATACACAAACATTGAAATGTATACATATTCTCATTACATATGCCATATACATTACACATGGCTGTCCATATGAATGCAATGACCATGACTCCTGAAGGACTAATTGCATTCATTCATTTTTTTCAGCCCAGCATGAAGCTGGTAGATTGCTGGGATCATAGCAACAGGGGACAGAAAGGAAGGCTCATCTTTATCTGTCCCTCTCAAAAAGCATATAGGGCTAGGAAAAAAAAATGCAATGAAGTCTCCTGACTATGTGCACTTGGAAAAGATTTTAACAAGAAGCATTTCACAAAGATCAGGTACCACTTTAACAAGGTGTTTTTCATACAAAGGCAGAGGCCAGTGAAACTATTGTTCTTAATGCAGTTTTTCCATAGAAGGTTTCAAACTGTTTCAAACACCCACTTTTTAAATAAACGCCAACGTTATTTTGGAGACACAAAGTGTTAATGAAACTATTAAAAGCAGAGAAAGTAGGTATAAAGAATGATGGCTCTACTACTTATCTTTTAATTACAAGGAACCACTCAGAGATTTCTTCAGCTCTCAGAGCAAGCTGCTGGATAAAATGGTCTCAAAACGCAAGCTAGGCTGTTTCAAAATAGGTTTATATATATAATACACACATATTATATATACAAGGATGTGTATGTATGCCCCAAGCACTTAGGCTCCTATGCTTCCCTTGACATATGAAACTCATACATAATACCAACATTAAAGTGAACACCTTGTCTTTACCCCTCTTCACCCTCAACTTCTTAGTTTTCTTAACATGTGTAACAGCTTTCTTCCTGTTCCAGCCATTTCTGCATGGCTTTCCTCAACTCTGTACATAGGTAGAACTACATCTATATGGAAAACAAAAAAAAAGAAAAGACAAAGCAAACAAAAAACTAGCCACATGACCTCAGCACACACAAACAACATGCTAGGGTGAAATCCACTAACACATAACAGATGGCAGAACACTCAGACATCCATCCAGCCCATGAGTGTGCTCCAAGAAGTGCCAGGTGTGCGTGAGCTGACACATCCAGAGATTCTCAAAACTAAATCTGTGAATTTGGCTGGCCCAGGGAGGCACTTAAGCACACATCTATCCACCCACACAACTGCAGCAAAACTTAGGTGTGTAAGGATTGAGCTCAAAGAAGCTAAATGCTTTTCTGAAACAGTGCCTAAATACTCAGCTACAAACTCCACATAGGATGAGAAATCCAGGTTGTGCAATTCTGGTCTATGCATAGAATTTTCAGAAGTATCCACTCATTTTTTTGGTTTGCTGCCCCTAAATATCTATCTAAAAAAAAAAAAGCCTCTAGAACACTGACCAAATTGTGATATCCAGTTTAACTACGGGAAATTACCAGTTGAAATTGAAATTATTTTCAGTACCTAAATTCTCTAATTACCATCTGATTTATTGATTTTATCCACATAAATACATAAACAGAAAACCAATCAGCATCCTATATCCTTATAACAATTCCTCTATGGATATGGTATACCACTTTCTTGTACAAAATGCAGCCACCCCCATTAATACTCCTAATAAAAAAAAAAAATTGGTTTTGTGAAACTAGAAGCTACAGCCTCTATGTATGACCAGAAACTAGACTTGCAATTCAAGTATTTTTAACCACCCTGAAACTAATTAATTTATGAAGCTACATAACCTGACACTGAAACAACTTACAACTTACCTAAATAGAAACCACAATCTTAAAGCATAATCCTGGCAAGCAGAAAAACATAGCAATAATTACAACAAGTAGCTCTGCTTGAACAGTGACAAGATTAAAAACAGTAGCAGGCATGAAGCAGGTAGACTGCTTCAAAATTTGGCCCTGATTCACAATATTCAGTCTGAATTATAATTAAAAGGACACAACCAATCAAGAGTAAATTAATATGCTCCATTCCAAAACTATGCATTGTATTCAGAATAATATTCCCCGATGGTAACAGTTTGCAGTCCCGTATAAGAAAACATATATGCAACCAAGTGTTGAAAGACTAATGCACTTTAAGGTAACAGTTAGAATTTGTGTACACTTAATTCTAAACCTACATAAATAAACTAATAAAAGAAATCACATTTTTGAGCTTACTTGAGAATTGATTTCCAATCAAAAAGAAAAAAAAAAAAAAGACTAAAAAAAGTTATTTTATTTATACTTCCAAATTTTAATACCTAAGCATATTCTCACCTAGTATTGGACTACAGCATTTATGGAAAGTGTATGCTGATAATTAAGTATGGAAGAAAAGTAAAGCACAGCAATACTTTAAACATGTCCAAGAACTGATTTTGACTCTGTAAAAATACACAACTTTGCTACTCATACATGCTGACAATAATGATCATACACTTTCTAATTGTTCTAGCAGAACTTTGGCAACTAACCAAGCAACGTAATATGAATTTTGCTAATAGACTCCCATGATTTTTTGTTTACCAAACATTGTTCACACCAAGAACACTTATCAACTCGGCCACTCAACTTGTTAATGTGTCCTTCAATGAGAATGAAATCTTCACGCATTTCAGTAAGTTGCTGGAGGCGAATACGAATAAAAATTAAACCATCAAATCTGAGGGAACGGCAATCATTATTAAATTCTTCGAAGTTTAAATGAAACCTTAATTTAGAGTGCCTTTATCATTATTAAGATGATCCATATTTCATTTTTAAAGGAATTAATTAGTTCTATATTGTTAATTCTGAATAAATACAATAAAGAAGTAAGCTAAATCACAGTATTTGTCCTTATAGAAAGACAATATTTTTTGTCCTCTCATTTCAAATAGTTGTCAGCAAGTAAGCATCTCTACTAACTTCTACATGTGTTCATCTCCTGAGTCTGACTCTAGATGAAGATAAATCACTGCAAAGTGATTCCTGCAACACTGCTAAATGCTCTAAAAATTTTGATAGCCAAAGACAATTTTGCTTTCAGCTCAGGTTCTGATGAAACTAATTCAAAAGAGAAGTGCTTTCTTTCTTTGGGTCCCTTCCACCTACCAAAACAGGTGTTTGCCTGTTTTTCTATAACGCTCATGTTACTTGGAAAGCACACACGAACTGGCACTCTGTATAAAACAAAGAAGAGCTGCATCTGCACCCTGCCCTTTCTCCTATTTTTAACTCACAAGTACGCGACATGTCCAAATAGATATATCCATTGTGAGAGAGCAGTATTTTAAGAAAAGAAATGTTTGCTTTTAAAACACAAGGTTTAGAAACATCTTAAAATTAACTCTTCCTCTGCTGTTTGGAAGAATAACAAAACTAAGTTTTCTTTGCAGTCTGCTGGTTTTTGATGTTGCATTAATAAGAGATTCCATGAATATTAGTAATAAATGGTTTAACTTGCTAGAATCCTTGTTAAATATAATTCAGTGTAGAATGCCTACAACTAGGTAAGCATTGTTTGTACCTTCAGCTGCCTTCATCTACATACAGTTAAGATCACCACATGTAAGACAACAGAAGTGAAAACTCTCGAATCTATGGTTATTTTTTAAGTATTTTAACTGTTATGCCAGTAATGTGTGCATTTAGTCAAACTTATTTCTCTCAATGATTCTCCTTTCCCCCACTGGGATTTGAGAATATTACTTTCTTTTTCTTTTTTTTTCTTTTTTTTTTTTTCCCTAGCAGTTACATTTCATTTTGCATAACAACAGAAATAAAACTGTTTTTTAGAGGCAAGCAATTTTTTTGGGACGTATGTTCTTTGACGGGTGATGTGAGATGTAACTTTTCATCTTATTTACTCTGAGCAGTTTGTTTTCAAAGTAACACGTGTAGAAAGAGGAAAATGTAGGGAAAGACATTTCAAATCACAGACGCTCATCATACCCAAAGGTGATGGTTTCTGTCTCTTTGTCTCAAGTTTTTTATGCCAACTATTTATTGCTGAGGCGTTGAGACCAGGAGCACAGTATTGAAGTGCTGGACAAACTAGCTAACCCTGGGCATTTGAAAATTCTGCCGGTTAACTTCTGCATCACCAATATTAAACCTGCTCTGGAATACCAAGCAGTGGAGTTTTCTGCAGGCAACAGAGATGTATTAAAAAACATGACCTGTGACAAAAATCAATGTGCTAATCTCAAGCCAAACAACAGTATCAGAAGCATAAAAAAAAAAGATAACCTAAGATAAAACGTCCCCAAATTTACTCTAGACTAGCCTGACAGGTTTAAAAAAAAAAAAAAAAAAAAAAAAAAAAAAAAAAAAGAGAGAGAGAGAAAAAAGTAAGCCTACCACGGGCACTTTGTCAAGGCAAAAATATTTAATACCCAGCTGACTTTTTACGTAAACACATGGATAACATTTGGAGGAGGACTGAAATTTTCTGACTATAAACATGAGGGAAAACTCTAAAAAAAAATTAAAATTTAAATGAAACTTCTCCTTCCAGTGCTGAACTGCACTCCGAGCCTGCTGCTATGAACCCTCCGGCGCCAGGGGGACCAGGGGGACTGCGCCAGCACCGCCCAGGCCCGGCTGCGGGATGCCGGGGATGCGCCGTGTGATCCCGGCGGCACCGGCTCCCGGGACGGCGTACCTACCTCGGCTCCTCTCCCCAGCCCGCCCGGGAGGGGCCCTGGCCGGGCGGGCAGCGCAGGGCAAGGCCGGGCAAAGCTGCGCCGACACCACCTCACCCGGGGTGCCGCACAGAGCCCTGCCCGGGGCGACTCCCCGCCGCGGGAATCCTTCGGGCACCCGCTGCCCGTGCCCCCCATCCCTGCCGAGCTCCCGGAGCAGGGCTGCAGCAGGCACGGGCTGCCCCGCGGCGGGGGGCACGGACAGCATCCATCCCGCTCCTGCGGGCCGGCGGCGGCCGATCCCGGGCAAGTCTCGGAGGGAAGGGATAGAGCACCCCGCTACCCGCCCCACCATCGCTGCCTGCAGCCCTGAACCTCCGTCAAAGAAAAGTTTTTTTCCCATTTCGCAGGCGGTCTCCGGACACGAGTCTCCGGCGGCGGAGCATCCTCCCTCCCTCCCTCCCTCCCGCCGACCCCCGCCCGGTGCGCGCCCGCGGCCGGCCCGCGTACCTGGGGTTGGAGCTGTTCCAGTAGACGGCGTAGCGGTCGGCCACCGCCTTGGCGCCGGGCTCCTGCCCGCGCACGCACACCCACAGCGCCGCGGCCGCCAGCAGCAGCAGCATCCCCACGTGCGGCATCGCGCCCGCCCGGCGCCGCGGCGAGGCGGGATGCGGGAAAAAAATAAAGAAAAAAGGGAGAAAAAAAAAATTTAAAAGGAAAAAAAAAAAAAAAAAAAAGGAACCGGGAAGAAGGCGGTCGGAGCCGAGCCGGGGCGCGGAGCCGCGGAGCGGATGGATGAGAAGCGAGGCGCGGAGGAGGCGGCGGGGGCTCGGAGCGGAGGCCGCCTGGCGCCGCGGGCGGGAGGGCGATCCGCGCCCCTCAGGAAGCCTCAGCCCGGCAGGGGGTGGCGGGGGCCGGGATGGGTGGCGGCGGCGAGCGGCAGGCGGTGCTCATTCACCGGGAGTCCCGCACGGAGCCCACGGCACGACATGCACCGGCCCGCCGGCCAGAGCAGCGCCCGGAGAGCGGCCCCGGCGGCCCGAGAGCGCGGGGATGGAGCGGGAGAACGAGCGGGAGGCCGGGGAGAAGAGCGGGGAGGAGGAGGGGAAGGAGATCTTTCGCCTGGAAGCCCACGGGGGGTCCTGGCAATGTATTAAAGGCCGCCGGCTGGGAGCGGGAGAAGTACCCGCAGATCTCAAAGTACAAAGTTTGTCTCTTCCTTTCTGGCCCTCCGCTCCCCGCAAATGAACAACAAACAAAAACAGGGAAAAAAAAAAAAAGAAAAAAAAAAAAAAAAGAAAGAGGCGGCTGGGAGGAGGGGAAGAGGGGGGAAGAAGCAAAAGCCCTGAGGAGTTTGCTTGCTGCGCTGATGGAGTTGAGAAGCCTGTTCTGCAGCACGGAGTGTCTTGAAAGAGACTTTGTGGAGTGGTTTTCTTGCCCTTCCTGTTCTTCCTGGGCGGTGGATGCACCAAGGACTGAGCAACAGCAAAGGAAAAAAAAAATTAAAAAAAAAAAAATTAAAAAAAAAAAAAAAAAGGGGGGGCAGGAAAAAAAAAAAAACAACGAAAGGCCAATCCAACAAATAGCGGCGTGGAAACCAAGGAGATGGAAGTAAAAACAATTGTTTTATGAGAGGGCGTGGAGAAGAGCAAAATCTCGGAGAAGTGCAAAATCAAGCCTGCAAACTCCTCGGATGATGCTGGTCCTGGCTGGCCTCTCCCGCCTGGGGAACGAACGGAGCGATACGGCGAGGTGCGGAAATCTCCTGATTCAGCTCCCGGAGCCTCTCTGAGATAAAGCAGGGTCCAGTCCCGTGAATATCAACTTCTGCGGAAGGACAAAACAGTTTGAAGGAGCAGGGAGGAGGTCAGAGAAAAATAATCCACCTCTCAGATGACTACATAAGGAGATCGAAAAAAAAAAAACCAACCACCCCAGATCTTCTCGGTCTTGCCCAACAGCTGCTCCCCCTTTTCCCTCTGAAGCAGCAGCAGCAAGAGCAGCAAGAAAAAATATACCACGCCAGCAGGCAAATAAATAAACTTGAATGCAGCGGCAGGCAGGGAGGGATCGTAAAGAGCGACGAGGATTGGAGGGGCAAAAGTCAGTTTTGAAAAAAAAAAAAAAAAAAAAAAAAAAAAAAAAAAAGCAGCTTTATGGGAGGAAAAAAAAAAAAAAAATCTTTAAACAGTCACGCCCCCTTTTGCAATGACCGGTCCCTCCACTGCGTGTAAATCCGACATCAGCAACCTGGAGAAGCTAGGAGCCTGGCGTGCTGAGCTGTCTGTGCATGCGTGTGTGCGCCAGGCAGCCGCAGAGCCGTGCCCGCGGTACAGGAGGTGCGCAGGCAGGCGCGCACACACACGCACACACACACACACACACAGGGCACGCACACATACATACATGCACACGCGAGAGTCCGGTCTGGCGCCGCTGTGTGTGCGTGAGCGATGAAGGCGAGGAGGAGGCGCAGGCGACCAGCTCGAAGCACGGGCGCTGCTGCTTGATCATGTGGGATTTTTGCATGCAGTTTACTTTGGAAAGGGGGGGATTTGCCGGCGCAGCCAGTCAGGACACAGCCTGCTGTTTGCTTACAGATTCTTTTTTTTTTTTTTTTTTTTTTTTTTTTTTTTTTTTTTCCTCCTTTTTTATTTTTTACACCTCGACCTGATTGGCTTGCAACACGAGAAGGGAGGCGTCGTCCCGGGCTTCTCCTCCTCCACGCCAAAAAAAACACCCAACCCCACCTTCTGGAAACCTGACTAATTGAATTACTAAGAACTCGGAGTGGTTCCTGTGCAGCCTTTACTGCCAAAGGTAACCATTTCCACGCCGGATGCTGCGGCAGGCCGGCACCGCGCGGGACGAGTTTCCGCCCGCCGCCAACAACAGTGTGCCGAGAAATCCCACCGAAACAAACAGCAAACCCCTTTCTTTCCCCGCATTCCCCCCGCGGCGGGGCTGGGCCAGGCGCGGAGCGCAGCGCGGAGCTGCGGGACCCGGCAGGGCGGACCTTCCGCGGCCGCGGAGGGAGGGCGCTCCGCTCGGCCGCTTGGGAGGGTGGAGGAGGGTGGAGGTGGGTGCTGGAGGGGGCGGAGGGCGCGGGCAGGTGAGCGGCTCCTGCAGGCGGGGCGCGCTCGGGGCTCCCTCCCGCCGCTCCTGCCCGCCGGCATCGCCCGTCCCGTCCCTCCCTGTGCCGTGCCGTGCCGTGCCGTGCAATGCCGTGCTATGTTGCGCCGTGCGATGCCGTGCTGTGCTCGTTCGGAAGCGCCCCGACTCCCCCCAGCGGCGCGGCGGCGCAGCGCGGGCGGCGCATCCTGCGCGGGGCTGGGCTCTGCCGCTCCCCGGGATGCTCACCGCCCTGCGCTTCTCCTCTGCCCGCTGCAGGACGCCGCCACGGGTTAATCTTCACCGGTGGCATCCCTGCTCTTCGCCCCGCGCTCGGAAGTTGCTGAAGCGGCTGAAGTTAAAAAGAAACAATCAAACCCCCCTTTGTGGGTTGTTGTTTTAAGATTTATTTTTTGGGGGGGTATGTTTTTAGTTTGGAGGGGGTTGTTTGTTCGTTTGTTTGTTTTGTTTTTTTTAGCGAAGTGTTTTACGGTTTTTCAAGGCTTTGCTATTAAAAGCTGAAAAACTTGTCTCCCCGTGGTCTTCCTCCAGCCTCGTTTACAGCGTGTCGACATGTGTAGATTAGTGTTAGGAGTGTACAAAGTACATCAGCCAAGTAAATGACCTCAGTATAATAGGCACCGTAAACCCAAACTATCTACATTCCTTTTCATTATAAGAAGCCCAGCAATTCCGATTATTTTTTTTTCCATCTTTGAGCAAAGTTATTTTAATAAGCATAGGGACATCCGATATTTCCTTAGTCTTTTTTCTCTACCACGGATAGACATGTGGAAATCACTGCCATTGTAGGAAGCAGAATAAATAACACTCTCTTTTTCCCCAAAGAATCTCCTCAGCCACATTTGTAAGAAAAGCTCAATATTTTTTTCGTCTTTGTTCTCCTTGCGAGAAGTATCACAGGGAAAGAGCAAGGGGTCAGTTTGTACAACTAAAAATACTTTTTAATAGCAGCGTCAGAGCTTAATCTAGTATATAAAATGTCTTTCCAGGACTGCAATGATTTGGGCTTTTTTGTTGGTTTGTTGTTGTTGTTGGTTTGGTTTTGGGGGTTTTTTTTGTTTGTTTGTTTTTTTTTGAGGGGGTTTTGCTATTTTTTTTTAACACATACAAACCTGTGAAAAGAAGGCAAACTATTAATAGCTGTGAAAAAAAAAAATCCCCAAAATACTAACAATAGCAGGTGTGTCCTTTTTTCCCTGCTTTACTTAGCAAGCAAGCTGTAGGTGGCTGCATCCTGGTAGTTTGTAAGCAATACAGAGACATAAATCCTCTGGACTGAAGATGTAAATTAATTCCACGAGTAAAACAAAACAGCAGTTTAATAAAGAGAAGATGAGAATATTTTTTGCATCATAACCAGTTCATAGAACTGATGAAATATGCAGTATCCAGAAACTTGCCAGCTTCTATAGCCCACTCTCCATTTCCATGATGACATGTTGCACAGTTTTTGATGGCACAGCTGTAAAACGCTTCTCTGCACCAATGGCCCCTGGCCTAAGCATTCATTGGGCAGAAAGGTAAAGACTGTTAACAAGTGATCCAGCACGGATGAAGTTATTTTGAATACAGTGTTTAGAAACATTAGGATGTGTGCACAGTATGGGTGTTTGGAACTGCCTCTGACAAGCTGCCCCTGGACCTTCAGCACAAAGGAACCTTTACCCTCCACTGTAGAGCCTGTACTTCCCGGTGGCTGCACAGAGTTCCTGAGGGTTGATGTGCTCTGCTGCAGTCACCACCTTAATTGATCGCATAGCTCAAAATAATTAAACTAAGTGCAGGGTAAGACTTCGTCTGAGGGAAAAGTGATGTATCTGGATATTTTCTTTCTTTGCTGATTGCCAATAACAATGCGTGTTTTTTGTATCATTGTCCAGCAAGTCTTGGTATCTTGAACAGACACAAATGATTTATAGTGTTACAATGTAGGTAGAGTTGCTAAAATATAATTTAAGTACTTGTCTTTGCCATTCAGGGATACTTTGTCGCTCATAAAACAGAAAATAGCAAACATATCTCTGCATTATTCCTATAGCTTGTATGTATGACTTTTATCTTCTATAAATTTAAACAGTGCTTCAGAAGTAAAACTAACTGGTAGGACCCCATCCACCCTTTTCCTGACATTACCTCCAGTGTCTTTTTTCAACGGGCGAATATCATGGGCTTTTTCCTTTTGTTAAAACGCAGAGAATTAAGGAAAACCCATTCTGGAAAAACAGATGCATATTGCAAATTAGTAAAATATATAGCTGCATCTTAAAACTTCTATTTTCCCTAATTTTTATGGAAATCTGCATTTTTAAATCATATGTTAACATTTCAGTAAAATTTTATTAAACATAGCCAGGCAAAAAAAATTTTTATATATATGTATACATATATTTGTATGTATATATTCCTGTGGTTGGTCTGAGTTTAAATCTTATCTGCAATATTTTGTTAAAAGACTAAACAAAAATTTCAGCTCATTTGTTTATCAGCAGTAACCCTGGACTTGTATTTTTCAGGACCTGAAGGCATAATGCTTCCTTATCTTTTTAATCACTCTCTGATTGCATAAACATTTTGACAAAAATTATTTAGAAGCAATCTCAGCTTCAAGTTTTCAAATTGATAACTGAACAAAATGTTAATCATCACCAATTCTCTCATCTTTTATATTAATCCCTGATACTGTAAACTGACAAAGAACAATTCTGAACAGAATCTTAGATGCATTTTCACATGAGAGGAGTAGGTACCATAGGTATAAACAATACTGTTAGAGAGAATTATTGAATTCTTTGTAGAGAAGCATATTCCTAATTTGATGGCAAATATTCTCAACAGGATAAGAGCTTTCTTTCTAGGTGATTTCCCTAACTTAAAGATTTTTTTTTTTTCTCTCAGACACATTTAGCTGCAAGAGACTGTGGATGTACTCTCTATTTCTTTTGTCCTTTTGTTTCCTCATAGGAAGAAGAAATAATCTTATGAAAAGAACATAAGAAACGGCTTCAGACAAATATGAACCAGTATTTACTTGTGTGTAAGAATATTTTCAACTTGCTAGAATAGAGTAATTAAATGAAGATGCTTGATATTCTTTTTTTTTAACTGTCTGATGACTTCTTTGCTCCCCTAACCCTCATTTTCCAGTCCACCAACCAGAGATAGATTATATGTTTATTCTACTGTGATGTACAGAGGCTCAATAACTTCATAGTTTTGGACATTCAAAGAACTAAGTTCAAGACTCTTGTATAAAAAAAAAAAAAAAAAAAGTACAAAAATACAATAATTGATTTTTTGACTTTTAGAGCGTTATCTTTCCAAGATATTTTCAGGCATGTTATTTTATCCAGGAATCATGCATGTTCCTTTTTGCATACAGTTCTTAAAAATTTGCTGTTGTTTTTTAATGCAAATTGTCTATTTATCAACTTTGCTTCCATTTCAGTTTGGATTTGAGCTCAAATCCTGTGTGTCTGGCTGAACAGCCAAAAGATCTTTAGCTCACAATTTGGACAAGATCTCTTCAGCACATAACTATTTGAATATTAGTCTAGAAATTTGCAAAGTTTAATACAGTGAGAAAAACTTTGAGAAGGAACCAAAATATTTCCCAGCTTCATATAGCTATTTAATGATTTTTTTTCCCTCCCAAAGCTTTCAAGGGAAAGGATGACAAGGCACAAGATTTTCAAAGACATAAATGGAAGTGGGTTATTTATCTATCCCTAGACACAGAAGTGTTGAAGTTAAATGCAATGTCCCTTCCATATATATAGGTAATAACTAAGATATGGTCTGTTGCAATTCTAGTTTGTGTTTGTCTTCATACTTTTGCTCATGTTTGCTAAATATCTAATTATGAGGAATTTGTTTGTTGACACACTTTAAAGAGCTCAAAATGTATGTGTTTGTGAAGTTAAAATATTTTTAATACTGTAAGTTTGAAAGGCCAAATAAAAGCATTTGTTACTACCCACTCAAGACACTGTGTAGTGTTTCTGGCTTTACAAAATGTAAAGTTCATTGCACCAATTTGTCATTAATATTGATTCAATAAGAATAACTGAAATAGCTCATCAATAAAGTCAAAGCAAGAGAATCTATGGCCCTAGGATAAATATAGAGCTTTCCTTTTCCCATCCACTTTAAGTCCTAAAGACATTAATTTAAAGATCTTTTTAAAAGACTTTTGAAAGCAATTGCTCAATCTTAATTTATTACAGACCAGGATCTTGCAAAAACTCCAATTTTAGTATTATCACTGTAGAAACCAGTATTTAAAGCTTGTAGGTGCAAGAATGATTAAGCATTGTACAGTAAAAATTAAGTATAGTGTAAAAAAAATTAAAAACAGAGACAGTGGACAGTATTAATGTAGCTATTGCAAAGATTTCTGCTAACTCCTGCAAAAAGCTCTGTATTGAGCAGATAGGCTATACAGGTTATACAGATTATGTTGCATGAGCAGGCTCTCATTTCAGCATCCATGCATCTCCTATGATGACAGGGCAGGACTTAAACCAGCTAAGGTAAATATTAATCTCGTTTGACCTTGTGATACTCATAAATTATATTTTGTGTTGGTTGTTGTTCAAATGCACATGCTGAGACTGCATTTTTCCAGACTCCTCATGATGAAATTTAGCCTTTCAGGATTCTTTCTCTACACTGAGTAATTGCAGATAGTGGTCTAGAACATTGGTGTTTGTTTAGAAACTCTCTTTTCAAGCAATCTTTTCAAAAGACAGAAAGGGATTTTAAAAATAACAGATGAACAAAACAAAACCCTCAGAAGACTAAAAGAGGTACACATGAATGTAAAACCAAACACTGAATTGACAATGATATGCTTTGCAGGTATATGTGGTTCTTGGTTTTATTGTAATACATCGACTAGTGGAGAAATCACTGATCTTGCTTACAGGCATGCTGTCTTTTGTTTGTTGTTGGTTTAACTTATTTCATGGGATAGACAGCTAGGGTATCTTTTTGTCTGTGTCCAGATAAGCAAAGAAAAACAAGTTAGAAAATCAAGGCACAGGTTATCACCCGGAAACACAATGGTAATCCTGTACTTAATTGCCATAAAACTCTATGTAGTAAACGTGATTATTAATTTTTATTATTAAGAGCACACTTTACAATAATAAAAATTCACATGATACTCTTTAATAATTTTCAGAATTTAATCAACTTTCAGGATAATTTTCAATTTAAATTTGTGCAACTGCAACTATTCATTGCTGTTCATTTTACATATGAATCATAAGCTGTAAAATCATAAGCAGTCTCTATTGTTACAAAACCCTGTGCTTGCTTGTGCATATCTTTCAGTACATAGCAAAGCCTTAGACTTTGACACTGTTCCCTCATCACGCAGCACCACCCATTAACTAACATTACTCACCTCAGTGAAAATGAATCAACATTAAAAAACCCCAGACAACAGAGCTGCAGAGTGGGTTATTACAGATCATGCCACAATTTCGTGCTGAGTTAGCACCGGAGGCTACCACTGCCCTGATGTGTTGCACAAGTAAGGGTTTTATAGTCTAAAGACAGCTCTAAGGAGTTTGCATGCAGAGGCAGCTGAATGCCATGAGACAGTCTCTCCATTCAGGGAACTCCAGAGCTCCCTCACTAAGGCAGGCTCAGCACACGTCACACACTGGGATGAGGAGATACTTTCCCGATCAGGGAAGCAGAGCTGACAAGGCATTGCTGGGTGCTGTGGGTGACACATGGCCTGGGAAGACAGTGGTCTCCAAGGTGTCTGTCAGCACAGCACAAAGATTTACCCCCATGGGTGTTTGGTGTAGCTTCTTGCCCAACATTGCTTTGTACAGCACAATTCCACTGGTACTGCAGCCATGGAACAAGGCCCTTTGTGCTGGGGAGAAAATCTAATCTGGTTAAAAGAATAAACAGAAAGAAGACCAATATATATTACTGAAGTTAATTAGCAAGCAAATTCTGGAGAAGTCTGTGTGCAGATATGCACTTTGGCAGGTTTTAGCTGGAAGAAAGAAATCTCAGAAGTTTCAGTGATAAAATGCTGAAGAGTTGTTTACTGTAGGTGGGGTGGAAGATCCTTGCAGTGGTTTTAGTTATACTGTTTGGACTTCAACAATGCTTTTAATTAAAAAGCCTATTCTTAGAGTTGTGTAACTAAGAGAAAATATACCCTTTTCTTTAGAAACTACATTTCTGAACAATTTGCAGAGTAGATTTTGAAGAGAGAGGCCTAAATATTTTTGGGATAGCAGATGTCACATTCATTCCTTGGTGCCTGTTATTTGTAGTCCTGCACTTGTGTGAATTTAAACATGAAATAGAAAGAGAAGGGCTATCAAAGACATTTATGAGCACAACAAGCAGCAACTTTCAAGACAGAGTCATGAGAGAAAGAACATTTTCTTAACCCTCTTTATTCCTAAATCAGAGAGGTCCACTAATGTAACACATTTGTTGTAGATTTTGTATGCAGCCTTTTCCACTACATGGTATACCAAATTTGGCTGACTCTTGAATTCCAGGAGATTAGGCTCAGCCAAACAAGAACAGAGCAAAATTAGCTGCCGTGTGTGATCTATGCCAACAAAACAGACGTCAGGTTGACAAATGCCAGTCTGATAATCGTCATGGAAATCCAGATGCAGAAAAGCAACAAGGTTAAAATTTTTAGAACTGTTTAACAAGACTTTGGTTGCAGTCTCACTGTCAGTGAAGGTGCTGTGGATATAGTGGAGGATATAATGCTGTGGATTTATGAAAATATTGCACCAGTTTGAATCTTACTGTCTGCTTTGTGCCAGTTCCAAGTGAATATTATTCTCCTTACCATCAGCTGTGCCATAGCCTTCTAGAGAATTGCACTGTCAGAGGAGAAAATATGAGAATTTTATTTTCTCAGACCATAATATCAAAAACTTAGATGAGAGAAAGTAGTCTTTTGGCACTTGTGATCTCTCTTCCTTCGTTATTTTTTTTAATAAGTTTCATCTCAGATGAGCTTTTGCACAGACTTCTTTGCTTAATGAAAAGTATTCATTAAAATATTACTCTTTTAAATTGAAGTTACAGGAGACTCGTGCAGTTAAGAAATTAATTTCACACCTTTTTGGCAATCATTTGCTTTTACTGTCCTTCATTTTGGACCTTGGCCATAGGTACTCTGAAGACATGCATCTTACCTTTGACATTCAAAAGGTGTTCTCAAAACTAATTTTTTCAACCCTCCATTTCAAAGGAGGTAGTGGAACCCAGCTAACAGATAACTGCAAAACAGTTCAGAAATGTAGGGCTGCTTTACAAGTGTTGAAGGAAAATGCCAAAATCAAGAATTGAAGGACTAGTGATAAGTGCTAAAAGGATAAAAGTAAGGTCTTAGAAAGAATTCATAAGCAGACTTCTTAATTAGGAGGGATTATTAATATCTTATAAAATCCACTGTGTTTTCTTAGATCATTTAGCATTTCAACATAAACAAAAGAAAACAAACAGTAATTGTCTTATTCGTCTGAAATCCTTTTGTCAAATGGCATATGGTAGAAACAGAGTGGAAAATCACATTATCTAAAGGCTGCCAATGAAATCAAGAGATCTGCTATCACTTAAAACAGTAAAAAGTTTTTAATTTTCAGTGACAATTGATGTTTTCTGCTGTGCAAATGTTGCTGCATCTTTCCTGAGCCAAGAAATAGGAGTAATGATTAATTCTGTGTAACTAATAAACTTTACTTCAGAAGGGGAAAAAAGGGAAGAGGGAAAAAACCCTGGGGCAAATCAAATCAGAATGTGGCACTCTAAGGTCTGAGGTCAGTAGTCAGACTGGGTTTTTTTAATTGCTAAGTTACTTAGGAGTTGATTGGTTTGATCCTCTTTTGACATGTAATAGAATATCAGAACTTTATCAGAAGGAATTTGCCACTTGATTTTATTGCCATATATTCCCATTTAACAGAACCTTGAGATTAAATTCTGAGTTCATCTACGTGACCTAGTTGGCTGCAGAGTGGGTGTTCTTGGTTCAGTCAGAATGTACCACTATGGTTGCAACTGCTGTATCACAGTGCTCAGGAAAACATCCTGCTCCTGCAACGTGCTGGTGAGACTGTGCACACTGACTGTGCACACAGAGCATATTCATTTCTCCTTATCGTTGGTGCAGTAAAGGATGTTTAGAATTTCACAGGAATTAATCCAACAGGATTAGACCTAGAGTGGCTAAGTCTTCTATGTGTTAAAGTAAAAGAAAACTAGTGTGTTGTTATAAAACATGTTTGTGCCCAGAATCTATGCAAATTGTCATAAAGAGAGATTTACAAGCCACTTATGAGAAAAGCTGTAGCAAGACACTTAACACAATCTTGCCAAAATCATGCAGATCTTACACAGCACAGTTTCTTTTGCATGACTTGTTCTTGCAAGATCATGATCCACTGCATAGGCTTTAAGATTTAAGGAATTTTGTATCTGTAGTGTAAACTTATATATGTGATAGACAATAGATGAAGATAATTAAAATCTATTATAATTTTTTGCTAGTAATACAAAAGTTTACATAAAAAAATCAAAGAATATTCAATTGAGTTGAAGTTTTACCTGCAAACTTATCCTTGACAGCAAAAATATTGTAGATAAAGTGTAGTATGTGGTATTTAGTGTAACTGGCAAAGCAGCAAAACATTATAACACAATAAATAGCCCAGTAGTAAAAGCCTCATATGACTGTTTATATTGTCACACTAAATATGGATTACTAAACCTTTTTTGCAACAAAGTCCTTATCTATCTATCTATGTATGTGAAAGAGCACTTTTTTTTTTTTTTTTTTTTTTTTTTTTTTTTTTTTTTTTATGCTGAAAACCTTGAAAGGTTATAATAGTGGTTTAAAATAAGTAACTCTCAATTTTTCTTTTGTGGTCATCAATTCCACTTCTCTAAAGAACCTCATAAACACAATGGGCCCAATGCCAAAACAAAAATTAAACGCTCGTGTGATACCCAGGGGAAGACATACTTTAAGTATGAAGTATTCTCACAAGGAGCCTTGTAAACCCTACATGAAAGTGAATGATCTAGAGTTTATGGCATTAATGTTTGTTGCTTTGACAGCACTTTTTATCAAAATAACTATAATTTTCAAAGAAAGACTACTTAATTTTGACTATATTGCTCTTTTTGTTGGAAAGGAGCTATAAATAATAAGTTCACTAAGTTTCCAGGGTAGTTTGCAGTTGATCTAGTTTGTGCCCCAGCAGTCAGTTAATCCCTTCAAAGTATCATCTATTCATCAATTCATTATTTTCTCTAAGCATAGATGGAATATATTAAAGCTATGTGGAAGCATTTAAAAAGAAAAAAGGTTGGAAAAGAACAGTACCCTGCATGTCAGCTCTTTAGAGAACTGAAGAAACCAGATGCTTTGTTGTATTGTTTTCCCAAAATGCTTCTACCGTTCTTTCCCATTTTCCTCATCGACTGTATTTATCTTTTTTCTTATACTCATTTAAGAAACTGCATTTAAAAAGCAAGACAGGTTACATTTGTCAGGTATAGCTGCACTCATATTACTCTGATATTCTCTAGCTGCTCTTTGCTTTTGTTACTTTTTGTTGATTTATAAGGGCTGGCTGTAATTTGGTAGCATGCATTTTAAAAGAAGTGGCAGTTTAACATCAAAAGACACAGAAGCAGTAAAGGTCTCAGACTTGCACAAAGTTTCCACACACACAATATACTATTGTTTGTACTGCATATGCATAACAATTGTTTGAAAGTATTCAGCCTTGCTTGCCAATAACTCCTCAATCATGTGTATGGGCCTAGACCTTTTACATTTCAAGTTTTTTATGTGGTCTACTCAGGAAGATGAAGGCAAAATTCATCATGGACTTCAGTGAGATCTGGATTTCACTCGCAGTGAGTAAGAAACATAACACCAAACAGAATAGCTGCAAAATGCAACACAGTGGCAGTAAATCTCAGAATACTGTGCCAGATCTCCTAACATAATTTTCTTTTATTTGCAGCTGACAGAAAAGAAAAAAGTATTTCAGAAGCTTTCAAATTTTACTCCAAAGTATAAAAGAAAATTCTTGGATTTGTTGCATTCTGCGGGTATTGAGGCAAATCTTGCTCAGTCAAGGAGCCTGCAGAGGAATAAGTGGAAAATAATGTTGGTTGTAAGCTAGAGAAAAATTTGAGGCCATATTTAGATACTCAGAATCTAGGTTTGTTTTACAAAGAGAGGTAGAGAAGAATTTTGTCTTCTTTTTTACTGGAAGACCTGAGGCACGTGAGTTCAGTACTTCTCTAGAAGCATCTGCTTCACATCTGTGGGTGAGACTTTTATGTAGGTCCCTGAAGTTATGGTTGGCTGTGGATTGAAGATGACCACTAGCTCAGGTCGTTGTCCACAAATACAGCTCCGTTATATTGTACTTCTGAAAGCTATGGTTCCTATTTATATGCTTTCCTCAGCTATTCTCAAATAGTCAACAAGACTTGTCTAACAGCATCATAGTTTCTGCAGGAGCCATCCCAGAAAGAAAAACTAGAACTGTGGAATAATGCCTTTTTTCATCAGCACCCAAAATATTTTTCATTAGGAACTGGACTGGGATTAAGACTGAAGTCTGGAAGAATTTTACTACTGCTTACAGTGAAATCAGATTTTTTTGCCAAGTTACTGTAACATAATCCAGGCCAGGAATTATGGACACCCTGCATGCTGATAGCATGCTGCAGGCAGCACCAAGCTGTATTTAATCAGATAGGGAGTGGAAACTCAAAGCATGCTGTCTGTGATGAGCAGTTTCAATGAACAGTGTCTTTAAACATCTTTATAAGTCTCTTCCACCATCATTTTAGACAAAGAAAAAGCACTTCATCCCCAACTTTATTAATATCATTAGCTGTTTTTTGTTTTGTTAAATAAACTATATTGTCTCTGTGGTATTTTTTCAATAACCTCCCAGCTTCACTGATCAGCACTCCAATCCTTCACCTCCTCTGTTCAGATCTCTTTCTTTGCTGTTGCAAATACTTAGTTAACACCACCTGACTGCTGAGAAGTTAAAAGATCAACTTTTCTATCAAGTTAAAAGACCAGCTGTTCTATCCAGAATATTATACTGTTGTCATAGTTATGAGTTCTCACAACCTAGATTTTCCAGCAGTCCATATCTGATATTTGCTTGTTCCACAACCTTTGACAAATCACTTAACTTTACAGATTCGCAGCTTACATATCTGAAAAGCAGATCTAATAATAATTGCCTACTTTTTGCAAGTGTTGAGGGGATTAATTAATTAGTGTTTGTTAGCACTTAAAATCCCTTGGATGAAAGGCACTAAATTAAAAAAAAAAAAAAGACTCAGAATTTTAAATGATAGAATTATTGTTATTATATTTAATATGATCTTAAATGCTATAGTCCCTGTAAATTCACTTCATTTGACTCTGTGATTGCTGAAGCATTTCTCTCCTGAAATAATGTCCAGTCTTGAATTTAAAGAAAATTTGAGGGATGGACAATCTGATATCCCGGGACAGTTGTAAGCTGGTGATACTGTAAAGCTAGTTTTTACATGACTGGGTCAAATTTGCCAAGCTACAGATTTTATCCCTTTTGATTCTTTTAACCTTTGTCTACTATGTATCAGTGCTCTGTTACACTGTGTCTTCTCTTTCAGTTGATGCTTATGTTTCCCTCTGACTGAAAAATCTTTGATAAACTGGCAACTGAGTGTCTCTGGGAACTCAGTAATAACCTGGTTTTCAGTGGTCCATTAATTTCTGTAGTTCTTCACAGAATAATTTCATAATTTTCAGCATTTTTTTCTGTTGTAGATAATAAAACTGAATGCAAATGGACTCAGCAAGCCACAAGGTGCTCTTGCTTCTCACAGATAAGTATTTCTCTACCTACACTTCTATAACTGTGAATAAATGTGAATGAAATAAATAGGCTTGTAAGCACTTGATTATTCACCCTAAAGTGAAAAGCAGTGGATTTTAACAAGGTTAAATTAACCAATTGATAAGCCAAAATTACCAATTTTCCCTATTCCCTTGCTTGTACATTAAATAAAAGTACCATGAACAAATGTTTTGCTTCATTTTAATCCACTTAAGCATCATATATAGGAATATTAGATTCTGTGTTCACAGGAATAGCATGTAAAAATCTCTATGTTCCCCTGTCACAGGGATACATATATAAAGTTGTTGGGAGTCTATTGTTATGACTCAGTAGCCTTTCTATGTGCCCCACGTTTGTAGTTTCATGTGCTTTAGAACTCCTGTGAACCTCAGGCAATAACAGCATCTTTCAAGAATTTCTTTCACAAAAACTTTTTTTGTGTGTCGCAATATTTTTTGCTTTGTTTCTTTCTTGCACAGCGTCGTAGAACATGATGAGTTGGAAGGGACCTGTCAGGATCATGGAGTCCCAACTCCTGGTCCTGCACAGGACAGCCAAAGAGTCACACAATGCCTGAGAGCATTGTCCAAATGCTTCTTGCACTCTGTCAGGCTGGTGCTGTAACCACTGCCTGGGGAGCCTGTTCCAGGGCCCAGACACCCTCTAGGTGAAGAAAATTTTCCTGGTATCCAACCCAGACCTCCCCTGACACAACTTCAGGCCATTCACTTGAGTCCTGTCACTGAGCACCACAGAGATCAGTGTCTGCCCCTCCTCTTCCCCTAACAGGGATGTTGTAGACTGCAATGAGGTCTCCTCTCAGTTTCATTTTCTCTTTCAAACTGTCTAGGACAATATTGAAAGACACTATGTCCTTGCTTGCTTCCTCTGGGACCTCAGATTTTATTCTTACCTCAATGATGCATGTTATTCATGTTTTTTTATTCTGCATTAGTTTTAACACTGTAGCCTGATTTTTTCCCATCTAAAAAATATGTGTATTCCCATTTAATCAAATAAAATATATTCTTTAATTTGTCCTGTTTTTAAGATAATGATGAAGACATCAGTGACAAGAAAACCAAAGACTCTTACTACAATTAGAAAGAAGAAATATAAGCACACAGAGCACATATAAATTACATGTTGTAGAAAACAGAAATGGGCAGACTTTCTGTGGTGTCAGCCTTAGTGATGCCAGTGAAGCTTCAATTGCCAAGAGATGAATCTTCACTTTATCTTCAGAAGCTATGCCATAATATTTCAGATCTAAATACAAAAACGTTTATTCTGACATTTAAACTACATTTGCTCACACTTTAATCTTATGCCATCCTTTCTAGTTGTATCCATAAACAACTGCTCTTCCTTCATGGGATTTATAATCTTACAAATGCAGGTGCTTGAAATTAACTCAAAGACATTTCAAATGAAAATTATCAAAACTAGTTTTGCCCTTGTTGTACTAGCTGGAGTATTCTGAGAGTGATGGACACTAGTACTAGTGTCCAGTACTCTCAGACCAGATTCGTTCAGAAATTCCACATGTGGACAGTTTTCATGTTTCAATGCCTAATTTACTTAAGATATTTGACATTAGAAGGGATTTTGATTCAGCAGAGTAATACAACAGTATTGTGCAGAAAGGACAAAACAAGGATAATAAAGCAATTGCAGTACACAGTTGAATAACAACAAAAATCTGATTGCCGTTCCAGGTGTTTCTATGCTTATCATCACTGGGGTAGTTGGTTGAAGCCAATTCATACTTGCTGCTCTGTTTGAAGTTTGTTTTGTAGGTTCCTCAGTTTTTATACCCCTATGTTGGGCCAAGTCACTCCCATTATTCTCCCATGATGCTCTGGCTGTCTTAGAATGACACCCATAAATTTTTGATTAATTTATGGAAGGATGTTTGCACAATTCATTGATCCATTCAACTTTCAGAGCCATCGATTAAACCAAAAGCCAACCTCACGTCCCCTTTGTGTCAGGGTAACTTCTGCTTTCTTTACAACAGCTGTGGTAAAGCAGTGGTGGTGTGCTCTTCCCTGAGCCTCAGGAACACATCTTTGCCCATCTCCTCTGGGTCTTCCTCTGTTGTGGGGGTTCATTGATCAGTTACAGTTGATGTGACCTGACCCTTAATGATTTTGCAGTTATTTCTACAGACAGAGGAAAAAAAATATGTTAAGATAGATGCACTTTAGCTAATGCACCAGTGAGGTCATCAGGAAGGAAAGCAGCAGGGATGGCACTGGCTGTTAGACACATATCACACCATTCTGAAGAAGCAGGTAGCATAATAAAAATTCAGTTGAGATCTGTACATTAGACTACATACTTCAAGCAGTGAAGTCAGAGTGCATTTGCCATTCAGGATGCTTTTTATGCTTATCCTTTCCTGACACCTTTTTTTGCTAAGTGTCTTTGTCAACACTATCATGACAGGACACTGGACACATCAAACCTTTTGTCCAGCCTGGCGCAGCTGTTCTTACATTCTTAATGTAATAGGAACATCACCAGGGTCACTAGCTAGCATCAGTCAAACTTGAGAAGTGTTTTAATCCAAAAATATTTTGAAACAAATACATTCCTAAATGTGTAATGGCCACTTTCTTAGATTACCTTAGACAGAAGAGATGAACAAACCAAGACTGATATGTTTGAAACACAGCTGAGGTTTATTTTAATTCCTTTCAAGCAAAGATCTCAAAGTAAATACTGATCTAAGACCACAGTATTCCTCTGGGGATCGTGTTTGACTCTGAATTATTCTGATAGCTTTACTAATACATAAATAGGCTAAATGAATTATTCCACTGAACTCTGACAGAATACTGTTATTACATTTGACTTGGAGACTTGAATACACCACATATATGCAGTGCCCAAGTGAACCAGTGGTACAGAAACACGGCTTGGAGCAGTTGCTATCACAGCAAGATTATAAATTTGTTGCCTTAAGGTATGTCAATATATGTATTTATGTGGTCTACATTTAAGTGAATAAATGCTAAAATTTTGTATTATTGGACACAGAATTTCTGTAATTTCTGTTGGATATGAAATCTATTGTCCCCAGGGAAAATATATATAAAAAGCAAAGTAGGCATTACTGACTTTCTGAGAGATGCCTCATCAGTAAATCTATTACAGGAATTGGTAAACACCATAATTACTTTTGCTAAATTTTGTAAGATAGCATTATTTGTAATGGTAGCCTAAAAGACTTGTATGTGTTTTGTTAATTTTAGCAGTTTTCATCAAACCATGTGCTCTTGGGGAACCTCCTACCAGAGATACAATGAGTTCTACATTGTGAGTGACAGTTCTAGATTAACAGGTCAGCAGCGTTGTAAAAAGGTTGTTGGCAACTCCTCTGACAGATTGCTTTGAATTTTAAGAGCTTCCATGTACATCTGGCAGAAGGACTGGGCGCCACAAAAGATAAAACTTCTTAATAAATCTTCAGGAGACTAAAAAATCAAGTGGAACAGTTGAGTAAGTGGAATGAAGTGGAATAAGCCCGATCTTCATGGTGTGTTGCCACAGTGTTCCCAAATGGCTTTAAAATGAAACAAGGAGACAATGTGTGTTTATCGTCGAGTTATATGAGCAGCCAGAGAAAAAGAATTAAAGGCAAAGATGAAATCAAATCAAAAGGGCCACATCCATATCACATCACCACTAGCTGCTAAGGCTTAAGCAGGTTATTGTGTATGACAACTAGCTTTGAGAACAAGCAAATCACTTATTTTTCTTTTTCCCCTGTACGTCTGTTGCCTCATTGCCTGCTGTGGCAGCTAGGTAATGGAGATTACTTCATGCCCAAGTGGGAATGAATAGGCCACTATGTACAAGTCTGTTGGGAAGAAAAATATTTTGGCTATCTTCATCTCAGAGCACAGTATTTTTGCAGAGATTTGAAAGCAGAGTCACTAGGTTGATAGTGAACAGGGTGATAGAGTAAATAAGATAACAATGCATAGTTTGGATAACATAAAAAATAGTATTGATCAGAGTTATTTTTTAGTCCTTTAGAAATCTCACATTTTACTGTTTCTTTTCCACTTGTATCCAACCCATGGCAGTCTCTGCTGCTTTGCAGTTTAAAAAAAAACACACTATTTTTCGTGGGGACAGCTGTTGGTGCTGAGACCAAGACCATTTAGTGTTCTTCAGCTGGCAGTCTCTCACATTGTGAAGTTCCCGCTTCACAAATGACATGACAATGCTCTGCCACAGAAAAGTGAAAAACAAATTCCTACACTTCTGTTTCAGGACAGGTTAGACAGATATGACACTCTAAGTGTAAAGCACTAATAGGTTCCTTTGTCCCTGCAGCAGTGTCACACTAGGTCAGGAACTAGGCCTGGACAGTGAAAAATGGAAGAGCTTGAGAACAGAGGCTTGGCTAAAAGAGTGATGAAAACCAATTTGGCCGTAATCTGGCAGCTGTAAATTTAACTGTGATGGCAGAATATCTATAATTAGGAACAGGATAGGGAGGCAGACAGTACAGAAATAGAAAAAGAGCTAGCAAGATTTTGGTGGAGTTTTCTGACTATGATGGATTATTCTAAAACTGAAAGAAAATAATGAAGACAGGCCAATTATTTTTATAGTGTGTGATCAGGTACCAAAACTAGGTCAAGACAAAAATAACTCATAGAGTTTTATCTCATTTAAAAAAACTAAATAAATTTACAACAACTAGTTGGGCTAGCAAAGGTACTTTCTAAACCAGAAGATGGTAGCATTAAGTCAATATGGTGTACTTTTGGCTTTCAGATGAAACTGCCTGGTGATCAATAAGTGCTCTTGTTGTGTGTGTGAAAGGAAAAAACTGGCATGAACTTGCAGCAATGCTCAGCAACAGGTATTAACAATTCTAAGAATATAAAGTAAACCAGAACAAAGGAAAGAAGCCTTGGGATTTATCTGAGATTTCCCCCATTAAGAGATGTGGCAGTATACACTTTGCTTATGCCATCTGCACAAGTGAGGAACTCAGTCCAGTGCTCCAGGCACTGCTATATTAAATATTGATAGGAATTCACTGTATAGTAGATTTTTCCTTCTAAGGAACTGCTAAATAGTTAATGAGGTGTTAGGCAGCTGAGTCCATCCTGAATGGGTAATTCTTTCAGTAACAACAGTTTGTTTGCCCCTTGAGGGTTCATTTTTTTACTACCTGGTACAACAAAATATAATTTGACGTGGGCTTATTATTTTGTAACCTAAAAAAATATATATATAAATTGATTAGTGTATTCTATATTATCTGAACACCTTTGGAAATCTTTCCCTGCTCATAAATAAACAATGAACAAGTAGCTAGTCAGCATCTGTCTGATGAATTACAGTGTTTGAAGCATCACAGTCAATGTGATCTAGTCAATAATAGACAGCAGCAAAAAAGATACCAGCCTACCAGGCAGAAAAATGAGTCTTTCTGTTACTTTTACTCATTTCTTCCTAGTCACAGTGAATAGATATACCACTGCACATCCTAAACCTATGCCACTACCATGTCAAGAGTCTCAGTACACTGAGCCAGTTGTTAGCTAGCCGTGTGTTCATCAGCTGTCAGCTCACTGCTTCTTTCCTAAAAAATTAGAAAGGGGGAGAAAAAGTACTTTCTTTCCTGAGGATTTTGTGTTTAAAGATGGAGGCAGCTGGAACCGAGATCCCTTTAAGTATCTACAGTGGAATACAAAGGTAGGAAACATTTCCTCTACAGCAAAGTACTAATATTCTTCAGTCAGGCAGTGAAACAAGAAAGTGATTCTGTGAACTGTCAGGAACATCCACTTTTGGGAAAGGGATGTTTCTTTTCTGAAACTGACCGCAGGTGAGTTTTGACTTGTAGCTTGCAGTAGAATAGAGAAGGAAATGCTCATGGGCAATAATTACTAGCTCAAATCAAACCCAAGTAAATCTTCAGCCATGGAACATCAGCTGCTCTGTTGCAGACACAGACGTTGTGCTCCAGGTAGACAAGACAAAGACAAGTGCATGGAGACCACTGACAACCTGTGCAGGCTTTCCAAGTCACCTGTTACAGGCATGCTTAGCTTTTTCCCTCTCTGTAGAGTAGCTGTTCCTGCTCAGTTCAGTGGATAAACATGGGTCATTGCGTTGTTGATCTAATATTTTTTAAAATCCAGTAAGCATTTTGTAAGTCCTTTAAGAGAAAATGCAGTAAGGAGTAATAAGATTTTGTAGTTGTATGGAGGGGTGTTAGGATACAAAAATGTAGCAGGTTTTATGTAAGTTAAACATTTGCTAGAATGGCTATCTAGGTACAATCAGTTCAGTGCAGAAAACAAAAACACTGCTGGCAGTGTAACACAAGGTATGAGAGACTACCTCATAGCAGATAAACTAAATGTTTTTACAGGTGGGCCACTTTCACTCCACATTACCTTAAACAATCATAAAACATGATCTACTCCACTGCACAAAACGTGCTTGGTATTTTTGTTATTACTGATAGTCCTGAACACAGTGCAAAAGCCAGGCAGATTTAGCAATATGCCTTAGAGAGACATGAAGAAAAGGATTGTCAGAACATAAACATTTCATAAAGTAATAAATCAGTGTTACAGTAAATAAGAAAATCTGAGCATTGATAGACATCTCTCAAGTTAGTGAAGGGAGAAACTGTTGGTCTTGCATTTTTACATTTTAAAGTTCTATTGTTTTTCCAACAAAATATGTCTGAATATTAAGGAAAGCAATTTATCTGAATACAATATACTGTACCTCAAATATAGCCCTCTAATCAGTTCATGCCAAAGCATTACTACCACAGAATAAGAAGGGATGCTGACTATTTAAACACAAGTGCAGAAAAATACAATTATGCATATTTCAAGCCTAACAGGCCTTCTCTCCCAGGCAACTTATCTGAACGGAGAAAATCTGTGGGTTTTCCTAGCAGTCCACAGTAGTCTGGTTTTTCTGGGTTGTCACTATAGCTACTGATCATGGTGACAGCACCCTTTTACCAAAAGGTGCTGCTTTTTAGTCTCTTCCCCTGTTCCATCTATATCTATGGAAAGAAGAACAATGTTTGCCATTTTCTGTCAGTGCAGGCACTCTCATTGCTCTGCAGGTTTTCTCCCACTGTGGCTGTTGTCATATTTAATACAAGAGTAAATTTGGCTTCTCATTCACACCTTTTTTTTCCTCTCATAGAGTCATAATTCTGCAGAGAGCAACCTGATTACCTAGGAAACAGAGCACAACCCCAGTAGGTTGCAAGCAGCTGCGTACAGCAAGACAGAGTGCGTGTAGCAGGCAGGACCCTTGCATTACCCTTTTAGGCTCTACTTGAGTTATGATGGAAGGAATATAAGATGAAATTAACCCTACTGGATCAGACCAAACCATCTAGGACAGTGTCTTGTCTGTGTCAGGGAACAAAAGTAGATGAATAAGGGAAATTACTTATAAACAGAATGTAAGTTTTTAAGGCACTTTTCCCGTGCTCTGAGACACACCATGGAATGTGACAGAAGCTGAAGCTTTCTTCTCAACCTAATGAAGAAGAACTGGTGCCAGAGGGAGATGAGGTTTGTGCACTTTTTTCAAGTTCTCAATAAAAATAAATAATTTATCTAAGTAATGCTGATGAAAATAAGGTGAGGAAGCTTCTGTGTTTACAGCTTCATGCAGTTCAGAGAGGAATATCAATAGCCTGTCAATAGCAGCTAAACCAGTCTGCAAGTTACATCAGTGATGGCAAAGTTCTTAAAGAAACTGCTCCAAGGATTTATTGGCTTGCATAAACATACATGTTTCTACTAAGTCTTCACCAATCTTGCAACAGATGCTCACCCTGGAATATATGACAACAAGGCTTTAGTGAGGCAAACTTTCATGAAAACCACCAGATCCTGAAAGCAGTGATATTTAGAGGCTCTGTGGCTAAAACGCAGATATTCTGAACAGTTTGTCTGAGAAGAAGGATGAATGCTTGTAGAGGTTGGTGTTTACAATGTGCTTAATATATTGGGCTGAAGTGAATGAGCTAATAATTATGAAACAGTTGTTAGAGAGTGTATCTGAGACTGTATAGGCTGGAGCAAACCTCACCCATCCAAGAAGAGGTTGTGAATAAACTGGAGGGGAACACAGAGAAGCTATTATGAAGAATCCTGTTGTTACAGTGGCATATTGGAGTGAGGCACTGCCAGCGGGACAAGTAGCAAAAAGTGCTAAGGAGAGAAAAAAAGGACTCTGATACTTTTAGGAGGGTAATGGCTTTGGCAAGCAAGTATGTAAATAGGAGTGGTGGAGCTGTAACTACAGTGAATCCCATGGAGTATATCTTGTAGTTCAAGTGCAGCAAATCACACAGCTCAGACAAAACCCATCCAAGGGTTCCAAAGCCATTGGAAACAATAGAAACAGCAATAAGGAAGCTGAATTTAATGAATATGGGGACACAGAGCAAAAGAGGAAGCAACTGTTTTGCACTTAATGTATTCTATTTGCAGAATTCATTGTCAGAGAGGGGTCACAGAAAGACACCCAGAAACAAAGTAGGGCTGGTTCATGCTGTGACTTGATGATAACTGTGGTTATCCAAGTGATAGGCAGTCTGTTCTGAAGTTTCAGTAAAAAGAGACTTAAGAGGGAGGAAAAGTAGCTTGGAAAAATTGTCCTATGCCTCAGCCACCTGTACTACTAGTGGTATCTACATCATAAAATTTGCCTTCTCTGCGGGATCAAGACTGATCATTATCCAGAGACGATGACTATTTCTGAAAGATCAACATTGCTAAAAACTGATTGTTCCTCTTTACTACAATTCTCTATTAGGTTTCTGATCTTTGATCATCTTCTTGATTAGTTTTCTCACACCTAGTGAATTTCTGTGACAGAGTCTGCTGACCAGTGAATCAAGTCTGTGCTTAAAGACAAATTGGTGTGTGTAGCTACAGTCAGGAAGATCAAGAGCAAGGAGGGGTTGCAAGATCATGTCTGGTTTCAGGGCTACTGTGTGAGCACAGTCACAGAGAGTGAGTGGCACTGCATGTGCACCAGGAGCACAGGCTTCTTTAGGGAGACAAGAAGAGAAGCCTGAAGAAGCTTCATTCTGTATGAAGAAGCTTCATGACAGAACAGCACAGGGATGAAATCTTTTGGTGGTCTTTGGATCCAGACTGATGAACCCTGGAGAAATAACAGTGAAAACAGTTTAGAAAAAAGGTCTCATAATGTCTTCAGCCAACTCTAGTGATTGAGTAAAATAAAAGATTTTTTTCTAAAGTATTTAGAGAAAAGGCCAAAGGTCAGATGGAACTAAACCTAGCCCTAGACTTAGAGATTAATGTAAATTTATGTCTGTAACAAGTGAATGAGAAAGGCAACCTAATTAATAATAAAAAGTAGCTTGATATCTAAATGGCAGCTAGGAAGAAATGAAGGTGAGTCTCATATGCTTCAATAATTACTCAGTAACTTGAATGCTAAGAAAGTATTTTGTAAATGATAGTAAGTAAGGGGAAGAGAATATTAAGCCAGAAAGTTAAACCTCATTCTTAACAGACTCCATGAAACATGAAGATTGGTGAGCAGTTCAAGAAGTGTAAACTCTGCACATGGACATAAAAGACAAATTCATGCACAAAGGTAGGCTGGGATTGAGTAGCATCCCTGATGTCAATGCCTGGAAGCAGCAGTGAAAACAAGCGGAAAGCAAGCTAGCATTGCAGACACATCACAAATAAGGGGAAGTGCCCACTGTCTATTTGGAGTCTATATACAACTTCCTTGTGAAGCTGCACCTAAAATAATGTAGATAGTTTGGGGTTCCAGATCAAGAGGGGTAAGGGAAAGAGTATCAATCAGGAGCTACCAGTATCGGTAGGATCCCAGAGCGCATGAACCTTCAAAGAGAAGTTGAGGAAGATTGGCTTGTTCAGCATAACACAGAGGTCATCTGATTGCAGCTCACAGTGCTGGGGGGAATTACAATTTCCTGATCTGAACTCTTCTCTTCAGAAGAAGATAAACCTCAGAAGGAGCAATGAACCCTGACTGTGGCTGGGACGTTCAGATTACATGTTTGGGAAAACTTCCTAGAAAAGATGGTAAGTGCAGCACAGGAGTGGTGAGAGATTGTGCAACTTGACTAGGGAAAGAAATGCCATAACTTATCTACAGCTGGTGATGAATTTGCTTCAGGGGAGAGGCTGAACTAGATGTCTTCCAGAGGAAAATTCCAAGAAACACTCTCTGAATCAATGGCTACCTCATGGTTAAGTATACAATTTTCTTCTCACATTGCATGTTGTTTGATTTCCATTGCGGCAAATGGACGAGTTCAGATGAAGCTCAAATGCTGCTCTCAGAGTGTCCTTTTAAATCTCCTATGCCTTGAAGGAAAGACTAGCAAGTGAATTATGCTTGTGTACCTTGACAGAAGACCTATAGCTCAGGGTAAAACCTCTTTTCATCTTGTTTTGTCCTGTATTCCCTTTGCCTGTAAAAAGTAGGTGTTTTGCTTTGCAGTGTCACATCTTATGAGAGGATCGTCTTGAGTTAGTAGCAGCAGCAAAGGTCAGGAGATTAGGAAGAAAAACTAATTGCATGCTATAAACAACTCAAATATTCTCCATTCTGCACCGGGGCTTTTATCAGCTCTTGTTTTATCAGAAATCAATCCATCTCTTCACAGTTTACTTGTTCATAGAATAAAAAATTAGAGCTTGCTGTAGTAAATATGGAAGCTATGGCTATAATTCATCAGTCCTTTTATCTCTGATAAGCCTGTATCATTCACAATAGAAACTTCATGTATCTCTCATTTTCCCAGTGAATGTGATATTTATTTCTATAAACCATATATACAGATAAAACTACAAAACTGAGTCCACAGGCCTACCTGGAATAATTTCCCTGAGCATTTCTACTGAAAATACTTCATTGGTAATTTTTGGCTTCCCTAGCTTATCCAGCCTCAGAACCAAACTTTAATTGTCCAGAAGCACTTTTCAGATACAATAATGCAACAATATTTGGGCCTCAGTTCTCTCTGACTAAAAATTTTATTGTCTTTTGTGTTCAGTAGATGACTTCCTTGAACTTCAACTGGAAACTCAGGCTTAGCTAGGACACAGATTTTTCAGATTTTTAACAGCAGTTTTCAGGATTTATTCATAGCCATCTAAGCTTAGAAGAGTATGTATGATTAACACACACAAAACCCCCCCAAAATAAAAAACAACAAAAGAAACCATTCCGCATAAGGACTTTTCAGAAGACTGTTGTTTACCCAGAATCCATGTTTCTAGTGCTCCAGAAATAAGATCAGACTCATGCTCTAGGACATATATAGGAAAAGAAAAAGATAGAGGAACTAGAACAGAGGAGAACAGAGAAAGGAACAAAAGTCCAAAGAGATCTCTCTGAGGCTGAGCTTTGCTTGATGCAGTGGTGAGAGGTGAGCCTGGCTCTATAAATGCCACTTCCCCAGCTGACAGCACTGACCTATGGATTACCCAGACTTTCCTGGGCACAGGTCCTCATGGACCCCCAAGCAAACCTCAGCTGCTTGCCATGGCAATCACCTTTTCAGCCATCTCCTCTGTGCCTCTCTCTGGCCCCGGTTTGGTGCAAGTCCTGCTGCTTCCAGGCCAGAGGGATGCACCAGTAGCAAGGGAGTGCTGTCCCCATGTGGTTCTGTTGCTAAGTGTAGAGAGGAGAGAGAAAGGGAGAGGGGACTTGTCTCTGAAAACCTGATATGCCTGTTACTATTCTTTTCTCACCTATTTCTGGGTGTCAATTTCTTTTAACTTCTTTCTATCTTATTTGATGTCTGCTTTTGGTTCTTCCCCACCCCACCCCCCCTTCTTTCTATTTTTCTTTCTGACTCTATCTATCTATCTATCTATCTATCTATCTATCTATCTATCTATAATTTTTTTTCTATTTGGAGGTTATGAAAATTTAGTCTTTTCTCTCAGAGTGTAGCCCTCCTTGCCCTGTCATGAAATGAAACCCTATTGAACAGAAGGGCTTTACTTGGAGCTCAGACAGGAATTAAAGACAGCAGTTTTAACAGGAACATACATAAACATCCCCAGACTTCTTGTACTGACAACATGAGCTTCCTTATTCATGTTAAGATATTGACAATTTTCAGGGTAGGATACATATTGCTTTGCAACTTTTATGTATGAAATATTTTGCAGCACTGTGAATGCCTCTCAAAGACAGAATCACATCTAGTCTTCTCACAGCCCTTGCTATCTAACCACCTACTTCTTACAGTGAATGTATCTCAATAAATTCCTTAAACTGTATTAAACATGTATTATCTATGTACAGTTACAAGGGAGGAAAAAAGAAGTCCTAATTTTGCAATGTGTTGCTGGTGATTTAATCAGTATACATTTTCAAACCAGTAAAGCATGAACAATATTTCCCTTCTGCCTCCTGCTTTTTCTTCATGTCTGTTGACCACATGGATAATGCTGGAGCTGCTAATTCTCTGCTTGTAGTGCTTAATGTTCTTGCCAGAGCACTCATTAGTAGAGAGACACTGAGGATCAAGCCCATACCAAGAGTAATCCAGCACAGCACCGGCTGAAGTCAACAAGAGTTGTGTTTCCCTGTGCCAGGGCCATATTTATTGCTAAAACCATCTCCAGCACAAAGATGTCTTGCCATGTTTATTTTGTGCACCACGTTCAGGAAAGAATAAGAGACAAAAGGTTTACACTGTTGTTTTAATGTCTGCCAATAACAAGATTGGAGACTCACAGCATCTGAAGTCAGTCAGTCGGTCAAAGTGCTCTTCAGCTGCACACAGCACTCCATCCTAGCATTGCTTCCAATCCACATTTCAGGGGATCTTCCAATATGCTTTTCTGGGCAGTGCTAGCAAACTTAGCAATATGCACTCTGGCCTTACTTGCTGACTGGCTTAAAAAAAGAAAATTAAATACATTTCTCATATGGCTATAATGTGGAATTTTCCCACACTATTAAATAAAATGTTACTCTAGCTTATTGGCATTTTCTAGGGGAAAACATTTCTTAAGCTAAACTTACTGAGTTGTGTGGGACACTGTGCTAGTGCACACTATATTTTTTCCCCAATATATATAATATTTCTGCTTTTGTGCCAGCAACTCATCTAAGGTAGAAAACCAGCTGCTTCTTCTTCTCCCACCAGAATAAACCAAGAGTAATTCTTTTGAAGTCAATGGAGTTAAACCAGTGTACAGAAGAGAAAAACCATGTTCTGCCTGATCAGCCCTGTGAAAGAAAACAAGATACAACCTTTATCACAAACAACCAAGTCAGACAAACTTATTTCTTACTATGGTTTTTAATGTAGCTTAAGTGACAGAGTATGACACATAATATCAGTAATATTTCATGAGTAATTAAATGCATGTGATGTGCATTTTTTTTCAGCAACAGCCATGAGAAATAAATTCTTTGAAACAATAGTATTTCTTTGTTAATGTATTATGCACACACCTGTGCATTCACATAGGTTAACGGGAGGGCAAAAGGAGCCTTAGTGCAAATATGATAGCCAGAGTAGAGCAAACACAAAGGATAGTTATACTGAAAGACAGACAGAAAGGTTTAATGTTAGCCATTGGAGCTACTGGAACTGATACTTTGAGCTAGGGTTTCTTAACATTAAGGCTTCCTTCTCTGTCTTCCTGAAAAGCCTATTACATAAGTCTGGTTATTGGGTTAGACTCATTTAAAATCCAGCCTTGTGTCACCTATTAAGCTAACAGATGTAGATCCATAGATGGATGAATTACTACTAGCTTCAAAATGCTTGGCTTGTGTAAGGGGATTGAGGTGCTGTATGATGCTTGGGATTTTTTATTTTCCTCTTGCTTTATCCACATGAGAAATACTTTGCCAGGCACTAACTTGCTTGACCTTTTTGTCTCAGTCAGAAATTTTCTATTAAAAGTAAAAAATGATCCTAACAGAGAGGTACCAAACATCCATCGTTTAATCTCTGGGGTCCATCAACCAATTTGAATGTCAACATAGGAGGAAGCAATTTTTTTGTGTGTTTCAGCCTGATCTCCTACAGTCGTTTAAATTGGACTAGCAAACAATTTTAAATTAACTGAATGGTAAAATAAACATGTTGTGTATGGGTTTTATAACACTTAGAGAGAGGAATATGATTGTGTAAAAAAAAAATTAAAAAACATTTTAGGGACTTAGAATGACATTCTTATCACGCAATAATAAAGAAATACATATTATTAAATGAAAAAAGTATCCCTCTCTGAATTCTGGCTTCAACAAGTTGGAGTCACAACTAACCTAGAGGTTTTTAATGTAGTCCGGGTGAAAGATGTACTTTTGGTCCTGTGCAACCCTGTTTGAGATATAAATAAATCATGTCCATCTATGCAAACCAAGTTACATGTATGCATGTTCACAAGAACATCTGTACACATACTGAGACCTGCACATGTTATAATACAGCATGGTGATTGATAGGCCACTTGCAAAGGTAACACAGAATTCTTTGCTCTTAAAATGTTTATTGAATTATAATAATTAGTTTCTAGGGTTTTGGCACTTATTTCTGTCCAAAACAAAATTTCCAACACAGTTTTTTTACTCATTTTTGGGAAAAAACCCAAAAGATCCAACAAAAAAAAAAAAAAAAAAAAAAAAAAAAAAAAAAAAAAAAAAAAAAAAAAAAAAAAAAAAAAGTCTGCTGAGTGAATATTTATTAGTTTAGACTTCAAAATCTAAATTTCTAATAGTTCTTTGGTGGGAGGCAGAACTCTGAACAATTTTATTGGTATTTAGAAATACACAAGTAAAAATCTTCAGTTTAAAAAAAAAAAAGCAAAACAGAGAAATAAGTCCAGTGAGACTGTGTTACCTAATGTATCAACATAAAATTCATTCACTCATTTGTTATTTGTTTGGAGTCTGGCAAAGAAACTAAGAGATAGTTCAGCTTTGTATTTTGTTTAGGATAAAATTTACCTAAAACCACTCTGACTGAGCTCTTACAGTTGCATGTTTTATGTTAATTTACAGACATTTTTATCAATGTTGCCAACTTCAGGGAAACTACATGAGGTCTTGTCATTGCTCTAAAATGTTAAATCCTATAAAACTAACTAAATATTGACAATGAGCTAATACTAAACATAAACATGCTAAAATATTGACATTCACTGCATTAAAGATCACCCTAAGTGAAGAACAGTGCAACACTGCTGTTCTGTGAAGGCAGTGGTAGTACAGAATAAAAAGGCATTTTCCATGTTCCAAAGTGTAGTTTTAATTTCACCATCTGTGAAGGGCCAGATTTTACCTTCAGATAAACATAACCTACCAAGCAATTTTCTAAGTAGGAGTACCAAGATTCCCAGGCTCCAGCCTCTCTAGAAAATGTAAGAGTCACACCAGAAAACAAGCTGAAAGGGGAAGCTTTGACCTGGTCCCTTGGATTTATTAATCCCAGTAGTTCTTTTCTTGAAGCAAGAAAACAAACATGCCCAGCCTTTTGCAAGCTTAAATGGGTGCTGTATAACATGAATTCTTCAACCTGATGAAAAACTTTGTTTAGAAATTCTGTTTCAAACTGTGGCTTGTGACACAGCAACTTTCCCATTTTTTTTCTTGGCTTTTGATTTTCACTTTCAGAAATTAAAAGGAAGAGTCATCTGTTGTGCATTAAATATTAATTTCTAGATAGTGCTTCCTGTTTAACTGTTTGCCAAGTTTTAAAAACAGAAAAATAATTCACATTCTGTATTTCCTGGAGTATTTTGGGGGCTTCCTCATCAGCAGAGCACCATAAAGAACTCTGTGACAAAAAGTAGGAGATGCTAAGGTCAAACCTCAGGAGCTTTATGAGAGGAAGTTCAGTATAGAGAGGATGGTGTGTGATCTCGGGATAGCCTGGATTTGCTATGCCATATCCTCTGTTTCCTTTATCTTCTTAAGACAGTAACTCTTGGTCAATAAAGTTGTACCAGGCCCAGGGAACTGTTCCAGCTCTGGATCCCCATACAGCAGGAGAGCATGGGGCTCACCACAAAGTGCTCACTATGGAGAAGGCTTTTAAGCCTGTCAGTGAATTCGCTGCCAAGACTTCTGCTAAAACAGCTGATTTTTTGGGAACTCTGACCAAAATCCTTTAAAAATATTATTCCCAATTTCATTGACAGCACTTCACAGTGAACACACACTGTCTGCAGGGATTTCATTTTTTGGGGCTTTAGCTCATGTCCTTTTGGACCAATTAAGCTTGGCAATTTCTTTTAAAAATGATCTTTTCTTCTTTTCTAACAATCCCTCCACCTACTGTCCTTGGAAGTTCTCAGAACAGTTGGGGAAAAAAAAAATAATAAAGCCTCCAGTAAAGGAACACAAGGCACATCTGTGTCAGAAAACTCTTGTTAGTGATTTCGGAACCACTTTTGTCACTGAAATTTAAAGCAAGAATAACAAAACCCTATTATAAAAGAGGACTGAAACATTGTTTCTCTCTTTTACCTCTTTGTATTATCATGTCACTCTGATTCAACTAAAGCTGCACAGAGGGAGGAAACCACGGTCTCAATCTCTCTGATTTTTGTAGCAGGCCTAATTTTAGAATCTGTTGTGTCAAGTTTTTCTAAACCTGTCAGTTTAATTTGGCAGATGCGGGTTAATGGAGACCTACTGAAAGCAGGGTGAAAGTCTATCCGAGTCGACGAACATAATTCATGACTTTCACAATGCAGCAGTAAGGTAATAGATAAATGTCTCTTCCTTGAAGTTGTAGCAGGAAGCTAGAGACAAAGGTACCTTTATAAGAAAAAAAAAAAAAAGCACTAAAAAGGAAAAAACGTTAATGGCCATGGAAAGAGAAAAAAAATGCTGCTATGTTAGCTGGCCCCTTATCTTCAAATTCTGAAGTGGCAGCTGCTAAAAGATCAAGACAGGTAGGGCAGCTGAAGGCAGAGGCTTAGGCACAAAAAGCTTTAAATGGAAGCAGAGCACTTCAGGCACCATGATACAAATCAGCAGTGGTGGAAGAAGCCTTTCAAGAAAATAATTTAATATTTGTTAAATAATTTGTAAGAATTATTACAATATTACTTAGCTCACTTCAGCCCCAGACCGCCAGTGAGTCAAGAGCCCGGAAAATGCTGTCCTGACTGGACACTGGTCCATTTAGGTAACTTAATACATACATCTAATGTAGAGAGTTGAGGGATATTCAACTTTGTAATTTCATTACATTACATTAATTCCATAGTGATTTTCATTCTGGTAAAAAAATTGATGAGCAAAAGTTCAGCAGCAACAGACTCCAGGACAGCAAATCCTACAAATTTTGTGTCCTATTGGGACTGTTCAAATCCCATTTGTCTCTCTACAATCTCAGGGAGAATTTCAGGGCTTCAGAGACCATCAGAGAATCCCAGTACTTCACATTGCCCCTCACAAGGAATGAGGCAGAATTTAGTGGCTTAGAAGAGATCTGCTTTCCAAGAACTGTCCTGTTTTAGATAGGGCACAGAAACCAGTATAGCCATTATCTGAAAGGATATTTGCACAGGCAGATAAAAACCCCCAAACAGACATAGTTTTCTAACTTGCTTTTGAAAATACAAGAAAATGAGCTGTGCTTCACTTTTTGATAGTTCACTCTGTAAGCTCGCCTGGAAAAGAAAGCATGAAGAATTACAAAGGAGTTTCCTTGTATACACACAAAACTTGTCAGAAGCAACCGCAACACACTCCAGAGCAAGTAATCACAGTTATGATGTGTATCTGACAACAAAGCAGGGAAGAACTTCTCTCTTATATAAGTCATGCCAAATTGCATTATTAAGTACTGTAAAATCAGGCCATTTGATTTTTGTGGGAGCGAAGGAAGAAATCTTTATATTCACAAGTATAAGCTGCAAGCCAGCAGGGAAGCAAGGCTGACTAGTAGAGCACCCCTCTGGAGGCTTGGATCATTAGGCCCTAGGTATGTGCTTATCCATGTTGTCTCTGTGCAGCTTTCCTTTGTCACAAAAGAGCACCTCAGTTAAGAACATTGTTCCTCATATGCCCCAAACTGAGGACTTCTAGACCACTGTGACACAAAAAAACCCCTAAAGCTCAAAACTGCAGGAGAGAAGTGAAATACAGGCTTACCAATCTTAGTGCTTTTGTCAGTCAACTGGCCTCATCCCATATTAAATAGTTCTCCATCTGGCTTTCCCATGACCTGGGAAAATCCAGAACTGCTGGACAAACCCTGGGGCAAGGTGACTGCATGCAACGTGGTAACAAGTAATATGTGTGAAACAGTTTAATCAGATCTATGACTGTTGTACCATTATTCATCTGCTTATCATGAAAGACTTTGTTTACACTTCAGAGAATTCTGAACAACTTTAGATTTTCAGTGCCCTAGGTATGAAGTGACCCTGTCATGCACAGAATCAGCATCTGCTCAGCGTGAGATGCTTCTAGCATATCGAGTGACAAAACCAATCAGTGAAAGCAACTTGGCTCACTAATAGAAGTTACATGCTAATGAGTAATATTTAGGCAATATTTTTGCTATGTAAGTAATTTTCATCCTGTGTTCAGCTCAAAACTCTTTGGAATACCTCAAGCTGACAGTTTGAATCATAGAATTATAAGGAAAAAGGCTGGAGGGTCCTCAGGAGGTCATCTTTCCACCCCCCATGCCCTAAAGCTGAAACCCCAGGGATGCTAAGCATTCAGGAGTGATTACGTCCAATTCTATGAGAAGTTTGCCTTTCAGACATGCTAAAGGGCAGAGGGCAGCAAGAACAACTCTGATCCGTTGTACCCTGCTTGAGACATTCACTGTTGTGGGTTAAGGGTCAGGGTCTATCCAGATCATTTTCCATTGTTGCCTAAAAAGGAAAGGCCTCTCTGAACACCGAGAAATCGCTTTAAAGCCTTGATTTAACAGCACAGGATTTGCTATGCTGGATCATGGCATGAGTTCCACCGAGAGTGGTTTCCCTCCTAATTCGACAACCCACACCACAGCCTTCAGAAGGAGCTCCAATGCATCAGTGTGCAAACAGGGGAGACACCCCAAGTGCAATGAACACACCAGAGGGTGTCTTCTAGCTCACAGAGCTTCCATACTATGGTTATTGCTGTTTCAGTTTGCAAACCTGTAAATATTGTAAGCTGTCATAAATTTATAAAGATTATATCTTTCAATATCCAGAGCAGTTAACCTTGCCATATCAGTGAATTCCATAGACTGAATGTTCCTCAGAAGAATCATGATTTCCATGTTTGTGTTCAGTGTACTTGTACCTCCTTGTAATCTGTCATGCTGTGGGACAAAGATAAAAAAATTTCCTATTTTTCCATAACTTCCATAAATGTCTGGCATTTATTTGAAAAACTTCACATTTTTCATTGGTGTGTTTCCTCATGACAGTTAAATCATCTTTTTCTATGCAGTTTCCTCTCTTGTCTTACTATCCTTCCAACAGGCTTTTTTTGTCTGTCTTAGATTTTATACAATTCCTGCTGTTGCTCTCTTCTGTACTAGGTTTTACTAGCATCTGTGGGCCAGATGCAACAGACCTCTAAACAGTTCCATAAGCACTGGTGTCATTTCTGGAGTCAGAGCTGTGCATTTCCTCCAAAAACTCATAGCTTGCAAAGCTGGAGTTAAAGCAAGAAAAAAACCCCAAAACAACAAAATGTAATCCTAAACCATGAAAACTGTCAATAGCTACACTTGCTCTTTAAAAATTAGTTGGAACAGCACATGAGCTTGTTTAAATCCTTGAAATTAGTGTAACTCTTCGGAGTCTTTAAGCAGAATTGGACTGAGCTCCCAGTTCCACCACAAGTGGAGCTCTTATACAAGTTCTGGTTCCAAAAGGCAATTAATCCCTCTGAGAATACCTGAAGCAAGACACACCTCCACAGCTGGGTGAAGGTGGAAAACTGACCTTTTCTGCATGTTGATGTCATATTTATAACACTGGTTTCCATCTCTTTCAGTGACACAAGTGGTTGTTAGAGTGCTAGCAATGATGCCTCAGACATGTGCAGATAGCAAGTGTCTTTCCAATTCAAGGCCCATCACCAGAAATTACAGGTTAAGGTTACCTTGACCAGGTTACATGGCCAGATCCTTGGGGATACATCCACAGAGGAGACTAGAGTACATATCAACAGTCAGTCTTTCAGAACCTTAGCCCAGGCTTTTTCTTGGGTTAAATCCTATTTTGCAAGCTTGAATTCAATGCAGGAGAAGAATCAGGCACCTAGGAATTTGGACTAAAACTCTGAGAGAGATTTGCTTAAGTGAAACAGGAAATGAGGAGGAAGGTTTCAGGAATCCATTATTTATATCCATAAATAGATCCTGAGGCCTATTTCAAAGTCTCCTAGCATGATCCACACATTCTGATAAAATATGGGCAAAGCTATGTGAATTTGACACTCTGAATCTTCGGATTAAATTCTTTTAATTTACTTGAGGAAAGCCATATGTATTGAAGAGATGAAATTGCTCCTTGTAAATTTATGGCACATTAAGCTGTGTTTGCAATTTTTACTAAAAAGAAAAACTGCAGAATTAAGTCTAATTCTTTTGCTATTTTCTGGGGTATATGCTAACTAAAATAATAGTTAATTTTATTCCTCAATTAATTTTCTTTAGAAAAATCCATTGCTCAGTATGTCATATCTCAATTTTTTTTCTTTGCTTTACAACGTTTTACCAGGATTAACAAATTATTTTTTATTGCCCTTTCATAAATGGCATAGTGCCATGGGAGAAAAATCATACCATTGTTGTTTTCTGAACATTCAGAGCCACAGTATCCAGTATTGATGGTTTCAATATATCCAACACAAAGTCATCTCTATGGCCAGTTAATGGAAAGACTCCTCTTAATGGAGGACCTGATCCAGCTCCAGAAACAACAAAAACATTAAATTATTGCTGTCAGATGCCTACAAGTTAGACTATTTTTTCTCAAGTCTGGCCAATTTTGGCAAGGAAGAAAAACCTCAAACCCAACAAAAAACAACAAATAAGCAAACAGGAAACAAACCAAAACCATAACCTAAATCAAACCCTATCCAGAATGCAGTAAAAGACCTGAAAGACAATAACACCACAATCAAAATAATTCTCCAGGATTTGAAAAGTTGGGATCCGTAAAAATGCATACACTTACCTTCAGAACAAGTGTAGGAAGTGTAAGTTAGTGTTGCTGACATGCAATTCATGCACAGAGAGCTCTCAGGATTTATAGGGCAAGTCAAATGGAAATTCTGGTGAGGAAGTCAAGACATGGGAAATGTGGGGGAAAATCAATACATTTTGCTAGGTAGTGACTCTTCTAAAACTACAGAATTGTATTTAATTCTTGTTAATACTGTGTAGGTTCACAGCTTTCTTCCCTCCATGCTAATATTCTGTAAAACTTATCCCTTTTTCACCCTGCACTTCTCTGTGTTGTCACCCTACTCAAAACATGAATTGCAGATTTTCTCAGTTTTTGTACTTCACTCTCATTAATTATCTGATCTGTGGAAGGCAAAAGTACGCTTATATTTTAATAACAAGCTTTCAATTTATCAACAGACTCATTTTGTTCTTTTCTCCACCACCTCCATACTAAGGATGTTTTCATGATAACAATTAATAGAAGCAAAAATTTTTATGATACTGCCTAGGATCAAATTTTTAGCTTTTAAAATTCAGACTATATATACACAGATCATATTACCTCTGGGAAAGCTTTTATTAATCTCAACGTCAGAGCTGTTTCAACAAATCTACCATAATAATGAAAAGACATCTTATCACATTTTGCTTTCAGTAAATTTACTATTCTTTGATAAGGTTGCAAACAACTGAGAAGTAATTGATCTGTAATTAGTGTGGCAACTGCACAAGATAGACTGCACTGGGATTTCATCATTTTTCTGTCCAGTGCTGTGCATCCTGCTCTGTAATATTAAATTATTTAGCTTCTCTCTTCAAATACAAATGGTTTCATGCATCCTCCATTATTTTAGGAGCTCTCCAAAGCAGAGAATAACATTTAAATTTCTGATTATCTGTCACCAGCGGAATTATTGCTAAAGGGATCATTTTTCACACATGCCTTGCCATCTCCTTACTTAGAAAGCCATTGTCTGCCCATGCCTGTGACTGGCCGCAACGAAAGCCCATTTGATCTGCACCCAATTATCCCTATTTGTCACTTGGCTGCACTAAGCTCCTGATATATATGATTGCCTAGCTGAATCCTTCAAGAGCTGTGGAAACTAAAAGGCACAAGCTTAGCACACCGTGGCTGTGGCGCAGCACCACTGCCGTCACCTACATCACAGTGTCCAATTACTCAGGCTCTGTCTGCCACCCATTCCAAGAATATGCTGCAGGTCATCATGTAAGTCCACAGGGAAAACAGTGGCCTTCTGACACAGTTTTTTATACTGGGACTTTTGTGTAGGAGCATATGAAGCATGATTTTTTCAGTGCTGTGTTTCTTCTTAACTTTGAGGACTGGGGAGAAGAAGGTAACGTGGGTGTTCATTGACCTGAGAAAAGAAGTGGCCATAGTTTAATTTATGTAATTGAAGACATAATTTCTTCAATAGATCAGGAAGAGAGAGATGGCATTACCCTTTTGTCTCTCAGCTTCATTTTATTTTCATTAATAGTTACATTCATCAGTTCACCAAGAAGTCGAAAGGAGAGCCTGTCCTTTGAACTCAGAAGTGTCAGGACAGTTACATATTAGTTCATATCCAGACTCTGAATCTTTATTAATTTCTGCAGTATAACTGACACAGGAAAATGAGCAGAACAGAATACCAAGTGAACGTGCTTCAGTGTCGCTATATATAATGACATGGTAAAGTTTTAGATACTGGTTTCTATTCCATTTTCTATGCATTCTAACTTTTTCTCCACACCTGTATAACCAAAATGAGGTTTTTGATGAGCTAATGTGACTGATACAGTGTGTTACTATTGTAAAACATAAAATTAGCACAAATGCTTTAAGTATTCTTCTCAGTATATATTTTCCACCAGCTGATTTCTTTTGTTAATTGCCTTAGCTTTGTCATGCACTTTAAAGTGTCTCACAGTGCCATCCATAGCACCAAAAAAGCCTTGTAAATGTTGCTTATTCTTGATCACTAATATATTGACACCCACACTCCTGACCCAGCATGGTGGGTTGGTAACAATCTATTTTCATTTTATGCATTTTTTACTTTTATTTTTTACTTTTTTTTTTTTAATGTTTGTGACATTTAGTGCTTCAAATGTCACTTTTTGTAGTACCCCCTTGTGGGTCACATCTTTCCATACTGCAGTTGGAGAGTGAGTAACCATTTTGGGCACTGTTTATTCCTGCCTTCCTCTGACAGCATATGTTTTGATGATTTGCAGGTTTCTCCACAGCCTGTTTTCTAGTAAAAATTACACATGTGATGAGAAATAGACATCTTCCCAAGTGCCTCATGAGCTCTCTGTCAAGCAGAGCTTTGCAGATGGTGCTCAGCCTGGTGCCAGGTTTTCCAGGACTGGAAGCGGCTAAGAAGGCCCTGAGTACAAAATGTCTGCAAACTGCTCCTAATCTCTGCAGTACTGAAGCATGTTTTCTGCAGTTGTCATTGGACCCCTGAACTTGTGACAGGAACTTTCATAAGAATGTATTCCTGACATATGTTAAATTAAGGAAAGTCCTAAGCCCTGAATATATTCATTTACGTATTTTACTTACTCAAATATTTAACATTTTCTCTGCCCATAATACCTACAAATCTCCCTCGCTCTGATCCTAATCTTCCTTTTTAATCTCTTAGCTAAGCAGGAATTACAGATGGTAAATTCATGCATTAGTTTGCTCAGTTGAACTGCACCATAAAGTAAGAAGCAAGAACTCAAGCCGTGGGAGCCAGATGTTTTGTACTTCCCAAAGATTTGCCATGTTACGGGATACAGATACTGTGGTACAACCCAGAGGACAGAATTCACATGGCTTTTCATTCACCTGGACTCTCTATAAAATGAGATGGTGAAATGGAAAGGTGAAACTGGGGGGTGAGCTTTTTGAGCGAGTGTCCCTACACAGAGGAGTGCTGGCAGCCTCAGAGTTAGTGAGATTTAAGTTGAAATTAACTTGAAATACACTAGTGAGAAAGAAAAAAGGAAATTAAAAGAAGCTCTAATGACATATGTGGTAAAGCTCTTTGTAGACCCAAGATGCTTAGAATGTGGAATTAGAGGCAGGAGGAAGAAAAGCACTAAGGCCTGGCTAGCGTAAGCTGTTTTACCCTTTGCTGTCCCTTGCAGGTTTAGTCAAGCTCAGCCACACTTCAGCTCTGGTTGCATAAAGTACCCTGCCCTTATTTGACTTCTCCTGGGCTCTACTGCTCAGACTTATCACGGAAATAAAACAGAAGCTGAATCTTATTATGATAGACTAATGGGGAACTGGCAAAGAGCCTCTGAACACTCAACAAAATGGCAAGGGTGGTGCACTGTGGGCAAGCACAGGAAGTCTGATCTGAGGCCAGGGAAGTGTAGTAGCCACCCCCAATATCCACCCACTCCCCCTGCCTTGTGTGGGCACTACTGAGGGCCTGCCCCCTCTGCCTGGTGCTTGGGGGCTCCTTAACTCTGAAACCTTCACAGTAGAAATCGTCCTTAAATTTGCCACATAAGAGCCTGCACATAAGCCTTCAAGTACAGGTTAAAGCTGTCAGGCCTGATCTCAGACCTGTTCCAAGGGGTTGGTAGCTATTAAAAAAAAAAAAAAAAAAAAAAAAAAAAAAAAAAAAAAAAGTCCTTTGTGTATTTTTTCAGAACTATGATAAGAAAATACAGATGTATAAATACACAAAGATTAGCAGTTGGCTCAGGACACTGGTAGTGACGATTACGTTACTGATTTAAACCCAGCCTGTTCAAATGACCCAAGTTAACCACCAAACAACTGACTGATGGACTGTGACACAGGTTTAGTGCCCCTGGTCTGGAACAAAAGGGACAAGTGTTCCCAAAATCCCATTGCTGACGCTGCAGGGTGGCAGGAAGAAGGCTGCTGGGGAGGCTGTAAATGATTTGCACAGCAGGATAGGCAGGACAGTGAGTTTCTGTGCAGACCAAGCAAGAGAGGACATGCAGGGTCCTGTGGGGCTGAGGGAGAAGGGAGCACTGCCAACTCAAAGCCAGGAAAAGGGGTACCTTGGGCTACCCTCCATCATCGAGTAGGAACAAATTTGATGAAAGACTGAAAGTAAAATTACACACAAATTGTTTCCATAAAGTGAACGGAAGTGGGATGAATTCACACAGCAGTTGCATAGTGGAATGGAAAACCATGAAAGCCCTACACATGCACGCATACATAGAGCCTGCCAAAACAAAATGTGATCAAAGCAAAAAGAAGCAAACATATGGACAAATTCTTAGCAAGAGAAAAGCGTAGCCAAGTTCACTGACCTTTATTTTAATTTTCTTTAGTTCTCAGCTTTATAAGGAGTGCAGGAAATGGAATGTGCTAATCCCAGTTGATACAATCTTCAAGAAAGGTGCAAAATCTCCCCAAACCAGAGAAAATTGAATGCAGCCAGAAGCCTGTTTAATCTGCTCTCCCCCAGTGTCCTTCCAAATAAAGCTCTCCTGATGTTCTCTCAGGGGCCACCAAATAAGTCAACAAGGAACTTTCAGTGTGGCAGAGAGCTTGTTTTTTTTAAAATATATTAATATATCTCATTGAAAGATCACTTCAAGGAGATGAGAATTTATTTGAAACACTGGGGGATTTTCATATGGCAATGAAGAGCTTCAAGATCTTTTGTTTCCATTATTTTTTTGGTGGTGTTTTGGTGGGAGGTTTTTGAATCTATTTATTTTTCATTATTTTTATTTATTTTGTTTTCATTTATTAAATGTTGCTCCATTTCCAGTGTCTCTTTTATTATCACATCATTTGATAGCACCCAGCAGAGCAATAGGGAAATATTGCTAGGGAGTGCATTGGCTGGGGATTTTAACAGACTTCTGGAGGTCTATATTTGGAAATCATCTTGTAATGTTTTCAATCTTCTGCTACATAAACATGAACTTTGAGGGTAGAATCTGAAATTTTCACATGATTTTTAATCTTTTGCATCACAAAGTATAAATTTAAAGCAGTGAGGTTCCTTGTGAAATAGTAAATTTTACACCTATTTTACAAACAAATGGATAACAGGTACAAAATAGATGAAACCCAAACCAAGGACATAATGACAATATCTCAGGTCCAGCTTCAGGCAGTACAATAAGAGTATAAACTTTGGCATTTCATCATGGAAGGTGTAGCATAATTCTCTTCTTACTCACCCTGGTGGGAGTTTTACCACTGTCTTTTTGGGGCCAGGATTTCAGTCATGGTTCATGAGAAGCAGGGCTGCCAAACTGGCCATTAACTCAGGCTGACAGCAGAGCAATGCCATACCTGTGCCACCTGCATGGATGAGTGTGCTGTGCTTGAAACAGTCTCCCAATGAACACTGACTTATTTAACCTTTATTTTACCAAACATTCCTGAAGACAAGCCTGGTGGGCTTTTGTGTTGTTTTGCTTTGGGCAGACATTTCCCACACAGAGATTACCCAGCAGAGCTCACAAACTGCAGTGATGAACCCTCTGCAGAATTCAGGGATATTACACATTAGACTGTCTGAGTCTTGACTTCACGTCTTAAACTGCAGTGTAATTTCTTAATTGATAACTCTCTGATTTAACTATTGTTAATCTATTGTGTGACTGCTTATAGAAATTTTTGTCTAAATAATTTTTTCAAACCACAAAAAAATTCAAGGACTTATGATTTGGCACTTTATAAGAGTATACAATACTAAGTTTTTCTTTGATTTCGAGTTTATTCTCTTATAATATGGGTGATGAACTATTAATCATCATACCAGTACATACTAAAGAGGCTGTGGTTTAAACTGACCACTGAGCTTCTGATCAGCCACTACAGTGGGACCACAGAAATAGAAGCATGATTGAAAATCTAGGTATTAGTGACTAGAATGAGAGGGTTTATAGGAAGGATCAAGGTTTTTCAACTAAATCTTCCCTTCATGCTAGAACTTTATTTTAAAGAGATGGATTTACTTTGGTTTATTAATGCCATAACTGCTTTTACCTAGGAACTTTAGAAAAATTTGGAAACAGAAATATAATTTTTGTATTATTTTTAAAAAGTAAACTTTTATTTTGATTGTATGTTTTTCCCTCAGTTGCTCAGAATAAAATAAAATAAACCAGAATGTTTTTCTAATTTTTCTTTTCATCTTCTCATTCTTTATGCTCACCGAATTTTCAAATGTTCTGCAGTGTTTTCAAGTTTCAGAGCAAAAAATACTGCATCATCTCCATTCTTTTGTCACTCTGTAACCTTTACTAAGCCTGAAAATGTATGGAATGTGGAAAGGTGAAGGAAAGTAAAAATGGAAATATTAAAAACTAGCCTGCCTAGACACAGTTAAAAAATTGAAAAAGCAAAAAAAGGAGGGAAAAAAAAACCCCAAACCAAAAAAACCCCAAACAACAAAACCCAACATCTGAAGCTATTTTAAAAACAAAACAAAACAAAACCCTTAAAAACACCAAAACAAAAAAACCCCGACAAATCGAGTTTCATAGAAAAAGTTTGAATTTAAGCATTAGATAGAAGAACTCTACCATATGTTCTTTTCCCTTTGTAAGCTGCAATTGTCAAGGCGAAAAACCATCTTCCACTTTAATATAAAGCTGCATGCTGAGAGGGTATGATGGCATTATAATGCTGCACACCGTATCCGTGCCAGACATTCTGGAGCTGCTTTTTTGCTATTTCTGTCACAGTCCTCTCTCTACCCTGCCTTTCACTCAGTATGTTGGTGCAAAATTCTGTGAGGTAATATTCAGGGACAGTGAAATTATTTGTCATTGCCTCTGACCCACACTATACAAATGAAAAATTAAGAACAAAACAAAATTGTTTTGGTAGTTAACTAAATAAATTTAAACAATATGCAGTTTCTCAAAGAAGAAAATGGCAAAAATATTAGTTCAGGGAAAAGAACATGCATATTTCAAGGTCCTGCTTTAGTAGATAAGTCCATTAGCAAATTCAGAAAGGCTCATAAACCTTACAATATCTCCTTGTAAAAAATGGAAGAAATAAAAACTGAATATATTGGAAGAAAAGAGCTATTATAAAAGCTGTTCTTTCTTGAGTGTTTTCAGGTATATCAGGACGAATTTGTAATAGTTTTCATTTTGCATACATTCCCATTCATCCACAAGCATAGACACCCAATGGCCACATTTGCATAGGCAAATGAGCAACTATACAATTAATATTATATGATCTAGGCTCAGAAATACAGAAACTGTGTGTTGAAAAGTCTATTGTCTCTAAAAAGTATGCATTTTGAAAATGTGACAATAAACCTTCTGTGCTCTCATGTCCACAGGAAAAAATTCCCCTTGTTTTAGTCATTATGATAAATGCAGGAAACCACACCATTAAAGAAATCACAGCCATCTCTCCTGGGTTTAAAGAGAGAGGATGCAACAAAAGCATCATGTAAATTGCATTGTCAGGACTGACACACACAGCTACATGCACTTGCTACAGTTGTTGAAGCTTTAAAAGTAAAGAAGGAGAGGCAAATTTGAATTAATACCCTAAGGCTTATTTAATAATGTAATAATTTTCCTGGCTAAAACATAGTTCTAGAAATGGCTCCCAGAGCTAGTAAAGCTGTACTCTTAATCTGTATTTGTCTTCCTGGAGATACCCTAAATAGGCTGTTTTCCCCTTAATTCCTTTCCCCTTAGGTGATACAGAAAAACACGCTTAGTCAGTTTTAGCCTGAAGACCCGTGGAAGAGAAACTGGGAGTCCTCCTGTTTTAGCAGTTTCTCATTCCAGTGTGTACCACAGCCCCACTCTGGGTGTAGTGCTATGAATCTACCAGTCCATCTGCTTTTACTTCCTTCCAGCTTTGGACATACAGGTCACTACCCCTTTGTTGCACTCTCAGCATACCAAGCTGCAGAAGAGATCACCCCTAAATGTCTGTGTGTTGCTTACAAACTTCTCAGCTTTGAGCCATGCATCATACCTGCACCTCCTGCTGAAGAACACCTGTGACTGGTTCTGAAGGGCAGGAGCATCCTGTCCTTTCACAGCTCACCCAGCAGAGTTACTTCACCCCATCTGAGGTGCTCTTCTCCCTGCTATTTCCTCTGTTCATCCATGTGTGAATACAGTGAGACCTGACTTGACTTTCTTACATTTACACTATCAAATTTACTGTTTTATGATAGCTCATTAATGAGTTTTACAGCTAAGATGTTTGTTCAACCTCTCCTTGTGTGCTGCTAAAACTGTGCTGTTTTAATAGCTGGGAGCCCACAAGATCAGATCTCTGCTCAAGAATATTTATGTGTGGTAAGAGTATTCAATTTGCCAACAAATGAGGTTACAGTGCATTGTAAGTCATTCATTTTGATGTTTATTTCCTCTGGAATTGCTCTCAGGGGTAGATCTTCCTTCCTGTCAAATGGCTCCACATTCACTTCTCACCAGCTGTTCTTCTGTATCCCTGAACGTTTCCTGGACTGAGAGAAATGCGTATTCCCTGATTTGCTTGATTGCAACCTGTGACAAAGAAAGCAGAGCCCAGACTATGTCTCTAATCAGATGCTATGGGAGGAAAGGGAAGGAATCTTTTTGGGAGAAAAAGATTGACAGAGGGTTTTTTCCATTTTTTTTCCCATTCTTTCACCTTTTCCTTTATTTTTTCTGCGGGGGCAGGTTAGGCAGAAGGTCCTAGAGTAATTCTGATCATTTGGTTCAAAGGGCATCACTGTGAAGCACTGTGCTGTGCGGGCAGCAGATACTCTCTTTCTTTCATCTCATCTGCTCTAAGCAGGCCATTGCTGTTTTATATATGAAGACTTATATAAATGCCTACATAAAGACTGCAGCCCGCACTGACAAGACAAATAAAATCCTTCCAAGCTTTAGCACTGAGGAAAACTCAATCAACTGAGCAAGGTTTGTATGTTGCATACTGGCTACATACTCATAGTAACACAGCTCTTGATTAACACACTTATATGTTGGAACCAAGTCCTGAGTACAAGCTAATTCTTTGGAAAAAAAAAGAAAAATAAAGTAAACGAAGGCAACAGACCTCTTGCAATGCAAGTGTTGTTGTATAAGCTCCGAGTCCCAGTTTCAGTGACTCTGTGCTGCTCTCTTTTTACTTTATTTTTTTTTTTTCTTTCTGTGGGGCTTTTTTCCACTAATGAAAACAGAAATTGCGATGTATGCATGTCTCAATATCTTAATAGGTTTTCTACTCTACTGGGACACCTTAGCATCTTGAAAGTTTTAAGTTGATATACAGTGTAACAGTAAAAAATTAATTATTATTAAGGGTTAACCAAGGACCTGAGTGGTAGAAACCAATTCAGTTGTGTATAATTAGAGAGTAGCTACCTTGTAATATTGAAGCTGTAAATAGCCCCAGCAGGGGCCCTGACAGAAGGCTGAGGTGTTTACAAGGCACAAGAGATGCTGCCTCAAAGTACATAATTCCTGTTGCCATAACTATTGCTGATATAATGGATGTGTTCATTAAAACCAGACGATTATTTGTTTATCCATCTTTCTCTATTTCAGACCCCTCCTCACAGGAGGGAGGGGCAGCTTCCTTTCAGTACACATCTATAGTACACACCTTTTTTTCACCCAGTCAGAGGAATATTAAAGGATTGCTTTATTGATTGCTAACCAGAGGTCTGCTCCCCACTGGGAAAACTAACTTCTCCAAACTGCTTGCAAACAGCCCTGCAGAATCCAGAAGGGAAGGAAATGCGTACACATCCATTTTTAGGCTCCCATTAGGCCCTGGAAGTGGCACTTATTAAGTCTTTGTCTGCAAGGCAGGCACTGCTTTCCCCGGCAGAGCCTTTACCCAGCCTCCTCCTCATGTGCACAACTGGGCTGCTGGAAAACTCATCTTGGGCCAGGGGGAAAGAAGATGGAAAGGTTACCTGATGAGGAAGGAGAGGAACTGTCACACTTGAGTACAACACCCTGCTCTAGTTGCAGGGAAGAGATGAAGGAATCTGGAAACAGGGAGACATGTTGAGCCTGAGTGAATGACTGAGGTGAGAAAGGTGCTTTAGTTTTTGTCTTTACTGCTCATTTTCCAAACTTACCTGAATTGGTAAGAAATTAAACTAGTTTTCCCCAGGAGGCACCAGGTTTGTTTCCGACAGTGACTGGTGACTGATCTCCCTGTCTCCCTCTCCCTGTCATCCATAACACTTTTCCTTTTCAGTAGGTACCCACATCCTCCTGGGGAGGAGGAGGGGGCACTTGGTATCCCCATAAGGTCTGTGCATCAGAGCCCCCCATGCACCTGACCTCAGTGTGTGGTTCCAGAGCTCCTGCCTCACCACTACACACACAGAATTCTCTCTCCAGGCACTACTGAAATTCCAGCATGTGACCATGTGCAGCAACATGAGGAAAGACACCAGGAATACATCAGTAGCAGTACCAGGCAACTAATAATAACCAAGCAGATCTCTCCACGGGCTCTTTATGGCTTGCTTCCAAATGGTGAGGCCACAAGTGGCTGGGGAAGACTGCCAACAAGATAACATCTTCACAGGCCATGCTAAAGCCTTCATCACAGCTCTGTCCCTGTAGAAATGAGCAAGGGACTGATTTTCACAGACTGGAATTTCTGGATGGGCTTTAACCTAATTTTTTTTCTTCATTAATACTACCTGAGGTGTGAGATCATGACTCATGTTTAATACATAGTGTGCATTTATCTCCAGAAGATGCTGCTCCACGTGTCCTCAGGCTGGTGTAATTGCTAGCATGCCAGAATGAATCACTTGCTAATTTTGGAGCAAATGTGAAGAAACAGCCTGGGTTTCAGAAAGTGGAGATCCAGTGTCGGGCTACTGAGAGCAAGCATGCTGGCATGCATCCTGCAAGCACGCTGTGGGTGGCAAGTGAGCACTGCAGTGATCACTTTGAAATGAACTGTCCTGCTTGGAAAGAGTAACTGCCCTAAAAAACTCCATGAAACCTATCACCTAAACCTCATCCTGTCACAGTTTCCCTGCATAACTGCATCTGAGTAAAAATTAATTCATTAAGAGGAAGCAGCTTTACCCATAAGATATAAGAACAGTGTTTTTCTCCTGGCATCATCATCTGCAGTCTCAATATTTCTTTTACCGCTGCTGTTATCCTCACCTATTGTGGCTCAATATTTCAGACATCAGTCATTCATCCCGTCTTTGGTGAATAACTTCATCCCATTATACCTTTACACATATTCATTTTAATTAAATTTTATCATATGCTGAATTTTTGTCACATCAATATCAAAGCTCAGAATTAGAAAAAGTGTTCACGATTTTAAAAAAAAAATTTGTTTCCAGTCTGCTGCCCTTTGTGCAGTGAGACTTCTGTGCCTTGGATTCTTGATCACTGTGAGGGCAAACCAGGATGGAGAAAATACAGTGGGTTGACAAAAACAGCTTGGTGACCAGCTTGCAGGATAAACAGCAGGTGTGGTATTGGAGGCTGCCATGGTCTGCCAAGGTAAGAAGAAAGCCTCAGTGCAACACGGACCAGCTTGGGATCTCTAAAGAACAGTCTCAAAATCCGAAATTCTTTTTGTTCTCATAGATTTGGGGTCAGGGGGGATATTTTTAGCTATTTTTAGTAGGTTTTTTCCCCACCTGTCAGTTTTTTGCACTTGCAGGTGATATTTCAGCAGAGGCTCAAAACGTCTGCTGAGACTTTGTTGTCTTTGCTCTCCGCTGTCACCTGTGTCTGATTACAGAAGATGTCTGGAAGCCAAGGTTTGCAAACTTGATTATAGCCAAATGTTTTGCCAAATGTTACCCCTATCCACACATTCCAAAATCACAATTGGTAGAAATCTCTTCAGATTATTCTGAGACTCATCAGGGCAAAGCAGCCCTGTAGAGGTTTGAGCTCTAAGACAATTAGAAAATGTTTCAAAGCAAGTTAATACTTTGTTCTTAAACACTATGGAAATGCTATTGCAAATCAGCTCCTGGCCAAGTGGTAAGCACGTGTGCTTGATTTGAAGTATTGATTTCATGATTAAGCAGTATCCACAGTATTGATAGATGCCCTTGAATCAGGGCCTTAAAGTATGCAGTGGCTTTTCAAATTAGCTGCTTCGGTCATTTCACCATGACCTCTTAATTTTATATGGTTGGAGTTTTACTAGTTTATGAAAGAATATAAAAGCATTCAATAAGAAAGCAGGAAACAGTGAATCAATTCACTCCATTCTCATCAGGGGTTTGATCCTGGGATATGCTGAGCATTGACTGGGCTTAGAGAAGTCAACACAGAGGCCATTGTACAACTTCAGGTAACTTGTCATTAAAGCAAACTGTAAGCTTTTCTGGTTACCTGCATTTCCATATGCCAACAAAAGTATTAAAGAAAAAAATATAGCTGTACAGTCATTTAAAGGGGTCTTCAGAGACTGAAACATTTAGTATTCAGCAATGAAAGCAGAGGACAGACACACTATAAGTACTAGCCAACTCTCTTGCAATATTATTTAAAATACGATAGAACTAAGACACACATTCTGAAGAAATGCATAGCTGAGTACATTTGTATTAGGAAGTATGGAATTGTAAAAGGCATAGCTCCTGATATTTTTCAAAGTGGTTGTAGTTCTGTCATTGATCAGAAAATTGTCAGTTTCAGCACCCTATTCCATCCCAAAAAGACAGATGAAAAAACTCATTATATCATGTTTACATTCATACAAAAACAGTAACCAGAAAATAATCACAAAGTAGCTTATAAATAATCCTGCAATTCCATCTCATAAAATGATACAAATACAATTTAAAGGTTACCTTTATGGTATTGATACAGTACTGGTACCTATAAATAAATAAAGTGTGTGAGATTAGGAAGTATAGTCACCTTCATGTAACAGTGTAGGAAAGCAATTAGCTCAAGGTCATTTGAAGATCAGAATGGCTTAGGAGGATAGTTTGATCCTGAGCTGCTGACCAGGACAATGAGATTTATATATCCTTGTTTGTAGATACTATGATATTTGTTTAACACGTCTGTCTGGATAATATTTGCACTGAACAAGCAGGGAAGAGAGGATGAAAGAGCCAAATGTCAGCTATTTTATGTTTGTGTGTACAACAAAAGGGAGAGTTTACAAATGTCAGCAACTTGTTTTTGTGTTTCACTCCTTCAAAATATCTTGCAACAAAAAAATTGGATGTGACAAGAAATTAATCCATATTGTGATGTAATTATTGTTGGAATTATGAAAAAATTTAAGATGTCTAAAATATTTAATTATGAGAAGTGTCTATTAAGCTAACTTTGCAGTGAACTTGTAAGATTTTTAAACACTTGTGCCAGGGTTGAGATGCCTAAATATCAAAAAGACTGTGATTTTCTCTTTCAGATATAGAAATGGAGTACACACGAAAAAATTCTCTACTTCTTACAATTCAGACCAGGACCTGGTCAGAAAGTCTTCTTACTGCTATTGCATGGTCACAGGGAAAGGGGACTTTTTCCATGTAGGCTGGAGAGGAAAAGAGGACTGGGGAACCCAAACTCCCGGGAGGGCTGGCAGAGCTGGAGCTGCTGTGCTGAGCCATATCATTTTGCCAGCCTGGATGCAGGGGCAGTTGTGCCTCATTCACATGGTGAAGTCTCAGCTTTCAGGAAGTGTTTACACAGAAGCTAATAAGAGCTGAAAAAAACTGGCTTTATATTTTGAATCTCATTTAACCATCGCACATCATCTCACTAAACCACTTAGGTGATAGACGGCCATTTCTGGCAGTGTTGCTTGGGGTATCTACACCATGATCAAAAGCCTGTAAATACTTGTTTACATGCCCTTCTACCAACACAGTCTGCTGTTGTGTGTTTTCAGATTAATCTGCAACAAGGCAAAAAGGAAGCGCTTGCTCAGGAGTCTCTCTAGAGAGTTTGCCAAAAAATTAGATAGGCTGAGCCAACCTATGCAAACCAAACTGAACTGTCATGAACAACACTATTGGCACAAAAAACCTCTTCCCTTATTCGCTGTGATTGAGTAACTCAGATATAATATGGAAATTAAAGAATTTTGCTCTTATTTGGGGGCTTGCCTATCAGCTGTAATGAGGAATGCAAAATGGAAGTACAGAAATAACAATTAATAAAAATCTGTATTAGAGATCCATTTTTTTCTGTAATGAGTGATATACAGTACAGGGTTTTAAGCTTAACTCATTGAACACACTTCCCTCTGCCAAGTCAATGGCTTGAGGACATCTAGAGCTGTCCAGATTGTTGTCTCTCCCAGCAAAAGCACCCTTGGATATTACTGTCCACAAAAAGTTCAACAAGGAAAGAGAGAAGGCAGAAGAAAGGGCAGAAACACTCAACACCCAGCTCTTTGCCAGTCCCTCACTTCCTCAACACGACCCTGTTCCCCGAGCCTCTGTCATGGCCTCCCAACCTCCAGCCCCCATGGACTGACCCCAAGGGCATCTCCCCATCCTCCCCACCATGCCCCTCATAAGTTGTGGTGTGGTCTGCACCACCCCTTCCACAGTCTGAGGTGAAGAATCAGCCTGATGTGGCTTCAGCTATGAGGCTCCCAGGGGCTTTCCTGGGTTACCCACCCCCTTCCTTGCCCTGTGAGCAGCCAGTGCAGCTGCAGGCACACCTGGCCCATCAGGGATTGTTGTCTCCCGTGCCAGCTGTGTAGGGCTGGGCTGGCATCCATTGCTCCCTTCTGGGTTAGAGGTACCCCATGGACCACCAGTTCCAATTCCTTTCCTGTCCAGTCATACTAGCAGCAAAAATCATCACTACAAGGTCTGTTTTGTTGTTTTGATTTAGTTTTTTTTTTCTTTTCATATTTTCTATAGAGGTTTCCAAATAGTGGCAAATATTTTACAGAAGTGATGAACTGCTTATTATCAAATGATTTGGTAACTTCCACATTGTCTTTGATCACTTAATTAGGTTGAGCGTATCACATTTTGGAGAAAAATTAATGGAACTTACTTGCACCTGTATTGAAACTCGGACATAGCACAAGACTCCAAAAGAAGGGATGATGAATCTTTCCGTGTTTTTGGCAAGACTGTGTAGCTAGCATCAGGGAAATTCAAAACTAGGCTCGTTGCTTTGTATCTGTCTTAGATGCTGATATTTGTGAGAAATTCTTATGAAGAGTGTGAGAGTAATTATGGTTTAAATGATTGAATTCAGCCAGTTTTCACAAGTGGAAAGGACTACCAGATGTGGAGGCAAGAGAACATGGAGTTTGGGGTGTCCTAAGATTTCACCCTCATACCACTGATATAAATGGCATTCTTCTTTCATCAAGAGGTCATTAGGTCAACCAAGTGGTTAAGTTCCTAGTAGCTTAATTTGTGTCAAGGGGACTGCATGTTTGTACAATCCATCTGAGAATACCACCAGGTCCCACAGGCTTTCAGACAAATTTTGCACTTATTTAACTTGGTGTGGAGAAAGAGTCGATTCTTGTCATTAGTGCAATTAATTCAAATATATATCATTATAATCTTCAGCAGCATTAACCTATTCAGAAGCATGCTCTCTATTTTGTGCACATAACTTCCCTTGACATTAACAGGAGGGGACAATACTCATGGAAATGTAAAGAGAGGTTAATACTCTTCCCTGTGACCTTCCCAGAGACATCATATTTTCTCAAGCTGACCTCTCATTATGCTGAAAACAGCAAAGAAAAAACCCCACGGTTTCTGTTGCTTTTTTTGTTCACTTCAGAGACTATAGACATCTGCCCTAAGTACATTCTGTTAATAATTATTTTGAATGTATTCTAAAAATCCACATCATTCCCAAAGAGGGGAAAAACACAAAAGAAACCCCAGTTGGTAAGGAAGGACAATGTGCAACATTATAAGCAGTGCTGGAGCTGCCTGTCGTGATTGCCACTCAGAGATAAAAATCATTCCTCACACTTTGAGACAAAAGTAAATGGCAGTTTGCAATGTTAAGAACCCCTGTGGAAATAAGATGAAATGAGACGAGGCTTCCAGACCTGTGAGAAAAATCAATCTGATGGAAAATTGACAAACTTGTTTAACGTGTCGGCACAAGATCCGAGAGCTGACCCGTAGAGACCTCCACTTAGGCATACCGTGAAGTTACTGTCAGTTCTCTTAATCTGTTCAATTACACAACAGGATCTCAAAGGGGACTTTTTACCAAACATCACTTTAAATTAACTTTTCTCCTTTGTGTTTTAAACTTGCAGTCCTTCCCCGCCTCTTTGCAGCAACATGGGTAAATTATTAAAAGCCCACTTGCTTGTCAGTGTAAATGCTGCAGAAAGATTAGTTTAAAATTTTGATTGGAAATAGAGAAGGTTTGTGAGGTTAAAAAAGAGAAAAATGCTCATCTTGCTACATGTCACCAAATTAATTGCCATGATGATTTCTCTGAGGCAAAGGTCTATTGTTTTTATGGTTTAGGGGATGAAGAAATGGTAGCAAAAGCAGCACACTGTAATTTTTATTTTATTAGGAACATGAAACCATGCCACTTTTCACAGCCATGGGCCACAAAGTGAAACAGAGAAGTATTCAAAATGGAAGATATACTACTGTACTGAACTGACCCTATATGTCATTTTTTTTCCTTGGGGAAGTGGAGTGGGAATAGAATAGGAAGGGAAGATGCTAAATAATGCAAGGGATGAAAGAAATTTAACTTTGAAGATAGGTAGAACAGAATTTAAGAGGGAGAGACGGAACTGCAGATGGTCAAAGAAGAGAATTTGGGATTTTCTGTCTTCATTATTTTATTAGATGCACCATTGAAATAAAAGATTAATTTTCCCCCAGATCTGTTATATTTGAAGTCTGAAGTGAAGGACTCTGAGCAGAAAGAGCAGCAGGAATGTGGCCTATCAATTAAACTCAAGTGCCAAGACTCATTGAGATTGATGAGTGTTACAGCGCAAATGCCCAGAAATATTATTTAACAGGTTCATTTTCCCTAAACACCTTCTGTTAACCAGCAAGCTCATAGAGAACATCACGACTGCCACAGTAGTCTGTCTGCTATTGATCTGGAGTAGGTGTGGATCATGTCATGTATCTTGCTGCTGAGGTGTCTTGTACTTGTTGATTTCAGTGGAATGAAGCTCTTTGCCTTATTCAGGTATCAGGTTCTTTGCTGGTTTTCCATTTTATTATTCGATTTTTCTATTGAACAGATTGAAGGTGAGAGATCAACATTAATTTTATATAGTAAGGAATGAGGAATGATATACTAAGATGAATGATAGTGAATTTTTTGGGGGGAGAGGGGAACTGCATATGAAGAAGAAATTGCATCTAGGAAGAGAGCAGAAGCAAACAGTTAATTTTTTTTCATTCAGAAAGGACTAAGTGATTTTCTACCATTCTTGTTAGAACATACTGGGGGTAGGCTTACTTCTGTAACCACTTAAAATATAAAAGACATCAAATTCTGATGGTCTTTTGTTAGTTTTGTTGGAAGTATTAATATTGTAGTGTCAACAGCTCTTGATAAAATACAACCAACTGCTTGAAAAGATAGCATGTTAAAAAGTTCTGTCTTGATTAATACCATGTTCTTGGTTTGAAGATTTAAGGTAAAGGTTAACTGTAATTTACATTAAATACCTACTTTAGAACCAGGTCTTCACTGCTATCAGAGATAGCTGCATTTTAGCAGTGCAATAATTTCTAAATATTTTCTTTTGTATAAGCTACTGTTAAGGTTCACTGGAAACTTGTAAAAAGTAGTATTAACTCTATTCTCACTTTCTGACTGACCTGAGAAAGACCTTGTTGCTCTTTTCACCACCCAGAACTTTATACAAGCTACGCTTTTAACAGACTTTAAAAACTTCAACTTCCTCAGTCTGCAGAAATTGATGTAACTCAGGTTAGACTCAATAGTAGATAACCTGTGTTGGTGGAACTTTAGGTGGGTCCACAAGTCAGACTATTTACATTAAAAGGGCAAAATCTGACCTAAGGAGTACAGAGGTTAGTTTTGACACTGTAATGGAGGCCAAGGGGACACAAATCCATATCTCCATTTTGAAGGATCATTGGATGGTGAGCCCTCAGCAGCTCCCTCAAGCCTGATCCCTCGATCCAAGAGCAGAGGTGGCACACAATGGCTAGTGATTCCAGCTTCCAGCTCCTGTATGTTGTTCACTTGGAGACTACAATAGATCACACAATTTTCAGAGATACCCTATGCATCTATGGGCACTTTTATTTAAGAGAATAAAGTCAAAGTCCGCTCAAAATTAGAATGGTAGCAGTTCTACTGTTTTATATAAGCTTTTGGTGGATCTTAATGCTTTGTGACTTCAGCTACAAAGGAGATTCAGTATTACTGAGTGTTAGCCCTGCTACTGATGCTAGTACAAATGTTAATTCTGAGTACTTAGTACTTAACAGTAAGTATCTTCCAAGCAAAGGGTCAAGAACAAGGTGTAACCAATATGATAAATCTCATTAACACATATGTAAGAACATAGATCACTATAATGACAATGAAGTGGCCTCCATGCTGTGTTTTAGCTAACTGATTTAAAAATGCCAGTGCAGTATCAATGGATTTAGATGTGAGTTTAAGAGTCTTGAAGACTGCAGTTAAAATACTTCAGGGGTGACTCCAGGCAGGCCAACACATTAAATAACAGTCCTTGAAATGTAGCTGCCAGCAAGTTAGGCTAGTGGTTTTGCAGACATCCTAAAAGGAAGCACGATCTACGAATCACTTGTTTCTCATTTATTTCACTTGTGCTTTCTGTCAGGAGAAAGACTTTTCCCTTTATTAGACAGCACCAAACAAGGGGAGGAAAGGACAGATGTACAGGCAGTGAGAAGTCCTTATTTTTGCTTTTATTGATGCAAACCTGACTTACAAAAGAGAAGTTTCTGTGGCCTTTATCATAACAGTATATGGTCACCTCCTGTTAAACATCCAATATGCCCCAAGGATTTACTCATATAAATGCAGAGGCTTTTGAAATTCTTACCCTTTCTCCTATACCCATGGCTCTTCTCTATTATATCCTGATGATGCAAAGAGTTACCCTTTAGTCACTATCTGTATCAAGGGTGGGTTTTTGTTTGTGAGTTTGTTTATTTGTTTGTTTCCCATTCATCTACTTCTCTTATTCTCACATTTTCACGCATAAAGGGCAATTTCCCAGACTAGAAACAAAGAGATGTGCTGATCTTACAGAAAATTTCTCTTCCTTTCTTGTTGCCATTGCCACTTCCCAAACCTATTCTGTCCTGTTGGCAAAGATCCTACATAGATCCTACCCAAAGGCATCTTTGTTTCTGCCAAGTACCAGATCTTACCCTTATGCCATGATACATTGTATGGTAGAACACTTTAAAAGTTAGATAGATTTGGTGGGTTTTGCTTCATTTTGTTTGTTTGTTTTTGTCTGTGTCTGTTTTTAAGTGGATTCAGACGTGATATTTCTCTCCTGTTTTCTAGAATACCAACCTAACTTCATTGAAAAAAATTATGAGAAGAGACACAAACATACAAAGGTGGGGAAAAATAAGTTTCTGAGGCTTGGTAATAATTCCAGTATTTAACAGCTGTCTGCATTTGCTCAACTCTACCTCTGCTAAGGAGATTTCCACCCATGAAAGATTTACCCAAAATACTTACTTTTCAGAGGCAATTTTTTCATGGGCATATTTCTAGAGCTTAATTTACTGTATATCCTTGCTGGAAGAGTTCTCAATCCTTTGCAGATGCAAAGTCACAGAGAGCTGCCTGGATATATATAATTTTACGTGCCTTGCAGATAGCTCAGAGATGCAATTGCAAAATCTGGCTCTCACAGACAGTTGGGAATTTGTGACAGCCCCTGAAGGACTCTGCATCCATAAACAAATGACCGGATTACACTGATCCATAAATGTGTTTTTCTCCTATCTCTGGCTAATGCAATACAAGTAGTCTTCCTGCTGTTAACTGTTTCTGAAGCCATACACAAGAGAACATAAAGGATGTGGCATATATTCAAACAGAAAGGTCAACAGGTGATTTGCTCTTTAGGCTGGCAAAAGAACTTCAACATCTATAGTGTTGAATTATCTAAGAACTAAACACATAAATATTCCTTAATTTAAGTTCTGTGCTTAGAAAATTTTGCTAAAAACTAGTGATTCATTCAGACCCTAAAGGTGATTGGAGACAGTCTGGTCTACGGCAGGAAAGCTCAACTCATGAACAAGTTGTGGGGATAAAGCTGCAGGTTGGTTTGCCAGCAGTTTCCTGCTCTGTTAGTATCCAGGAACCCTCATGGTGATGCTGCCTCCTGTACCCTCTGTCACCTGGTTCAGAACCTTTGGTGCCTTGCCCCAGACCAGGAGTCCCCTTTCTTGTCTGCCTGGCAGCCAGGGAGAGAGGCAGGAGGGATCCTGCATGAGGGCCCGTGGCTTCTGGCTGGGTGAGGGGCTTTCCCTGGCCTCTGCTCCACTGGAAGCCTGGAAGGGACTGCTGCCCAGCACGGAGTGAGTGAGATCCACTGCAGCAGCAAGGGGCTCTGGGCAGTGCTGGCAGGGGCAGGGCTGTGAGCTGGGACCCATGGGAAGCATCTTCTGACAGATAACCGCGCCCTGCAAACAACAGATGAGTCACGGGGCTGTGTCTGTGTGAGCAGATTGAATTTCCCCAGGACAGCTCTCCAGTGCTGAGGCTGACAGACACTGGACAACTCATGCCTGTGCCATTCAACCCTCCTGCCCTCAGGAAGCCACAGCTGCATCCAAGGCACCTAAGGAGATGGATATTGGGCATCATTAGCACTGAACTCTTTTACAGCCACAAGTCACAGGCCAGGAGCATTCCAGTGACAGCCAGAGTGACCTGAGAGTCCAGCTGTGCTCCTGGCACAGCTCTTGCTACCGAGAGAAATGCATTCACAGAAACTAATGCTGTGTCCTGAAAAATACAGTGCCTAGCCAAGGCAACTTCTAAGAAACAAACCCTTCCATTATTACTGTTGAGAAGATCATGAAGGCATTTGGACTTTGGACTTCTTTTCAAACTTCTGCAAGGTCATTAAAAGGTAATTTTGCTTTAGCTACAACCTCTTTGGTTGCTGTTAAAGATTTCCAGGTGTATTTGCTCCCTAATCAAGAAGCAAATCCTTACTTTGTTTCTCTTCAGGAAATTATTTTTTTCTGTTTTCTAGCTTTCTCATTGACCTTAGTACTTGAACAACTTTGAAAGTCTCAAGCAAGGTGATTAACGTTCACTACACTTCTTTCTCATTTGTCTCCAAGGAAAAAAGGATATGAAGCATTTTGCTTTGTGTATAAATACTACTGCCTATCTTAGAGAAAAAAATGCCTATCCCTTACAGCAGAGTTTAGTTTATATTGCTTCAGAGACCATGACTCATATAATGTGGTCCAGAGAAGTGACCAGAGATTAAAACAACAGCACAAAGACAACTCTTTAGCCCTTCAAAAGTAAGAACTGAGATGTTGATCTTGGTTCAAGGAGAAGCCAAAGCAAGGCACCTGGGACAAGTTAACTGTGCACTGGGAGTTAGTGCTGCTGAGAGTATCCTTGCAGCTTTCTCTAAAAGCTGGTATTTTGAAAACACCAAAGGCTGTAGCAGTTTGCGATAGGGTACATGATGAAAACATGAGATTATGAAATTTTCAGTCCAGGAGTCTTTATGACTTTACAGCAGCTGGAAATACCCAATAATCCTCATTTGTAAAATTTTTAATTTTAAGACTTCAAATGTTAATTTAAAAACAAACATTTTCATCAGCTATATATAGAAAGACTTCCCCAAATCTTGAAGAGGAAACAGTTCAGCTGGCTGTTTTTGTTGATTTTTGCCCCCAAATAAATTTGAAACATAACCCATGAGTAAAACTTTGTAATACTGAAACACTTGGATTTACCTTATATAATCCTGACAGGCTTTACAAAAAACAAAACCCATCCCTAAACATAAATTAAAGAATTTTTGCCTCAGTTTCTTTTTCACATATGTGAAGATGTAGCTGTCATACAGACTTTTATTTCCATGCTACCATGGAAATACCTATCTAGCTTGTGAAGGTATCTCCTGTTAATCAACCACAGCCACAATGCTGTGTGTGATTCAGCCAATTTATTTGTGTTAATCTGAGCATAATGAGACAAAGATCAAGAGGAACATCTGAATTTTTCAGTTCCTCAGCAACTCATGTAATCTACAATGTGTGGAAAATACATGCAAGAGTCTCTAGCACAGGGAGGCTTTTTGTAAAACAAGACTTGGAAACATAAGATCCCATATAATATGAGTCACAAAATTTGACTGTGTACCTACCCTGTTCAGACTGGCAAAGCACAGCTATTATTGCAAAGAATTATTTGGTTTTTCACTGGTGCCAGTCTATGGTATATTGCACATGCTCAAGCTTGGAGCATCGCCCAGGGTGTCTGGTTTGAAATAACAGCTCCACAACTCTGCTTCTAAGTGTATCAGAACTTGAAATAAAAATCTCAGTCACATATATACTGCCAATGTCTCAGGTCACTCAGAGGGAAAGCTGTAATAAAAAAAAAAAATTACAGAAGGCAAGTAAACATTGCTTTAAATATTTTATTGTAATGGACTCTTTAAATGAATCTGCTTTAAAGTGACCCTCTGTTAATATGGGGTTTCATAAATAAGCAGCATAAACCCTCACCTGCTTTAAAATACAAATCTGAATGTTTACAAGGTTAGATATCATCATATTATTTTCATGCATGCTCTTACCATTGTTGTTTTGCAAGACTTTATTTTGTTAGGAACCATTTCCTTACCAAGAGAGTGGTGAAACACTACACAGGCTTCCTGGGCAGCTGACCAATGCCCCAAGACTGTCAGTGTTCAGGAGGAATTTGGACAATGCCCTTTCTTACTCAGCACTGTCAGACACTTGGACTAGTTAGTCATATAGGTGCTTTCCAACAGAAATAATGTTTCCTTTCCTATCCTATCCTATCCTATCCTATCCTATCCTATCCTATCCTATCCTATCCTATCCTAATTATTTATTAGATGTTCCTTTTCTTGTTCAAGATCCTGTGACCTGAAGAAAGCTTGCTTTGGAGTTCCGTTTTCATAAAACCACTGTGTACGTGACCTCTTGCTTCTCTTGATTTTGCACCTGTCAACACCACAGTTTAAGAAGCATCACCAAGGCCATATTTATCTTGATAATCTGGATGGACATCATTGAGCTCATGAGGAACCCAGCTGAGAGCCTGAAAAAATTAACTTTTTGGTAATTATTTTAGTAGGTCTATTTTCTCATTTAAATGGGATGACATGTTTTCATAGAATCAAACAATATCTTGAGTTGGACCAGGTCTTAAAGATCACTTGGCTCAAATCCCTCTAACACTGGCAGAGAGCAAGTTGCCCAGAACTCCCTCTTGACTTCAATGCCCTCTTGATGGGGCATACACAGCTGTTCTGGCCAACCTGTTCTAGTGCTTCACCACCCTTACAGTAAATAATTTCTTCTTTATATCTAACCTAAACCTGTATTCCTTCAGTTTGAAACTATCTCCCTTGACCTGTCACTATATGATCTTGTAAAAAGTTATTCTCCATCTTTTATGTGGGCCTCCTTCAGGTACTGGAAGGTCAGATCTACCTCATCCTGAAGCTTTCTCTTTTTTTGGTTGAGCAATCCCAATTCTTCCAGCCTTTCCTCAAAGAAAAGGTGCTCCATCCTTCTCATCATCCTGGTGGCCTCCTCTGGACTTGCTTCAACAGTTCCATGTCCATCCTTTGCTGGGGAGCATGAGACACCGAAATGTTAAAGGTTAATGTCTCAATCAGCCCCGGGCAAAAGCAGCAGGTGATTTGCTGGGGGTAGATTTGCACCCCCAACCAAAAAGGGAAGGAGAGTTTTCAGTGTGTGGTGGCAAAAGAACAGCCAAGGTGCAGAGAGGGTGAGCCAGTGGAGGATGACCACGAGCAGAGGATGGCCACAACAAACCAATCTTTGTTTGGCAGAAAGCTGGGTTTGAACCAGGTAACAGAGGAGGCTGATAAGAAGTAGATCATGTGAAGTGGGACAAACTTTTTGACATGTCCATACATACCCCTTGCACAGCTGGCTCAAGTGTAAAACTCCCACCTAGGGTATAAGGACATTCACATGTAAGCCTGAAGATACTCATCTCATCTGATGAGGCATAACTGGCTCAACTACAGTTTCATTATTTTTAAGAGAAATACACTTCGTCTCTGTTCAAAGATTACTAGAATATGCCTAGTGGTACACAGAGCACCTGCTGAGAACAGAGGTATGCCATCTTGGATTTGGCATTTCACTAAATTTCCCACTAATCTGGAAGCCTGGGCAGAGTGAATTTGAATCTGCATGAGAAACATCACAGTAGCCATTCCCCCTGGTGAGACAAACTGCACGACAACACTCCCCTCCACTTAGCCTTTAGGTGGTGAGAGATGGGTGAAATGACCACCAGGTGAACTGAGTTAATTTTAAGCTTTAATTACACCTGGATTTAAAGAGTGAATGACTGAAAAGAAACATTATCTGTCTTTCTCCTACAAACATCTACCCCTTAATTAAGAAAACACTTAAGAGTTTGTCTTAGCCTTTCCTGCAGGCTGAACAGGTCCATCCTAGAAATGTTTCTGATAAGACAAGTGTTGAGCCACAGGTTACTCTATCTTAACAGCAGTTTCCACAAAGAATTTTAAGGAAAAAAGGACGTTTTTTTCTAGTAAAGTAGGCCTTTTGGACCTAGGGAATCCAGAAGCTGCCTATGAGTTTTTTGAGTTCACTCTAAGTTTTGTATATGAGAAAACAGGGGTAGTTTTTATTTTTAGAAGTGGCAGTAGCTTTTCTTCCACCAGAATGACATTTCCCCTGCATGATATGTCAAAGATGAAGGAGCATGCAGTATTATTTATTCCTCCAAAACTACTAGGAAATTAAGGAACTATCTGTGTCAACACAGCAGTCAGAAAAATTTATTTCCATTAGTTCTTATACCACATAAAACTGCAATTAATTAGTCACTGTGAGATCTATAGATTAGTATGTTCATAAAACTGAGAAATGAATAGTCAGTAAAAGGCAAAACTACTGGAAGTGATTTAAATGACAGAAATTAAAAGAGATGACCAACCAGGCCCATATTTTAAAAAATCCGTAGAGTTACAATACATTTTAGATTGAAAAAGATCTCTGGATGTCATCTAGTTAAACTCTGTCAGTCACAGGAGGGCCAGTTTACTAAGGATCATGTCCAGGTGAGTTCTCTCTATTCCCCGATGGGGATTTCAGTCTCTCTGTTAGTACAGTCTAAGTACAGTTATCTGTTACAGATAAACAGAAAACATCACGTCTTTCTTATTTTATTACAATTTATTGCAAGATCAAAGGTCTCACAAAAAAATAGAAACTTACAAATTGTGTGAACACTACTCACATGAGTGCATTTAATGCACTCATGAAGAGACATTAAAAGAAAATTGACTAAGATTCTGTACTATATCTGCAATATAATTCACTAGCTTTATTCTTAAAATATTGTTGCCATTTTGGAGTAAATAAACAGCATAGCATTACACATGTCCACAAGTATTTACCACTTATTTTAAACAAAATCTTTACGATATATATTTTTTTTCCAGAGAAATTAGTTCATCCCCATTTTGAAAAGTCTAATAAGAAAACATTCAACATCCTCACTGGAAGTAACATGAGCTGATGTTTCTGTTGTAAAAAATTATGCTATGGAAATCAACAAATAGCTTTACAGAGTTATACAGCCATACTAAACAAGCTTCTATGTTATGGTGCATTAGGCCTTCTGGATTAGCAAAACATTTTGACAATAATGGCAACTTTTCAGCTGAAGCTTAAGTATTTAATAGTTTGGATTAAAATGCTGTAACCTTTGAAAAACAAATATCCAGTGTTACACACCTGCCAACATTCTTAACCAAATTGTAATACTCTAAAGGTTAAGGCAACTCCAAACTGAAGCTGCAATGTCTGTATTTTCACAATTCTCTGCTCAAATTTAACTCCTTAGAATGCAATATGTGAGAGAATGAGAGAGAGGCTGTGTGGTACTTGGTTGCTGTTTGGTTTTAAATCATAAAGGTCCCACAAAGAAAATAAAACAATTTTTTTCTGTTTAATTTGGGTAGTGCCTTGCACACACTGTAGTAAGAAGGATCTGATCCTATAAAATGGTACCCATGATGGGGCTCATGTTTAGATGGCCTTCTCAAAGTAAGCACTACTTGCATTGTAAGATCCATTCTAAAATAAAACCACACAGGGAATGAGAGGAATCCTGTTATTGACTGACATTAATCTGAATTTTCCAATTTATCAACAGAACAGCATAGTCAGAGAAGACAAGTTAATTTACAATAGAGAGTAATTTTTTTCAGCCAAATATAATAAGCATTGGCAACTTATTTCTGATAGTTGGTGTATTCAGTTATTTTTTGTCGTCATGAAGTAGCTGTTTTTTATTGTTAGGGTGAGCACCATTACTCATGATTAAAATGTCAAGGTGGAAAGATTTTTAAATTGCTACAGTTTCTAATATTAAAAAAAAAAAGGAAAATGTTGATAAAAATGTTGATAAAATGCTGATAAAAAATGGTAATTCACTAGATTTTCTTAGATTTTCTTATTACTGTGTATCTCAAAACCTCTGGCATAGCTTTAGTAAATAAAATCATCAAGTTTAGTTCCCAGTTTCAACACAGGCCTCTGCTGATCAACTGCACTGGTGCTAGCACTGAGTTACCATTTACAGATCAAAGGAAACACACATGACCAAGGCAAAGTAAACAGAGGAAAACAAGCTTAACATCTATAACTCAAACTATCCAGAGAACTAGTATGAATCCACTTCAAGAGATTTGCCAAAGCCTTTTATAACTTTTATGCAAACAAAACCACAATGCATTTCTAAAGTTTTGCTTCAGTATTTGTACTTAGTTGTACAGTACATTAAAGTCAGTGTACAGCTTTTGCCATTTTACTGTAACCTCTGTAAACTCACAACTATATTGCATCATATGAAAGGTAATAAACCCTTCTGCAATCCCCATTAGATCTACTGAATGCAGCAGAATGGAACATGTTGGTACAGAAGGTTAGGAGCCAGAAGACATATTGGGTGTCCAGCCCATTTGGTAAGCCCGCTCCAGTGTCCTCTTGCAGTCTTGCAGCACAGTGCTGAAGGTTATATGTGGATATTGCTGCACCAGCTGCTCCACCGTGGCCTCGTTCACCTGCAATGGAAGAACAGAACCTGTGATATGCAGAAAGTGAATGAAAAGGGTAGCATTAGGCAAGCTAGAAGAATGGAGAAACTTTGGACTCCTGGGTGGGCCTGCAGGATGGGACTCCTCATTGCTACTATAGGTTTGGCTGCATTTTCCACAAAATAAATATACAGAATGTAACGTCTGTTAGAGAATGGAAAAAACCCAAATCAAACCCCCTGCTTCGATTTCATTGTAAAGGAAGAAGTTTTATCATCCTGATTAAACAAAATGCTGCACAGAGTAACAGATTTCTAACCTGAAATAGAAGCTATTTACTCAAAGTTGCTCAAGCAGACATACATTTAAAAACGTGAGATTTTTTTGCTTTGGAAAATGAAAATGGATTACATCTGTTAATTAATTAATGGTACAGTTACGGAGATATTTAAAAACACTAAGTAGTAACTCCACAATCAACTACTGAAATGAACTTGCACTGTATGGTTGCTATCAATAGGTCTGCAATGAAAAGTAATAGATAACATGACTAAAGATGAGGAAAAAATACTAATTATTCCATATTGCAGGTAGATCAATTACTCCTATATGTCCCCTTTTCCAAAAGGTAAAAGCACTGTATGTCTTCACATACATCACCAGCAAAAGAATTAATTTTAGCCTTCTTTTGCAAAGATAACATTGCAGAGTTGGGACCAATAATAAAAACATACAAGATGGTTGGTTCTGGAATGTCCCTCTTAAATCTGAGACTTCAAAATTAGCACCTTTATTCTTCGTAAGACAAGGTAATCAGACAAACCCAGCTAAAACTAACACCTTTACAACTGCAGTGCTGTGAGGGGATTAATTTGTCAATTATTTTAAAGATGATTGCAGTTCATATCACAGAGGTAAACAGCTTTCTTCAGCCTTTAGACAAATAAAAGATTAACCTAAGAACCATGACTTTTAGTTGGCTCTCTTTGAAATCTTTGCTGAACAGCTGGGCATTTTAAAATGCATTGATACTACAGTTACTGAAAAATCGACATCAGTAGCATGTACAACTGATGGCATTGTTTGCTTTTTCCTCCTCACTGTTCCACATTCAAGGCCAAAAGTGAAAAGCCAGACTGAAACGTTTACTACCATTACAAAGATCTGTCTTGCGAATAATATTTTAAAGCACGGTAACCACAGTATCTAATAATATTTTTGTCCTTAAAAGATAACAAGGAGAGCTTCCTTCTGAACAGTGATTGCACCCAATGACAAGGATAAATGAAAAGTTTAATACCCAGTTCTTCTACTTTGATAATAGAAATACTCAATCTTCATTGGAAGTTTCATCTAGCTGAGACTGACTTGGATAGAAAACTGGTTTAACTTCATAGCACAAACTGTACTTCTCTGGCAAATTGCTATGTTACAGTAACATCTTTCAGTGCTGAAAAACAAGAAGTGACTTTTAATAAATCAAAATGAAATCAGAGATAGCACAAGTCCCCCATAACGTTTGATATTTACAGCTGAATACATACTTGCAAACTGTAAGCTACAATTCAAAGAAATATTGCTTGGGCAGGAAGAATCCCTAAAGTAGCAGTAATTTGCTACTTTATGCCTATCCAAAAAATAGTCCAAAGTCTCTTTTCATTAGAGTTATGCTGCAGAGACCCATGGCAGAATCTATCACGCTACCAGAAACTTCTCTTAATGATTAACTCAGCGACAACAAAGAGCCTTACAACCGACAGCTGCTTATTTTGCTCTTTCTTAATGGGAAACTTGAAGAAGATGCATTATTTATCTACTAGATAGCTGCAAATATTACTACTACATGGATGTTATTATGATTTAGCACTTACCTATTGGGCATTATTTTTTAGAACAGCATGGATATTATGGCTTTAGAGCCAGTGTCACATGCATAGTCTCTGTTATAAGAAACAAATAAGGTGAATTCATTACAAAGATGATGCTCACAAACAGGAAGGTAGTAAAAGCTCTCCATGTCCTGATTGGCCTGAGAACATGTATACAAGGTATAATCTAGCTAGGTTTAAGCTGATTTATTTACTACCAGGCTAACTTAGGCATGGCCCATGACACTCAAGAAGACAGAGACATTACAATGGTATCTTTTACTCTTCACATCTATGAAAAAATCTATGGTAAACCACCTTGCACTAACAGCTTGTCCTAGTTTTTTCTGATACAATTATTACTAGATAAAATAATATTTTATAGAAATTGTTGCCAGTTGCTAAACAGAAGAGGGAAGCTTTTGGCATTGAGCGCCAAATACAGTTAAAAAATAAACATGAATATGAAGAGGGCAGATAGAACCATTGAAGAAGTGTCACTGACAAAAACAGCTGTTTTATGACCAAAGCCTGAAGAGTAGAAGCTTTTCTCCATTTTTTACCAGAGCATTAAATAGACATTTTAAATTATTAGTTTGATCCTGGGCAAAAACTTGTATTATAACTTGTTGTTAAACAGCAAAGTAATGACAAATCCTATGGATGTATTTGGAACCATAACACTGACAGAAAGAAATTACTTTGACCTTGAAAAACTGAGTTTACTCTCACGATAAAGGAAAAAAAATATCTTAAGTGATTGAATATATGTAATTTTAAGTTAAATATAAGTGCTTTTAAATCTAAGAGTAAAAAGCAGTTAAAAAATATGTCAAATTAAGTTCAGTGTAAGATTACAGAACGGAAGAAGGAGAAAAAAAAATTGGTAATGGGACAACCAACCTGGATCCAGAGATGAGAAAAAAAGTATTCCCTATCAGAAGATTTTGATACCTTTTCTTCACCATAAGAAAAGTCAGGTTAGACACTAAAACGGTGAAAAACTTTCAGTATTTAAAACTCTCTGTACTATTGGACTAAAACTGCACTATCCAAAAAAATAGGAAAAGGAGAAGTAAAATTTTATTCTTTGTTAATGAATGTGAAAAGTAATATCTAAGTCAACTTTGTTAGTATCCTTGCCATCATTTCCCTAGTGGTAGGATTAAGATGAAAAAAATCTTATGTGCAGCCATTAGAACAGAAGCTTCTGTCTCTTTGTTAAGATCAGCCTGGCTGGTGATAAAACAGAAGTACTGAATGTAATTACCAAAATAAGTTCCTTACACAAACAGAGCAATTTTCCCTTCTGAGCTTAAACATTCTTGTTCAATGAATGGAAACTAAAAATCTCCACATCTTAATATGCTGTAAAATGCTATATTTTTCTTTCACAGTACTTTCCTTAATCTTCATCTTTCGAGTTGTCAAAAGAAAGGCTACTGTCTGCAGATAAACTACTTAGATTATCTAATACATAATCATTCATCTGAATTTGAACAGTTTTTCAATTATATTTTAACACATCATGAAAGAATGCAGCCTGTATCATTAAGAATGAAAGCAATAGGTTTGTGCAAATCCTGGTCATCAAACAAAAAACCAAAATAACACCAAAGACTGGTGTGAAAATTATTCCTTCTGAAATAAAAAAAATTATCACAGGCCAAAGAATAGCTGAAAAAAAACCCAAAAAGGATAAGATGGGTTACAGCAAATGGCAAGACCAAGTGGTATATTTTCTCTTTAACTCCATTAGAGAGTTACCTAGAAGTTAAAATTTTGAATATTTTTTCCTAAAGACATGTAAACACATACTGCCTACTTCTCAGAAGAATGTACTTGACTTTGTGACAAATGTTATCTGGGGTGAGACCTCCTTAACTTCTTCACCATCTAATGACAGTGTGGTTGTGCAGTGAGTATTTAAATATTATCAGTGCTAGAAAACATTTTTCATGTGATCATTAGGAGTTCCTCTTGGAAAGAAGAACAAGAACATATGAACATTTCTAGTCCATGTGAAATGCAACAGTGGCAAAAGGGTTTTCCAAGTGCCTCTTTGCAGAACTTTCATTGTCACTCTGCTACGTACACATAAAATGCAGCTGAAATACTGAGAAAAATGGGAAATCAGTGCTCAGCACTCTTACTCTCCCTTCAGGTAAAATGATCTGCCCAAAACAGAAAGCTTCCAAACCACCACCAATCTGTAAATATTTTTCCCAGAATAAATTAACCAACACTTATGAGCTGATATTTTCACGCTCAGAGTAAACTGAAAGCCACTCACAGTAAAATATTCATTCATATTTGGATGTGGCATGCTATATTTACTCAGCTAGTCTGATTGCCAGTATTTACTGATTTGGTGCACCACTTGTCTGACACAGTGCATCTTCAGAAATTTCTGTTATGCCACCTTCCACAAGTTTTCATGAAAAATTCAAAATGCAAGCAAGAATAGTTATCAGGTAATATTTTTTTTCCTTTTGAATGTGCTGTGTCATTTGCTGCTAAGGATAATTTCAGCATTGTTTTCTTTCATTTCTAGATTCTAAAATTAGGAATTTATAAAGAAATCAAATTATTCCAAAGGGCTAAGATCTCTTTTTTTTTAACCTTTTGTTTTCATTATGTTCCTACAACAGATTTTATTAAATTCAAAGGATTAAGTCAAGTTTTCCTAATCCAGTTAAAGTAAATTAGGGATTACATTTGAAACTATCAGCCAAACTATGTATTTCTTTTTAATGAGACTGATACTTTCATTCACAGCTCAGGAACAGAAACAGAGGTATAGGGACTTTTCCTAAACAGGACTTTCCTAGTTACTTTTCCTTAGCTTGTCTTTAGCTGATACCATGTCCTGGAAATCTTCTTTGGGATTGAATATTCTTTCACTAAATTGCCAAGAATTGTAAGATTTCCTACTGATCTCCAAAACTCCTCCTACAGGTGTATCAGGGTCAGTCTTAGAATGCAGTTCTGACTCTAAAGCTATTAAAATGTGCCAAGAACATCTGTGTTGTGTTATCTAGAGCAATACTGAAAAGCAAGAGTAGAGCCATCATCTGAACTGCAAGTTTTATGCAGCTCTACACAGTGCATGAGTATTCACCATTAATCTAAGGAGTTTTATTAGTCTTTTTCAATAACAAAACCTAAAAATCTTCACATCTTAATGACTTCAGTTTAATGACCAACTCATTTGAAAATTGAAAAGAAAAAGTTATCTCCTTTCCAAGTTAATAATTGAAACCAATAAGCAGTTACATAAATAAAAAAGCTAAAGCTTGCAAAACTGGATTAGTGCATTACTAGAACTTTATACAAAAACCTGCTCATGTCCCTCAGACCACCATTCATGGATGACAGCTGAAATAATTTCTACATAGTATCTAGCCTAGCCCTTGGAAGGGGCATTGGTTGATTGATTTCTGACCAACACAGGTTAGTATCCACAGTTACACAACTTTACAGACCAGTCATTAATAATAAAAAAAAAAAGACCAATTTATAATACTCCGAGTCAGCAATATCTGCACAGAAAGGCATTAATAATACATAGAACTGCTAGCTTAATCTTAGAAATCTAATACTTGCAAAGAATTTTAGGGAAATGTTAGCAGCTGAGAGGTAACATTCAGACAAAAAGATTTTGAGGGCTGCCATACAGACAGTTAGGTTAGAAAAATGGCACAAGTATTATCATTGCATTTCTACATATGAAGAATCACAAAATCAACTTCACACAGAAATGCAAATGGATTTGTCCCCAGAGGGCTTTCTTACAATATTGCTGATATTTTTACTTCTGGAGTGGTATTGCAGCATTAGGACTACTGAAATTTGTGTGCACTTCTGTCTCAGGTACATACAGAGTGCTATTGCACGAATGCCAAATTTTTATGCAATGGTCAAAGAAATTACTTTATAGTCATTGTCTGTATCCATAATTATGGAAAATACTTTATGTTCCTACTGCTCTAATGTTTTACAAAAAAATCCAACATATATACACTTAGAGTTATAAGCAAAACATTTTCACAGTCTTCCTCTAAGTTGTATTTTGCTTCAAGTGAGTGTCTTATAAAAACTGTACTTTGATTTCTTTTTCTGCTAATAGTTGAATGAATTATATTCTCAGGTGGCCCAATTATAACTGTTGCCTGTGGCCATAACAAAATTAAAGATTTCTGGAAACGTTTTTTGTGAAGTGCAGTTGATCAACTAAGGCAGACATATTCCACAGAGTTTCAGTGACTGCCCTCATGCCCAGGGGCAGAACCCTTGTTTAGGACTTTGACAAAATAACAGCACTAGCGATGTTAGAACAATATCCTACAGTCCAAATAAAGTCCCTTACGACTTGAGAAAAGAATGTATTTTGACTTAGAGGATGCTATTATTGAAAAAAAGAAAAACAATCACATAAGCATCCACATACAAACACTGTATTTGTAGACTGGTAAATAATGAAATCGGCAAGTATAGTCTGATGTGCTATTATTATGACATTTGACAACTTAATTGTGTTAAACTTTAGCAATTAATTATCCATTTATATTTGTAAAGGGGAAGGAGTAGGTAAACAGAATTATCTGCAATCTTTTCTGCCATGTGAATTGAAATAAATGGAATACACAAATCTTCTAACATTCCATGGTAGCACTTCTGGAAGGATTTCAGAAAGTGTGGCAAGGTTGCTTGTGGAGTGTACCTACTTTACAGTTCTTGTTTAAATCTCATCTGAAAGGAATGAAATTCATTGTTCTGGTTGTTTTCTCATGTGACTGCTATTGCCTCAAACTGCCAGTCGACTGCAAACTAGCAACACCTATTTCAATCTCTGTGAGGATACACAGTTTCCTGCAACACACTATTTTTATTGAAGTTGTGTAAGTAACAAAGGTTTCACTCTCAGCTCTCTTTGCTTATTGTGAGAGTTTATTTTTCTATTAAATTAGATAAACCACCTTAAAGGAGCCCTTCAGTTTGGCTGGTTATTTGGTTTGCTAATTCTGCCCATTTCCTCAGATGAACTTCTAGACTCCACCTATAGAATATTTCCAGGTAAAAATACTACCAGTATTAAACACATTTTAAAAATTTGTTCTTCTAAAGGTTGCAGTTGATAAAGACCCAGATGCAGTAAAATTACAGTGGTAATTTATATGGTGATAAATATTCTTTCAGATGACTTGCTGCCTATTGAATTAATAACACTGAATATTTTCCTTCCTATTTGACTACATTAACAATAATTTGAGCACATTACTGTAATACCTGTCAAAATGATGGCACGTAAAACTAACAGAGAAGTCTTTCTCAGAAGTTGCCAGCTGGCAAAAATAACTGGAAGTTCCAGGGAGCAATCCTTCTAAAATAATTTTGCCCCTGCCCCACCTTTTTTTTTTTTTTTAATTTTTTTTTTTTTTTTTTTTTTTTAATTCATAAAAATGCTGACCAGTTCACACTGCATTCTTCCTTATTAGCTGGTCTTACCATGATTTTGACCTGTTGATTAGCACCTGAGGGCCCATCTTTCTATGAGAGAATGACATGGTCAGGTGGGTGCTTTTTAAAAACAAGGACAATTTCATTAACTCTGGAAAATTCCATCTTCAGCCCAGTACTGTGGAACTGCTGCAGAGAGATCAGCTTGGATGATAAAAATCTTTTAGGAAAGAAACAGTTAAACTAAAGAGGAAAATCTTTAGCTTGTATAAAAATCCTTTTTTGTGTGTGTGTGTTTTAGCAGATGCTTTCATTTACACGCATAATGGATCTGTTATCCTAGTTAGCTAGGGGGAATACGCCAAAAGTAGTATTGTTCAGACTTTTAAAATTGTTGTATTGAAAAGCAAAGTGAAATATATGCTATTCTTCTTTTGTTGTGGGATAGCTGTGGTTTCTTTTTAATGGGATTCACAGATCTCATGAATCTAAAATCATTATTCATAGATGTATCAATTGCAGCTCCTACATCATACATATAAAATTTAAAAAATACAGCAATTCCTCTTTAATATGCAGCAATGTACTTGAACAAATTATAGTAATTTAAGAGAAAAAAAGGGCTACAGAATTTTTCTTAAAGAGAAGGATTGGATATTTTCATTCCCCTTCAAATCACAAAACCATAATTTCAAATCTCAAAATGAACCCCTTGTAATATAAAAGAAGAAATGGTAGCAATTTGGCAGGTTTTCTGATCAGGCTAATGATAGCATTTTCTGAAAGTGGAAGGCAAATTGCTGTGATAATTATATTAAAACAAGACATGGCTCTGTATTCTCACTATTCTGCCATTGATTAAGAACAGTTTAGCCCAAAAGTATATTTGAAATTGAAAGATGTATCTCTAGAACCTAGAATATATAAAAGAGCTAATACTCTTTTTCACTTACCTTCAGACGCAGACTAGCTGTGTAAATTGAAAGCTCGTTACTGACGGATAAAAATGCCTCTCTTAAACAACAGGATTAGCATTTCTGTTAGGCTAATGATTTGCGATATTCGCTGAATATGTACTTACAAATATTTTAAAACAGGCTTTGTAGAAGGACAAAGTGATAAACGATATTAAAACTCCACATATTGTCTAAAAATCTTATTCTTACTCAAGATGCAAATGATTTCTTAACTGATCATTTTTATTTTTAGGGATCATTTTTCTTTCTTCCTCTGTCTGGTAACAAAATAGTTCGTCATTTTGTCAGTTCTACTGACCATCAACTTCTGAGCTCTAATATCTCATCAAAACTAGAATAGGAAATATATGCTACAATTTATCTGAGAAAGTAACCTGGAATAAGCTACAGGCTTTCAGAAGTATTTTCATGAAATGCAACTGTATCTTTTTTGAGAAATTAATTTAAAAAATAGAAAGAAAAAAGCAAGGTTAAAAAAAAAAAGGCAAGGAATAAGGGCCAACATGATTTATTAACTAAGTTGTATATTCTTTCACAGTCAACTCTGTTAGACTCTCTTCACTTCATTCACACATAGTGGTGAATATTGGATTTTGTGGCCTCTGTTTTTCAGTGTAATTTTTCTGCCTATTTTCCCAAGAAATGTCTCCTGCATTTATGTGGGAGGACTGCTGATAACCACTACAAATTGCACCACAGTTATAGGAAAAGGATCTTGAAATATGAAAATTGTGTGTGAGAAAAGTTACAGGAAGATTATTGTGACACATTGTTCAACCAGTCAAGCTATCAACCAGAAAAAAAAGCCCAAAACAAACAACAAAAAAACCCCAACAAATTTTCAGTCCCTATTTCTTAGTTGATACTCAGCCATCTTCCCCAACGGTGAAGATTATTAATTGCCACTATTTAAAGCTGTTTCACTTCCTGTGAGAGCACAAGAAAGAAGTGCTATAAAGATATCTTTCAAATGAGTTCTAGCAATAAATATAATAGAGGATATCACTCTTTTCCTCCATGTTTTTTAATATGAAATAGAAAATATACCAAAATAATTAATTAACTAACTGGAAGTAAATAGGATCTATATTAGTCTAAGGGCAGAAATGTACAGCACACTGTGTTCAGAAAGAAAAACTTGAAATGTGCATTTAAATCTGTCATTTTGATGTAGGCATCATTTTATGCCCTTACGATGCAAGTAAAGCTCTTAGAAATTCTGATGTCAGTGTTTGTGGGAGGAAAGAAAGCATCCTGTAACTGCCCACACCTATCTCAAGGTACTTAAAGTAATTAAAGGAAAGGTTCAATTATCTTTAAAATATCCCTTCCTAAGCTGAGATAAAAAATACAGACCTACAATTAAAATTTGATTGGAAGAACAGATAGTCATGTTCTTTTTCTGCTGTGGGGAACTAATATTAAGTGAACTTAATATAACCCCTTGTTATGCTTTTCTCGGTGTTTACCGGGGTGACAAACCAAGAGCTGCTGTGCCCCTGAGCAGCACCAACCCGCCATGTGCTCCCACACAGCCACATCAAGTCCTAAAATACAACCTTGGGCTGCAGCCCCCAGCAGCACAGCACTCCTCTGTGCAGAGGAACGAGCAGTTTGTGGCTGCACCCTGCTCCCAAAGCACTGTGAAGAGGTGATGTGAAGGAACGAAGCCTGGCTTGCTGCCCCTGGGAGCGTGGCAAGGCGCAAACACAGGCAGCAACACTGGAATGCAAAACAGAAATGTCTTTTCTTTCCTGCCTTTTCCAATTACAAACATCTAAAATGTCCTGCTTAGGCCTTAAATAACTACTGATTTTATCTATTACTGCTTTCATAATCAGAATGGCAACATTTTCTTTCTGTGGAACACATGACTTGTGAAGTCCTGAGTGCTGCCTGGCGCTTGCACAGATGCACACCTACCCATGTACACAAACATTTATTTGCACAGTCAATAGCCTGTCCTGTGAGAGAGATCAGAAGGGAGAAAGTGCCTAGTTGCTTCAAGTACCTGTTCATGTTGGTATGCAGACAAGTGGGGAATTCTGTTGTCCAGAACACAGGTATTTAAAAACATTTAGAGTGTACTCTTGATCAGTTTCACACTTCAGGAGGTCTGGTCTCTCAAATGTACTCCATCTGATATAGAAAAGTTCCAACTGAAATACATGCTCTTATTATGATGACCTCATGGTAAAGTCAGCAATTTTTTATGACATTTCTCAACACAATGTCATCCATTTTAAGGCAAAGACCATATTGCTCCTGTGGTGTGCATGTTAGATGCTAGGAAAAATGATAAAAAGAAAGGTCATGGCAATAGTAGTTTGATGAAAAATGAGCAATTTGATTATTTTCATGGTGTGGATCAATAATGCACTGCATCTACTGAAACACATTGCCTGGAGGCACTTGGATAATCAATGGCATAAAACAGAGACTGCCTTTACCCAGGCTTGCAGCCTCTCTTGATCTTTCTAGGGAGGACCCTTGACGCCTCTAATTTATGTCAAGTGCATATCAAAGAAATTCCAAAGAGCCTGGCTCATAAAGAGTGTTTTAGTGGTACCCATTTGAAGTCTACTTACATATGTTCCTTATGTAACTGTGTTTAAATACTTCCCTTCCAAATGCCGGGGAATTCTGAGAAAGGCATAAAAGCTACCTGGTACTAGCATAACAGTCAGTACCACAGAAAAGGAAGACTGGTTAGAAGGGACTAATCTTCTAACCTTCTCTTCACTGCAAGCTGACAACAGTACAAAGACAAGAATTTTGACTAACTGAGAGTCTAAATAAACCATTTTGCACCACCCAAGAATTCTCTTTAATGATGTGCTGGACACTGACATTTTTAATTTAATAGAGCAGCCACTGGAAAAAATTAGTTCTGCATGATATTGGGGAGAGGCAGTTGAGAACACAATTTTGTTCAGTAATTTCTCTGTTCATTTACAGTGGAAAAAGGGAGTTGGCATCTTCTAGCTGCCAAAAATCCCTTAAGTCAAGGATACTTACTTCATTCTGTCTGTGGAGCTATTCTTCCCATCAAGGCTTTGCAAACAAGAAAATAATTCCCAGTGGTAGTCCTGCTACTACACTGTTCACTGTAACAGCGTTTATAAATTTCTTAACATCTTTTAGCTAGCATACTTTGAATAGTTGCAGATGCATGCATGCATTTGCAGACACACAGTCAACAGTGCTTTTCTATCTTCCCTGAAGCTCTTAAGTGATATTTTTTTCCCTTTTAGCAGTTGACTTCCATAACAAAAAAGATGTTGCATACTCCTCTAAAGAACTAGAAAAGCATTTACCAGCAATTAGAGGAATATAGACTGTAGCACGTCTACAAAAACTACATATAGTTTAACTTATGAGGCAGTAAAGCTTGTTTTCAACATCAAGATCATTGATTTTCTATAGCAGTTGAAAGCAGGATAAAATTATTGCACTTATTAGATTGTAGTTGATTGTTCAACATTAGCTAAATTCACAAAATAAATACATGTGCAGAAGTGGTTAGATGATTCTGGGTCAGGTCTAATTCCCAAGGTCAAGTTACCCTTTTAACATTCTCTAAGTACATAATCTTAGCACAATCCATCAGAGATTCTCAAACTCCTTTTGTCTGTTGGCTCTTATAAAACACTAATGTTTAGGAGATTAAGTGGACTCAGCTTTGATAGACAGAGCAATTCTTCCAAAGTGCTCAACCTCCTCCCAAACTGAAAACTGCCTAAGGCTGGCTTTGCAAAATGCTCTTTCTAACTTTACCATTGACTTGGACATTATTATTCCTTGCCACCTGAACTACTGCTTTTTGTCACTGTCTTCTATAGTGCACTGTGAAGGATGCAAGGTAATGGTTTGGAGTATGAAGTTTCTTAGACTAAAATCTGTTTTTCCATAGAGTGTATCCAATCAGAAATTCACAAGTCTGAGAGATGCCTATGATGAGCATCATAAGCCCCACATTTTGTTGATGATGGCTGGGAAGGAAACAATCCCTGCAGGGTTATGTGAAGACTTGAGGTCAGAGACTCTGGACGTTCAGTGACTTTTCTTTTAGCTATTTCTGCTGTGTTCCCAGGCCTCTTGATCACACTTCTAAACAGGAATATGATGTCTGAAGGCTATATACAGGGTGGAGATGGACTGCCTTCTCCTCTTTTCTTGTAATGATAAAGTGCTAAAACTCATAGACATTCTTACTATACTCCAAATATAAAGCAACATAGTAAGAAACTAAGTATTTTTTTCTCTTTTTTGGCATTATGGTTTTATCCAAATCTTTGTTCAAAACCATGACATTTGGTCAATAGCATACATAGATATATATAGAAAATTGCTAAATCTCTCTTTAAGTAATGCTGAAGATTTTCTTTCTCCTTTCCTTTTAAGAAACAAAGTAGTCTGTCACAATTATAACATGACATACCAACCACTTTCAGACAAAAATATTCAAAACTGTGTGGGGGCAGATTTTACAAAAACTTTCGTGAGCATCTCAGGCTGTGTAACCTAAGGGTGTATTTTGAAAATCTACATCAGCAAACATTTTTAATGCTCCCTCTTGTCCTCTGGGTTCCTTTTGAGAAGTGTATGTGAACACAGCACACCAGAACAGTTGCCACAGTAGTGAATACTGAACGTTTTCATTCAGAAAAACATAAATCCTGCTGCCTCCCTCACGCAAACACAGGAACACTCTCACACTCAGAATCAAGTACAAGCTTAGGCAAAGGCTCCTTACCTGATCACATCTCATCAGTCCCAAGTATCTGAGGGATTTGCTGCGCTGAGCAATCTGGGTGGCTCCACGGTCCGTGATCTCTTTGCACCATCCAACATCCACCGTCTCTATTGTCATGCTGTACCTCCCAATGGCTATCAGAGCTGGAAAGACATTAAAGGCATGAAATGCACACCTGTGCAGATACCCACCTCAGCTCCACACACACACTGAGTAAAGCTGAAACTGAGTTTTGAGAATCAGTTGTCATGCACTTTGTATTTGGCATTATATTTTATAATTCTGAACTTCAAACACACAGATAAATATATTTTCCTATATATTTTTCTACCAATCAGGATAAATAGACCAATTAGCATATATATTCTATACAAATTCTTTTAATTACTTTTCTTCAGAAGAATCAAGGATCAATAATTGAAACTGAAATAAATACAGATTAAAACCAATTCTATCTCACTTTTCAGAGAAAATAACTAACTCTGTACTACTAAGATTTTTTTCCCAGGAAAATAATACTATCAAGACAGCACTGAGATTAACAGGACATTTTGTGAGTCAATAAAACATGGTTTTAGAAAACCCTGCAGGAAATTTCATGTCATACATTCTACAATTATATTCTAAAATTGTATTTTTTCTCACTGTTCATATTGGTGATATAAGAACAATGGTGTGTCTCACTTTCAAGTTTTCTTCACAAACACTTTTCCAGTAAAAATAAAGAAAGAGTCAAAAATGTCATAAGAAATGAAAGGAAAAATTTGAACCTTTATTAAAGGAAAAGAAATAGGATCTGGAAGTTCTGAATGGGCTGAGAGAAACCACAAGGGATATGAACTGGCTGGGAAGGTTTTCTCATGACATAACAATGACACAAAAGAAACAATTTACTGGCACCCTGGCCACCATGGACTATAACACTTCTTAGACTTATGGACTCAGGAAGTCAAGCTGGAATTTATTAACAGAAATTTTAGCAACTAAAAATCTCAGTTTAAGAAAAAAGGCCGAGGTTTCTGGTGTAGAAGTCAGCAACCTGCATATAATCAAGGGTAGGATGTTCAGTTTTTAACTCAGGTTATAAGGTAGCTGTTAAAAAGGAAGATGAAGGAGTGACTTATTCCAAGTGATGTGTTTATCTTTAAAAAGCTGACTTTTCAGCAGCTATGGGGCTGTTCTGTTCATGGTACATTCCCAAATGCCAGGGAGAAAAAAAAACAAACCAAAAGAGTAATTACGAAGAGCTGGTAGCTCTTGATAAACAAGATATCGATCTTGGCTAATCAGCATGTAACTGGGATCCAGAAGGAGAGAAAAAGAACCCACCTCACCTTCCAGTGGTTCTCCAAAGAACTGTATTGATGGTGTACAGCAGTGAGGGTATTTGGATTAATTATAAATATCTAGGTGGACTCAATTAGCAAACAAAATGAGCCAAAAGACGCCAGAAACATTCTCAGAATGTGGAAGGGGAAGGAGTGCATAATTTCTTTCTTGCAGTTTTCCAAGAAGGAAAATATTAAATGAATTTTGTTAATGAAATACTGAATGTATGATAAAATCACCTATGTAGTTTCATTATGGTTTCACTGATATTTGTAGGACAATACCAACTTTCTGGTCTCTTTCCAGCTCATCTCTTCAAAACAAGTCTTAATTTTGCTATATATCTACATCTATATGTCAGAAAATAACCTTCGTACATTTATTTAGACACGTTTCAAAATATCACTATAATAGAAAGTATGGATAGTCAGAAACTTTCTGCATACATTTTTCAACAGGAAAAGCTATAGTAATTATAGATTATTGTACATCCATACAAAATGTTATAGACTTGAAGTAGTGCAAAAATATTGAAAGCCTTCCACTACATTAGAATAATGTAAGTTCACTTGATTATTTTGCCACTGTTTGTAAAGTTGCAACCATATTTTGCTATTTTCAGTACTTCACGTAAAATTAACAAAGAGAAGAACATCAACAGAGAATACTTCCATGGAAATGCCATTAAAGACCACTAGAACACACTGACAAAATCTGTCCCCAGATTAGCAGACATCTCTTTGGAAAACCAGATATTTTGACAAGAGTGTACAATGTTATACTGAAGTTATATACTACTACAGTTCATTGCAGAAGAACAGGCATGTGGACACACAATCAGTATGATTGAGCAGAAGCCAATTTATTGTTTACCTTAAGCTACAGCTATAGGCTCCAAGCTGTATGTTTAGCCATCATTTGGTTGGTCCCTTTGGCTTGTCCACGAGGTGACCACGTGTCCCTCAGGACACCTAACTGGTCAGAGCTCATCATCACATTGTGCTTCCTTTATCTAGGTTTTACATTCCTGGTAATCTATTTCTCAGGTTCTTCTTTTTTTATTTTAGCCCTGTTTTTCTCAGTAACCTTGATGAATTTCTGAGGGTTCTGATAACAATAACTGCAGGTGGTTTGGCTGGGGCACATTCTGGCCCAAACTGTTCAAATACATTGCAACAGTTCATCTATTAAACACAGAAGGTATGACATTTGAAAACTCCAGTGGGTCGTATTTTCTGGAAATTTCAATGTGTGCAACTGCACCCTTACAAGAACACCCTGGGTTAGAGAAAACACTATTCAGTTTCCATCAGCATGCAGCAGTGGAAGAAAAAGAATCAGAAGAAAGTGGAAGAAATGAGAAGTCGTGAAAACACATGAAACTGCCACATCCTGTGGCAAGGAATCCTGCAGTTCAGGATTCTCTCTTCTTTCAAAAACCACCTTCCCTTGTGGGAATGGTTCCTGGAAATCCCAACAGACTGTATCGACCAGGTCTTCCTTATTGTTTCCTGACTTCTTCAAAGCACTGAAGCACAACCTCTCTTAACAACAGCTGTGTCAATTCTTCTTGGATATATTGTATTTATTCACATGTTCACTAACTTTTTATATTTCATATAATAACTAACTTGCCTTATACAGATGCCAGATTTATCAGTTAATATGTTTCCGATTCTCCCTGAAATTTTTTTTTTTAAATACTTCTTCAAGGCAATCCTGTGGTAGTCAGGTGGGTTTAAGCGAAGGATTACACAGTGCAGCTAAGAACCTGGCTATTTCATCCCCAAGTTCTTTTACTGAGTACACACACCTCTCCTGCTTGTATGAGCAAAATACTTTAAGCCACAAGTTTCAGCTAAGAAAATGGTTGCACTGCTCAACAGCTTTTCTTCCTCTCTGCATTTGCCCACAATAATCAGAATACACTGCTATCCTTCAAAAGCCTGGAAGTAGTTTAACAAGGAAACAAGCAAAACCCTTACAAAACTAAGTTTGAATTCCGTGATTGAATCAGCAGTGAATATTCAAAAGTATGTTTCAACACTAATGACAGCCGGGCTTAAAAACATGGTCAGCAATCAAAGGGAAGAACCTGACATATAGAAATTCAGTAGAGAAGGATACACAAAAATCCTCCATGTAATTTGAAGATACCGGCTTTGACATATGAACCTCTCTTTTCTCTCTTTTTTTTTTTTTTTTTTTTTTTTTTAATACTTAATGAGGCATCCAATTCTTTTTTCTTTTTATACTCCCATTTATTTTGGCAAAAGCAAGATATCATATTTCTTTTTCCAATGCTAGATTTGTGGAATGGAAATCAGCTGATGTACAGTTTCTGCTCTGCAGAAGATAAAGTGTAATGTCTCCAACTGGAATTGGAAAATCACCCCTACAGCCTTGAGCTGTATCAAGCAAAACTGTTTCTGTTTGTAATGGTACTTGGTTGTATCTGAGAAGTTGAAAGGATCAGGTTTGTAGTGAAGGGAAACATCTTTTAGACGATCAGCTGGAACAGTTGAAAAAACCAGACAAATTCCATCCTTAGTGCACTACCACTAACAGCAAACTGTAATTTAACTTCACTGTATTTTAAACTGATTAAGTTAAACTGACACATGTAAATGCATCTGCTACTTCAGACAGAAATGTCTGTCAGAGGAAAGGCCTCTTCAGCTGTGAATCCAGGGACTGCTACATGGGTGTTGTCATCAAGTCCAAGGTTGCTACAACAGAAAAAATATCATACATATCTTTGATATAAGCAACTGAAATTTGGCCTACTCTTAATTAAATTTGAAGTTATTTTTATGTCTGGAAACAAATGCCCCAGGGGTTGCATAACATTACCATGTACTACTGTTTGGAAATCTGGTGTATTGAACACAATTATGTCCAGTTACAAATATTTTTTAATGACATGCACCTACTACATTGTAGAATGCTTCCTTAATCAATAAATCCTCTTTTAATTTAACTGAAAATAAACCTTTGTAAGGCTTAACTGAACTCCTGTTTTCTTCCTGTTATTACCTAAAATGCAAATGTACAAGGCACTGCATTTGGTCAGCCCTCAGTGAGGCCTGGACAAAAATGCTTTAAAAATTAATGAACATTGATATCATCCTTACACCAGGGCACTATCGACATATATGCCTTCATGCAAAAATCATTTTTGCAATTATTTACTTCTTTTTTCATTAATGTCAAAAGGACTTAAATGTGCAAGAATTATGATTTAAAATTTCCAGTCTCTCTAAGAGTTTTACACAGAGGACAAATCAATCAGTCAACCAAGGATTATCATACAAAAGTCTTCTCACAGAACTTTCCATTATATTTTTATTTCTAAATATATACAGTATGTAATAGATACATACAATATTTATCTATTAATATCTCTATAAAACATAAATGATTCAAAAGAACATACTGTATTATCTTTTAATTTATTATATAGCCAAAAGCTAATAAGGTGGCTTTGATAGTTCTCTACTAACTCCTAGGGAGCCTAATTTATAAAAAAACTTTAGAAGTTTATGGGTGTTAAATGTGATAAGCAGATATAATAAAAATAAAATTTGCAAAGAAACCAATACATTCAGGTGTCAAAAAAATAGTGTAACAGTTGAGCTTAGTGGACTTTGACAAAATCTTCTGCTGTTTCTGCCATTATGAAGTTACTCTCATTTGCCTGAGTTATTTAAAGTATGAGTAGAGAAAGGTCTGGAGAGAGAAGAAAATGTCCTATAAGATAGACCAAAAATAGGTAATCTAAAAAGTATTTTCTATCTTTTATTTACCTTGTTCTATTGAATTAGAAACAAAAGAGAAAGATGAAAATCATGCAGGTAAATTATAAACATCTGAAAGCAAAGAAGTTTTAACAGTCACTAAAATTAGTTTGATATTTTCATTTCCAGTGATTTGTGGAAAAAAACTTAAAAATTAGCATGCAATTAGACACAAAGACTTGACAATTGTAAAATAATGTTGAATATAGACAATACACTGCCAACTGATTTTAATATATTATTTTATCTACAAATGCAAACCTTAACTTATAATAACACTCCCTACATTATGCATGCCTATAAAAACTTTAGTTAGGACAACAGAATTTTATTTTCCAGAGCACATCTTGATGTTATAAGAAAAAAAAAATCAGTAATTTTGCCCATAATACTAACTACGCATGTTCAGCCCCTGCACTGATGAGGTTGGTGGTTGTCTGCCATGCAAACTACACAAATTTTGCAGTTTAGCTAATCTGTTATTTGAAGAGAGGCAGTACATGCCTAATTCCATTTCCATGTGTCAGAAGGTGTTTAGCTGCTGCAACCATGCACAGCAGTTGAAGAAATCACTGCATGAGTTCTCTGCTACCTTGCTCACCCAGCAGAGGAATCATAGCTCACAATTCATGTTGCTTACGCCTCAGATGAAAGACTGTGTGACACAACTTTTTATGCAATTTACTTATTTCTGTTTTGAAATTGTAAGGGTATTTTGATTACTTAAATGAATGTTTGTTCATCGCATCCTGATACAAGTCATGCATCAAGCACTGTAGTTCATCTTGTAGAAGTAAAGGCTACCACGGATGTATCAGTCCGAACACATCCAGCTGACAGGTAGTATGACATGTTTTTTAATTCCTTTATAATCAAGACCTCTCAAAACAGCTACATTTCAGTGCCACCAGGAAATAGCAAAGCAAGAGAGACAGAATCTGTAGAAAAGCTGGCATTCTACCAGGAAACTCTGCCAATTCCATTTACCGTCATGCACTTAAGTACATTCCTGGTTTTCATTGCAGTTCCCTTGAAATTTAAGTAAAAACATAAACAGAGGACACAGCCCTGAACTTCACTGTTCTCATAATCAAATCAATCTTTATTCCCTAACTAAATTCCCATACAGTACCTCCATGTAATAGACATATAGGGAAACAAGCAAATCCTTTCCCTGTGGTACTGAAGTGATGCAAAAGGGAGATTGGTTAGCATTCATCTAAAAATATTTTACACTACTGGTATTTTAATATTTATAGCAAGTGCTCATAAAACAATACCCAGAATGGTATGTGAACAAGTAAATATTTAATCTTTTGTAAATCCTAGAGATATTTAGAAACAAAGTTGACTTTTTAAGATGTTAAACCCATGAACAGCTCGACACCCAACCCCAAAAGTTTTCCCAGTGGAATGCTGTATCACCTCTCAGCATGGCAAACCTGCATTTTAATACACTTGGTGTACTCAGTTTTTTCCCTACTGTCTTCATCTGCCTCAGGCTGCTTGAGGTCTCCTGTGATAATTTTACTGTTGAACCTTTGTGCATAAGTGGCTTGGGCAACATTTCTTGAGAATGAAGGATGGGACTGAAATAAAATGCAGAAAGATAGAGTGGCATGACCACAATGGGAAACCAACCTAACCAGACGTCTCAAGGAAATGAAAAGGAGACAGAGTGTACCCCTCGAGCAACCATTTTTTTTCTCTAAGACTTTAGAAAATCTGGTTAAATCTCTTCTCTTTGAAATAATATTTTGACCTTAATTTGGGAGTATGGTGGCAAACCACTCAACTAGTCATACTACTCTAAGTTTTAAAAAAAAAAAGATATTTGAAAATGGCAACACATAAATTTATGTATTTCTGGTTTATGTTTCAAAAGTAAAATCTCATTGTCTAAAGTACTTATTACCTAAAGAACCACAAGGAAAATCCCTAGAGGCAAGAAAGTCCCAAGGACTGAAAAGACCTCATATGAGAGGAAAGATGACAGAGACACCTCTCATGCAAAAAAAGTATTTTACTTTTTAAATATAAAATATGTTTAATACAGGTAAATATTTTTTCTTTGAGAGTCACAAAAATAATTGGTATATAGTTACTTGGCTAAGGCCTGGTTGTGGTATATGGTTACCACTAAGTTGATACAGTATACATTGCTGTACTCAATGCCAACTTAATTAACTGATACAAAGAGAACAGGCAATTGCTAACCAACTTTTATTCTACAGATAAAATTTCATGAAACACATGGCACTTAGAGGGCTATGACATCCCAAGTAAAACTATTCTTAATGCTTGCTTTCCTTCTTTATCTTGGGTATTTGGTGAGACTAGAAGTATGCACAAATCATAAACATTTGTACAAAGGTTGCTATTTGTTGTTCTACAATGCAAGCAAAGCTTTGCCCTAAACTAGAAATTAAATTGAAAGTACAGAAAAGAATGATCTTTCAAAATTATCTTTAATGTTACAACTACTAAGCACCTGTTTCCCCAAAAGTCCATACTAAGAACAAACCTAACCTATGGACAGTCATAGAAAATGGTTTATTGTATTTTATACAGGTCTCTCAAGAAAAAATCCAACACTGACAACAATGAATTAATCATAAATACATCTGCAGTTTAAATTCAATCTATTAATCCCAAAGATAACTCTGTGACTTTTCAACCATTTCAGTATCTTTTACTCAATGCATACCAACAGCAAAAAACAAATCAAAACAAACCATTCCCTCCATCCAAATCTTCAATACAAAGATGCAGAAAGACCTTAGTATTAGAAACTGAAAGATGTGCAGCATTTTTACTTCTGTCCTGACTGCAGAATTCTTGCAAAAATACTAAAATATAACCATTTCAGAAATGGACTGCGAAAGAGGTTGAAGTTGACGCTTTTAACCCCAAGGTTTTAGGATAAAATAGCCCCTATGGACCAAGCTGTTACCTACCAGTTCAATATTCACTTTCCTGGGGACACTAAAAATTAACTCATTTTCTTTGTGTTATTTTGTACTGAAGTAATCTCCATCATTGTCACAGACAGAGTCTGATTATCAATGGAAGGCAATAAGCCTGGCTTCAATCCCCAAGAAAATCGTGGAGCCAATTTTCCTGGAAGCCACATCTTAAGGACAGAAAATGACTGGGAACGGGCAGCATTGATGTAGCAAGTGCAAACCAAGCTCTGTCAATCTGATTGCCTTTCTCTCATGAGACAACTGATTCCTTGGACAGGGATATGTAAATAATTTCTTTGTTTTTACATCAGGAGAATATAAAGAAGAGGTGCTATCGACTCTTAAAATGACTTCTTCCAGTCTGTAGACGGAAACTTTTCTCTTTTTTTGTCACATTAACAAAGACACTAAAAATTAACTGAACCCTTTTAATGGAGAATAAGGAAATTTAAATACTGTCCTTTCAAACAAATAATGTGGCTTGGGCTTATTTAAACAACACATACATAACCTCTGAGAGCTGTAACTCCAAGCGGCTGTATGCAGGAACTTAGTAGCATTCAGATATGACTGCCACTATTGAAGGACAGTGAAAAGCCAGATCTGTAAACCTGAATGATCTGAGGTACATGCAACGCACTAACCTAGAGAGATAGGAAAGAAACAACCTGTTTTGAAATCCTGAATTGTTTGGATAACTGGTGTATGAAGTGCTCCTAAACGTTTGTGAATGCTTCTAAAAAGCCACACCTTAGAGTACACCAGGAGCTATAGGTAGATTCACAGAAGGCAGAACATCAAATATGGACAGATGTAAAGATTACTTAATGTTTTGCTGGAATAGTTTAAGATAATAAACTGGCAGAAGCTATAAAAATCACTTTGTATCACTTGGTAAAGATACATTAAATAATATACAGTTTTAGGATATTAGATAACAACATGTCTATAAACTGTACATATGTAATACGTACAAGTATATAATTCAAAATATTACAATCACTTATTAACAGTCTATTCTGGTGAACTAAGTTTGTCAAGTCCAAAGTTCACAGAAGAAATAAAAAATCAGGATATAGAGATGCTGGTTGTCAAAAAAGAAGAATTTTACCTTAGCTCTTTGTCACATGGGATTGTAAGAGGGGTAGAGACTAAAGATGCTTTCCCAGAGAGGGAATTTAACGGTTTAGCCCATTCAATTGTGAGATCAGGAAAGATTAGAGCGCGCCTCTTTGGAGAATGACAGAAAGTAATCCTAAATGATGTGGGAACACACCCTTTTGTACATTTAGCTTTGTCTTTCTCTCCTAAGGAATCTAGCTACTGTATTCTTCTGATTAATAAATAGTGACTTTGAAAAGCCTGCTCGATGGTCTGCAAATACTTGCTGAGACAAAGGATGACATCTGTGACAGAGGTCTGTACTCATTCTGCCAAAGACAGAAAATGTTCAAAACACACATCCTAAGCTCAAGAACAACAGAATTATGCATTTTGCCCTTTTAAAGAAAAGTCATAAATTCATCAATTTGAAAGGGTACGCATCAAAAAGATTAAAAGACTGAAGGATAAAGAACATCTAAAAAATGCATGACAGCATGTTACTTCTGTCACGCACTAAAGAATTTCACACTGTTTGATGGTAGAACAATAACTACTTAAATCATGATTCAGTGTAACAACTCCTAAATTTTGATAAGCTTACTGGCGAGTAGAGAACAATAGATACAATTTTAGTACATAAAATTGAATCAAATTGAGACAAAAGAGCCAAATACTTACTCGAAGATAAAACCTGTTTACAAAAATAGAATTTTGTGTAGAGAATCTACAAGTGGAAGAAAATCACTGTTGAAAGTTTAGAATTTCATAACTCCTGATTTGTAACTGTTCCGTACCCAACAAGAGGTTAAATATTTGACTGTTCACCAGAACACACAAAAAGTAAAAGGCAATACTTTCACAAAATGTAATAGGCAATACACCCAAACAAACCCCAGAGCATGAGGTGTTACGCCAGACAGGCTGTTCATGTACTTCGATGACCATGCAGAATTTTTAACTCCCAGGAACAAACCCAATGCTACTGTTCTCTACATTAAGAGTACAGGTTATTATTCATTCATGTATTATTAAGAGTGCAGGTTATTATTCATAAGAATCACATATTTATTTTTCTAACCCAGCCAGTTCATAGTCACTCTCCTTACTAAGTCTTCTTGCAATATTGCAAGTGAAGACTGGAAATTTTGGGCTCATGCAATAGGACTGAGGTTGTTGTGTAATCTTGTATTCCTGGAAACTCAGAACAGGAGCTCAACACCGAAAAGAACAGCACTGAGCAGAATGGAAAAAAATTACTGTGCACTTCAAGACACTATGGATTATATTGTCAAAAGGCAGCTACATTTGAAAGTGTTAGGCAGAATGGAAAGTGAATGATCTTATGAAACATAACACATTTTGAAAGAAAAGAGAAGACAAAGGAAAAAGACCTAAAAAAGTGAAACAAGAAAAGATTTCTATACATATACACATAGACATATCTGTATAGTCCACAAAAATACATGAATATTTGATAAAATAGAATATTAGCATCTTTATTAAAACTCTTTATAGCCCTGGAATATCTTTCTCTGGTACATTATGTTTCCCCTTTAACTATTTTTTCTTTCTTTTTTCCCTAAATAAATAATAAAAAGTTTTCGTCAAACGTTGTAGAATCCTTTCTGTGTGCACATCTCTAACATTTTGGTTGCGCAGTGAAATGCTAGAAATGTGAACAAACAAACCAACGCAAACCCTCAGTACGTCTGATAAAGCATCACACATTCTGATGGACAAATTTCTCTGCAAAAGATCTGTATGTTTAATAGCAGTTCAACAGTTACTTCCCACATTCTTGAGGACCACAACTTGAAAGCGACTCTTGAGAGTCAAGACTTCCATAAAGAGTAGGAAGAAACTATTCAATTTCAGATGGTGGCAGAGAAGTCATAATTAGTTGATAACATACTGAAGAAATGCTTAGGGTTGTATTAGAAAAGCAATCTGAAAAACAGCAGCAACAGCTGATCTTACCTAGTGATGTGACTAAAGCACTATTGTTTCCATAGCATTTTAAAAAAGGAGTCTGAAAAAAGAACATTCAGACAAAACAATTTATGTTGCCCGATTACTGCTCTTTCAATTGTTTCTTACTTTTAAGGTATTTTAATTTTGTTTAGAGTATCTTCACATACAAGTTTTGCTCTTTTATCAACAACCAGTTGTTAGTTATGTAACTAACACTAATACGATTGCTACATTTAGGAAGTTTCACTGAAGATGCAGAGCTAGTCAAGCATCACCTCAAACTGTGTGTTCAGTTTTGGGCCCCTCACTACAAGAAGGACATTGAGGTGCTGGAGGGTGTCCAGAGAAGGACACTGGAGGTGAGGAAGGGTCTGGAGCACAAGTCAGATGAAGAGCAGCTGAGGGAGCTAGGAGTGTTCAGCCTGGAGACAAGGAGGCTCAGGGGAAGCTTTCCTATTGTCTACAATTCCCTGAGAGGAGGTTGAAGCCAGGTGGGGATTGGTCTTTTCTCCCAAGTGACCAGTAACAGGATGAAAGAAAACAGCCTCAAGGTGAGACAGGCAAAGTTAAGATTTGATCCTGGGAAAACTTTCTTCACCAAAAGTGTTGTCAATCACCAGGAAAGGCTGCACAGAGCAGTGGTGGAGTCACCATTCCTGGAGACGCTCAAAAGATGTGTAGATGCAGCACTCAGGGACTTGGATTAGTGATGGACTTGGCAAACATGGCTGGCATAATGGTTGGAGTCAATGATTTGGAAAGTTTTTCCCAACCTAAACAATTCTGTGATTCAAAAGATACAGCATATGGACACCTACAGCTACAGACAACACAGTTCTTCCAGGAACAATTCTGAAGACAATTATCAGCCAAGGTAATTAGCTTTAGAGTAATGCATAGTTTAAGTACAATGGTAACAGTGCTTCTGTTTCCACTGAAGGGAGAAAATCTAGTTGAGAAGAGGGTATGAAGCCAGGATACAGCCAGGATGATATGAGCACAGGCAGTGATAGTATTTATTTTACAACCTTAAGCTTGTGCAGACTTCTTATCTAATTATGCCTGAGTACATTTGTGTTTAAGGCAGCTCTGGGAATAGCATTTGGTGTTAATGGCTTTGCAGTGATCAGCAGAAGTGCAAGCACTGTATTTTGTCAAGGAGAAATGAATCTTCACAAGCAGAGAAGACTGGGCATCCACGGAAGAAGGCACGAAGAGGGCTAATGCAAGGTCCACATTACCCTTCCAGATGTGCAGTTATCCCTAGCAGAATCACAAAGGTATTTGCCAAAGTGGAGTTAAGCCACTCTCAAGATGTTAACTTCATGTGCTTTTTGAAGTAAAATAAAATAAAGAAATATTGAAACACATGTTTTTATATATAATATGCATGTATTTATTTTATTTCACCAATGCCTGGAACTGATAAAAAGCTTTTCTTAAAATTACTGAGTTAAAGTATATTGCTGAAAGTATCTTTAGATATCTAAAAGGTATTCAGAAAGGACAGTAAAATTTGATGCAGTGGCTGAAAGACCACTCTGACTGTTTCCTATTGTGGCAATTGTTGGTTAGGTCTCAGATCACAGCCTGAAGTTCCATATAGCATGTGCTGCACCAGATCTATACAATAAGGGGAGGACAGACTGTCAGCCTCAATTCTGCATTTTTCTGTTTTTGTCAGCATGTATCACTCCACAGCTCAACATAAATTAACTTTAACACAGGATACTGTGACTGTTAACATAACATTTAATACGTTCCAATGCAGTTATATTGTTCTGCTTTGGAAAACACAGTCAGAGAAAAGTGATTTAACTTGCTATTAATTTCATTATGACTAATGCAACTGAGGTTGTTCATATAAATGAACATAAATAAATGGATGCTGAGAGTGAGCACAGCTGACAGGGAGAAATTAAGATAATTTTAAAAGTTTCCGTACTGTGAATCATCACAAGTTGGCTTGAAAAGTAACACAGGAACTACTTTCAGAGAACTTGTTTTGAAGATCCTCCTTGTTTAATATCTGAAATAAGTTGTGTTTATTCTTCTATGACAGCCAAAGCAGAGTTTTGATGAGAAAAATCATAAATTATCTGTAATTCCTTAAAGAGTAAGGTGTCAAATATTGACACCTACAGTGCATCTCCAAGATGTTTGTAGTTGAATGGTTACACAATCTCTCTTAGAATAATAACACTTCCAGCATTAATTAGCTGTCCTGTATAATGAACAGAATGAAACTTCATAAAATGAGCCAAGTGTATTCACCTAAGGAACTCTTTAAACAATAATTAGCATGATGAAATGCAAACAGAAAATGCTAGTTCCTAAGGGCTTGAAAAATACTTGTTTTATTAAGTATTTCTCCAGTGTACTTCACATTCAGACATCTAATCCGTTCCCTTAAAAATAGAGGCCATTTTCTTGGGAACTCTACAGCAAAGTAGTTTAGCACAGTAGAACCTTTTCTCTCTAACAAAGTCTAACTGGATCAGAAAATATAGCAGCGTTTATGCCAAGTAGAGCATGTCTAATTATTAGTACTACACATTCAGAAAATGCCAAATTTAAAATATAAATATGGTTTCAACAGAGTAAAAATGCACAGCCATGCTAAAGTAACTGCTTATTTAAGTTGCTTAGTGGGGTTTAATTATCCTTTCGGTTCCTTAACAAAAACACCTTAATAAACATGGAAGTTTTTTTCCCTTTATACGGTTACGTAAGAATGCAACAGTTTACCTAATAACTTCATTCAGTACACCTTGTTCAAAAGAAAACTAAAAAGTAAAACACAGAAATAATAATGAAGGTTTTAATGGGCTAGATAAAGAATTGGCATGCATACAGACCATATTCATTTAGAAGATAAAAAAAAATTCTCCAATTTTGAATAAGGTTTATTTTTCCAAAAAGCACAATGACTTAATACTGAAGAAGACAGCGTTTGCTTGCAAATTGGGATATAACCAGTAGACCAAGTACAAAGTCAAGCAAAGTTGTACACTGGGAGCTATACTGTTCTATAATGAGGTCTATTTGTGTGTCAGCTATTTGTTTTCATTAGAGTTTGTGCTCACATGGCAGCAACAATTTTTTGATGCACAAGGTATTAAATTTTCTTTATGCCAGTCTAAAAATATTATTAAATACATATTTGCCATAAATAATATGCAATATTTATGAGTATTCTTGTAAGGAAGAAAAAGGCCCCCGCTAAACTGTGGACCTGAATTACTCATAATTGTTCAAATGACAGCACATGTGTTAGTTTATATACACTTATGAACTCATGTTTGCAAACTTAAGTGAAAGTCATCTTACTAGTGCTAGTGACAGCCACATACAAACACATCTTAAGTCAGACAGCCACTGAAAGTTTCAGGTTCTGGTACCTTTGCTCATCAATAAAGATTGAAACCTGCAGCCTAAAAACAGTCTGATGAAAAATCTATTTGATCAACACTGGAGTATTTCAAAACACTCTTTGCTTTGCCACAGAAAAAGTCTGTGGTATCACTCAGATGAGTGTCTTTTTTTTCCTGTAAAAAATAAAGCGAAATTTTGTCTTATTTTCTTTAAAAACAATCTTTCTGGGAATGCTAACGCAGTCTGTTCTAATATCAGGTAAAAAATTAAACAAATTTTAGCTTATGGAAAGAATCCAAACAGTGAAACACTATCCAAATGAAGATGGTATACATGGAGCCTTGTTAGAGAGTGGCAAACATTTATCTGTAGCACATCTGCAGCAGTTTGACGTGTAAGCAGTCACGCAGGCTGAAGAAACAAATTTGCTCCTTTCTGCCGGAAGAATAATTACTTTCGATATTATTTATACTTTTGAGCAGCACACGAATTTTAGAATTTTATGAGGAAGAAAACATGGTGAATCATTTTCTGTTTCATAATCCAGAAGGCTAAGCAGTTGTGTTAGCAGAGTGGTGACCATGAAAGCAAAACTAACTGAACTGCTACTAACTGAAATTTCCAGATATATGATCTCAGCAGGTAAATTCACTCCCATTTGCCTTGTCTTCTGACAGCTTTTACAGGGCCTGTACTGATCTACATTCCATTACATATGACTTGGTGTACAGGTGACAGGGTCCCAGCCCTTGCTAAACTCCATTATTACTATTTAGTTGAATTGTATGCACACCAGACATGACCAGTCATGAATAGGACAAAACCAACAAGGTCAGTATGATGGCATTGGAACTCAACACTTCCATTTTTCTTCAACAGGAAGAGGAGAAAAAGAAGACAAACTTTTGCCAGGGAAGTATTTTTCCCCCCCTCTCCCTGCTAGCCACAAGATTCCATGAACATTACTCAGATATATCAACAGTGCTGCTACAGATAAATTTCAACAGTGAACACACCTTTGTGCATGTAGTGTAAAAAAATAATTTTGATCCTTGCAATAGATCAATATCTTTGTTTTCCTCAGCTATGAGCACTGCTTTTATCCTGGATATCTTTTGTTGTACTATATTGCAGACAATACATCCCCAAAGCTGAAATGGACTTCCACCACATTTTGTTGTTATTGCTTTTTGCCTCAGTATGTCTGTCTTCAATCATATTGACAGTAATTGTTTACAAAAAAAAAACAAAAACAAAAAAAAAAAAAACAAAACAAAAACAAAAAAAAGCCCAAAAAAACCAAACCAGAACAAAAAAAACCCCAGAGCTTAAATTTCTTCTCATTCAAAACTGTACTTGTGCCAGAATTCTATGCTTATGGCTGTAAAAGTCTGTCCCTTGTACTTAAAACATTTTTGGTTGTACAAAAAAAATATGATGCTGCATAGGACCTGTAAAATCCATTATTAGCTAGGACATTAGTCAGGATACCTCTAGATAACTGAATCTTCTGTTAAGTCCACATGTGGTAACTCCTCTTCCAGCCTTCTGAAGCCTCCCCATTTAAAATATTTTCTGTCAATTCTGTCTGTTACTTTCCTTGTTTCTTTCAGGCCATTTGTTGCTCAGAGTTTGTGCTCAAGAGCATCATAACTCCTACTCTATTAAGTAATTATGAAAACTAAATGGCTCCTCTGTAAATGGAACAATAAAATTCAACATGGACTCAAACCCAAAAGAAGAATGAGCTTATACTATTAACTACTGATTTGTTTCTAAATGACACTAAAATTAGGATAATTAGAAATTATTCATACACCTACACTTCAATTTACTTTGGCAAACAAATTATGTCCGTAGATTTGTCAAGTTGCAGAAACACCCAGGAAATTAGTAAAATGCTGTTGGGAAGCTAGTATTTCAGAGCTGTGTGAAGTACTTATAAGAACTGTAACCTGAAGGAAAGCCCCAATCCTCTTTCATTGCACTCAACAAAATGGCAATGTGACAAATTCAGGAAACTGAAGTAAAGCAAGCCTTATCATGGAGAGGGAAAAGGAAATAATTATTAGCAGACAGAAGAAGTTCCATATATGAACATCACCTCCAAGTTTCACTCATGGTGGGAGACACTACCTCCTCTATGGCTGATAACCTTCATTTACCCACTTACATTTTTTGCCATCAAAATGTTGTAAGCAGAAGAAAGCTGTGGACTTTTCACTCCCCTGTTATTGGCTTATTCCTATCCAAGGGATGACAGATACATGATAAGGAAGGCAAGGAAAGAGAAAAGAACAAAGGTAGCTGCAGGCTGGGAGACCTCACAGTTTTTCTACTCTTCTGCTTTCCAGGTTCCACAGATATTCCCAAAGCCTCTATGAGAAGACAGAAATTCCAAGAAATTAAATCCCACAACTGCAAGACCTCTTCTTCAGTCTTCCAAACTTCAGTGCAGCTAAAGCTAGGAATAACCTAAGTTAGGGAAAAGACATTTAACTTTTATTTAACAGTTTCATTGAAAGAAGCCCAAGCTTATGAATCTTCTTGGGGTTTTAAAACTAAGTGTTTTTCAGACTGATTATATTGGAGAATGGCATTATCATGTACTATTAATATATTTCATACTCCTTTAATGAAAACTTTTCATTAAGATCTCAAGTTAGGAATTTAGTCTTAAACTAACATGTACTTACAGGTAGATCACTAAGACATGGTCTCTTTTTTGTCAAAGATTTAATTTTATTTTCCATGCAAACAAGATTGTTTTAAGTAAATAATCACTTTCTGAGATGTCTACATAAATAAAAGTAACCTTTTCTCATATTCCCACCCCAAAGAAGTTAAGAAACCAAAAGACTTTGTTTACTTGGCAGAAATTATACTTAAAGTTTTAAGAATGGTAGATGAATTAGAAGAAGACAAGTGATGACTGTCATAAACAGATGGCCCATGTAAAGGTTGATAAATAGTACAAGAAGCAACAGACTTTGTTTAATTCATCTAGTCATGTTCAAATATATATCTTGTTGTGTACCAAATTAGATCTTGGTGGCAATTTTCGACTTGGTAAATGAGAAACAGAAATCTGAATTATACTAGGCAAAATTTCCTTTTCCTTTTCTTTTTAACAGCCAAAAGTAATATCATAAAACCTAGAGAAAATAATAGAGCTAAGATTATTGAGAGTTTCAATAGAATTACACTGTAAATCTGCTAAAAATTGCTTATAATATTAAGTTTTCTTTTTTTTTTCTTTTCCCCAAATGCAGCAAAAAATTAATCCAAAGTTCTGTAATATTCAATTTATGATGGCATGACTTGGTTAAGAGAGAATAAAAATAGATAAGCTTTTTGTTATTATAATGCAGTAATTTTTCAATTTTTTTGTGGACTGTAGGAACATGTGATACTTATGAGGGCCTCATGGAAGAGTAAAATATGACATATAGTAATCTACATGTATTTGTAGAATATCCATACTTACAAAATCTGTAGACATCCACAAATCAAGTTAGTTTGAACACCACTAGTATGAATTGCTACAATAATTTGTAGGTACCTACTCTGAGGTAGGTATATTTAAAAGAAAATTGAATACTGTCACATTTAAAGCAGCAAATACACACCATAATACATATAAAAAATGTTTAATTTTTAAAAAGCAGGCATTTCTAATTGCACACATATACAAACGTACGAATTAAATCTGCTTGGACATCTTAAAAAGATTAATAATGCATCCAAAGAATCATTTGCTTCATCACTTGGCTGAAAATTCCTAAAAATTTAAAAGAAAATCATTCCCTGTCCCCATGCTTCCACAGACACCCACTCCTTCTTCAAAAAGATTTAATAGAAAGATAAAAATGTGAACTTTACATTTACAAAGACAGACATTCAATGGTTCATTGGGAGATTAAAGTCCACGATCCTGAGACACTGAATGAAATCATCAGCCTTTTCGAAAGAGATACTGTAATATCTTTGTCTAGTCCGGTTGCTCCAAGTTAGCTGTTGAACTAAAATTAACTTATAGGCCTGGACACACCCAGAGAAATTATCTGCAACAAGTTCATACAAGCTCTTACAGTAAAATCAACATCTTGAAGGAAGTTAAAAACTGCCTAGAAATTAGAGCATGTTCAGAGCCATATATTGATAAAGTTTTGCAAAGAATCCAGTGGAGCAATGAGCAGTAATTTATTCAAACTTTTACAGGTTTTACAGGTTAAGACATAGCCTAAAGTATGCTGGACACATTGTATAACAAACTCTCAGTTCAACAGATCACTACACCAGTTAACAGGGTGGAGACCAAAGCTGGGAAAAAAACCTGAAGCCTCCTCATCAAACGTAATCACTGCCTGCTTACTTCTATTTAATCACTTCAAAGCAGAAAACAACTGGAAAAAATTCACACACAGAATGCTTTACCAGCAACTATTAAGTATCCTCTGTTACAAAATCATTTGTCTTGGTGCTTCTTCTAAACTAATTGCATTTTCTTAAAAATTATCACTTTTATGTAGTCTTAACTCAATAGATATGTAGGCAGCCCTTTTCCACATCTCCATTATACACCTGGATTAGAAAAAAATTCTATTTTGATATCAATGAAAAGTGCAAACGTGACTTTGATTATTTTGATTCCCTTATAAACAAAAATGTAAGCATTTCCCTCACTGACTAAAGGCCATCAATGAAAGACCTTGAAGAATGGACTGCATTAGTTCCAGAAGAAGAGTTACTTCACTGTGTTAACCAGTATCTGGATATGTGACCTGTTGCTTCCTCTAAATATTGCAAAGATACCAGACACTGGGAGTGCAGAAACTTCAGCTATTTAAGGCTTATGTTAATGGGTTTGCTGCTTAATTTTAGGAAATACTCATCCAGTTAAAAATGTATTTAACGAGTACTGTTTAACAATATCTTAATAGATATTCTACATTGCAAGACTTCAGAGACAATTTACAGATTTTATATGCTCAGAATAACTCACTCTATATCAAGTGAACTGCTCACCAGTTCAGACCAGTTGCCTATATATCCCAGTTATCTGAAACAAGAACCTCTCAGGGAATTTACCTGTTGCTGAGGCATATTTGGTATTCATAGTGTCTAAATGTGTAACAGACCTCCATAGCATAATCTCTCAGTGCTGTAAAATTTAGCTGCAGCTTTAAAGCTGCAGTGGAAAAAGTTGCACAGATTCACTAGGAACTGTTCCTACAACAACTAGAAGGGATGTTTTTTTGCAGACAGTAGGAATCTGCAATACTTCAGGCTCCCAGTCCACGGGGCCTGAGCACAGGTTTCACATTATTTACCACTTTTCTCTATTTTTAGTAAGTACTTAGATGATGTTCAATCTCCCTAGAATACACAGTTACTGCCAATAGATGCAGAAAGTTCAGATGTAAGGCCAATTTCACCTTTGCAACTATTTGCAAACAGGTTCTACAGGGACTGTAAACTGTATAGACTAATGTATCCATTTTGACCTCTGAAATATTTCAGAGAGTGAGCTGAATACTTCACCTGAATATTTACTGAGCTGAATATTTTAGCTGTGTGAGCTACACTCACATAAACTTCACACATAATCATAGCAAAAGTATGAGAACGACAATATTAGGATGTAAAAATGTACTGGTAAACATAGATTATCATGTTCGTCCTAGCTGTCTGTTTTTTAAAATATAATTGTCCCTGTACTAGTTAGACCATATACTAGGGAATAACAAGTCAGTGGAAAAAACATTTAATATGATTTTATCACCTTTCAACTCAATAAGATGATGTCTCATGATAAAAACAATAGTAAGATTTGTGCCTTTTTTTTTTTTGTATTTAATAAATGCAAAATAAACTTTTATATATATATATATATTTTTTTTTTTTTTTTAATGACATTTCTCTGCCATGTGGGAAATTCTTTAGTTCTGAAGTAAATTAACAGCTTAGATTGAAGCACCGGATATGACACAAAAGTGAGGTGCTGGTCACTGGAATGATGGGGCCAAAAGTGCAACTCCCACTGCAGCAACTTGTCAGCTAAACAACATGCAGCCACCCTCAGTTTGCATAATATATTATCAAGAAATCAATGCTATAACATATATGTCAATATATATATATATCTCAATATATATATATATATCTTGACAATATATTATCAAGAAATTGTAGTGTTCAATAAGCACATTAAGGACCCTTTCAGATAAGTTAATTTCACAAATTGCTGTTCCTTTCATGCAACCTTACAGAGATAATAGTGGCCATTTCTTTTTAGTTAAAGGCCTCCAGCTGCAAAAATCATGCATATGGTCAAGTGGAACTGACAGAGTTTAGTTTTAATGTTCCCCTGGGATTCAAGAACTTCTAGCAAAATCCTAATGTGTAAGTACTTTGCATTTGTGTGTAAAGCCATTCTGTTCTAAGCACTATTTGTAAGAGACAAAGATTAGAATTATCCTAGCATTGATACTTGAAATTTATTTTTCCAAAATAAGATGTAGACAGACATGACAGACAACAGCTCCAGTTGTTAGCAACAAGTGAAGGTTATTCCCAAGGAAGAAGAAATTGTATTCTACAAAATAATCTCTAAGAATAGTTACATTCAGCATTAGAGGCTGGTAGGAACAGTTTTCAACAAAGAGAAGTTTACTGCAAGTAAAACTTCAGAAATTTTTGTATCCATTAAACATTCTTGTTCTCAGTCACACCTGTAGTCCATTCCCAGACACACTGAAAACAGTAACTTAGTATGGCAGCAAAATAACGTATAATAGGCATTATCACTTGTCATTCAGGAAGACCTAACCTGTCATAATCTGAAGTTTCATTCACTTCAATGGTACTATGTTGATTTTCATGACCAAGAACCTAGACCATTTTGTGGCTGCACTAAATTACACTAAATACTCTCTTTCTCTAAAACATTACCTCGAAAGGTTTCCTACGTTCCCATGACAGATGGCAGAATATTGCTCATTACTGACAAGTAGGAAAATAAATAAATAAATAAATATATAACCAAAAACCCAACATTTCTTTTCCTGAACAACCACTGTCATTAAAAGACTGCTTACTCTGTTTTATCTGTATCTGATCTCTACAGAATCTTAAATCAGGAAAATTTGAAAGCTTGGGTAACTTGTGGAGGACTCTGACAAACACATGAACTGAAAATAAAAAGTTACAGAAAATGAAATCTGAGATAACTTTAGTTTTCAGGGCAGTGTCAAGTCAGACACTGTAACTTTGAAGAAATACTTTAAAGCTTGGCCATGCATAAAGGTTTAACACTACTCAGAGCCAGTTTCATTGAAGCGATCTCCAAAAGGACAGTGGAAATAATTGCAAAAAAGCCTGTTGGACAAGAAAGAGCTTACCCTTCCACCTTGCAGCAGAACAGATTACATACAGACTCATCCACTTGGAAATCTGGCAAATTGGGTAAATCAAGAAGAGGAAGCTGACCAAGAGAACAGCTAATGGAGAATATTTATGAAAAATAGTAGATTGTTTAAAACCAATTTGGGATGTGAACTATTACAAAGGCACAATTTGCTTATTGCTTCCTGAAATGCACTGCTTTTCAAGACCTTCCTATACTCAAAACTAAAATCCTAGATTTTACATTGCATTTTAAAATTAAAAAGTTTTACTATATCTATAACTGAAGAACAAAAAGGTAAAACATATAATTTATTCTGAAATATATTAAGAAGTATTATCCTGATTTTTTCCTTAGTAGTTATATTTGTCTGACTGTAAATAACTACATGCAGTTTTTTCAATGTTTGTTTTTTTCAATGTTTGTTTTTTTCAATGTTTGTTTTTTTCAATGCAGTTTTTTCTGTAATTTAGAATACTATTGAAATAAAATTTCTCCTCGATAACCAAAATCTGAATGTAAAATACACGTAGATTCAAAGTAAGCTATTTAAATAAAATTGTGAGGGAATGGTTATGTCTTTTATAAAATAGCTTCACAGATTAGAAAAATTATGATCTAATTAAATAATATTTTCTTTTTATTTTATCCTTTTTTCATCTGACTGCTCTAGTTGCAAACTTGGGAGATTATTGTCAAATTGTTGCATTATTAATAGATAAGTAAATATAATAATTTACAATCAATTTCAACAGCTTCTTTTGTCAACTTGTCTCTGCTATGTTTTTGCTCTTTCATCCTTCATCCTTAATGAATATGTGTAGATAGAGACAGAAACAAAGTGAAAGAAAAAGATCAAGTGTAATGTTCAATAAAAAAAAAAAAAAAAAAAAAAAAAAAAGAAAAAAAAAAAAAGAACAAGATGAAAAATGTAACTTGTGAAATGTCTCTTTAGGCCAGCTGATTGCAGGGTAACTACCAAAAAGCTGACACACACACTTTTATTTATATCTACTCAAAAGCAAGAAAATGTCAAAGAATCATGATGAAGCTGATTTCCCTCTTGTGTATGTGCATAGGTTTTGATTATAGGCTTTTTCCTCAATTGATGAACTATTGCGTGGAGTTCTGAAAATCACTTTACAAAAATAGTGCTGTGTTCAGGGTCAATACCTCTCCAACAGTCAGCTATAAAGTTGCCACTGATTTCTTTGGAAAAGAATGGGATCAAGTCCCCTTTATTTTGAAATAGAAAGATTTTGGAAGTTTTCTTCCAGAAACAATTGAAAACCCCACATCTGACTAATTTGTGGTATTAATTGATTTTTTTTTCTGCTAAGGGGACAAACAGAATGTGATTTTACACAACTTAAAGAATACCTTTCAACTTGGGAAAAACTATGAACTTAATCTGAATATTTGCTATACTAGTAAATACTGGCTATACCAGCAAATACAGCTATTATCTGAAAATATTAAAAAAAGAAAAAAAAAGTAATTTTGAAGCAGATTTTCTCCATTTTCAAAGGACCAAATCCTCAAGGTTTTGTATAGTGCATTTGTTTTGACCCCTCTTCAAAAACCTCATTGTTTTTCAAGATTAGCAAAGGAGTTTAGACAAGGGTCTTCTTGTAATACATGCAGTGCATCTGGAATCACATATTATCCCTAAAGCTGGGAGCCATTGTTGATACTCCTTATACAAAACAATGTACCTCTATTTTTAATGATAAAATATAAAAAGTCTGAGAACTTAGCAGACTTGAAAGTCTTCATGCACATAACTAATCCTGTGACAAATTTCCAGTACTCTGCTGTTTTTAGCTTTCTTTTTTTCACTCTTATCAATTCTCTCACAGAAGACAGAAACAAGGGAACCCATATCTAAATTTAATGTTTGCATTAGGGCTCTGACAGGAGCCTGCAGATCATGTGCTGTGTTGCAGTGCCAAAGCATTTGACTACCTGGGAACACTTCCTAGTGATGCTCTGAAATGAGATTTCAGTGATGGTAAGGGTTGTGAAGCACTATTCTAATGTAATCATGTAATTAGAGTAAAATGTTCTTGATTAAAGGTTGGTAGCATTAGTATCACAGGGAAAATATACCATCTAAAAGCCATTTCAAAAAAGGTGTTTTTATCAAATAAGAAAAAAACCCAAGCCAAATTAAGTGTAATTCCCAAAACTTAATGAAATCTATGACAGGGACAGGAACAAAGCATGGATCTCCTGATGTTTTTCCCCCAGTTAATTTAGTCTTTTAACATGCTGCTTTCAAACATAAAATCAAGTTGAATTGACATTAATCTTAGGACATTACTATACACTGTTCATTGCTTTTAATGTCTTTCTTTAATAATTTCTGTGTCTTTAGAATCAATGTGTCTTTAGAATCAAATTTTGCTGCAGAATGCCAGAAAGCAAAGAGAGGAATCATAAAACACCTTTTTTTTTTAATTCAAAGCTGAGCAGTTGTTCTGCAAGCACTACCACTCTTCCCACGCAACAGCATGAATTACACTTTTTCCACCTAGCGTTTTTTTTCCCTGACCTTCTTTGGCATTTAAGTGAAGAAAAGTAAGTATTTCAGGGCTGCATGTGTCACTCTCAGAGATCTGAAGTTCCGGTTGCCTGCAGGGGCCATTTAAAAACATTAGTGTTGTCCTGGGAAAAGCAGCCTTTGGACATGCTCTCATCCATAACAAAAGAGATTCTAAATAATAATCAGTGTGAGAATATATTGTTTCTCTTTGACCACTTGTGTAGGAAGCCTGGTTGTATCATAAAGTCTCGTGAAGAGAAGAAGCATGTAGAGGCAAATAATGGGAAAATAGGACGCCTATGGTGCATGTTCAAACTCTCAGGAATAGCTTTTACCGAGATTAAAAAGGGAAATGAAACTGAATCCTCTGACCAGCTTTTCAGTGAACCTTTGACTAGTTTTGCAATGAAGTGAGTATACAGTAGCAATCCGTTCCACTCAGGGCTCGAAAACTTTTTAATGCGGTATTTATGTAAAATAACTTTAGTTTATGATTTGATATGTCAAAGCAGGAAGTTGATTTAATTTTCACTAGAGATCTCTTTTCTAAACAATAGAAATAAAAATGCATTTTACCTGTAGACACTGGCACGGTCTTTAAATGAAAAGCAAATTTATTCCTCCAGTAAATGTTAATTTTTAAAAATGAACTTAGGTCAAAAGCCTTAAAAAATCATTGCAGAATTTTGTTCAGAGGCATTAAAAAAAGTTGACAGCAGCTGGATGGACAGCCTCATGCATTCAGAAAAAAGATCTCTTTCCTTTAACAGACTTACTGTTGATCTACAATTACTTCTTACAAAAAGAACATAGATCAATATTTTCCTAGTTCTAAGATGAGTGCATTTACATTTTAGTTACGTGCATACTGATTTCTCCAGAAAGATACTTTATTCAGCAAATATCCACAAATACATACTGAACATACAGCATATCTGTCGATATAACTCAAACCTTGCTTTTCCAAATGCAGTCATTTATGCTGTATAAGTAATTTATAGAGGGTCATTTAATAGAGGGAAAAATACTGTCAAAGAAAGGGAAAATCTTCCCACCCACCTGCCCCCCCCATATGGTTCCTGAGTTTTTCTACATCAACAGTAAAAAAAGCCCTGCTAAAAATATTGAGTGCTCTGAGGACTTAAAAGACACAAGTTTATACCCAAGCAAGTTATTTTTTTAATCCATTTTTTGGAAAGAAAGGTATTTGGGGAATGTATGTGAAATGTCTTATCACTGTTAAGTCTTATATGCATCAATTTTATGTATCTAAAATACTTTATGTCCTGGGAGTTTTTAGCAAAACCATATATTACCAGCAGCTTTAACAGTTCAAAGAACATGCACAGTTAAATGATCAGCCTTTGAATTCCCTCTAAAAACACAGTGAACAAAACCCAAAATGTTAAAATTACTGTTAAGTGCAAAGAGATATATAATAAGACAGGCACACAGTGAGAGTCCTGAGCTATATGTGAACATCCACACATATACAATGAGTATTTGGTAGAGGCTGATTTAAACAGCTGGGAAAATATCTGACAAACATGCCAGAGTGTGCCAAAATCTCAAACTCTTCCTCAAACCTTCACAACAAACTGCAGAAATCTACATTAGAAGTTAAGAATCAGATGCTAACTGCATGCCTGTGATCAAACTGGATGAGCCCAGGATCTCTGACTCTTCATTTTTTTTCTCAATCATGCCATGAATGTATGTGCAGCTGCAAAATTTCACTGGATCATTTTCAAGGCTATTTCAGTGTGGTAGCACCAGAAGAACTCCGAGTTCAGAATTCAGCACAAATGCACCGTAAGTACTGCAAACTTCTCATCATGAACTTTGATATGAAAACAGAAATTCTGACAAAGTGCATCTGCTTAACATAAAGAGAGGTGGATCATTCACGTAATAGCTCAGATTTCAAGCTTTACTGGGCAGAAGCCCAGTACCCAGCATGTACCGTGGAGTAACCAGACCCATTAAAAAGAATTATAGAACGGAAGCTTCATTACACTAATAGACATTTGAGAGAAGATAGTAATTTGGCATAAGACTTACCAGATAACAGCATTACAGATCTATTTTGAAATCTATAAAGATAAAGAAATAACCTGTATCTCAGGAAAATAATATACTATTTTAAGGTGATCAGGTGATTGGTGCTTGTCCTGATAAAAGAAGATTTTAAGTCTTGTTTCCTTTCTGCAGGTGTTAGTTCATGAGATGACAAAACAAAATGTGAAATTCTAATCCCTTGCATAAGGTCCCCAGAAAAAGATGTCTCCAAAGAGTTGTACTACTCCATAATTACTACTACTTTCCCCTGGGAACCTCTGTCTAACAAAGAATAACAAAGAATCACTGGCCTTTTTTTCTTTTTCTTTTGGGTAAGAAAAGATAACAATTTTAAGTTTTATTATGCAATCTTTGACAAATTCAGTGAGATAAACCATTTTAAATAAACACAGTGTGCATATTCCAACATATTTTAAAAGCTGACACAGAAATCCTATTGCCTTTTTATATGAGAAATCACAGGTGCTTCAGACCAGCTTTGTTCAGGAATACTAACAAATATATAGGTGGATGATAGGAACATATGTAATCGTATTATACAAGGCATATCTATTATAAATATTCTTGTTAAAGTCACAATTTAGATTTAATTTTTGGCCTGTAAAATGAAAGCAGCCAAGCCTCTGACTCGAAAGATCAAAACTACTTCACTTCCCAGCAAAAAAAAAAAAAAAACAACCAAACCCAAACAAGCTAGATGTTTGTTAATTGAGTCTTAGGGGATAGAACATAAGAAAATAAAAATTAATTTCCCTGCTTACTGTACACTTTTTGACCGTTGGATTACAAAATAAAGCTGAGTATGGTTTCCCCAGCTATTACCCAAAGTACTTTCCAACCCCTCCACCCCCAAGAAACCAAACCAAAACAACAACAACCCCCACCACCAAAAAAACCCAACCAAACAAAACAAAAACCCCCCAAAAATCCACAAAAAACCCCCACAAAACAAAAAACCAAAACCCACCAACCAAAAACCCCAAAATAACCCAAGACCAACCAAAAAACCAAAATAGATTTCTATTTCAGCTTTTCCTTGTTCAATCCAAACAGTATGGCCTTAACCCAAGCACAATTAAAAAATTCTAATCAGTGCAAGGTGTACAGTGACACTTATTTAAGTGTTACACTTTATTCAAGTATTCCATCTCACAGAGGAACAAAATTCACATATGACATCAGCTTTTATTCCTCAGATATCTGAGACTTATTTTTGGACATGGAAGGACATTAGACGCTTGGACCCTAGATACCAAGTTCTGTAAGAATTCATACTGAACAAGAATACAGAAATCTTGAAAAAATTACAGCAGTAATTTCTATAACCATTTTCTTTGAATCAGCTTTCAAAATTTGTATTTAGGTCAAGTATCAAGGATTTCATATTATATGCATTACATTACTGCTCTCAGTAAATCCACTGGTAAGAGTTAAAAACAGTAAGGCTCTATTTAATAACAGGTTCCCTTGGTGAAATCATTCCAAAATATATTTTTGATTCTGAACCAAGTAGTTAAGTGCCTACTTATTCGTTGTTTTGTGTACCTTAAGGTTGAAACACTGAGAAGTTACAATGTCAGCTGGCAGAGATTCCAGACCTCTCAATTTCAAAAAGGTGACTAGTTTCCTGTCTCTAAACAAAACCATACTGAGTAGAACCACCAAGAAATTTTAAACGTGATTTAAAGATACCAAAAACCTGTCATAAGCTCGAGGACATATTCAAATCTTCAAACAATTTACTCAGAAACAAAATACATAATTGAGAAAGTTGTAAGACCCATGCTGTACAGAGCAAAAATTATTTAACTAAGGTCATGCCTATACAAAGAAAAATGCATTGATTTAACTAAACTGATTGATCTTAAATCCAGTTAAACTGGTGCAAACATCTAATGTAAATGCACTTATCCCAACTAAGACCTCACTTAAATTAATTTAGCTTACTTCAGCAATTTATCAATGTTGGCTAAACCAATTCTACCAAAGGTTAAGCAGGTTTAAGTGCCTCTGTATAAGGAGTTTGAAGAGATTTAACTATATTGACTTAAAAATATTTTAATTAAAACAGTGTAACATCTCACCTTTAAACAAGGTTTAAATCCTCAAGGCAGAGAAGCAAAGCAGCAAACTGAAATTTGTCCTGCTTCCACTTGGGTACTCCTCTACTGATAAAAGGTACATAGGCTATTTAACCAGCATGAGGGAGGAAGAGCAGTAGAATCAAGACTAATTTCAGATGCCAGAAAATTTTGTGGGACCAACAGAAAAAAAAGAGAAAATAAAAAGAACAAAACAAAACCCACCAAAATTCCAAATCCACAGTTAAGGACTGAGGAAACCTGGTCTGGGTATACAATGAAATATAACAGAAGTACCACTCTATAGTGGCATTTTAAAAAGTCTGCTCTCAGAATGAGAACTAACATATCTGTTTAAGACATTAAAGAAGAAAAATCAAAACTGGTTCAGTATTCAAGAAGGGTTTACCTCTTTTATATCAGTTCAGTTAGTCTTGGAATTTCCTGGGGGGTATATGTGGTAGGCTCATCACATCTATCTATTTTAAAGTGAACTTCTCAAGAGGGATAAGCAGTGGAACAAGCCATTGAGATCAATTTTCTTCTGCCATCAAAACAGTAATCGCTGCACTCTTATAGGCAAACTTTCATACTGGCTCATCCTTGGTAGTCTTGAGAGGCTTGGATCTGCAGAGAGGTGCAAGGCAAGCCCTCCACACCTCCTGGCTGGGCAGCACGTGCAGTCCAGAGGTGAGAGTCTCCCACTCTGTGCTAACACATACACACCTATTCCCCCTCCTTGGCACAGGAGCAAAATCAGTGATGATCAGAGCAGCTACAGCAACTCAAGGCATCTGCACAAACACACATACACTTTTGACTTTATGATTCTTAACTCTGTTAGCTCAACATTTTAAAAGAATTTACAACTACTAGAATACAGAGAGTAGCTACAGCATAGAGGCTTTCATTCCCATTAATCCTGATGCAGACACTAATCTAAATCCACTGCAGCTGGCACAGTTGTACGTGACACTTCCTCCAGACTACCTTCTGATTTTGCAGATACTCCTCTCATTCCTGAAATTTACTGGCACTCATGACTCATGATTCTGGCTAAAAGCCTGTTTAAATATGTTTTTCCCTTTCTGACATCTATCATACAAGACAAATCAGCTATGACGTTATATGCGGGATATATGTCTAAATCCCTCCCCTGACACCTGAGATCATCACCATTACTACTCGCTTACTCTCTGCTGGTCTAATTTTTAGCATCCAAAATTACCTTTCTCACTAAGACATACAGCAAATGCACAACTAACTTAGAGATTCCATAAGCTTAAAACTCACACATTTAGGGACATTTAATAATGTGTTTCCAAATGAACTAAATCTTGTATTGCTGAATTTCAGTGTTTTAAAAAAGATGTCTATGAAAATACAGCATTGTATGTTGATGATCTACTAGGATACAGAAAATATATATCTGCAATTTCAAAATGTGATTTTAAAGAGAGGCTGGGTATTTTATCAAGCAACTCTGTCTTTAGCTAATTGTCCCAGTATTCTTTGCTAAGTCTGGTAAACTGTTTTCAAATTATCAGGCAACAAAGTGCAGGGTTAAGTTTAATCTCAAATACTACTGATATTACTAAGTTTGAAAGAAAGGACTTTATTTGCTTATGCTGTCACCAGGTGTTTTTCACAGTTAAATATGTGTTATGAACTGTGTGCCAACATAAAGCCATATTCTCTCTTTGAAGACATACTAATAAAATTTAGAATGAAGTTAAGGATGGATTAATCTCATCTAATTTTAGCCATGTTAAATGAAAAGCCTCATCTTTGCTGTTTGTCTAACCAAGCTCCATAGTCAGCTCAGTGGAGAGGTACTTCTGGAGATGTCTGAAAGATGGATCATCCTTGTGGACCACAGATCTTGCTCCTCACCAGCTGAAGAGGTACAGATGACTTACTCATGGCTAGCACAAGCTGAGGTGAACCCCACATTATCTGACTAAATACGGAAGGCAACTGAACAATTAGCAAACTGAACAATTACTTACATATTTTCTATGAAAAATGCTGTTATTTTCATATAATTGTAACATATGGGATTGGTCATTGCATAGCAATGCCATACTTTAAAGTGCAATTTTTATGAGTATAATTTGCTTTGTTTACAATTAGCAAAATCCACATGAGTAAAATGTGATGCTTGTGATGCATCTGAATCAATATGCAATAAAAAGCTTGCAGGTTTAAACATGTAAAATAGGGTTTTTATAAAAGGAGCAAGAAGAATCATAACTTTCACAGAATTATTTTTATGCTGTATCTTACATTATTGTAATTTAGAGAGTTTTAATCACTTCAAACTCAAAGTCTGCTTAGCCTATTTCTACCCTTTTTAAAAAAGTAAGTTTCTGCTTTACTATAAATATTACTATATTTCACACTTTTCATTCATTGTAGTGCAGACTTTTTATGAACCACTACAGGACAAGCATGAAGAGCATGTTTTGCATGACTAGCGTTTTGCTAGCATGCCACCAAAACATAACAGTTTTAATTGGTACATGTAGGTATTGTCTAGAAGGTTGCTGCAGATACACATCTCTGATGAACCCATTTATACAGCTTTAATAACAAGAAGCACACGCTATACAATGGTTGGCCCTTTGGTGTTTGTGCTAGGCACAAACTAACACCATCAGACTTTTTTATTTGCCTCACCTGCAACAACACATTCAAGCACACCTTGGATGCTATGAGTGCTTTTTACCAAAATGGCCTTACTTAAAAACAACTTCCACTACTGAAAATCTTAAAAAGGCTAATAAAAATATCTGATACAGATCTTAGATGAAACTGTTACAAAATTCTGCTAGCAAACTTGATTTTTGCTATCATCACTAACGTCCCTGGTTGCTTATAATAAGAGTAGGCATGAACATGAATAATCTCTAAATCAGCCCAGTTGCCAACTAATCACTGAGTGAAGTATTCATGCGGGAGATTTTCCATCCTAGGCATGAGTAAGAGTGCCTTGTACCCGACCACCAGGTTCTGAAGTACCTACTGTCTGTGATGGATCAATTATAACATAACAATAACAATACAGATGTAAGCATTCAGGAATTTTTTAACTCAAAGATGGACCAGATACTGCTGAGAAGTATTCATGTTCCTGGCAGAGTGCAGTGTCAGAGCAGCCTGGATTTTCTCCTAATGGCCCAAATCCACATGGAGGAAAACCCTTATGCTTCAGATGTCACCAGCAGAAAATAGCAAGAAGACAAGTACAGCCTGAGTCTGAACTAAGAGGGAAATAAATAAGGTAGAGAAAAACATTTTGTGAGAGGATTGGTTATTTGCCAGGTATGAAAATAGCAGGGGGGGAGTAGACAAATGCCCCGCTAGATTCCTCTCAGTGAAAGGATAGAATAAATGAAAAAACTTCATGAGTGGTTTAAGAAACACAGTTTGGAGAATAAATGAGTCCCTGTAGCATGAATCACTTTATTTTAATGAATGTAAAGAGATCTGGTTTTTGATGCAGAGCACAGTAAGTACAGTGCTACAGAAATGCAGTAAGGTGGATTAGATACAGCTTATGAATTTATTCAAATACTCTATAGCTATGTTTTACAATTTTATAAGCTATGCCTTTACAAATAATCAACCTGTCTACCCTGCAGCTTTAAAAAAATAAACAGAACGAAAAATTGCATTACCAACACTAATAATCAGCAAGTGACTAAGACACTTTTTTCTATCTCCTTAGTAGTGATATATTAGTTTAATCTCTAAAGTACTGGCAGTGCAATCCTTTCCATATGGACACCCATATGCTAGTTTACTAGTAACATATCTTCTAGGAAATAGCCATATGTTTCACATTTAAACCTGCATAATTTGAAGACTTGCTTGTATTTTTACTGTTGTTCTCACTGTGCATTTGAAATACCTGTGGGCGTTAAGTAGCATGACAATAATTAATGTTATATTGCACTACAGTGGTACAACTGGAAATGCTGCCACACTCTGCTGTTTCCAGCAATGATTTAAAAAAAATTATAATTAGTTCTTGACTTTAGTGCTGACTATGCGCACTTTCCCCCTCTATTCCTTGGAATAGAGGTGAGTATTTATGAATGTAATACAAAGCAGATAAAAGAACATTCAGTCTTGACTTTGACTTTGGTTCACTGAAGGCAATTCAGTACTTTGCATCTTGGTGCATTGCTCCCGAGTACTGGGGGACTCTGAACATCCATCTTGCCTGTTGGGCCAGGCACAAGCCATGTAAAACTGAAAAACTATTGCCCAGGACCAAGCTGGATGAGGATTGCCCTCTCCATCCACTCTCCCTCCCCTTCACATCTATCTGCTTACAGCACTCAGGAGTGTTGGCTACTAGAGCATGCTCACTTTTTGGTCATGGAATCCATGCAACCCTCACACACAGACTGGCAAAGAAAACACAATGAATACAATACAATTGTACTCAGTTGAATGTTATTGAATAAAATTTGCATGTTATCTTACTCTCTCCTACCTTTGTATGGCTCTGTCTCTTTCTAAAGACTGACACACACTGTGGGTATAGTAGAGGATATTGTGCAGGCTCCTAATGGCAGAGAGCATTAAGTTAGAAAATTCCTGAGGAAACATATGTCAGGGAGATGAGCTATTTCTGAGCCCCTAAGACTCAACCCCTCGTCTTGAAATTCAATTGCAGAGGAACTTCTATGTTACTCAGGAAAAAGTACGTCCTTGTGGAAAAGTAAAATAAGCTTATGTTTTTTTTCATGCTACATTTTACTTGCCATGTCTCAAATTACAACAGGTAACCAAACCCAAACCCAATGTATAAAAAAATGGCAGACTTCTGTTAAAATCTCTTATGCTCCAGTCTGTAGTAACTTTTCCTAGTCTAGGCATGGTAAGTATCACAGATTCTCATAAAGAAAACAATTAGGCTGGGATTGACTTTGTAAGATCTTTCTAAACACTTTGATTCATTGGTTTTGAATTAAAAATAAAAATTAAAATGCCCAGTGAAAGAGTCTAATCAGAAGTTCTTTACTGCCACTTGTAAAAACATTTTCACAGCATGACTTTTTTTATTGATAAACAATTGTATTTTTGTGCTGTTTCAGTATTATGCACTATTTCTTGCTTGAATTGTTCCCACAGAGAACAAAGAAAATCTGTTTATTTGAAGGTTACTTAGTATGCAATTCATAAAATGCTTCATCTCAGTAATCTCAGTTTTTGCAGTTGCACACTTACTTAAAAATACACAATCCTTATAAACTAATTATTATGCATTACTAAAAAAATCTCTATCAAAATGTGGATTAAAAAAAAGTCAGTTAGTTATTTTTCAGTTGATTCATAGTGTTGTTTATCCAAGTAAAACACATCAGGCTACAACACCAATCCTCCTGAACAGAGAGCTATCTAGCTATCAGGTAGCATATGCTCTTTCCTTTCTAGTGGTCGCACAAGGTGAAAATAATAATAGAAGTACAGGGTATTAAGGGACAAGGTAACTTTGCTTTGTAACTGATGTCTCCCTCTACACTTTTATCCACTCTCCTCAAAAAGAAATACAAGTTTCCAATTAAGGTTGTGATTGTAATTAACACCCATGCAGAGGTTCTACATCTAAATAACTACACAAACTTCAGTTACTTTATATCTTTGCATATATACACATCTTTCTACACAATGAAAATAATATACTTCAGTGGGACTACTTATAGCAAGAAATCTGCAAAATTAAACTCTAAACATAGAAATGAAATTTATATAACTCAAGCCTATATCAAATGTGATTTTATTTCTCTTCTTCTGCCCTTGGTTTATGCCAGCAGCAGATGATGAATTTAATTTGAGTTATGGTTCCTACATTCATGTGTGTTTATATACACTAATTCATCACTACACAGAAAAGCCCTAAAGTATACTAACACAATATGTTATGATTTCAGACATCTGCTTTATTTGTTTTGAAAACTAGAAAAGATAAATGATAAAATATTACTACCAATCTTATTTACAGTAACTCATTATTTTACTAAAATAAGATGGAAAAAATATTTTTATCTATAAAATACAGCCATTAAAAAATTGTGTACAACTGTATTAACCTCTGATTTTGAATTTACTTATAGCCTGAGATCAATTTGGACCACATGTCTACTGATAAGTAATTGAAATACTTATTTCAGAAATAAAAATAATTAGCTTAGAAAAAGCATGGAATTTACTAGGAGAGAAATTATGGAGTATCCCAGTTACTAACAGCCTTTTCTGCCATCTGTTTCATATTCTTACAGTCCAACATACAAAACAAACTCAACATATTAACCTGCACTGTATCCTGAATATTTCAATCCTGAATTAAAAAAAAATTAAGTTTCAGTGCTTTTAATTCTGATTATTGCTCTTTTTCCTTAATAGCTGTGTAAGAACGTAAATACCAAAATGGGATCTTTGAAAACCAGAAGTAAATCGACTTGCAGAGCTGCCTACAGAATTAATTTAGTAGAACAAAAGAACAGATTACAGCATATAAAGACTGCCATGACACACTAATTTCCATATTTAATCATGTCACTGTAGGAAATTTTCTGCGGTAAATTCTAGGCTTCATCATTTTGTGTAGTACACCTACACATATGGTCAGCACGGTCACTGGGGGCAGCAGGACCAACATCACACCTGCCAACAGCCAGCACTGGGTCTTTGACCTGGTGCCCCGAGAGAACACAGGGTAAACACGGCACATTCAGTTCCTGCCTGTGTCAGTGTGCCCACGGTTCCCTTCCCCTGACCTCCACAAACCAACAAAACCTGAAAAGCCCAACACCCCATCTCAATATGACCTGTTGTTTGATTCCAGTCAAGTGCAGCAGAGGAGTCTCAAAGTTGCCAGTTTCTCATGAGGTTTAGAGAACTCTCTTCTGACGACCCATCAATGCTCACCCGGAGGAAACAATTGCAGTGTGACATCAGGGGCTCAACCTGAGCTCAGCGCACAAATGCAAATCCAGAGGAAACCATTAGTAATGCTCCTCTGAAAAATCCATGTATTGTAACATAGAAATATTAAACAGAACAGAAAAACATAACTAAGCTGAAAGTTTCTTTTCAATGTCTTTGAAGTGATGCAAAAAAGAGTGGTATTCTTTGATTTCTCATAAAATATCAGCTTGCAGAGAATGTATATCCACTTTTAAATAACTTGGTCTTTTTAGCCCAGAGTAAACAATGGCTCTGCAGTTAAGTACGCAGAAACAGGTATTTTCTATCTTAGAATGGTTTCAGTATTCAAGGTAAGTGATTTTAACCCTTCTGATGTTCACATAACAGCAAAATGCAGAAGAATGGGTTAATTCTTCCTTGTCTTTCCACCTAAACCATCTCTTGAGCCAGAAGGAAAAGCAGGTATATATAAAGAAACACAGCAAATACCATCACTATATAATGCTGTTCTATCATCCCATCAACAGTGACACAACTTCCTGCTACTCACAGCAGGGCTGCATCTACCTCACATAAAGAGATCCATTTTGTATCTTTTCACATGGGGTTCTAGGTAACTCTCTTTGTAATGAAGTAGTTGAAGTAAATGAAAGCTTAGTAAAAACATAAAAAGAAAGACACATAAATATCTTAAATTAATCTGATATTCTTATATGGCTGAAACTATTTCTTAGTATAAAACTACACGGGGCTCTAAGACAGTTTAATGATGATTGTCATAAAGTTGCTCTTCCCTAATTCTGAGATACTGTTAAATATTTCCTCAAAAGAAATGATCGCCAAATTGCCAAATACAAAACTATTCCTTTGGGAACTTTGTGTATATACGTTACTTCTCTCTCTCTCTCTATATATATATACACATCCACAGACACATACATGCACATACACATTAATTTACATAAGTATGTATGCCTGTCCTTCACCTTCATTTCCACTATGCTAGAAATATAATTTATCCAAGATGCTTAGCATTTCTTAGATGTACAAATCCTGTTTGCCAGTTTTGCAGTTCATTCACTCTTGAGAATTTTTCTGGTGCTGTCCTCAGACACTACATTGGGCCTTTTTAATTTAACAAATATTTTTCTTTCCCTAAATTTGAGATATTTAACATAGAAGGATTGTGCTGAGGATATTTTATAATTTAGAAATAATGTATTGTACACATGTAAATACATACAACACTTGGAAAATTATTAGCATTTTAGTAATGAGTAACTGTAAGCCATATTTTATGCAGTAGTGATTCATGAGCCATAATCTGTGACAATCATCACATGTACATAAAGGTATGCTGTAATTCCAGATGTCATAAATTCATACAGGGAATGTTTCAATCATAATGATGAGTTTCAAAACTGATGCCTTTTCTATTTACAGCAAACATACATATCTGTAGAGCTGACTGGCTCTGAGGTCCTATTTAAGAGCACAGAAAGCCATCAGGACCTCTGCCTTGTCTCAAGCATGAGAGAGATGATACTGTCTTACCAGAAAATCCCTGCTTCAAGTCAGAGGTCACTGGCATAAATAAACTTTACTGCTGGGTCAGGGCAATGTGTTTGAGAAATCTCACTCACTTTTCTCCATCCTGTTTTCCAGGTCCAGAAATGCACCTCTGCTATCTATGGCTGCCACCTCTATTTTCAGTGATGCTGATCAACCACAACAATGGCACTATGTCCATATGGAAGTAAATAAATAAGGATTCTCTTACAAGGCATTTTCCCACTATTTGTAATTGTTTACATAATTCTAAAATTAAAAAAAAATAAAATCAAGATTAAAATTAGTTGAATAATCAAGTGTGCATTTTTCTTATTCTGTGTATTGACAGGACATTCCAGAAAATTACTCAGACTCTGTCCTATATTTTTGTCAATTTATTTTTCTGTCCCAAAAATAATGTACATCAATTCATGTTTCTGTTTGATTTTGAGATTCACTGATCAATTTTATCTCATTTTGCTTTCAATCTCACACACTATCTTCTCTAGCAATGAGACTGAGGATATCATCATTGTATCTTTCCACCTTCCCAGGCATTATATTTCTTTCATGTTCTTCAAGAATCAAAAAAAGCACCATTGTCTTCCTTATATTGATATTTCTTCTTTCTTCTCCAACAATCTTCTAAGAAAGATTTAACATAAGAAGGATTCCTTGTATTCAATATGTTTCTATACATTCAGGCACACTCAGATTTAAAAGAGTATCTGAAACATCAATAATTAAAGTTTTATTACAGGGAAGATTTCTGTTTGTGTCTCGGGGAAAAGTTCTGAAGCTGTTTATTTCTCCTCAGTATTTCCCATGTCTGGTGAAACCAAACAGATTTTTTTAGCAGAAGCAGATAAAATTTTAAGACAGATTGGAACTGGATGATTTAAATATTTTAAAGCATAAGGATTAGCATATATTTTTTTTTTCATTGTTAAGGAAAAAAAAAAAGAAAAGAGAAAGAAAAGGCTGTCTAAACTGAACATGCTGAAAAATCTCAATCAACAGCATGAGTGGCAGAAATCTGTAGAAGGGAAGACAATTTAAATAACACACAGAAAACTTTCAGAATGCCAGTAAAAAGGCCTCATAATTTATAAAATGGTAAACCAACTAATAAAACATATTCTGTATCATACACAAAATCCCTCAAGAACAGGTACTTGGGAAAAGCCATTCTCAAATAACTTAAAACATGCACCAGCCTAAAAACTGCATGCAACCCATACAATAAAAATGTCAGACTTCTCTTAAAATCTCTTATCCTCCAGACTCTAGTAACTTCTGTGAGTTTAAATACAAGTATCACAGATTCTCAAAAATTACCATCAGTGTCATGCCACTGGCATGCTGAGACTGCTGTCTTTCATGCTGACCGTGACCGCCTCATTGGCTCTTTGTATTTTCCAGTTTCATTTTATTTACCTCTGGCCTCCAGTTTTATACATGGGGTGCGAGCTCTGAAGGGTAAGGACCACAGAGACTCTTTTGTTCTGTTTTCAAACAATGTCTATTGTAAGTGGATTCCCCAGTTTGCTGCCAGAGATTTTACAGTCACTCATGGTGCGGTGATAAACAGTGCAGTAACACGGCAGATTAAAGACTGCTCTTGTGCAGCTCAGTGTGAATGGGGACAGCAACATCGTGGTAACAGCATTACCACAGGTAGTGAAGGCATCTTACAGAGAGCAACAAATTCAATAAACTGTTTCATTAAGCAAGAATAAATGCTTTCAGACATTGCAAGTTTCTGTATTCTCTTCTTATACTCTGCCAAATACACTCCTGTGCAGCCCTAGAATCCAGGTCTCTACAGAGTATGGAAAACAAAAACCTTGTCAGCAGTACAGGTTTTAGAAGGAAAAAGGCGCAAAATGCACTGTCAGACAAGATGACAGACTGGACAGAGTTTGGTGGTGGGCTCAGACCCAGCCCTCAGGAACCCTACATGGCAGCTGGGATGTGCACAATCCATTTGCCTTAGGTCACTGTATGCACTACAGAACCATGAGCTTCTGCATGGGGAGAACACTGCAGGCTGGGGACAGAGTGGCTGGACAGTGCTCAGGAGGAAAGGGACCTGGGGGTTCTGGTGATAGCAGCTGAACATGAGCCAGGGTGTGCCCTGGGGGCTGAGAGGGCCAAAGGCATCCTGGCCTGGATCAGGAATGGTGTGGCCAGCAGGAGCAGGGAGGTCATTCTTCCCCTGTACTGGGCACTGGTCAGGCCACCCCTCGAGTGCTGTGTCCAGTTCTGGCCCCTCAGTTTAGGAAGGACGTTGAGATGCTTGAACGTGTCCAGAGGAGGCAACAAAGCTGGTGAGGGGCTTGGAACACAAACCCTGTGAGGAATGGCTGAGGGAGCTGGGGTTGTTTAGCCTGGAGAAAAGGAGACTCAGAGTGACCCTATCACTCTCTACAACTTCCTGAAAGGTGGTTGTAGTCAGGTGGGGTTGGTCTCTTTCTCCAGGCAGCAACTGACAGAACGAGAGGACACAGTCTCAAGCTGCACCAAGGGAAATACAGGTTGGATATTAGGAAAACGTTTTTCACAGAAAGAATAATAAAGTACTGGAATGGTCTGCCCAGGGAGGTTATGGACTCAGCATCCCTGGATGTGTTCAAAGAAAGACTGGATGTGGCACTCGGTGCCATGGTTTAGTTGAGGTGTTAGGGCATGGGTTGGGCTCAATGATCTTGGAGGTCTCTTCCAACCTCATCATTCTGTGTATCTATACTACCACAAAAGTTTCATAATACTTCCCAAATTATTTTAAAACCACATTACTAAATGGGAAAAGAAAAGAAAATGAAATCAAAGAACCATCTACAATCTTATGAATGAATGAAGCCTGGTTTCCAAATGATTTATGTTGTTGCTAATTTTTTAATTGCATTATGCTAAGACTTTAGAGAAAAACTTCTAACATTTTATGTATGAAAAGAACCAACATAGGAGGGAAAAACCACCAATGAGTAAGGAATTCAACCAGAAGTGAAATTCTTTCTGAGGATGAGGTACTCTGACACCCAATACAGTATTCATTTTAACAATTAGAGCATTCATAGCAGCTATTTTTAAGAGGATCTTAGAACATCTAATAAAAATCGACATACGGCATTTTGGACACATTGCTGCAACTACTGGTATTTCTACCTTATACCCAGAAGATTGTTTTAATGAAATTTATTGGAGCTTAAAACGTCTGAGACTTATCTGAAATTCACTAAAAACTTAAAAGGTAAGTTGTAGGAGGGCCAAAATACATGAAAAATGTGTAAGCAAACACAGAGTGACATGGAACACTGTAAATCCAAACACACTGAAGTTAGGCAAAACTAGTACTTAGGTTAGCTTCTTAATTTCATCCTTCATGCCTCCATGTGATAATGACACAATGGTAAATTAAGCATGATATCACAACAAATCCCTGTCACACTGAATGTGCAGAATAGACTGCTTGCCACTGAATGAGAGTCAATTTTACTAACTTCAAAATGTACCGTTATTTTTGCACACAATATGCTTTTATGCTTACAACCTAGGGATATGGTGACACAGCTACTGTGTCTTGGTTCTTTGCAAAAATTATGATCTAACAATATGCCCATAACTACCGTGAGCTAGACTGAATTGTATTACATTCCCAATTTTACACATAGGAACTGAGATGCAGATTTATACCAGAAATGGCCAGAGGTTGAAACAATCAAATAATGCTGAAGTGCTTGCCAACAGAAGTTTTCAATGTATCTCACGAGAGCTGACTTCACCTATGCACCCTAAATACAGTAGGTCAATACACTGGAACACAGAGGGGCCTGTAAAAATTCAGATTCCTTGCCCAGTACCACACAGGAAGCCTCTGGTAGAGGCATGCAGCAATTCTGCTCTCTGGCAGAGCACTTGGCTGTCTTAGCATGACATTATGGTTTTTTTCTACAGTCTCCAATTCATCCACTACATATTTTCCAACTTCCGCAATAAAAGAAGCAGATGTACTACAGACAACAGCCTCATTGCAGCCCTAATGTGTCCCCAGTACACAATTTGTCCTGTTCAAAGGACAGAATGGAAAGCATTATGCAACACATATTTAAAACCTATCGTGCAATGTACACAAAATAACCAGGCAACTAATCATTCAGAACTTTCCTCACCAGTGCATTGATCTTAATAATCTTAATGTTGAGTACATTTTTTTCCTATTTTTTTTTTTTTTTGTTGTTGTTGTTGTTGTTTCATTTTTTGATTTGCAGAACTATAAAATTTTAGAAATCCACAACTACCATCAGTGGTTCTCATACTAATATGCAAAAACCTGTTTCTCCTTCTTGAGATTAAGCTGATACAAAATCTCTGGATTCTGGAGGATTATGCTGTAGTGAACATAAACCCATTCATCCCCACCCCCCTGCCCTTTTCTTGATGTTTCTACTTCATGTTTTTTTCTCTATTTCATTGACCAGCTCCTGATTCCTATTTCAAACATTTTATGCCCTTTTTTCCTTCAAACTTTTTGAACTATTGCCTTCTTCTTTGTAGCTCAAACACCTATCCTTCACTTTGATTTTATCCTCCTCTGTTTCCAGCAACAACTTTCTTTTCTTTTAGCATTTGTCAGCCTGCCTTCTTCCTAGACATCCACTTTGAATGCCTCTGATCATTCCTCCTCATTCCTAATAATCTCCTTCATTTTGGCTTGCCAGGATCTGGATGGAGGAGTGCACAGTGCATGGGAAATATTTTCTTTGATGACTTCACCACCTACAAATGGTTGGTTGATGGTTGCCAATACCAGCTGAGAGTCCTTAAAGGCCTGTGCCCTTTTCCCATACAATTTAGATAGAGAACTGTGAAGAAATATATAATATCCACTACAGACCAAGCACTGCCAATCTCTGACAAGTATTCTCTGAATATATACAAACATACATTTTTACTATTTAGGCAAATGCTGACGAATTTGTACAAGGAGGAATTACACTAGTATGATTCTGACTTCAAACTTCATGTAATTTCAAAGTCATGATGGCTACTCAAATATTTTATTAATTGTTCATGTGGACAAACCAGCCTAATTTAATACATGAAAACTGCTGAAGTGCTTGAAAAAATATTTTTCAGAAGATTAAACTGAAACATACATCTCCTACAGAGAAATTCCCAAAGATGTGGACAAATTGCAAAGGAATTCAAAACAGGTACTTAATGAAATATGCCAAACAGTCACAGCTATGGAACACACTACCCCCTACAACTAGGAAACTATTGATATGTTTTATTAACTAAATGAATTTAAACTATTAATACATTATTGATAGTATTCCTTATTGAATGGAAAAAAAGTAGAAATTTACCATATTTTTTACCCACCCTTAAGAAAACACTTACTGTCAAGTAATCAGTAAGTTATGTTTCCATATGATACAACTGAAGAATGCAATAGTGAAACACATTGTCTTGAAGCAAGCCACCACAGTGCCTCACCTCCTCTAAAGAAATTGAAAGCATTACAGAGTGTTGAATCTCCTAAAAGAAGTAACTGCAGCTGAAAGCCATTAGTGTGCAACGCGACAGCAGCCGGCGTAGGAGATGAATGAGACCATCCTATTGATAAGGTCGCAATCGATCTGAGGCAGACCTTTTTAAATTAGTAAAATGTTGCAGCACTTTAGAAAGTGTCACCAACAGCTCTTCTCCATGAAAAATGCTCCAACTTGTCAGAAAACTGTAATTTATTATTTTAAACAAAAAAGTTGCCTCATAGTGATAGAATATAATCTATGGCTTTCGTTGAAAGTGAGCTTAATTTTCTGAAGATAATATTCAGATCTCTACTCTTAAGTTTCCTCTACAAGTACTCTTACAAAAATGCTATTCAAGAGTCATATGAACTGCTTGAAAATTCTAGGATAGTGGTGAGAGTAGTGAGACCCTGGCACAGGCTGGCCAGAGAAGCTATGGATGCCTCATCCCTGGTAGTATTCAAAGGCAGGTTGCACGGGGCTCTGAACAATCTGGTCAAGTGAAAATGGTCCCATGGTGAGAGGGTGGTCTTCAACATCCCTTCCATCGATGACTCTATGGCACATTCAGATCCAAAATATACTAAATATAATTATTTTAATGTGTGTGTATATATATATATACAGACACACACGCATATGTGTATATATATATATATATATGTGTGTGTGCGTGTGTATCTATGTAAAAACGATGATATCCAATTTTACTTTCTTTAGAATAACAAAAACTGTGTAAGGAATGCTTAGAATGGCCTGGCCTTCCAATCATTTCCAGTCCTTTAGCAAATAGGATGGAGAGGTGAAAACTGAAAAGGATCATGACCTCATGAAACTTAAAACAAAAAAGTAGATGCTCATCCTCAGGGCCTTTCAAACAAAGGCTGTTCCTGTGAGCTGCAAAGCACCCTTATCCTCCATTGTATGTCTCTGTGCTCAGACCCTGGCAGGATCTGAAGTGTTGAGAGCAATATGGTAATGATGTTCCCACAAACACTGTGAAAAACCGATCATTTGAGAAAGAGAAAAGCATAAAGGAGTGGAATACCTCAGTTTTTTAATGCAAATTGACCTAACTTTTTTTCATAGACTTTAGAAAGTATTTTTCCCAAACACTACAGCTCCTGTTAAGCTGGTGCTTTTCAAGTTTTCTTTAAAAATATGTTTTTGAACACCAAAGAAGGATGAAAATGCCAATGACCAAGGTCATACAAGGACACAGTTTCTGCCTAAATCCAGGCACTAACAGTGAATAAACTCCAATACATTAGTAGACATAAAAGCTGTGGTGCAAAGCATGTATTCTGGAATAACAAAAAAACTAGCTGTTTACGTGTGAAAGAGAGAATAAGCATTAAATACAAAATGTATGTCTACTGTCCCAGCTGTATTTGAAATTCTCCTCTTAATGCTGAGACTTTTCAATTCTGCATCTAAGTTATTCAACAAATAAACTTAACTTGCTAAATCACAGGTCCTTAATAGTTGCCAATCTCAACAGAGAAGTGGCCAACAGCTGAGTCAACATAAGACCTGTTTATTAAAAGAGGAATGATTCAACAGTAAATAAAAGCAACACAGGACAAGCTTTTTCTTGAAAGCTTATAGTGTAATTACTCTTTTCATGATACTTGATCTTTATGTAAGTCCCTTAAAAAGGATAAAAATATCCATGCAGCATGTGGCATGGGTACAGTTCATACTGTCAGATTCAGATATGCATATATTTGGAGCGTATTTTGTCTTAAAGCTAAAAGAATTTTAGATTACATTAGGAAAAAGCACAGAATGTACTGCTACAGTTAGTAATGAACAGTGTACTAAAACTAAGACTATAATTCTAACACAGCCTCCTGTCAATGTAAGGCAACAGTAACTGCAGGCTGATGAAATTAAAAAGTAATCAAATGGTAAATTTAGTAACAGTACCATTTACACAGCTACAGTGCATACTCTAAATACTTTTTAAAGTACTTTCAAAAGACTAAGCAGTGACATTATTTAAATTTCATTATAAATACAAAATGTGTAAATAACACCAAATTTAAAATTGTTGTCTAAACAATTGGACTATGTTAGCATTACAGTATGGCATTCACTTTATTATGTCATGACTTGTTATAAAATGCTACAGCCTGACTGGTAGCAGGCTAAGGTTAGAGTCAGCCTTCCTCTACAGATTCGTTATTTCCTTTTTATACTCTTGTGAAGCATGTGATGATCCTAGTTTTTCTTAGATGCAAGATTTATTGGCCTACTGGTCTAGTAAGCCTACTGGTCCTGTACTTAAGGACCTGAAATACTCACTTTTAATTAACATGGTAGCTTTTCCTCTGAGCACAATAAAAATAAACTATAACTAAAGAACACTTCATGTGCAAGTACGTATTCTGCATGCAAGTCCTATACAATTAACCCCAGTGATGTTCTCTGCTGAGTGTCTTCTCACAGTCAAGAACCAATGAAGCTAGGACCTACAAGGTGAAGTTAACAAGTTCTAAAAGCAATAAACATTTCTCAAATTCAGACTCAACTCAAAAACTTTAAAGTAAATGGATTCAAGGGAACTATATGTTTCCTTAAAGTCAAGCAAATATTCAAATGATGAATCAAAAATATTTTCTGTTGCAATGCTGTGAAAGAAAGAAGTATCCTGAAATCAGCATGACAGACCTGCTGCTTTAGTTGCCTCTTAAATTATGGGAGCCTGGTGTGGAAGACCTTAATCACAATAAAATGTCAAGTGTACAGCATGAGGACATGTCAAGGATGTTTGTTCCACTGAGTCCTTCAATTTCAAAGAACTACCAGAATAATAGAAACCCCTGAAGTTTACCATGAAACCAACAGCAATAATAAATACCAACATTCAAGAGAAAAACTCTACATTCGTATGATAGTATATTAGTGCATGTTTGATATAAATTACATGTTTTAAGTGTTATAAGTTGCACTGCAAAATGCAGTGAAGGAATTCGCACACTTGTCACCAAACTCAAAAATTTTTCTCTTATCCATATGTCACAGAATTGTGATGGTTCTTATTCACTCTTCTGATTCCATGAATCTTCAGTCTTTTCTCTACAGGGTCTCAAAATGCAGATGTTGCAAACACGCAGTTGGTTTACACCCAAGTTCCTTCCTGCATCTAAAGGATGCTCCAGATTACTGATCTCCTCACCCTGCCTTCTCATAATTACTCCACTACACACACAAAGGGTCCAGATCTGCTGTGATTAATTAACTGAGAAAAACTCATTCTAAGGAAGTACAAAACCCAGTGGACTCATCCAAGGGCTTTATGGCATATAGGGAGGAAGACAGGACCACTCAAAACACTGTGACTACAAGAGCAGGGCTCTAGAGTGTGAATGCTCAGAATTCAGGTTGGGTAACTTGCAGACTGGCCCTGTGATGAGTCCCACCACCACAACCCATGACAGGAGCTTGGTCACCTGGGTGGAGTCTCCTTTACACAAGCTCTTTTCCTCTGTTAGGGAAAATCTCAACCGAACAGTTTATGATGGGACTTCGCAGTTCTTGAATGATGCATGAAGACATTCTTGTAGGGCTTCACTACAATCCTATGTAGGCAACTCTGCTCTGTGCCTCTCTTCCATCAGGATGAAAAGTACCTGCTTCCTCAGGATCCCACTACAGTGACTGGACTACAGTAAGCTGTCTAAGCATTTCGAGGGTGAAAATGTAAGACTCTTAAAAATGCATAAAAAATCGTGTTAGGAAAATAGTGCATCTGCATTTTGCCTCAAGAGGTCATGATTTATGAGTATTTGACATAGTCCAACTACTGACAAATAATAGCTTTTTCTGAAACTGTATGGGTTTTATCATCTGTCACCACTATCTTGACTTTTTGTGCTCTTATAAATGTGTAGGATGTTAATTAAACTCATAAATAAGGGTAGTGAAAAAATCATTGCAGTAATTTCTACAAATATGGAAACCACAAATTAAATTATTTAAAAAGTTAGGAAAAGACTGCAAATTTTACCTAAAAAAACATTAAAAGTAAATTATTCTTTCTAATTAAGAGAAATGCAGAGCACAGATAAAACCTCTGAAGACAAGTCTTTCCTCAGGCATCAAAAGCTCTCTTTAAACACTGTGTACTGATGAAATAAGTAACAAAAAAAGAGGGTTAGCTGTAGCTTTTCTGTTTTCTTGCACTGATATAAAGATGACAGAATATCTAAGTAATTGTTTACCACAAAGTGTGGGGTTGATTTGCTCTTTATTTATTCATCCCTGCAAGCCTAGTAACATGACCTGAAAGACCTCAATTTACACAAAAATAAGGCACTACTGCTTTTACACAGGTACCCCCAGTTGCAACTGTGCAGACAAGAGTTTTAAAACTCATAATCTCTTCTTAGGTGGGTTTGGTCAGGGATGGCTGGCTAATTGGGGGAAACACATGAAAGCACCTCAAAATCCAATTAGCACTTCAGTGCAATTAACAGCTTTGCTATTCTGTAGAGACATGGCTTTGATCTTGCACTGAAAAGTGTCCTTCCTTAAAGCTGATGTTTTGACTTTTTTCTCAGTAATTAGTGCTAATTGTAAAGCCATTCCTGACATGCTATAAACAGTATTTTGCTTCGTTTGACACAATGACCTTAAATCAGTGTTCTCTTTTGTCTATATTGTACTGGTTTATTATTGGCCTGGCTACTTTACTCATTATTAAATGCACAATATGTAAAACGTGTTAGTCAGATGAAACAAATTACCTAGGTTTAAGAGCTTTTATGGATACTTTCACTAGTGACAGTATAACTTATGATTCCACTAAAATAGAGGACAAAATACATAATAATAATATTAATAATATTACTATTAATAATAATAATAATAATAATAATAAGTTACAGTTAAACTGATCTGCTCTTTCAAATTTCTTTTCTTTTTCATTCTGAACTGGAAAACATGAATGTTGAAATTTTGATTTATGTCTTTTCTTTTTCCAGTCTACTATAAGAGGCACACTGAAAAACGAACAAATAATTCTTATTCCAGTAGTCTTGACCACTCTTCCCTCTAAGCTACACTTCTTATAGCTACAAGCTTATTGGCTGCATTACTGACCTTTGAAAAAAGGAGCTATTTGTAAACATGTGTTTTGATCGCAAATGTAAACTCATTAACACAAACATATGTACTATTTTATGCATTAATATTACACTTCATGGGAAAAATGTCCCAGTTTTCTTGTTTCTTGTTTCATTTTAAGGAATCTCTCACAGACATAGAACTTTAAAAGAAAATAAAACAAAAGCACCCCTCCTTTTTTTAAGTTCCTGTTATTGCAAAGTAGTGTTTTGACAAAGATCCTTATTCACACTTAAATTATGCTATAGCTGCCATGTTTATATTAAAATATTTGTTAGAGATAAACACTTCTAAATAGATTGAGACAAACTTCTGAAAAATAGAATACCTTTTTGAAAGAAACAGTTCTAGCCATCCTAAAGCATTTGTGAATATGTCAGTGATTTTTGTTGGATTTTTGTACGCATGAAGCTGTCAGAAAAGCTGGTGGTTTCTGTTGTTTCTTACCTTGTTGCTCTTAATTACACAATTCAAGAAATCACCAAAATACAGAAAACACGACTTCGAAGTCCACCTGAGTCTTCTGACTGAGGCCAAGAATTCAAAACAGAACTTCTTAGGCTCAGATAATAACTTGAACACCACCATACATACAAAATTCAATGTATGATCTTCCACAATTCTCCCTAGGAGGATCAGATTTGTATAAAATGCTTACACACTAAGAATGTGTTTAGTTAGCTGTGAAAAACAGTGATTAATCTTTAGAAAGGAGTGAGAAATCCAGGTCTGGGATATAAAGCACAAGTTTTTTCCTGGTTTCCATATAAATACCTAGAGAAACCAATGTCCAACAAGAACAGAGCATGTAGCAAACTTTGTTTTCCTTAACCTCATTAATTTAAAAAAAAATACTACTTTTGTCTTTTCTGTGCCAGGAGTTGAAAAAATATCAATTAATTCATAATTAAACTTATAGTCAGAGCATGTGTTAAAAGTCAGGGGGAGGTAAACCTGAACAACAATTCCATTACTCTTCCCAGTTTACTACAGTCCTTTGACCTGTTATTTTTGATGTCCTTGAGACAAATTTCTCCCTGTTGTGGTTATCAATTTGTTATGCTACTGAGATTTTAGTTGTGGCAATCCAAACTTGTATCAACAACTATGTGAGCCCAAAGTAGCTGTTGCTTTGCAATGGCATTAAGTGTCACACTGCCATGTTCCACTGAACAGAATCAGAGGTAGATAATACTTCAAAGTGAGCCCGGTAATTTTACTGCTGTTCCCACTAAATAATTCTACACGGATTACAAAAGCTATTGCTCTAGTAATGTAGTTAAACATACAAACCTCAGGCAACAGGATCAATATTTTAATGATCTGTTTTCAGGGTTGAAAAAATAATTATAAGATCTGCTAGACTTTGAGAAAAATATTTATGTTAGCTTAGAAAAGTTTTTTCCATCTACAAGCTTTGAACAAGTGACTGAACAGTCAGCTAAACATTTATCCCTAAAAGAAAAAGACAAAGCATTTTATACGGAGGTTACTCACAAAAAAAGCTGATCATATTAAGGCCTAATCCTGCACTTTCTGACGTCAATGGGACTCTTGTCGTTGGCCTCAATGCGAAGAGAGCCATTAAAATATAATTTTACTTTCAGTCAGTCTTAATTACACAATGATGCAATGATTAATTTGATTATTTGATTTGTAACATTTTAGCATTTATAAACATGAGTAAAACAGCTTTGAGATACTAATTAAATTTTAAGGGCATCTTTTAAAATAACATTTACCTATTAACTCTAGTAAAAAGCACTGGAAATAAAACAAAATGGCACACACTCAGTTTGGAAGCAAAGGTGCGTCACTACTAATGACACATACGTTCTATCACTGTTTTAAAAAATCAAATGCTTTGATAGAGTAATGATGAGGCTGCCAGCACTGCACTCCATCCCATTAGTTTCCATATCCTACTATGCCCTCACCTTCTTGTCTTTTTAGCACCCTGTAGCAAACTTATAAATGGCAGATACTGAGACTATGGCCAAGTTGTAGCATTAGAAATTCATTACAAATATGAAGAGAAGAAGGAAGCTCTCTCTTTTCCCAGTGTTATTACCCAGTCCTGGTCTCCACCCTTAAGAATGTTTGATGACCAGCAAGCACTTTGCAAAACATCTCTCTGTAATACCCATCTCAAGATTAGTTAACTCCACCAACATGCTGACTTGCAAGGTTGGTAATCAGCCACAAAAAATATTTTTGCCTGCTACCAACACCATGAATTAGTTTTCACTGTATTCCAGTCCTCTTGCTGGCTATAGTCAAAATGGATGCAAAATAGGTACTGCCACGTAAGAAAAGAATCTGAAATGTTCTCCAGTTAGGCATATCACTTATTAGATAGATGGTACATGATCTTCATAATCTTGGTATAAATGACTAACAATAAAATTACTATAAATTGGTATTATGCAATCTAGTACATTAAATTGAATTCATAACTGACATTTACTCTGGAGCCTTTACCAAAATCAAACATAACAAAAAATGTAAGGAAGAGGACTTTTTTCCTAGTTGAGTGGCAGTGCAAGCAGGTGTCACAAATAGATCTTGGTAGCCAAGAGGTTCTCAGAGGAAATGTGAAAACACCAGTGATATTCAGCAAAAACTGTAACAAGGCTCTGCAGTGCATAGGACGATAAGGTCCTTGCTGGGACCTACAAGAGGCGGTGCCCTAAAAAAGCTCAATGCCACTTCTGTCACAAAGCTAGTATTTGGTATTAATGGTACTAACTCATTAGATTATAAATAACTGATCAAATACTGTGAAGTGCTTAATGCTGTAATATCTACATATTATAAAAAATTCTGTTATACTACTGAGATCTTGAAAAATGGTAGAAAAAGCCACATACTGCCCAGAAAACATCATAATATTGAATCACTACTTAATAAATGAGTAAAATGTGAATGCCAAGAACCAAACACAAGTAATGTGGGTTATAAAGATCTTTAATAGCCTCCTATTGTATTGCAACAGGACTTCCTAAAATGTTGTAACACTATGCTTTAAATCTCAAAAGTCAGAGTTTTTAAGCCTTAGAAGTCAGATCTTTCTGGATTACCAGGTGGGATGCACACTGCAATCTGCCAAGTTTTGCACATCCCAGAACTGACGATCAGGCGAGCTACAGCCTCATAAGAGACTTAGAAAGTAGTTTAAAGATGAGGCTCTTATCTGTGAACAAAAAGAAAAAGAGAAGAGAAGAGAAGAGAAGAGAAGAGAAGAGAAGAGAAGAGAAGAGAAGAGAAGAGAAGAGAAGAGAAAGAAGAGAAGAGAAGGCAAAGAAAAGAAAAGAAAAGAAAAGAAAAGAAAAGAAAAGAAAAGAAAAGAAAAGAAAAGAAAAGAAAAGAAAAAAGAAAAGAAAAGAAAAGAAAAGAAAAGAAAAGAAAAGAAAAGAAAAGAAAAGAAAAGAAAAGAAAAGAAAAGAAAAGAAAAGAAAAGAAAAGAAAAGAAAAGAAAAGAAAAGAAAAGAAAAGAAAAGAAAAGAAAAGAAAAGAAAAGAAAAGAAAAGAAAAGAAAAGAAAAGAAAAGAAAAGAAAAGAAAAGAAAAGAAAAGAAGGGGAAAGGGCAGGGCAGGGCAGGGCAGGGCAAGGCAGGGCAAGGCAGGGCAAGGCAGGGCAAGGCAGGGCAAGGCAAGGCAGGGCAAGGCAGGGCAAGGCAGGGCAAGGCAGGGCAGGGCAAGGCAAGGCAAGGCAAGGCAAGGCAAGGCAAGGCAAGGCAAGGCAAGGCAAGGCAAGGCAAGGCAAGGCAAGGCAAGGCAAGGCAAGGCAAGGCAAGGCAAGGCAAGGCAAGGCAAACCCCCCAACAAACACCAGAGCATGTATTTCTGCCAGAAAGAAAAGGGAAGGTACTGTATCCTATACTGCATCTATAACTATGTTGTAATGTTCTGGCATGTACAGCGCCACAGTCAACAGCCCAGACATGTTTCACAAACACACTTCTACTTTTTACTTAACAACTTCCTCATGACAAAACGCCTCCACATATAAAAATAAATGCACTGCACACCACTCTTGAATAGCTAAGAAATGTCATGCACCACCTTATTAACATTTACAAAAGCAAAATATGATGGAAACACAAGGGAATAAAGAAACTCTCCCCTTTCCTCATGTTGCACATTCTTTCCTGTACTTATTCAAAACCAATGGAAAATATTTTAAAAAGTAAATAAGAGTTTAAGATCTGTTTTGCCATGTTTTAAGTCCTACTATTTGGTATTCATTCATCTTTTAGTACCTCTGGCAATGGATAGGCAGTGAACTGTGAATGCTGCCCTAGCTAGAGATTAAAGAATTTCAGTGTGTTTGGACTGTTAGTGTGATCTATGTTTTGATAAGCACTTTTATGCATTCCATGCATTCACAGCAGTTTTATTTAACCAACAGCACCAAAAATGAAATGTTGCTTTTGTACATTTAAATTGCATTCCTAATTTCTAGGCAAATGGTGCATAATAAAAATCACAGGTATAAAAATTTAGAAAATATGACACGTGTCATATTCTAACTTTAAAACATAAAATAATAAGCCATGTTTTTGCTAAGTCATACATCCATTTAAATGAACTTCTGGTGATAGAGGATAAAACCTTGTTAAACAAAGTGAATGACCAGTTACACAAATAGGCTTGTCCCATATCTTCAACTCTCTAGTAGTGTTTCTACATACTTATCTCGCTACAAAGCTGTGAAGAGCTGAATCTCTACCCAAGAGTAATAAAAACTTTGTCCTCATGAAGGGCTTTGGATGCAAACACATTGATGCTTCTTGGTCACACTTCCTAATCCCAGAACCACCTGATCCTCCGCACTGTCATTCCATCTCCCTCTAAAAGTAGGATGGCCACAAATTTATGCTGCTCTATATCCAGGTCCTAGTTCTGGATAGGGACTTGCTGGCAGTAATAAAAACTGCACCAATATAATGACAAATGTGTGCTGTTTTCAAACTACAGGTTACAAAGGAACATATTATTTGAAGCTTCTTTTTCAGGTTCAAAATAGTGTTAATAAAACTTCAGGGCATGATACCAGGCTCATTTATTTTCCCATGACATGTGCCAGAAAGAATATTACAGGAGACTACACTTTTCATCTGCTGGATTTTCTTTTAAAACAAAAGAAGCTTAACCATGCAGTCCATTAAAAATTGTGAAGAATGTAAATAAAATATAATACAAAGCAACATTTTCATCTTTTGATGGCTGGCTACAGAGCACATACACCATACACACAAATTTACCTCCACACTTATTTTATCTATTTGGTTAAGTAATTCCCAATGCTTTTAATACCTGAATTTATGTAAGACACTAACATTTATAAAAACAAGAAAGCAGTGACATGTTAAATGCACAAATTTGTGGGGATTTGCTTCAATGCAAAACAATTGGAGTTGTTGCTCAGCCATGCTGTGGTGGGACACATGCTCTATCACATGTTCGTCAAGCTACATTAAAAAAAGCAGAATATGATGACAACTTTTTATTTTATGCCATTTGGTGTCCACTTGAGAGACAATAATATGAGGATTTCACAGTGGAGGTATCACTAGTTAAACACAACCTTTTTCTTTGTTTTTGTTTTTTATGATTGATTTTACAAAGACCCTCGATTCACATTAAAGCATCAAAAATATTGTATGTTCTAATAAATGATAAATGTTTTAACGGAAGTCCAAAGTTCAGAGAAATATTTGCTGTATGCCATATGTATTTCTACAACCAGAATGTCATTTGAAATCACCAGGTTCACTCATCTCAGTTTACTTCAAATAGCTAGCCAACAGCTAGCCCCTGAAGACAACACTTCTGTTAAGTTGATCTTAATTACCATGTGTACTGATGATAATGTCACTCAGAAATAGACCACAATCCATCTTCCTATCAAATTTAATGGATTTCTAGAAAACAGTCTAAACGTATAGAACAGGTGATGAATTATACTAATGCCCTGCACAGCCTTTCCAGTTAAAGTTCTGTCATATTTCCATTATAAAATGTCTTCACTTTCTACCTGTATCAGACATAAGTTATTAGATGTATCATTTGTGAATGTTAGCTTTTAAATAATAAGCACCTAGAACATCGTGAGATAGAGTAACAAGCAGTATTAATGTGAGAAGGAAGAATTTTAAAACTCAAAAGAACTACTAGATGCTGACCTAATCATTAAGCTGCCAGACACAAGTCCTTACAGGAACATATATTTTTCAAGAAGCACCTCCATCTTGATGCTGACATTATTTAGATTTACTAAATATCTTACCATCTTCCTTGCATAACAATTTTCTCCTTGTTTTTGATGTAAGGAGATTAATGCACTCAAATACAGGATTAAAGCTAAGTTTATGTTCCACACCTAAAGCTGGATTCTGCAGAAATTGAGTACCATCAGATATGCTAAAGAATCTACAATTTTTAACATTATGGGATATAGACATCCTTTGAAATAGCTGGGGCCATACCTATTTACCTTGTTGTAAGCATATTCATGAGAAAGAAAATTACAATTTACAAAAAATTCCAATAACTTGCAACATTAAATTTTAGTGAGAAAGAATCACTAAAGTGGGAAAAAACCTGAAACAATCCGAACAAAAGGCCAACTGCTATAGTTTACTGTCACAGACTTAGCCTTAGGACAATTAAGAATTTGTCCTGAATTCTGGCATTTATATATCATGGAATTAAGTCAGTTGAGGATTCTCTATTTGAAAATCAAATTTTGGTTAATTAATACACAGTAAAAAGGTCATGTTAACACTTCTGGCTCAGTTGACCTAGTCCCTTGCAAAACAGGTTATATATGCAACATGAATCATATCAAAATACTGCATCTTCATTAAAGGCAGAGGTAATTTTTACAGAACAAGATGCTGGAAAAAAGTACTAGTACTAGGCTAACACACTAAAAACCCAAAGTAACATGACTACTTCAGTTTAGGTCCATATCTGTTCCAGACTGCTTACAGGAATAGTCCCAACCAAAACAGATATGTGGTAAACACCGGTAAATTAATCTTAAACATTCAGTGTGATGTATTGAAGATTACACAACTGCTGTTTGTTTTTTCGTGAGAAAATAAATGACAGTATTTAACACACAGAGGGTTTAGACCAGGACATGTAAAGTTGTAACTTCTCTCTCACTATACCACCCTTCCTCCTTCATCCTAGAAAGATAATCAACCGTGGAAGTAGAACAAATTAACTTTATTATGGAACCAGAACAAATTAACATGAAGAATATTATAACTCACTGTGTCATTACAGCAGGGGTACACACTAATTCCTTCTCAAGAAGTTTTGCAAATGTCAGGTTTCTTGTTAATCACATGGACAATTTTAAATCAAAAGTGTCAAAAAGGAAATGACTAAAAAATAAACCATTACACCCCAGTTTCACATGAAACTAGGTCTATCCATGTGAAACAGGTTTATCACGAATTTTTGTGACAGCATAAAGACGACTGATAAACTTCAGTGACCAAACTAATTGAAAAAAAGATGCTTCAGTCTTGTGATCAGATTTCTGCTTTTGAAAGATTGCTACACACCTCTGTAGCTGATATATAAGGGTGTTTAGGGATGATGAGCCATTTGCTTTTGGCAGCAGGCACCAATGGCACATTGCCAGGTGTCTCAAGAGAAAACTAAAAATCCAGTACACGAGGTACAGACAGTGTAGCTATTCTTGGGTTACCTTGGAGAACAGTCTGACTGCTCTGAAGTCATGTCATTCCTTCATAAGTTTCAGAAAGTCCTAGCAAACATCACAGTTAAGTCTCTGGAGCTTTTTTCCTTTTCACATTACCAATAACGCACTGATGTGATAAACAGCACTATTTAATGTGTTATCTTTTATTGACATACCATCAACTTTTTCAGGTTTATAGACAATCAATTGGTATTATACATCATTTTTTCACTTCAAAAAAGTAGACTACTAGGTTAAAGTGAAAAGTTATTTCTACAACTTCTAAAGTATTATTAAAAAACCAACACTTTATGTGCACATCACTTCTAGTTCCATAAAAGAAAACCCCAGCAAAATGAACTGCATTGAGGATAAGTATGGACAGCCTGTATAATTAAAACCTATACCACTGACAGCAATAACATTAGCACTACATGCAAAGTTACTGGTAAAGCTGGTCAAATGTATACACAATGTATACACATGTATACAAGTGTATACACAAAATGCAAATCTACTACATGCAAAATCTACTAGAATCAGAATAGACAGGATGCTCCCTACAGAACCCCTAGATATGCTTTTACAATAACTTCTGGTGCCAAGCAGCTACTTGTACAGTTAAGAACAGTTAATTTGTGCACTGTACTTGTTTGCTCATAAGCTGCTTATTTAAGTATCTTTTCTAGAAACAGTAGTTTTTCTAGAGTATTCTCCTAATCTTACGCCACAGCAAGAAACCAATACATGTAGTATTCACAACAATGCTTTTGATATACTCCAACACATCCTACAGGAGAATATAAAAACTATTTCTCAAATGGAAGAATATAGCAACTTAAATAGATGATCTGCATGGGATACAATCAGAATAAAAGGAAATAATCAGTGGGATGCATTGGTTGTCTTGATTAAGGATGATACATACAGACAAAAGGAGAATTTTAGCTTGCGTAAGGAGGCAGAGGTATGTATAAATGTACATACATATGTATGTGTATATGCACACTAGGACAAAATATTCAAGGACATAGCTGTAAAAAAAGGTTTTAGGATGTTGCAGAAAGCATGCCATGGAGTGACTGCATGTAGTGTGCATGCTTGCATGGGTAGGAGGGGGCAGGATTACAGAGTCCATATATATTTTTATTCCAACGATATTGTTAGACTTTATTCGTAAGGGATGATTTTGCCCTGACATCTCTGCAAAGCTGTATTCCAGTTATGACTGCCACAATAAAATACCTATATATAAAAATTATGAACAGAGTACATTTATAGATAATATCTGGTAGGATCTGCATTGAAAACTCTATCACTTGTTGAAATTATCCTCCATTATAAAAAAACCCCAAACTGTCACACATTGAGAACAATATTCAATTAAATAAAAACCAATACAAAATGAATGTGTCTTCTACTGAGTTCAAAACATCTAAGCACAGACACCTATGTTTTTATCTTTGCATATTAATTCCACTTCCTTGTACCTCAGATTACATCATTATTTGAAAACATACACGTCAATAATTGCTCTGCTCTGCGCACCACATTTCTTTGTTTTCTGACCCAACAAGTAAATGCTTCTATTACCTGCCCAGTGTTTGGGAAGCATTTTATAATAACAACATTTGTAATGTGAAGAAAAGTCACACAGAGACAAATCATCTGGAGCTTTGAACATAACTTTTTTAGGTATATTTACTTAAGGGCTATTAACAATCACCACCAATAAATAAAGAAGCACCACACGTAACTAGTAATATTCTTGCATGTGGCAAATGCAAACATTAATTTCAGACAATAGTTAAATTGCATTTAAAGCTCTCTCTTTTCATAGCAGCTGCTACTTCCCTATTTTCCTGCAGCAAACAAAAGTAGGACTGTTAATGCTGGTTTGTGAACACAGTGCATGAAGACATTTAGATTTAATATTTTTTTCAACTGCTAAAAAATCCTGAAAACAGCTTGTTTTCTTCAATGCCAGATAAATTGCTACCTCAGTATAGATCATTTATTTGTAAGAAAAATGTTTGCTGCAATACTAGAAATTGGTCTTTTTCCTTCCTAGTTCAACAAATACTTTTCTACTTCTCTAAATCATAAGGTGGAAATCTGCTGAAGAATCACTGCATGTCTGGAAAACTGTTCCATTCATTGAAGTATCTCATCACAATTACTAGACTGCTTATTTGATAAAATCATCATCCCATTTTTCTATTTAATACACCTGTATTCCCTGGATATGAGATATTAAAGTGATGAAATCAAAACACTGCTGACCAGTTAAGTCACAATTCCATTTTAAAGCTTTGTTTAGGCTTTAGCCTAGCATATGCTGTGAAAGCCGACTGTAAAAAAAAGACTATCAATGATAAAACAATGCTTAAAAAAATCCTTTTAGTCAATTGAAATTAAACAGTTAGAAAAATATTTCATACTCGATTAACTATATTCTTTCGTATCCTCTCTTCTAGTCTTCATGTAAAAAAGAAACATAAACCAGAAGCACTCCTTTAAAAACTACTAAGATTCCAGCCTACAGAAGGCTCATTATGTGCTACAGCTAAGAGATGATATTAAACTGATTCATTACATACAAAGAAGGTCAGACTGCTTCTTTGCAAATGGTCCAAGATATAGTATTGATCCAGAAGATTCAGGATAGCTCTACAATTCTTCTGGTTTGCCTACCCAGGAAAGCTATAGAAAACAATTGAGGATATGAATTTCGTAATTGTAATTTATATGTCTTTAACTCCTTGAGCAGACAATTATCCTGCATCTCCAAGTACGCACTACCAGTCTTGTCCCACACATAGAGAACATAAAGCACTTAAAGCTCCTTGAAAAGTTCATGGAAAGTACTAGTAGGACAACACCAGAGGATACTATTTATGTAAGTTACAAGACAGATAAATAACCCCAAACACCAAACTTTCATCTACTTTCTTTCTGCCAGAAAGAAGTAGAATAAAATGGAAAGTGACATCAGTCCATTTTGGAATCTGCTTTTCCTAGCAGGTAACACGAATGCAAAGACAATTCATAAGTGGAGAAGTAAGGTAGATCATAGAATCACAGAACGTCTTGGGTTGGAAGGGGCTCTAAATATCAAATCACTCACAGCTTGCTCCCATGGACAGGAACACCTTCCATTAGACCAGATGTCTCACAGCCCCATCCATCCTAGCCTTGAATATTTCCAAGGATGAGGAAGCCATAACTTCTCTGGCTATAACTTCTCTGGTGCCAGGACCTCAGCACACTCCCAGTAAAGAATTTCTTCCTAATATGTTATCTTAAACCCACTCTTGTTAAGTTTGAAACCCTACTCCCTGTTCTATCACTAATGCCCTTCCAGAACTCCCTCTGTTGCTCTCCTGTAACTTCCCCTAAGGTAATGAAAAGCTTCCATTAGAAGCCTGTCTGCATAAGAGAGGTGTTCAGACTGAACATCCTCATGCCTTCTTCTAGACTTGCTCCCCATCCTTCTCAGTTTGGGGGTCCCAGGGCTGGAAGTGGCTCTGCAGGTGAGTCACAGCAGAGTGGGGCAGAAGGGCAGAATCCCTTCCCTCCCCTGCAGCTCAAGGGGCTTTGGATGGAGCCCAATAGGTTTGTGACCCAACGGCCTATTCACGTTGAGCTCCACATCCACCAACATCCCTTCCCAGAGTCCTTCTTCCCAGAGTTGCTCTTGATCCATTCTCTGCCCAGCCTGTGTTTATGTTGTACTTCGAACTTCCCCAGGCCAGGTGCAGGACCTTGCACTTGGCCCAGTGGAACTTCCTGAGATCCAAACAGGCCCCACTCAGGCTTGTCAAGGTCCCTCTGGGTGACATCCCCTCTCTGCAGCGTGTCCATCACACCACACACCTTGGTGTTGTCAGCAAATTGGCTGAGGGTGCTCTGATCCCACTGCCCAAGTCCCTGACAAAGGTGTTTAGCTGGGCCAGTTCCAACTCCAACCTCTGATGACCACCAGGTTTCCACTTGGACATTGAGTCATTGACCAAAACCCTTTAAGTGCAACCATCCACACAATTCCTTATTCCCCGAATGGTCCATCCATCAAAAACAGATGTTGCAGCACAATTTAATTTTTTCAATAATGTAATATATTCTACACCTCCTCCTCTCTTCCTTCCTCCATCATTCCTTAAATACCTCACTCTTTTTCAAAACTTTTCCTTCAGTTTCTGCTCTTATTTCTCCACAGGACTTGACCCCACACTTATGGCATACTCTGATATATAAAGCCAAAAATCACTCTCAACAGACGCAGCAAACTGAATTTTATCTTTCATAAACTCCTTTAGTAGACAATTATTCTGCATTTCAAAACATGCATAATTTGTCCTTCCTACCAGAGCCAATAAATGAGCAATCTAGGAAATGGCATTAGCCATAAGAAAAGAGGCTGAGCAGGAATCAAACATGCAGCAATAGTGGGCAGAAACAACAACATGACTAAAAAATACTCAGTGCAAGAATAAAAGACTAAAACCAGAAAAATGTCTTACTTTACAGAGATAACCATGAAATCATGGCAGGCAGGTTTGGATTTTTATTCCAAGGCAGAGGGACTTCAAAACTGTACTACCACTGCAATACAGAAGAAGATATAAAGATCTGAAGAAGATGAATTTTCAGGTTCTTCAAATCCCATCACTTAAAGCAATGTTACCTTTCAAGTGTAAATATCACAAGAACTCATTTTGCCATTGCTTTTGTTACAAGTTTGAAGGAAGCCAAAGAGTTGCAAAAAGGGTGTGTCTTGGACTGATAATTAGTGCAGAACTTTGCATGCAATATCAGATGTCACTTTTCAAGACAACAGTGAAACACTTAGGCAGCATGAATGACTGGCTTTGTGCTTGCAAAGTGAAGCCAATGTCTGCAACTATGAAAATAGAGTTTTTCATGTACAAAATACCATGGTCTTTCTCATGAAAACCATCTGCTTCTTTTTATCATGTCCTAATGCTTACTTATTTTCTGGCTGAGAGGGATTTGATAAGCTTCAAATGATTCTAGTCATCTATGATATCCAAACTCAAATCTTCAGGAAGCCAATTTCTACAAAGCAGAAAAAATAAATCCCTCTTTCTGCTGCTCCTATTTTTCAGTCCTTTCCCGGTGACTTCCCTCTGACTAATGCATTTGCAAAGCTTCTTACATTAGGCTGTGTCCATTTTTCTTTCTGAAGTGGTGACTCTGCAGGTCAGCTCGCCTAATTTGGAATCTAAAATAGACATGCATTTTGTGCATAATTTTCCCTGTTTGTATATTTATTTATTTATGTCAGACAGTCTGAGGCTTACCTCTGGGCTAGAGGAGAGAAAAGATGTCTCCTGGACCTTGATAGCCAGGGAATTACTTCTCAGGGTCTTTTCAACGGAGAGTTTATTCTAATATTTCAGATCTTCCTATAACAAGTTTTCCTTTGTTCATGAATCAAATTAGAAAGGATATTTATGTTCTCTATTTTAAGTATTAGAGTAACAGATCTATTTGTGAGCTTTCTGGATCACATAATTTTTATATCCATTTTTTATTTTTAATCTTAGTTTCTCCTTTAAAATGTCACTCTTGACTACTTATACTATATAAGAACAATCCATACTTTTATAATTATATAAAATAGCTCCAAGTGCATTATGCACCTCTACCACAAATGCAGTTATTTTTCCCACCTAACTTAGTTTTATGTAGTTTTAGCCTATGTTTTCTTCAGTAAGAACAATGAATTGGTGTCAAAGATTCTAGACAGAGCAACAAATATTTTGTCAATCAATATTGGTCTCTTGGTATTCCAATGCTATTTGTATAGACAGAAGTGTCTTAAAATGTCTGTTAGCTAATTCCACTTTTAAATTGACAACCCTGGTACTGAGAAGAAGCTCATGTAAAGAGATTTAAATACTGTATGACACATACAATATTTCCGAAATCTGCTTAAAAGTTGGGTGCCCAAGAGTTTGTACATAACTCATAAGTACTACATCTAATTTTAGTCAGATTACTGATTTTGTAGTCACTAAATTCACATGTAAATATTTAAGATAGAACTCCTCACCTGTTCTTCTTTTGCTGTTTGCAAACAAAAGCAAACTCCAATTTCAGATGCATTCTGTCCTCAAAACCACAGCTGAAATATTTTTCTTGTTCTTACTCTGAGAATTAAGATTGAAAACAGGCACTTGGAAAAGGTAAATATGAGTACCGAATACTGAAAACTAAATTAAACATTTACTTGGAGCTGGAAAGAACAACTTAGTTTTTAAGTTTCTTTTCCATCATACAGAAGTCACTTTTGAATAGGGATTTGTTTTTCTTCAGAATAAATTAAAACTGAGAGCACAGAGCATATCTGAAGAACAAAAGGATTAAATCTAGAAAAGCTAAGACAATTTCCTGCAAGTACGCAGGTAATAATGGCAAACTACAGACACTGTAATGTGGAAACAACAACAACAAAACCAAGGAAGAGAAGCAGGAATTCTAACTCTTCTATGTACTTGATAAGCAAGAATGTGTGGTAAAGCTGATGCTTGTAATGCCACTGTAAATGGAAAATAGAAATGGATGTTTTATTAAAGCTCCCAGTCACAGAATATAAAGACACTAGAAATTCTTCCCATCTGGACACACAAAATTACCTATTAAGATTACAGAATCATTTAGGTTGGAAAGTCCAAACATTAACCCATCAGTGTCAGGTCCACTACTAACCCATGTCCACAAGTGCCACTTCTACACGTCTTTCAAATACTACAACTGCTCTGGTCAGCCTGTTCCAGTGCTTGACAACACTTCTGGTGAAGAAATTTCAACCCCCTGCGGCTCAACTCAACACTGTTTCCTGCTGTCTTGTCACTTGTTACAAGGGAGAAGAACCCGACCCTCACCTGGCTACAACATTTTCTGTTTTAGAGGGAAGTAACTCTAAAGGGCCGACCCTCTTTCTCCAGGCTGAACACCCCCAGCTCCCTCAGCTGCTCCTCATCAGACTTGTACTCCAGACCCTTCCCCAGCTCTGTTCCCTTCTCTGGACACGCTCCAGCCCCTCAATGTCCCTCCTGAATTGAGGGGCCCAGAACTGGACCCAGCACTCGAGGTGTGGCCTCAGCAGTGCCCAGCACAGGGGGACGGTCACTGCCCTGCTCCTGCTGCCCCACTATTGCTGACACAGACCAGGTGTCCCCGGCCTTCCTGCCCACCTGGGCACAGCTGGATAATGGTCAGCTGCTGTTGACCAGCACCCCCAGGTCCTTTTCCTCCAGGCAGCCACTCTGCCCCAGCCTGTAGCACTGCAGGGGTTGTTGTGACCCAGAGGAGGTTCTGACACTTGACCATGCTGAACCTCAGACCACCAGCCTTGGACTACAGATCCAGCCTGTCCACATCCCTCTGCAGAGCCTTCCTGCCCTCCCACAGATCATCAATCTGCCTTAGAGGGCATTTGATCCCCTTATCCAGATCACTGATAAAGAAATCAAGCAGGACTGGCCACAATACTGAGCACATCTAAAGGGCAAGTGTAGCTAAAGACAGTGTGAATGCAAATTGCTGACTTCACAATAACCATGAAGAACTAAAAATATCAACAAAAAGTGCCTGATTTTTTGTAAATTTCTGAATCCAATACCCTACCATTTCATGACATTTTGCATCCTGGCAGTATCTGTAAGAGGTTCTTAACACAGGGCTCCTTAACACAGATCTGACTGTGAAACTTTTCTCCTAACTGACTAGAAACACTGATCACCTAAAGCATGTAAGGAAAAGAAAAGCTTTGGAATATATGATGAATGTCAGAAATCAATGCCATTTTCTAGTACTCTGGAAAAGAAAGAATTTTATCATAATAAAGATAAGGATCATTTAAACATTTAAACCTGGGGGCAAGGGAGTGTATTACAAAAGCACTCTCTCGTGCAACATTACTACTGGTAGGAACAGAGAAGCTGAATGAGTTGGGAACAAACATTCCTGCACGAGGAACAAGAAGAATAAAGGTACACGCCTGTTATGCTTATTCTTTTCCCCAAGCAAAAGGGTGGCCTGGGCAAACCTTTACCTCTCTGAAGACCCTCTCCCAGCTCAGAGCATTATAGTCCTTCCATTCTAAAATCCATACCTGCTATTTCTCCTTTCCTGAGATAAAATTACCTATGCTTTAATCCACAAGTATTTTCTATCTCAGGTATCTTCTATTCTGCAATGTTTTTGAAGGCTTGACCTCAGAGTTCCCCATGTACCCATGTCATAGCCCACACTTCTCTTGCTGAAAATACATCCTAACTCCATGTGGGCCAGTCAAACTGTGGGAGTGATCAAACTCCTGGATCCCTCTTCTCCTTTATTCCCAAAGGCCACCACCACCTTTTATTAGGTGAGCCTGCTGTCTTGCTTGGGCTCTCTGAGAAAAAGTGGTTTGCCTATTAACTTTGTAAGAGATTGAAAATACCTGCATTGCACTTATGAAAACATTACGAAAGTGAAAAGAAGCCAGGTGCAGGTAAGAAGGCACCTACAGTAGCACTCCTCACACGAAGTGACTTATTTCAGCAATACATGTGCAAAATTTGCAATAGCTGGAGTTAATACTTAAACTTTTCTTTTTTTTTTTTCTCCAAGCCTTTTGGAATATAACAGTAAAGGCTGCTCTGTCCAAAACAGATCAAAGTCGCCTCGAGATTATCAAGATAGTTGAAAGATACTATAAACTCAATGACAGATTCAGCATTGCAGAATCTGAAAATGTTTTACATAATCAATTAAAACTTTGAAAAGAAGAGAGAAAACATTTTCTGAGTTCCTAAACTGATCAAGGTTCCAGCTGACAGCAAAAAATCCTAGGATTTTTTCCCTAAACCATAGCTGCACACGCTATTGCTGTGACTGATTGGTTTTATTTTGAATTCTTTCTCTTTTATTCCCATACATCTAAAGCTGCTTTTATTCCCCATGTGATATCATCAGATCTTCAAGATTTAAAGTCTATGTCAGCAAAAAAAAAAAACCAACCAAAAACCAACAAGGCTTTCCATCTTTCACAATCTTATGTGCACCAACTCTCATTCAACAAAAGACCTGTCAGTAGCTCCATTATCAAGTACAGTAATAAGCTTAACTTCTGTGTGCAGTTCTAAGCCACTTCCCATAGGAACTACACAAATGCTTCTTTGTTAAATCCTGATTCAAGATTATGGACTTTTTATCTGCAAACTGCAAGGTGCTTCAAAACCTCTAGTACTGGAATCCTTGGTAATCAGATGAGTGACAATACACAAAGTTGCACCTTTGATGATTAGAGAATCATAAGCATCTTACATGAGGAATGGAACAGAGATGTGTAGATAGGTAAGTTCACTCACCTAAAGGAAGAGCTTTGTGTACACATGCTAAAAAAGTATTACACAGTTTCTGTATTTTATCTGAAACAATCTTTCCTCAAGATCTATATAATTAGGACATCTCCATGAACTGGGGAACTAGGTTCTTCCATGATAGGTTGTATCTTTAGACCCCACACCTTTCAGATTGAACTTTAACTTTTATTTATTTATTATTATACTACATTTTGGACAGATATCTCAATGAGGAGATTCAGGCACTTTGTAAACTTTAAAAGAAATTTGTGCCTGTGCATTTCATATATATGTGCTCAATATTGTTTACAATTCAAGTGTTGTTATTTCTTTGTTTGGCCTTAGCACCAATATTTACAGTTGCCTGAACAGAGGTAAATGTAAGAGGGTACACCTAATTTATACAGTCCATTTCCTTTGCATTAGAGACCTCCCTCTTCCTAAAATCAAATTAAATAGTATTATGCACTATTAGAAAGTAATCAAATTGTACTTTATTTTACTAGAAAGACTACATTGTTGACCTTTTTATTTTGATTAAAAAATAACAGGAATGCATGTGAAATTTACCAGTACTGTATCTGACTTACGAAATGCTCAGCAGCATTAGAAGTCAAATATGTTAAAAAAAATATTTAAGCTGCTATCTAATATTTTTCTTTTCCCTTAAGACACCTTTGTAGGATGTGTGCTATATCTGTACTCTAAAGGCAATTTTTCAATTATGACTATAAAAGAAACAGACAAATTCCAAGGTGTTTTTTTCTGTCTGCATGTTTGTACCTGCAGGTCCTGATAACCAAATATATGTGCAAACACATGGCTGGTGGCAAACCCCTCTACATAGTTTCACAAAAAGGTATTGTGTATATATATACGTAAATATACACACAAAGCCACTCTATCTTCAATCTCTTTTACCAAACCTGTGCAAAACCTCGCTGGTTATAAATCACAGCTTATAAGAAAATACGGATTGCAGAGGGAATAGCAAATTAGGTTTCCTTCAGTTAGCAGTTTGTATTAGTTTTAAAGTGTACTTGTATATTTATTGATTAAAGGACAAAATAGATTTCTTCTTTCCTTCTTTTTTCTTAGCAGTTACATTTGATCAGAATGGTTTCTTAATCCTCCTCCTTTAATTAAATGACAATAACACAGCATGGTAGAGAAAACAGGTTCTGTTTACACAGAATTGTTGAACTTCATCTAGGAAAAATAAAAACTGATATGCCCTTAAAGAACAGAAGAGAAATAAAAGAGATCATCTAGATAGCCAAAGTGAAATTAGTCGGTGTTATGTTTTCTTTAGTGACATACACAAGCATCACTTCAGGGATTTATAGGTTAAAAAGGGATACTCTAAAATTTTGATCAAGTAGGTACTGTTTCACAGCTGTCAAAAGTATCCCCTAATTAAAGTGGGTCTTTTAATTCCATATCAACATGTTTTTCCAGTTTCTTGGCATATACAGGAACAGTCCCATGTAGGGACAAAAAGAACAAACTCTTCCATGAGTCAAAACATTAAGTGGCTTCAAAGAATTACTCCTAGGCTCCAGTGTCACCAAACCCAACACAAAATGCACTCACCACCATAATTCTGACCGATTAATGTGATGCAACTAAAATGCACAAATCAAAGAACAGGTACTGGAATTTCGAATATGTTACCAAGCTCATTTTTCCTGAAAAACATAGCTCCAAATACTTTTTCGTTTATAGTGTCACCATTTTGCCTGGCCTATCCAAAGTCCTGAAGGATGCCCATGTTTCCATGTTAGCAGCTCCATGTTTCTCTGTCCAAATATGAGTCTAAAATGTAAGTACGGCAGGGCCACTTTAGGACATCATTAGTTATGATCACAGCTCCTCAAGGATCTGAAAATAGCTTCCAATCGCCTAGAGTACTTTAGTCCCTCTAAAACATCAATCAAGAAGAATTGGTACACCAAGTCACAAAATTTTATGGTAGTGGAAGAAATGAAAAAGAGCCAAGTATAGACTAACCATAAAGGTTACATTCTACTGATATTTTCAACTTCACTGGTGAAAAAGGTATAAACCTATGCTTTTAGGGAAATAGCAGAGATTCAGATGAAAAGTTAGAGGAGCACAGGATACATCCAATACACATAACTTGGGATTTGGTGCACCAGACCAGCAACTGGTTATAGTTAATTACGCTATATGACCTTTTACCAGGCAGTAAAAGGCTAAAGATGCTATAGTCTCCTTGATTTCACTCTTCGTACGAAAATGGTAGCAGCAAAACTGGCAGGTGAGGATGTGGGAGCACTTATTGCTACTCAAATATTTCCTCATTGTGCCTGATTTCAAAACAAAATGAAAGCTAAAGAAATCATGTTTTACCAACATGAAAATGTAGCAATATCCAAACAGCCAGAAAGAGGTTTTATTTTCTTTCCCAACATCCCCTCACTGGCTTAAAACAAAGCAGTAGGCACTATAACACTGTCACTAATTTTTAATGACATTTCAATGTTCTTTCAAAAAGAAAACAAATATAATTCATTCACAAGGCATTTGGTTTTTCCTCTAAATGATAAGTTAAAATGTAATGGTGAAACAAGTGCTCATGGCCTAAGGAAAAACTCAGTGTGATAAATATGCAGCATAAAAAAATACTCCTAATAGGAGGAGCCATTGGTTGACTAACCAAGAAATAGAAAGTTATTCTCATTTGTTGACACTTGTTGATTTTTTTTTTTAAGTTTCACATTCGTTTCAAATGCAAAAATAAGACACTTTCCCCACAAATACAATACTGTGGTAAGATCTGGGTTATATTGGTGGTTATGAAAAGGATGGAGTCAAAGCTGACTCACAGCTCACCAAAAGATGTAAGAAGGTCAATGACCACAGTGCACCATGTGAGATTTAGGTTAGACATTAGAGGCAAAAAACAAATGTCTTTAGCAGTGTAAATGAAGCAATGACCCTCTTCTCTGGAGGTTTTTAAGAAATATTCAGGCAAAGCCACAGAGAGCCAGAGTAGACCTCAAGGGCTGGTGACATCGCCACCCTGGGTGCCTGGCTGAACTGAGTGACACAATAATGGTCTCCTTCAATCAAAATTTCTATGGTTTATTGATTATACCAAATTAATAGTATGGCTAATGCTCTAATGCAAGACTTAGACCTTTGAGAAACCCTTACCAACAATAAGCAATGATGATTTCATACTTGACAGTTTTTGTTTACTGGTTGCTCACTAAACTTCAGGACAGTAATTTTTTCAATTAAATTGAGAAATTACTTCCATTTAAGATTCATTAATCACATACTCATAAAACAAGATGCATGAATTAATTGGCTATTTGAGAGAACACACATTTTTAAACATAAATTTGACATGACAATGATTAGTGATGTAGACCTACAGATTTAATCAAGGAACATACTTGATTTCATACTTGAAGCAGTGAGAAATGCTTTTACTGTATCTTCCAATTCAAATTATTTACACAAAATGCAATGTATAATTTCAGTGCTTTCAAAATTTGGTAGTATGAAAAAATCCTTTTCCATTTCATCTTTATTCTAATATTCATAAATAGTAAAAGTACCATGTTCCTAGATTTCCCAAGTTTCCAAAAGATAATTGAGTTACATCATATATATCATACATTTTATTAAAAAGACTTTAAAAAACTCAAACAAAACACTGATCTAGACTCCCATCCCCCCACCTTCCCCCCTCAAAAAAAGGAAAAAAAGGCGTTAATGTCTAAACCGGAAAGTTCCGTAAGTTTGTACTCTGGATCATTATGTCTAGACAAGAACATTCAAAAATGCCCGTATCTGTAATGTTTTTACAAGTATCTAATCAGATTGAGATCATGGAATATATTTCACTTGCCTATTACAAAATATGTAAAAATGAACAGAGTATCCCAAACCGCACTTTTTAAAGAATTTCAGATATATTAGAATTGTTTTTTTACACTATTTAGGAATTCTCTTCAACCATATTTATTAATTTCTCTTTGTGCTAACAATCTTATGTATTACATTTCTGGGCATACTCTTCTGTACTAGGCATCTTGTAATTAGAAGAAAAACGGTTCAGTATGTATAGCTGAAATTAAGGGATGATGGCACCAAGCCAAAAAGAACTGCAAATAAAGCAATCTTGCTGTCTGAGTGTTCTGGAAAGATACTTGACATTTCAAAAGCTAAAATGATCCCACTTGACTTATGAGAAACTAAAATACATCATTTAAAAGCTACTTTGTGACTAATTCTTTATAGAAAACTCTTCAAATATTTGAAATTGACCAAAACAAAATTTTTATTTCAATTTATTAATTTTTGAAAGCACAGTGATTACTTGATTATTTATGAAGTGAATCACATTCTCTCCATTGGTAACAGAGCAGTTTCTACACTCTGTTCTCTGCAGTGAAGAGTTTATGTTTACAAAGACGGCATGAACTTCTTTGTATAATTCATTACAGATGTAAAAAACAAATGCTTTTGTCACAATAAAGCCAACCCAGAATCACAATTACAGGAATACAGAGGGGAAGTACCACTCATTATATTTCCCTAAATAAATTAGAATGCTTTTGGATGCATCCTCTGTTCTTAGACAAGTTGATAAAAACCCATGCTATTAATTTTTTTTGTTATGTATTTGCTGTTGAGTTGTAATTCATGTTTCAAACTAATATGAAATCCAGTCCCTACTACTTGATATTTAAGTATTTGGCAAATCCAGTACTTACACATAAGAGATCTATTAATGCATACTCATAGTGAGACCTCAGTAATATGTGAAAAGGCAGATAAGTAGTAAAGACAGAATTTGTTTTCACATTCTCCTTTCAATTGTTAAAAATATTTAAGCACTGAACTGTTTAAATTAAATATTTGATTTTTTAAATTAAAAAAATAAAGCTCTAAACCAGCATTTATCATATTGCTGTGGTATTAGCAATTTAGTTTCCTTTTTATTCTGGTCAGATACATTAATATCTTAATCACTATTTTTCCATTCATTTAAAGAAATAAACTAGTTTCTAGGTGTTCATTCTCCGAGCACAATCCTACTACTGAAGACTACAGAAATCATTACAAGAATTTTTCTTTTTTTAAGCTTAGGCATTCAAAATAACTACACTATTCGTATGTCTACAAAGTCATAGACAAATACAAATTCTTTATTTGAATTTTTTAAGGCAGACAGATAGATTATGGTCAAAATTTGATTTTTCTTGAGTAATTTGAGTACTACTGGAATTCAACAACAAACCAAAAGAACATACAAAAGAGAATATGGAAAGGAAATTCTTCCACCAACCAAAAAAAAAGAATTTTTTAAAAGTTTTAACTTAGTTTGAGTAATTATGATGAAACAACTGTATTACTTGCAAGGTTTAAACATCAGTTTTTATGTTTAAGAACTGTGAAGGAGCTTCTCCCTTTTGGATGCCAGCTAAAGAAAACAGTCACTTTCATTTAGGCAACACTGTAGAAACATGCTAACTCGAAAATCTAATTTGTAAAATATGTTTTATAGTGCAGTAAAAAGGGAGATCATAAAACTGGCTCCTAGAATTTAGGAGAAATAAATCTCAAATGCAAACTATCAGTCACATTAAAATATGATGCAACTCCTTACTTGTATGATTACTTATATCAACAGGAGTTTTTTATCATATCCCATTAAATGGAAAAAGACTAGGTAAATTCTGGTTTTTTTCCCTTCTTTTTGAGTTCTGTTTCTCTTGGAGAAAAATACAAACTGCTTTAAAATTTAGAATTACAAGAAGGAATGTTAAATTATCCCCTCTGAGACTAATACTATGTTTATTTTTGAATAATTTTAAATGTAGGATTTTTTAAAGTATATTGTTAATAGCTACTCAACAAATAATGTGGTTTAGGGGCAAATTTTAAAAAAATTCAAAAGTACAACAAACTAAATATGAACTTGGATTATATCAACAGTATATTAATGTGAGTTGTAATTGGTTTTTATCAGAAAATATTAAATGTTTTAAATATTTAAATTAAATTACTCTATCCAAGCCAATATTCTATTCTATCCAATAAATTCATGCTAAATAAAGTTTTACAACTGTTTTTGCTACGTAAATCTACCTCTGACTGCAAATCAAATGTTCTGTTAGAACTGGTATTCTTCCTTGTACTGTGACATAACAGATACCATTTGAAATGAAAGAATAAAATGACAATATATTTTGTTGGTAGTCTTATGAGGGGCAAAATCAAAATTTTCAAAAAAACCAATATAACAACGACTGTAATAATATGATCATGGCACAATTTACATGCAATCATTTATCTGTACTTTAAATCAGTCTTGAGCTCCGAAGACAAATGATTAAATATATGACTTATGCCGTGTGGTACCTCACTGGAGAGGCACTCAGCACTCTGGTTTTAATACAGGGGTTAATGTGGGCACTGGAGGAATAAAGTTTTATGTTACTTTTTTAGGTCACACAAAAAAATAAAATACAAAAAAAACCCCAAGGAGAACAGGATCGAGATCTTGAGTTAAATGGAAGTCTGGTATTATATTAAAGTATCCTAACACAGTAAATAAAGCAAGAACATGAAAATGTATTTCTGGCAGCACATGCAGAGGATTGTGGCCATTTCAATTTTTGTTGTATCAGAAATATGTGTCTTGGAACTCAAAAATCAGGTGTATTTTTCCTAAGATTAACTTAAGCACTTCTCTCTAGTGATAAAACGGCACAAAATTAAACTTTCTATTATGACTGATAAATTGCTGCCAAATTTCTCACCAAAGTATTGAAATAACAACACAAAGCACGATGCTTCCCACAGAAAAGCTTAAATTAAAATAACAGTACCTGTGGATCTCTCTACAAGACAAATCAGTCCTGAAGTACAATACATCTCTGTTTTCCACATTCAGAAGAAGAAACTGGGAGCAAACTGTGTATAAATCATAGGCTTCTGCTCTGTTCATCTTGACAATTCAAAAGTGCATCTACATTCATAGCTTCCTCCAGCTGGCTATTATACATTATTTTTAAGGGTATAGGTTAAGGGGGACAATCCACCTTCCAGTATGACAAAAAATAGTTTGAAAGTTTGTCTCATCTCATTGCTCATACAGAAAATCCTTTATTATGTACCACAGGACAAAGGATTTGCAACTGTCTGTTATTTGAGAAATATGTTATTGCAGTAATTTATCTCACTGTATGGGTCTTGAAGATGCACAGTGGTATCTCAAATCAACTTCTAATGAAAACTGCATGCCATTTTTGTGGCATTGGGAATACTGATAAAATTTGCACAGGAACAAAATTTAGGGTTTTGATAGTTATGAATTATATATGGTTCTGACAAGATTATTCAAGAGCTCTTTTCTGCTTTGGGGATTACTTTTGATAAAGTTTTAATTTGACTTTTCCTTATTAATGATTTCCACAGACAGGTGACTAAACTTTTCTATCCACTCCTGAACATTTCCTAAAAGTTACTAACAGAACTGAAAAACTATGTTCTCTCATAGAGTTCCACTCCCAAAATAAATCAATACACAATTATCTTTCCTGACATTAATAAGCCTCTTGGTTTCAAGATCAACAGGACCCCTTATGGAAACGAAAGTAGGTATCAATAGCTGCGAGACTATATGAGAGCAACTACTCCAAACAAAAATAACAATAATAAATATAAATATATAAAATAAATAAAATAAATAAATATAAAACCGAACAAGTTTTAAAATGTCCTTACAAAAGCTCTACACTGTCATTTTTCCTCCTAGCTGAAGGAAAAATTTCAGAGGTTTTGAAATATGTGAAAAGACTACAACTTCTTCCTGCACTCCAACATAAACAGTAACGCCATTATAATGACGGAAGAGGCAGTAAGTTATAATAGGTACTGCTGGTTTGTTAAACTACATAAAACTCTGAAACTCACCTCTATTGTTAGAATAAGCTTTCACTGATCCTCGTAATTACCAGGGTTTCAATGGAAATACTAGCTTCGGAATTCAGAGAGAGTGAACATTTTAATGCCTGTTACTAGCTGCTAGATTTTATGAAAGGAAATAAGTATCATTAATACATACAACAGGGTACAGATTGCTTGCCACCTACTTATTCTTCAGGTAATTTAATTATACTCTACTAGCATTAAAGTTGCAATCTATGCACAGAAAACAAATACTAAAACCAAGCAAAGAACCTCAAAATATGGTACTAAACATCAACAATCCGGCTGACTTACTTCAGTCAATTCAGGTTTCTGGATACCTAACAGAACAAAAACTAGAGAGAAAATGTTTTTTGTGAAAAGAAGAGGAAATAGTTTTTAAGAAAGCATATATGCATATATATAGTAGTTAGATACTACTATGTAGTATAATGTATTACCACCACGTTATATATGAACACAAACATACACTACACCACTAAAGAAGGTATCAGAGGCCCTGGTCCTTAAAAGATTATCTGTACATTTACCTACAACCATAAACAAGGTTGTCAGTGTGATCACTGCTTGCTCTCATGGCATCAATAAAAGAGTGCAAAAGAGAAAGAGCCACACACAGGATAGGAAAACCTAATGGGGGAAAGATTTCAGAGACAAAGAGAAACTTGGAATTCAATACAGCAACAATTCAAAGTAATTTTGAAGGACAAAATGGAAGTTGTGTTTATTTAAATTATATAAATTGAGAAAGAAATTGCAAACTAGTAATGGGTAAGGATGAAATACTTTAAACTCAGCACCTGTTCCATTCTGTATATCCATAAATGCTGCACTTATTCCCCAAAAAATACATTTACTTTCTGAGTTATATTGTACAGAAGATGTGGTGTTTTAAAAATAAATTTTAAAAAGCTAGTATTAAAAAAAGGAAATTTTATTGAGACCAAGCCTTAGAGAGATTTGCTAATCCAAGTGAGAAGCAGACGTTAAACATTCTTTTTTGCAAAAATACCCACAGTATGCTTATTCTTTATGATTTACATGACAAATGCTAAATATTGGAGAGAAAACACAAGAAACACTCAGCAGGACAACTTGATCCCTTGATACTTAAAATATTCTACTTTAAAATAGAATGCATATGTATCCTAAATATTTAAACATTATACTTTAATAGTATCTTGGGAAACTATTTTAACATTGTTAGTGGTATCTCACTTCTGAGAAAAGAATCCATAATCCAGTTATGAAAAATAAGCACAAGTTATAGTTCTGTTTTTTTCTTGTGTCAATTGGACTTGATTCAGTATAAATGCTATCTTATTCCTCCAGACTTCTACTTGTAACAGCTATGCCCTATCTATAACATTTTAATATAAAAACTATATAATTCCATTATAGTTTGTTGAAACTCATTTTTTTTGCTTCAGCAAACACCCTCAGCAGAAGAAAAACCTTAAAAAAAAACCCCCATGAGTCCTCAGAGACACTAAATCCATCATTAAATACTGAAAACATGCAATATGAAAAAGGAATAGTACCCATTTTATAAAAGAAAAAGGCTACATAACTAGAGAGCTCTTTCTCAATACTCAGAATCACAACGTTTTCAGCAAAAGACCACAGTTCAGCTCCTTGTGCCAAGCACTTCTTCTGAAAAGCTTTGTGCAATTATGTTACAGCTAGAAATAGAGACTTTTTAAGTTACGCGAAATCCAGAACTACTAGGTAATGGAAATTCTACAAGACAACTGTGAAGACAACTGTCATCTTCTGCAGGTTACTTGACAGGCAACATTGTGAGATAAATTTATTCCCTGCACTCTGCTAACCGCACTCCTAGTAATGACTATATGGGCACTTTATTTTTTCAGAAAGGTCTTCGATGATTTTGCAAGCCACAGCTGTACAAAGTGCTGGATTTGAACACTTCCTTTCAAACATTTTTCAGAGGTGACTTCTTTAGGGGTTTATTTTTTTGGGTGGTGGTGTGTGGATTTGCTTTTTCCCCTCCCCTGTGTTCTGTTAGCGGAAGCTTACAATTTAAAGGTTGTCTCAAAATTATTTTCTGCACCCATAGAGGAAACACTGGTCTGACTGCTTTTCTAAAGTGGAAATAAGGCATTAGACTTTTATCTTTTACCACTGCAAAGAATGTGGTAGTAAAGTAATTCTTAATAAATATGCACTTAACATTACTGCAAGATCAGACCCTTAAAACACCTACTCCTGTTTCATAGGCTAGTTTAGAATCTTTTTATCTTTGAACACAAAATCTCACTTTTGTGTTTCAGAGTGCTTAGCACTCTGCATTATTACAAACTTGATAAGTAATAATTTACTTAAAACAAATTCCCAGCACTAAGGATATCAATAAAACCAAAACTAGAGCATAAAATTGAAGAGACAGTTACACAATTCTGTGTGTGCTTGCTGCCTTAGCTCACTGCTCTGCATCTTCACATCAACCTAATTCATTTGACACACAGTCTCCCCACAGCTGAGAAAGTCCTGCTTCCTTACCGGTTCTTAGGAAAAGCTTAAATACAAAACCCACTATGTTCAAGTAAAGTTTGTGACACAAATCAAAAAAAGGCAGGAAATTCAAAGATAATACTAACAATCCATGCTTAATTCATGATAGCTGAAAAAAAAGGGTGAAACGCCACGAGGAACTAATGTTTAGCTTTAACTTCACTCTGCCTGTGCTCTTGGGCAAACAGGTGCTTATATCAAAGATTATACTAATTCAGTCTGTCCTGTCAGTCTAGATGCATTCTAGTGATTATTTAGCATTTAACAATGTGTTGGATGTAAAGAAACTTGTAAACTAATTGTCAAAATCCTAACATGTTACCCTCTAACAGATATCATGAATTAAAAATACAACTTGAGAAAATTATGCTAGACCTAAAAAAGGATATAATAGCATAATTTCTTTCAGAAGTAAACAAAACACATATTTTGTATACAAAAAAATGAAATTATTTATTTTGTAATGCAACATGAAATAAAGAATTCTTTTTTTCTCATCAGTTAATAGCTCTCAGTATGTATACAAACTTCAATTGTTGTTTGAATCCTAATTTATCTGCATATTATAAAGAATATTTAGACCATTTAGAATGGTCAGAAAAATGTAAGAGAAAGGAATGTAGCCTGTGGCTACATTATTAGAGTGTAAGGGATTTTATTTTATCTTTTAGGTTTCCAAATAAAATGTAGAAATTTAGTGCACTTTAAAAATACTTAATTACATAAAGAACATCTATGCCTGGTAACTTTGTATACTATCTATCCTATGCAGAAATTAGAAAAACAAAAGAAGGAAATTAATAAAATGACAAAGATCGCACTTCACTGCCTTCTCTAGAGGACCTCACACATAATACCCTATTGAGTCAACTGAAGGACAACAATAACAGGTTTGCTGTAATTATTTTCTTTATTTACTGAAGTTATTTTTGATAAATTAATGTATCAAATGACTAAAAATTTTTCTGGATATTAGCAATATTACTTTTTTTCCCCAGTTGAGTTACTAAGCAAATATTATCTTGTCCCAGACAAAATCCTGCATCTGTACAAACCTGGTGTCAAGATTTTAATTGTCCAAGCAAGGACAACTCTGTGTTTCACCCTCAGGATTATCAAAAACAGAGAATAGTTGCACAGGACTGTGTGCTCCCATCCAGTGACAGCTCACAGAGCCTCAGACACTCACTGGTGGAGCCTGAACCACTGCATGTGTGAAGTTGTTAGTCTTTTTAAGACCATGGGACAGCACCTAAAAGGAACCTAAAAGGTTCCCTGAAGTCAGGCAGGTGCTCCTTAGCTGATTTCCTCTACCAAGGACATGAGGGCTTCAAAAGCCTGTGAGTGACAGCAGCTGCTCTTCTCCCCTTGAGAAGAGAGACAGATCCTTTGATAAAAGGTTCAGCACTGTAAGGGGCTCACTTTTTAACTTGCCAGCAACAAAAGTAGATGCAAAAATGTCTTCAACTGAATGGCCAGAAAATAAAAGGGCCTGGCTCAACCCTGCAACACTCTTGTTAACCTAATTAACATTCACTTGTTAACCTAATTAACATTTCACATCTTGAAGGCAAAAAATTGACTTCCTTAGAAACCATAAATTCTGCTTATAAATCCTACTTTGTTACAGTTTGTTTTGCATTTTCAGCTCAGATATTAAAAGCAAAATTTATTTGTTAGGTTGGCATGCTGAGATATGCTGAAGATAATAATGCTAATCAATTAGTCAATAAAAAATTCAAAAAATCAGTGTATTGGATGTTTTACGGGATCCTTAATAGCAAAAATAGTTCAATTTTTAAGTGAATATTAAAGTGTAGTATCAATATTACCAACAGAAAATACTCTCAAATTCCCAGTAACTGAGTGCAATGATGCTAAGTGACTGCAGATCACAACACGATAGTGACAGATGGGCCTTAGTATACAGAAGAGAAGCGGAGGTTGGATAGAGCTAATCAGCCAAATGCTATATTTGTTCTCCACTCATTCATTCTCTGAAACATTCTTCCTGCCTTCCATGTAGCTATGCATACTTCCTTTTCTCCCTTTTTATTCCTTCATAAGCAAGGTTTTCTCTTTTCTCTTTCTTAGGTTTATTTGCTTCAGTTTTTCAGTTGTTTCCCTACTTGGGGGAAAATCACGTTTTCCTCTGAGTAAGTGCAGTGAATGAAGGGTGAAATCAGTTTGAGAGATTATTGATCCTCAAGACATGGATTCCATTATGCCCACAATAACTTTCCACATGGGTTGTCAGAGTCAGAAGGGACAAGAGTAGGGCCCATAGACCTGCAGTTTACAAACAGAAGGGACAAGTCTGCCTTCTGACCCTGTCCAGCGCCTCTCTCCTTTCAGCGGCGACAAGAAGCACCTTCATTATTACCACCTTATGTTCCACAGACAATTTCCTCCCTGAATTTCCACAAGACATTTCACGAATTCAGAAATTCATCTTGGACAAGTGCTGTTGAGCTTAGAAAATCAATTTTCAACTCTGACAACATCTGTTCTGCCCATGGAAGTACAAATAACAGCAGATCAGAGGAAAGGGCATTAAAGGCCCTGTGTTCCCTTGCCTCTGCCATGTCCCAAGCTCTGCAGCTGCAACAGCTGCATGGTGGCCTCATGTTCCAACACTGTGGACATAAGATGAGCAGAACTCTGCAGAACAACATACCCATACCCTTGAATGCACAATCCAAACCCCAGTGAAGTGCAGAATTTGAAAAGGAAAATAGAACAATCAGTTTGTGACCAGTGGAATGGTAATTTATCACTTAGTAATTCTTTATAAAAATCTAGGGAGTATAAAGTTAAGAAAAATAATATGAGAAACAAAATAATCAGCAAGTCTGAAATTATTATCTCAAATATACAATTTGTAAATCCTACTGAAATTTAGGCATATAAGTGGGAGACAGACATTTGAGAATCTGGCCTTATGGGAAAAATAAGTGTCTTATTTAAGGTCAGTATCTTACTCAAAAAAACAAAGTAGCCTTTCCAAACAAACACTAAAAGTTTTTGTATTCTAAATAAAAATATCTCTCTTTCTATGTGGCCTATCAGAGAGAATATTTACTTACTAAGATCCTCCCCTCTATTTTACCATAACAGCAGTTATGGTAGCATCAACCTTATTCAACGTTATTCAAATTTTATAGCCTACAACAGGTGATCAATCCACATGCTTGCTTATTTGTTATGCTTTTGCAGCATCTAGAAACACACATATATATATTTTCTCTCAAATGTTCTCCTGGTCTTCCGGACTATTCAAAGCAGACCCTACCCAGCCTGCTCGGTAATTGCTAATTCTATGTGGATACTTTGCAGAAAATATATACATTGACTTTCATACTTCCAACCACAGATATTTTTAAGCAAGTAAAACACTTTTTATAAATTTCCTATCTTTATGGATGAAGGTTTTGAAAATTTTTATCTCTTCATTTCCAACACTTTTGATAACGGTCCCTGTGAACTCCGGTTCAATCTTCACAAAAAATAAAGATATATTACATACCATAGTCTGTGATCTTACAGGACACTAAATACAGTTCTTTCAGGTTCCGTCCTTCTCTGGCAATCACCTCCACACATCTGGAAGACACAGTAAAATTACTGTTGTAAGATAGTAATTCACTTTTAAATATCAAGAGTACAATCAACAACTAAAATGTACTGTATCTCTGTTTCTTCATTTTGCAAATGGCTCCATACATTTCACTGAAAATGAATCTGGCTACATGTTTACACTCCAGAATAATATTTTAAATTGAATGCCTCTATATAGATATTCCTCTAAGTCTCTGAAATGTGAGTCGCTTGAAATGTATACAGACAAGCACTCTGGAAAATTACACAAATGTGAATCTTCATTTTTTTATTACTTTGGAAAGTTTCTGTTGCAAATTTTAAGCTTTGACAGCTTTCTTCTAGAGAAGAACTATAAATGCACTGTAATGAGGACAAAATATAAGAAAATGTAATTTTAAATTCATGTTTGTATTTCTTCAGTGATTACTGCATGAGTCAGCATTCATCAGGTCATGAAATGTTACACAATCATGGTGTTCCAATACATTGCTGGAGAAGTTTGTACAGATGAGAAAACAGCTCATTCATCTGCCTTATCATAACTGTGATGAATATGAACGAAACATAGAGGTTTGTACGTTACTCTTGCTGTTTGACTTTTGTAAGCAATAAAATTAATACGAACTAATTAATGAAATTAAATAGGAGCTTATTATGTACTTGTGACCAAGCCTATGTTACAACGTTATGTTACCAACTGCATTATTTATAACCTATCACTCAGAAATCACAGAATCATAAAATATATTTTCAATTCTATTAATGTAGCCCAGTTGTTCATTAGATCAGCTAGCATGACTATTGTGTTTCTACACAGATACATTTTTAAAAGTGTATTGGATGAATTGTAAGAATTTCTTTTGATCCAATATATTCAACTTTAATTTTCAGGTCAATTCCCCAATCACTTACTCTGACATTTAACCCTTGAACAGAACACAAAATTAAATTATTTGCCAATTTCTAAGAAAATAAGTATTGCTGAATTTTTCATGCTTTTGAAACATACATCTAAATTCTCGGGGACTTTTTCCTTCCACTTACCACCTCAAATAGATTGTCTCCTAATCTGATTTAACTGTTCATGCTGGCAATTTTAGATTTGAAAAGCAACCACCTAATTCTTACAACTTACAGTAAGGCAGTAACTGAACATTTGCACTTCATACCTGTTTGTTCTCTCCCTGCTTCCTTCTTCTAAAATGTACAGTGAAGATTCACTACTACTAATAAATAGTTCACCTCTAGCAGAGTACCTTACAGTTCCTGTTATAAATATTTAACCCTGGAAAACTGTGAGAACCTGACATATAATTTTTTTTTTGAAATTCTTATCATTAGGTTACCTTACCTCACGAATACACAAAGAAAAGAAATAAATATTTACATCAGGACTCTGATTTTTAATACAACCTCAGAACTACACATTTTCCTAAAGTAAGATAAGATTTAGAGCACTAAATACACTCTATATACATGTAAAATTTGTTCTGTTCCTGTCAGACATGATTTTTTAGAACATACTCATCTTTGTTGACCGGCTTATTCTGATAACTAAGCCATGAGAAAATATTTTTATTATTTATTCAAGAAAAATACTTCCTAATAATGAGATTTTATTGTTATTGGTAATATGAATAAAAAGAAAATCATTATCATGTATTTTTTAGTACTGTTTTCATTAGGCATTTCAGTAAATAAGATATAGTTGAAGAGTCAACAGACACTGAGTTTAAAAGAAGCTTTCATTATCATACACATAATTTGGCAGAGCAAACACTTCTTATCCTTGGATAAAATTTCTGAACCTAAAAACAAATTTTGTAAATTGTACCTTAGGTTCTAAAAGTTTTCAAATTATTTTTGGTAATTTTTACTCACTGAGAGACAACTAATCTAACAAAAATGAAATATAGCAATCATGGTCTAAAAATACCACCACACGGAGGTCAAGATGACATAAACAACTAACTAATTTTCTCTACAATTTCAGTATCACACTTTTTCTATCAGTCAGGGTCAAAGCTGCATTATCTACACAAATACAAAAGCACTTGACTGTGTGACCCTTATAAACGTATACTTTAATCCTTCCAGGTAGTGCCAGCTCTCAGGGTTAAAGTTTTTTAAAGTGACTTGAGTGACTCCAGTCCTGTTCTCAGTGACATCTTGGAGTGTAAATGAAGTCTTCACTTTCTCCTACTGGGAAAAGAAAACCTTCACAGTCTGCAGCTACATTCATTAAACAGGGAAGAAAGGACCCAAAATATAAAAAGAAAAAAGGTTAAAAAAAGGTTCTTTGACTGCCTCATTTCTTTCTCTTTTTTGAAATTAGGAAAATCATCAAACATCTAAAAGAATGAGGCAATGGCATATCTAGTTTGGAAAAAAAATATATATAGCTAAAATATTGAATTGAATTTATGTGCTTTTGTGTGCCTTCTATCCCTTGCATAAGTCAATCTAATTTCAGTTTTAATTTCTATTACCCTTTCTATAGATCATCCTCATGTAAATCAACCTGCAGAGACAGAAGAAACACTTTATATGGCCTCATTTGCCTCTGCTCTACAGACAATCACACAATACATAATTGCTTGTAACAACTGACTTCTTTGCAACATAAGGAAAAATAAGAGTAGTTGTGTATTTATTGCTTTTACCTTTTAATCTTTGTTAAACATGACAGCAAAGAAAAAGGTTAAAAGAAAAAAATCAAATTAACCTTTTCTAGAAAGCAAGGATCATCTTAATGCTGTTGCAATAATCCATCAAAATGATGTCAGATTATTGTCATATCTATCTTTGGAAGTATTTATATTTATGATGTTGTTGAATTAGACAACAAAGAAGCATAACCTAAAAAAGAAACAACCCAGCATTATACTGGTAAATAAATGAAGAAAAGTTTTTATTTAAAGCTGTGGAAAATTCAAAAGAAGTGATCACACCAGAAAACTGAGCCCCATAAAATTTGGGGACTAATCCCTCTCTGTCAGGGACCTAAGAAGGACATGGTGGCAACAGCTGTGTGTCTGAATTTATTAGATCTCTTGTCCCAATGTTACTGAGCAGGCTTTTATCAGTTGCACTAAATGTATTAAAAATAAGCAATTGTCCAGAAAGAAAAGAGATTTTTACACTCAAAATAACATAATACCAAAAATGAGCCAAGGAATTAAAAAAACACAACCCTATATTTAGAGCTTTACAAACATACATGTCTGGATTCAGAGCTGGCCAAAGTTAAAATCTTTTCAGTTCCTATTTTGCATATGACTATCATTTAGAACTATGTAACACTTTAAAATATCAAAACAGAGAACAGGAAAAATTTTAGGAAGACACTGCTTATTTATTAAACCTGAAAATATTATCCAATAAATGCTTCTACCAAGCTTTCCCTGGATCTACTTAATATTTTATTAATACTGTTCTCTGATAGACTGCTAGGCAATTCAGTTTTATTGCATTTGATTCTAAAAGTAAGAAATTGATATCACATCCTGGGAAATTTACAGCGCAATCAGGAGCAAGAAAAAGGCAAAAAGCACAAACTGGTTTGACATAAACCAACCAATCCAACAACATTATGGTATCAAGTATGTAACTCAAAATGTACCTATATACTGTTAATTCAAAACAGAGTTACAAGACCACAAAAGTCTGTAAGATAACTGAGCACTGTGATGTTGAACATATCCACACTGAAAACACCCCAGAATTCATGACATTCAGAGACTAATAAACCTAAGTTTGACTCTTACAGTTACAATTTCTTAATATGTCTATTTCAAAAACTAAAAAAAAAATCTCAGGGTGCAAACAATATAACTATAATGTTGCTCAACTTCCGGCAATTGCTATTAGGAGAAAACTCTCCATCTGGGTTACAGAAACTGCAGAAATTTATCCACTAACACATATGTGTGAATACTGCTCTTCCCACCTGGTCTGTAGATACAAAAGATCACTTAGGTCTACAAAGAGTTACTGGTATAAAGCTTCTCTGCCAACATGTCTCTTCAAAAGTCACAAAACTGCACAAAACTGCATCAGTGTGTTTCAGATATATCTACAGGCACCTTCAAATTTAGGCCCATACGATAAATAACTTCACACATATAAATATGTGCAATGATTTCTCAGAATTAAGGTTTATGACTACAGAAAGCTTAAGAGCTTAAAAATAATAATAAAACTCTAATGAACTAGAAAAAATAAGTCATCTGAAACCCTGAAACTTTTCTTCTCTTAGCCAATTGATCTCTATATTTTTTGACCTGAACAAAAGCTTAAGGTTAACAAAGTAAATTGCAAGCTTCTACTTGTAAGAAAAGATAACACAGATCCTTAAGTTTTGCAAAATAATTAGATTTAGATATATATGTATGTGTGTATGTATGAATATATATATATGTTTGTATGTATGTATGTATGTATGTGTATACAAAACCAGAGCTGTAATATTTCTGATCTAAATCTGAAAACATTGGAAAATTGTATTTGTGGCAACTGAATGGAACTAATGAGAAAATATGAGTACAGTATTTGTGGTGTAAGTGGTCCTGGGAGACCTTGTTACAGTCTGAGACTCCAGCCCTGAGCGGAGCTAATTGGAGTGGCCATGTACTGGTTATGAGTGTACAATTTGAGGGAGTGAGTGAGCTTCACCCACCAAAGAGGCATAAAACCCCGAAACATTAACATACCACCTTGGTAAGGTTCAAAATGAATGTCAGTCTGCTTGCAAGTCTTTGGTATTTGATTGTATTTGTCTCTAAGCAGGCAAGTGAACACCTCACTATCCCTTAAATCATAACCAACAGCACTTTTGGGAAGCAAGAGGGAGCTTAGAAAGAATAAAAACAGTAAATCTGCCATGGAAACCATAAACCTCTCATGAAGAAATATATAATGCTCCTCAAAAACCAGCATTTCAAGTGTTAAATTCAGGCAAAAAATAATTAGCTGCACGTGAAATAACACTCAGAGCCATTGGTTTTGATGACTTAAATACTCCAGTGGCAGGGAGTAATGCAATATAACCAAATCTCACCTGTAACAAAACCAAACCTCTGACCACAGAAGCACATATAGTGTTAAGAAACTGATGTAATCTGAGGCCCACTGCAATAGGAAAGAATAATATAAATGCTAAAACTGTGAAAATACTAACATTTTACTGATAGATCTGTAAACCATCGTAAAACCACCTAAAAATAAACAATGAAATTAATATCCTTATGGATACATATTCTTGGTTCAGGATTATCTTTCATTGATCATTTTTATTGACATTATGAACAATAGATCTCTTCCAATGTATTTGCTTTCTAATAATTTATACTAAGAAGAAGTATGATTTTCACTCATTTTTCACTTGCCCTGGCACACAATTGTTACTGCTGTTTCTGAATCACATTCAAAATATATGTTTTAAGGATATTTTAGTTTCAAGACTAAGAGCTGCATCTAAAAGAAACAATATTAACCACAGAGACAGCAAAACAGGATAAGAGTTGTAATCAAAAGCACAAGCAGAATTTGAAAAGCATTTTCTGTCTGGAGCCAATATGCAAAGTGTCACTAGTCATACAAGTTAACAGCAATTATCTCGGAGCAGTCATTAAGTTGTGATTAGCAGGGAGGTATTCTTTAGAAAAATCAATGTAATTTAAAATTAGGTTTGCCAAACAGTTTGGCCACTTACAGCACAGGAAAACAGTAAGATTTTTTTTTTCATGCTGGTACTTATAAATAACCAAGGTAAGGGCAGCCAAGTCCCACAGTGTCTGCTTGTGCTCTGAACCAGTCAGGTGCACGCAAGCTCTAATCAGAGAGCTACACAGATAAATGAATCAGCTTTCTGCTTAAGCTATTATGCCCTGTCTTTCAGCAATAAATATCTATTTCCAAATATTTATTAGTACTCCTATCTAAAATTAAATGCCTCCTGTTACCCCAACTGAACGTAAATCCAGCAAGTAATTAAACCAACAAAGGAGAAATTTAGAAAATTGTTTAATTCCACTATCAGATATTTATAGGTACTAGTATTCCATGTGGCCTGCAGTGGCAGCCAGAAAGGCTGGCTTGGAGGAACTAGACACTGTAACAGACTTAACAGAAATAAACAACTAGGAAAAATAACCTTACCTCACCCCTCAGAAATCTGATTTGCCACAGATAATCATGCTTAAGCATGGAAAACAATTAAATGATATCCCCTACTTTTTTAAGAACTCTCAAATATTTTGGAATTCAGATTTAAATGAAGAGGCCTATATGATGCAGCACTTCAAATATAGCTTCCTATGCCTACTGTGGCAACCTGTCTACTGTCATAAGAAAAAATAAGGAAGTGTTCACTACCAGCAAGCCCATGCATATTCCTTAGCAAACTGTTCTGGATTGTAAAAATAAATAATAGCTTCCTTCCTGAACTGTTTCAGTGGTGCCTTCTGGCACAGTTTCTTGCCTAAAATACTGGCAGAATATTTGCATTCCTCATATGATACTGTTGAATTGCTCTGCTACAGTGGTCAATGGTTCAGAGCCCTAAAGGCCATCAGTGAGAAGTGATATGGGGCCCATATCAGGATCAGTGTTATTTTATACCTTCATTAATGACACAGATAAAGGGGTTGAGTGCACCCTCAGACAGTTCTCAGATGACACCTAGCTGAGTGGTGCAGCTGACACTCCTGAGGGATGGGATGCCATCCAGAGGGCCCGGGACAAGCTCAAGCAGTGGCCCATGGGAATCCCATGAGGTTTAACAAGGCCAAGTGCTGGTGCTGCACCTGGGCCGGGGCAGCCCCCAGTGCCAGCCCAGGCTGGGCATGGACAGAGCCAGAGCAGCCCTGCCCAGAAGGACTTGGGGGTGCTGGGGCTGAGAGCTGGACATGAGCCAGCCATGGGCACTGCCAGCCCAGAAAGCCAAATGTGTCCTGGGCTGCATCCAAAGCCCCGTGGGCAGCAGGGGAGGGAGGGGATTCTGCCCCTCTGTCCCGCTCTGGTGAGACCCCACCTGCAGAGCTGCCTCCAGCCCTGGGCTCCCAGCACTGCAGGGACATGGAGCTGTTGGGGAGAGGCCAGAGGAGGGACACCAAGGTGATCAGAGGGATGGAGAACCTCTGCTATGAGGAAAGACTTAGAGAATTGTGATTGCTCAGCCTGGAGAAGAGAAGGCTTTAGGGTAACCTAACTGCAGCTTTCCAATACTTGAAAGAATCTCGTAAGATGGAAAGGGACTATTTACAAGGGCATATAGAGTTAGGACACGGGGGCATAGCTTCAAACTGACAGAAAATAGCTTTAGTTTAGATATTAGGAAGAAATTCTTTTACTATGAGAATGGTGAGGCACTGGAATGGTGAGGCCAAACTGAATGGAGCTCTGAGGAAACTGGCCTAGTGAAATGTACATATGTCCATGGCAGGGGTGTTGGAATGAAATGATCTTCAAGGTCACTTCCAACCCAAGCCATTCTATGATTTTATGATTAGTGTACTGGTGTAGAAAAATTGCTGACATAGATATTACTTCCTTACACAGTGAAGGTCATGATGGCTTTTCCCTAAGGTAAGTGTAAAGGAAACTGCCATAACTGTTATCTGTTAAATGCAAAAATGTGCAGATTTAGAAAATATTGACTGGACAGTAGCTACAGACAAATTGTGAGTTTGCAGATCGTAGGTTCTATTTCTATATAAATAAGCAAATCCTTGTGAATTCAAACAAGATCCTTGAGGTCCTACCGTCACAGTAGTGTACAAAGGGGGTGGGTGACATCCAGACTCTGAATGTGTGTTATGGCTGAATCTTTAGTTGAAATCATTTAGTAATGATGCTGCACATGGAATGAAGTTCAGAGACAGACCACCACATACCCTGCAAATTCAGAGAGGTGTGAAGGAGAACAAAACAGTACACAGAAGGAAACCTTGAAGTATTGCTATAATTCTTCCTCCTAGTACAAATCACACAAGGGCATACACCAGCTCAGTTGCATCATTTCATGCATGGGGATACTGGGCTTTGAGCAGCGGTGGATTTCATTTTTCCTCAGGTTTTGGAGATTATATTTACATGCTTCAGGCCTCAAGGTGTTTCCTGGAGTTAGAGTTTGATAGATTTTCTTTTTTTTTGTATGTAGTCTTGTGCTATTTCATTAAGACTTACTATAGAGTAAGAGTAAAATCAGCTTTTTTTTCTTAAAAAAACCCAAACAAACAAACAAAAAAAAAACAACAACAAACAAAAAACCTTTCGAGTTTAATAGCAAAAGTAAGACATAGAAACTGTACTGCCATGCTCTTGTTGCATGACAGTGGTAGGTTGGAGATGGATGCACAACACAATACACCTCAAGAGTCCTCAGCATAATTTATTGTCCCAAGCTTCCTTTTATAGTGAGTTTGAATTTCCTGCGCTTGGGAAGCCTATTGGTTGGGAATCTCTGCACTGCCCAGATTGCTGGCCAGTGATGTTTCTGCATCCAGGGCTTAGATGGGATTGGCTGAGGTCTTTGTTCCCCATGGGATTTCAAGGACAAGCCAGGTCAGCCAAATTGGATCTGTTATGATCAGATTCATTTTGTCCAGCTGCAGACCAGCTGTACATTGCTACAAAACTTCACCTGGTATTTTGAAAATAAAAGACTGTGTTTATACAGTTCTGTACTTCTTGATCTCAACCAGGAGAACACACATATGAGAGACTATTTCATCACATTCACTGCTTTATTTTCATACCATAGGGGCTGACATACATTTCACTGCACTTTGCACACAGGCAGATGATCTTACTTATTGAGGTTTACCCCTTAAAACCCCTTTGTATCTCTGACTTTTTTTTCAAATTAAAAAAAGAACCGCTAACCTCTATCAGCTATTCATTAATGTACAGCTTTAAAGACTGCCTTTTCCTGAAAGGACACTGCAGATAATGGTCAATGGGTTGTGGGGACTGAGAATGGACTTCACCACTGGTCTCTCCTGCTAACCTTAAGGAAACAGCTAAACCTCTGCCTCAGTTTCTCCTTTCCAAAATGGAAACATAAAATCATTTTTTTACTGAGTTGCAAACAGATGATTTAAATATTGCAAAGGCTCAGTTCTGTGGAAACATCAATTCCCTATAAAATGAGAACAGCAGTATTGGTAAGACTTATGATCTAAATTTATATGTGATGAACAAAGTTTACATGGGTAGCTTCTTCCATTAGACAGCAGAAGTGGTGAAGTCTTTTACAGGAAATCAGGAAGCTGTCTGCAGAATAGTTTTATCATCACATCTGATATTTCTCCTCTACTGCTGAAGGACATTCAAGTTTGTAGTGAATTTCTGCTTATATAAAGCAATGATAGAGCAGAAGAAGAGCCAAGATAATCAACAAGGAAAAAAATAAAATCCAGTACTCATCATAATTCATGTATCTTTGAAATTGATTTGGGGTCCATTCTCTTTATACTTTAAGAATTAGAGCAAGTTGGTAGATCTGTTAGATTCATTTAATTCTGCTGAAGTTAGCAAAACTGATGAAAGACAAAATCAAGCTCAATGTATTTTTTGACAAATGCTATAAAGAAGAGAGATTACAGAATGTGAGCAATAACTGAGTTCTGCTGTTCTCAGATCTCACCCAAAGGGTAGCAACACAGCAAAGCTTGTATGAGAAATTTGGAATTCTTCATACATAATACCTTACTGGAAATATTTTAGCTTACAAATTTTAGCATAGGAAAAAAAATCTTCATGCCTGTTAAAATTATAAAGCTATTGATTTGTCATGAAGTACTGTCTAAATCTTGATGAGAATGCCAAGGTTCTTAGAACTTTACTTTAACTTGAAAAGAATGCACTGAGACAGCAATGTATTTAAAACAAACAAACTAACAAACAAGTGTAATACCAAAAACTCAACCAACTTAAAGGCAAATTTCAGAACCACTTCATTAAATGATAATGAATTTCTTTCCATGTGGCTGTCTGGCTAGCACTTCTGTTACTGGTACACTGGCAAATGCAACAGAAAACAAGCTTGAAGATGCTCTATATAATTTGTATGAAGCAAAATAGCCTCCTTTAACTCAGACAATATACTAGCAAATATATTATTCGAAGCTGGAAGAGTATTATGTCTTTCTATGTATCATGCTCTTAACAGATTGCCAATTATAGTCTCTAAATGCAGATTTTAATACCACCTAATAATGCACAAACTTCATCTAATGTTATTCAATTCTGAAAATATTTAACAGAGTAACTTTTCATGCAATCTGACTGGAAAATAATCTCTCTAGAAGGAATATTAGGATATATTGTGTCCTTTCAAACTGAAGTGAGAAAACATGGCAGTTTGCAATAGCTGGAAATTTCATAACTGAGCAATTATAAACACATTCAGAAGTAAGTGAAGAAACCGTTTTTGTTCTGTCACATCTTAGGGCACCCTGAGTCTTGTTGATATAGTTCTGATTTTGTTAGGAAATCAGAGGGCTAGTAATTATTCAGTTGTTGTATCATAGCATAGCTCTTAGTTTTCTAAAAGAAACATGACTTCTTGTTACCTGCCTGCACTTACATCTCAGTGTTGTATCACCGGCTACCCCAAACACTATCGGGTTGTTAAAGAGTAATAAACGGTCACCCAAAACAATAGAAAAAAACCCACTTAAGAACAAGTAGAAGAATTTTGACTGAAAGGTTATGAATTTGGTATTTTTCTTCTTAATTTTTCAGAAGTGTTTAACAAACCCAATGGTACAATACAATCTTCTAGCTGAGTGCTCAGTTCATTGATGTGAACATCTAAAGCTTAACAGCCTAAGTTTAGATGTCTTCCCAGTAAGCCTCAACTAATTTTGCACTGAAACAGAACAGAAAGTCATGTGATTCCTTCATGGTATCTCAGTGATGACAGTGACTATTATGGTCTGCTGAAAGACAACCACAAACAGCATCAAATAATTTCTTAAACTGATCCAGACATATCCACAAGAATGTAACTGTCTAAACCATGAGAAATTATACAGTTAATTAAATTCAAAAACCTAAGGAAATTTCCACTTCTTGTACTTTTGCCCCTTGGAAGAGTTCAGGTAAGAGTTCTGTGATGTACTCATAAATCATTGTACATAACTATAATTTCACAGATTTTTCTAGCAGACCATTATTAATAAAATAAATATAAATATCTACGAAATCACCTAACTGCAGATCTAACTTTGCCTATTTTCCTTCCCACAGTAATATATTGCATTAAAGCACTTAGCACTTAACTTTGCTGATAGTTAAAGATTTCCAAAGAAAAGACAGTGTTATCCTATTAACCTTTGCTCTAAAATTTGTCAGTCACTTAAACCAGGTCAAACAGAATAGGAATTGTCAGCCTCTCTGTGTAAGAAGTCATTTCTGTATAAAAGTAACACAGGCACATTTCCCCACTCACCAGGGAAGTTAGGGGAAAAGCAAAGTAACCAGTGTGTGTCCTTGACAGAAACAGTGGGGGGGAGGAATATTTTCCATATGTGCAACTTTGAGAAATCACAGAAGGAACAGTGTACTAATACGTAAGTTTGTGTTGCACTTTTTTAGACAGGTAAGCAGAGCAGACAGCAGAGCAGGCTGGTGGTCTGAGCAAACACATCCACTGTCTAACACATTCCAGGTTTTTAAGAACTCAAAACAAAAACTATTTTCCAAGTTGTTCTGATATCCACCATGTTCAGAATTTCTCTTGCTACCACCACATTTACTGGAATGGCAGCGAATTAGAAAAAAAAGGTAAGAAGAAAACTCTGAAGCCCATTCAGAATTTTAGTAACAAAATCTGTATTTAGAGAACACCTTGTTTACTTTACTATCCACCATATGCAAAGATATTCACAGATTATGTTCTCATTCTCTTAATTCTGGTTACATTACTAGTTTTCAAGTTTCACATGTATTTCCTGCTCCAAGTATTTCCTGGATTACTGGCAGAAGACATAAAGGAGTCTATAACTTCTTTATGAGTTTATAACTCATTGCTAGACACAGTCCTGCAACATTTTGATTCAAATTTTCATCTGGATAAAAGCCTTCTTTATATTCTTACTAACTTGTCTGTACCTAGGCTAGGCATGGTAAATTTGAATTTCTACTTGTCTTTCATCCTCAAAATCCACAGGAGGACTGAAAACTTGGTTTCTAATTGCAAGATTGGAATTCCATTAGGAAGTAAACAGTCAAAGCGATTTCCAAAGTGCAAGCAATGCATTCATATCGGATTGAAAGGTGAATTTTCCCCGTTGCTCCAATTTCATTTTTTGTCAAGTACTTTCAGCAGAAGTACATAGGATGACTCTGGTTGAGAAAGAATTACCTCCCCCATGGAAAAACAAAATACAACATTTCTCCACAAATCATAAACGCAAAATTATTTGCCATGGCAAGTAGTTTAAAATCTGTAATTCCACATACAGATTCTCTAGGTAATGGCCTCAAACATTACCAGGCCTTCAAAGTAGCTCATTGACAAGATTAATCACCTCCACTACTAGTTACTTCAAAGTGTTAGCAAAATCTTAAAATATTTTCTGCACCAGCTAGCATCCTAATGTGCTTATGGAGATGGGTTTTACTTAACATTTTTCTTGGACATAGCAGGAAACATGTAAGAAGTGATATGGCAGGCTAAATCTTTTGCCTAAGGCCATGAATGTAATGCATTAACATTATTTAACTGCCTGAAGATACATATCAGTTCCCTCTAAAACAAACAACTACCAAATTGTACCCCAAAATGCAGAACAAGACTCCTCATATTCCCATTCTAGCCAGTTGTTACACAACTGCATGAAGTTTTCAGTTAAGGCACTGCATTAATAAGTGGAATCCTAATGCCTTTTCTGATTTTAGCGACTTTGGGTTTAATCCTGGATTTAGAAGAGTTCACTTACTATTTCCTCCTGCTATCTGGATGCAGTATTCATGTGACTAAACTTCTGCTTGGTATCTCTGCTGCTTTTTTCTTAGAAAATTATGACAGTAGTTCAGCTTATTTGTGTCATAGGAAGACCAAGGGAAGCATCAGTAAGCAGAGCTGATACATTGGCTATAATGTGATTTCCATTTCCTGTTTGACTTGTTTGTGTGGCTCTTTATTCACTGCACCCTAAGCACCACAAGACATAATTTTGTTCATCGTGATGAAACAAGGTCTAAGCATCTTCAAACTAAGTTCATCCCCACTAATCAACTGAATAAAATTTACCTTCTCTGTGATAAAGTTTGGGAGAGCAGTGAGACTAAATTAGTGTAAAATAGGGTTTCTGTGCTAGGTGGAGCAGTAAGTGGAAGTAGCAGATCATAGAAAACCAACATGACATCTTTTTCTGTGATTACATCAATCAGTTCATACATGTCACCAGTCAATAATTCCTCAGTTCAGCAGGAGCCCAATTTGGTCAGACTAGATGGAGACTATCACAGGTACAAAACCAGAGAATACATTTGTATCCATACCTTTAATCCTGATTTCAGCCAGCACCGAATTCATTTTTTCCTATTCTTTGTGAAGAAGTTTTAGAAGTATTTGTTTCTTAAAAATATGCTGCTTATATATTTGAATCACAAAAACCAAGATTTTCTGAACCTTCCAAAGTTGCAAATAGTGCAAAATGTGACTTTTTCCTAATGAAATTCTCCTACTGTATTTTTCTTGGCTCCCAGTTACATTTTGCATTGTAGATTATGAATCTTGGCTAAAAAAGATTCCTTTCCACTGTATACTACAGTTACAAGCCCACTGTCTCAGCAAAGTGCAAGAAAGAAAGAAAAAGATTTAATTGAATATTTACGTTTAATTTGAATGACTTCTAGACGAGGGTTAATGCATTTTCTTAAAGATTTAGGTATCTCTGGTAACGTCACAGAGTCAGCTATGATCACTGCAGTGCCAAAACCTCTGAACCGTAGACTTCTGAGCAAATAATAACCAGACATCAATTTAGACTAAAATAATACTGTTATGTCAGAGCTTGCTGTCTTTATTATCTTTTTTTAATGCTAAGTCTTTCAGATAAAGATTATTGTATGTAGTGTAAATATTTCAAGGTAGAAATATTAGAACTTCAGGAAAGTATTTAAGAATAATTTAATGCATTAGTATTTCTAAATAATAACAGAGATGGAAACATACCAAATATACAGTATCCGCATATATTTATATTTACATTAATGTAGGGTTTTCTCATTTTTTTGATATAAGAATATAAAAACAGTGAAATAATGTGTACAGATATATTTTATAGAGAAAAAGGTTTTACAAGACCTAATTCCACCCCTCCCTATCATCTACAAACAAAGTACTGCCACCTTGTGTACATAAATTACACATTTGTGAGCCAGTCCACAAGACAATGCTACTTTTCTCTTAAGGAACTCCCACAACTCTGAATACAGTGTTTTGTTTCATGTCAGGGATAGACACGGCTGCAGTCACACTCTGACTACAGCACAAAGAGGTGCAAGTGACATAAAAAGTTGACAAGAAACTTTTTTATAGACTACTCCTCAATATTCATCAGAAGTAATCAATTCCAAACATACAACTTCCAGTCATCCTGACTAAGACCTTCTATAGGATATTACAGTGATTAGAGGTAGTGTTACAATAACAATATTTCAGTGAAATGGATGCAATGAAAAAGGCATCCTAATATAATCCATAAATCTTTGTTATTGTAATATAATGTGTAATAATCCACAATCTTTAGCTTGATTCAAGAAACTGAGATCATGCTAAGCACTTGCAAATGAGACAGATCTAACTGAAACACACATAACTCTTCAGTTGAATCCAGATTGGAAAAATCTTTCTGTCCTTTAAGAACTGTTAGTGTGGGAATCAAGAAACAGCCATAATTCTTGCCTACCAGTTGGCATCAGGTATAATAATTACCACCAACTCCTAGGAGATTATTCTAAACTACTCTCACTCCCTTTTAATATAAGGAATTACGCAAACACTGTCTGTCCTTGCAAAAAATACAACAGTGATCACAGCAATCTCAGATCTTGGTTTCTCTTGTGCCTCTCAACTGGACACAAAAAAATTTTCCCTTTTCTCTTTGCCAGTTTCTTTTTACTAGTGGTAACCTGGTGATTTCTAAAATGTTTCTACTTTTCAGCATGGCTTGTCTTTGTGAGAGATGCTTGGACAAAGCTGGATATCTTTGCCTTCACTGCCACCCTCTGGGCTCCTTGCTTCAAAAATAAGACTGAGTCATGGCATAGAGATTTCAAGATGGTTTGAAATCTTGCACATCCTTATTAAATATAGTACTGCCTACTGACGCAGCACCTTGCTCCTCCAGAAAGATCTCTGTCAAATGGCTTTATAGGTCTGTTGGTTACATTGCAGCACAAATTTAAAACCATGAGAAGTTAGAACCCTTTTAAGCCTAGAAATAAAGAAGCCTACTACTACAAAACAATTACATAATCTAAATGTTTACAACTGATTTGTGACTGCAGATGAAAACAGCTATCACTAAGAGCTTACCTTTTACATTCTTATTTCAGTTACAACTATCAAAACCTCACTGAAAATCCAACATCCACAGGGTCCATTTTTATTTTATCTAGTTACATAGTCCCATGACGACAGGTTCCCATACTAAATATATGTTTATGATACTGTTTGTGAAAACATCTGAGAAGCTTAATTGGTTTTCTGTTTGGTTGTTTTTGGGTTTGGAGTGTTTTTTACACAAAAACTAAGAGGCAGGATCTAAAAGGAGTCTTGGGCTGCAGCACAGGAAAAGCTCTTGAGATGGAACTCAGTGTCTGTGTCCATTTCCTCTAGTTGTCTTAGATAATCACTGTTTGCTGTAGCATGTCTCCTGACAACAAGGAAGGCAATTAAATCATTACAAAGGTGGCTGTAGCCTGAGATGACTTGGAAGGGTCGGCAGGTGGGAGCTCCAGCTGACTGAAGAGCTAGAATGGGAACCTGCTGATCCTCTTTTTGCTTTCTTAACCATTGTCTTCCTTCCCCTCCAGGGTCCACTATGTCAACTTCCACTCAAAATAATTTTCAGTTGTACTCATCCAGACTAATTTTGTTTAACATGTGAAATGACAAGGTAAGAGTTTGAAGGTTACTTAGGGTGAAAATAGTGATGTCTGTCAAACAGTGGAAAAAGAATTTTCAGGTTATGTTCACACAGTGGGAGTTTTTGATTTCCTACACGATTTGGAAAATTTCCTTAATCAGGTTAGTTTATTAGAAAAATTAATAAAATAAGAATTTTTATCTACAACTATCAATAAAAGGAAAAGCTAGGCAAATGGGTAACATTAAAGAATTGAAGTTTTTATCAAGGAATTCTCCAAGTATTGAAGTTATGGAGGAAAAAAAAAGCTTTGTAAACATCCAAGAACTTTTAAAGTATGCTTTTGCTCTTAGCATAACAAAATAGATTAATAGAAGAATAACAAATATGAATACACTTCCTGGTTTATATATAACATGGCTCTAAATTTTGTTTATGCCTCATATGAAATGATTTAGCAAACCCACAAAACCCCACTCAAATAACTCTTCATAAGCCTCTCAACCCAACAAATTCACGCAAGACCGAAGTGGCCACTAATCTTTATGAGCACTCAAGTTAGAGTCAAAGGCATATAAACACTCTTAATAAGCTGTTCCTAAGGATTCTCAAATACTTTAGCAGTGATCTTTGAAGACAACCACAATAATGCAATTAACAACTTATTACCATACTTTATAATCCCCTGCAAACACACATTCAAATACTGGCATCCAAAAGGGAAAAAAAAAAATTAAAACAAATAATTTGTTCTACTCTTTTTTAGAAAAGAAAATAGGAGGAGATATATAATCAATGAAAAGCTTCCAAAGCTGCAGACCCAAGTTAATAAAACAGTGTAACACATTAATCAAGTGACAAAAAAAACCAACAAACCCACAAAAAAACCCCCAAAACAATAAAAAATCCTCCAAACTCGCCGAAAAACAAAAAAACCCCAAACCAAAAAAACCACCAAAAAACCCCAACCCCCCCAAAAAACCCAACGAACAAACAAACAAACAAACAAACAAAACTTTAAAAAAACCCCCACCAAAACCCAAAAACCTAAACAAACAAAAAAACCCAAACCCAAAAACCCCACAAACAATCAAACAAACAAAACTTAAAAAACACCAAAAACCAAAATCCTAAACGAACAAAAAAAAAAAAACAAACCCAAAAAACCCACAAACAAACAAACAAACACCCACAAAAAATCCCGAACAAACCCTAACAAAAAAACCCAAAAAAAGACTAAGACATCAGGGAAAAGTGCATTTCCTAATATAAAAATAAATGAGATAAAGTTTTGCACACTTGAAAAAAACAATGGTTAAAAGACTGCCTCTGGAAACAGTACTACTAAAATTCAAAGATACAACCAAGTCTTTTAAGCTATGTGCTGAATCTACCAGTCAACAACCAGATGTTTATACTGGATCTTATGACTACTGGAAAAATGCAATTGCATGAAAGCATTGTCAATGTAGATTTTCCCCTGTAATTATGTATTACATGCATGTGCTTCCCAAACACACTGTGAGGCTTTACAAAAATTTCACGGTTATTTTGAAGACCCTATACAGGGCAAAAAGTAGCTGCTCATGATTCTCTCAGCTTGGTATACTAAGCATAAAGAAGAATTTTTTTTTAAAATGTAACACCATAAAGCAACTCCAAACCCACTAAATGTAATTCCAGTGAGAAAAAAAAAAATAATTTTACCTTTAGGGAATAATGAAAATGGATTTACAGTACTCATAAAGAAATTGGTACAAGTAAGATAACTTGAAAATTAAAAAAAAAACAAGACTTTTTAATGTTGAATGAAGTTCTTAATCAGCTCATGTTTGTGGAAAGCAGTTTGAGCTGAGTATTAACTCTAACATCTATGTTTGTACATGTAACATAGATTTGCAAACAGATACCCAGCTTCCCAAGCATGTCTATGAATAAAGGCCAGATAAATATGCATGACAATGTAGGGTCATTAAATATTCAGGTTTTTTATTGAAAATGTAAGTTACTACACAATCAAATGGAAGAATTTGTCAAATGTGACAAGAAGCCAAAAACAGGTGCACAAATGAGATGCAGAATTAAAATTATCTGAAGAATTTTACATGAAGTTGCCTTCCTTTGGTATTTATCTGCAAGTGAGGAGCAGGCTGACAGACTTTACATTTCAGTTTGAAACTTAGAAAATGGTATACAACTGTTGCATAACAGCACCATGAGCAGGATTTTACCATCATTCAGCTCAAAAGTCAGACTTCCTCCTCATCCTCCAGAATGATGTCTCAACATTTCCTCAAGCCTTTCATGCTGACGCTCATATTTCAGAAAACTGTAGCAGTGTTCAGTATTCAGGAAAGCAGCTGAAATTCTGAATCTTAAAACATCCAGCAGAAATGCAGGACACAGAAGAAAATCAGTCCAGCTTTCCAGAATAGGTGGGAAGCTCAAAATAAATGATAGAGGCTGCTATCTGTAGCAGATCAAAGGGCTTCAAGCCATGAATTAGAGGTTGCCTGCTCTATACAGATAACCCTTACATGGAAGTATGAGCATTCTTTAAAATCCTCAGGAAAAGTCAGTAAAAATCAAGATTCTAAATGAATCTCAGCACACTGTGTATCATACATTTAGACATGTGTCATAGCCAATAATAGTTTACTGCAGAAATAAATATGGCAAATATGATTTGCCTTCTACATATGGCTTTTTTTTTTTAAATCACAGCCTCTTAACATCAGTTCATACATTTCATATAAGAAAAATACATACTTTTTGCTCTTTCTGTAACAAAAACATCAATGAAATTCCTTTAAAGTGTATTGAAAGCAGATGCTTCAGCTGTCTGGTTTTTATAACTAAGATAAAATATGTTGCCTTATGTACAAAAATAGGAATATTTCTAACTGCGTGGCTATTTGCCAGTTGAATTAAGGAGAAAACCTCCTGATAGCAGGCAGTTCAATAAAAAGAAAATTAAAGATAATTCAGCCTACAATGCCAAATAGGGGGACATTCTTGAGCCACTTTTCATGAATTTTTGATATAATAAAAATATCTTTATATTTAACAGTACGGTGGCTGTTGTCTGAAGTCAGGAATGCTCTTTTCCAGTGGAAAGAAGAACTAATAAACCCTCATATAAGTACTCTCTCAAACGGTATTTGAGAATGGGACTGGCATTCATTAGAGGAAGCCATAGAAAAAAAAAAATCAAGGACTCCAATCAAATTGGAAAAATCTATTATTCTAGGGATCTATTTTGCCTGAAGCTGGTATTGAAAACATCTTGTTTTCAGTGTTTCATTGTAAACATAGAAACATCAGAATTTTTGACAGTTCAGGGTACATGGAAAAGCATCACCTGAAAAAAGTAGAGTATCCATCTACAAATGCTGACTTTTATATATTTTCTATTAGACCTGTTGAAGATTTACAGCTATATTGCTCTTTGCGTTTCAAATAAGATACTTTACTTTAGTCAGAGCACTCCTAGAAAACTAAAAATTACTGCAGACATCTCGTCAAAAATACCTGCAGCAGTATTTTCTCAGATTTTGAGCAGGAAATAGATTTTTCCTTTCATCCATCTATTATGCAAGTGTTTTTGTTCTAACCATCTAAATATTATTTCAAAATCACAGAAAGAATGGACACAACTCTCACTTTTATTCTCACACTCAATTCTTGTGTTGTATTGCATACTCTGATGCAAAAATCCTTTGGCATATGATTTGGGGTATATGTCCTATCCATATCTTCATCTCAATTTTCTTTTTTTTTTGGGAGGTGGCTTTTTTTAGTTTGATTCCATGCATTTTTTTTACTTTTCATTACCAGAAAGGACAACAATGCCTCCAGCCACAGCCAGCTCAGAATGTGTAAGGGTAGAAATTATCCATCTAGAAACCCCAGGTACAGCAACCCACAACGTTCCACAACAGGTACTATATATATAGAGGTACTACACGTACCAGCACCAATTAATGTTGGTAGCATACAAAATAACACCTACACAGGAATATGGGACAAAACTAAAGGCCACTGAAGACACTCTAGAATTAACCACTACAAAACGCTTTCAAACACAATCAAGAATCTACGTTGCAAATGAAGGACCCTAGACCTTCATCTAGAGACCTCAGTCTAAGAATCAATGCTAGAAAAGGAGGCATCCCAGATTAGTATCTCCTTCCATCAGGGCTAAAGGGCCCCCAGCCTATAAATACGTTGAATGCCATCCTTTTACTTTTTTTAACTGTTTGGCCACACTAATGGGTTAAAAACATTCAAAAAAAACAGTGGCTCTTTTCAGCTTTTGATCAGCACACTAGTGAGCCTGATGTATTCTTTTTCTTCTCACCTTATCACCCAGCTGTTTGCCCTTTCTTAAACAAGCTCTGGAAGAAGGTATTCAGTTCTATGATTCTATGATATAAAGTGGGTTAGATTAGAAAGATGAGGAAGATAACTGCTGACAAGTCTTCCTGACAGACATATAAAAAAAAGAATTCCACAATTTGACCTCCAGGGCCTCATGGATTTACTCTGTTGCTGGTTCAGATTCATGATGAATGATAATGAAGTTCCTTCTGCCCAAGCAAAAACAAGTATACAGTTCATCCAGCTTCATACTGGGCTGAGCAAACTATTTGTCTATACTCTAATTAGCTGGAACCTAAAAAACAATTAAGTGGCTCCTTCTATAAAGGAATATGGAAAACCATCCATTAACAACTCAGACAAAAGCCATCAAATGTTCAGATACTACGTGAGGAGGAGAAACTGTTTTCTTCTTTCATGACTCTCAGACAGCCTACAGAAATTTTTAAGACTGCAGTCAAAAACCTCAGGTCTGTTAACCACCTTGACTTAAAAGTCTGAGGAATAAAGCTTGCCAGGAGACTAATAAGACTGCTTATCAAGAAATTTTGAACACACCCAAACTAAAGCTGCAATTATCCAAGCCAAAAACAATAAAAGAAAAGCTTCTAAATATCAATGAAAAGCACATTACCATCTTAACAGATAATTGCAAGAATAAGAAGCTATCAGAACAAAATGGTCATGGTCCAGTTGTAACATCCTTTCTGCAAAATACAGCATATTCACTGCCAAAGAAGCAGAGAAACAATCAATCTACAGGTCCTCACCCTTTAGCAACTTCTCTAAAGGCCTGTAATACAAGTGAGTCTTTGCATTTGAAAGCTACCTCAACTCTTTGTACCCAATGTTCCTTGTGCTCCCTGAAGACCATAGGTGTCAACTGTAAATCTGTTCCTTTGAAAAAACATAACATCCATAATATTAAAATACTGAGGGTTAGGAACTGAAGTATTTTGAACAAGAGGTTAAAAGACAAGCCATGTAAGCCAGAAAGAGCCTCATGTAGTTTAACATGCTGAAATGTTGCCAGACTGTCCTTGATACCAATTTAATGTTAAAACCTGCCTCTGGAGGAGGGGTTACTGAGGTTCTTGTGAATGACAGATCCCTTGGGGTGGAGTAGAGTGAAAGGACACTGAACAGTGCTGTGTTTGCAATTTAGCACGAGAATCTTGCTGATAACACAGTAATGTTTTAGTCGTTGCTGAACTGTGCTTACCACAAGTCAAGCTCTGCCAGTGCTGGTTGGGAGCATGGCCAGCAGAGCTGACCCAAACTGGCCAAAGGGATATTCATAGCACAGAATCCCATATCCAGTACACAGAGGAAACTGACCAGGAGGGGCCCAGCACTACTGGGGGACAGGCTGGGCATCAGTCAGTGGGTGGTGAACAATGGCACTGTGCTTTACTTCTTTTTCTTGGGTTTTATTTCGCTCATTTTGTTGTCTCTCTTTTCACGACAACAGGAATAACAGAACAGCAGGAACAGTAGTGCTCTAGAACACTATTACTACTGCTGCTGCTGTTGCTGCTGTTTTATTTCAATTATTAAACTGCTGTTATCTCAAGCAGTTTATCAATATCTTATCAATGGGAGTAGGTGGGGGTGGGAGTTGCATGGTACTTAGTTGCTGACTGGAGTTAAAGCATGACTATTTTCTGCTTTTACATGGTAAACTGGGGATTTTTTTTGTACACCATTACTACTTAAAATGCACCCCAAAGCATTTAAAGTGAGATAAAGCTCATAAACCAAAAAATTTTCTCTATGCAGAAGTCATCCAGATGAGCCTGTCAAATGTACCATGCAAATGCTTACTGAAAAATACCCCAACCTGTCAGGAATCCTTTGTTCACCAAGCTAACCCAAACCAGTGATGCTTCTCTGATATTTCAAGATCTGCTACAAGTACTTTGCATGGAAGTCCTTTCCAGGTGAAGGTGACATGCCAAACAAATGCTTGAGTTGATTTGAAGGGCTATTACTCTGGGCATATTTGCATGACCATCATGTTACTCAGAGACGCATTCCCTCACTTAGACAAACCAGGATCTCTGGGAGATGACTGCCTGCAGCATGGCTCAGTGTAACTGGGTATTTTCCCCAGAAGTCATTGTGTCATACTAGTCCCTCTTTGTCACCGTACACAGGGGTATGAGCTGCTGAACCTCACAGTTAGAAAGCATTGGCTATTTGGCTAATCTGGACAGGTTTTTAGCTCTGGGGCTTGTGATTCATTTCCCGTTAATTGTCAAGGGAGCAGTTAACTACAAACGCATTTGTTAAATTAATGCATCTGTGAAAGCTACTGCAGCTGATTCAATAGCATGTAAACTCAACCCCTCAAAAAATACACATATTTTGCAATATAATCTATACAAACCAAAGCAAAAATAATTTCTAGTAGGACATATTACACAAATGGTCACATTTTAAATAAACATCAAACATGCATGTGCTTTCACTAATTTCAGTGATCTGAGAAATGCTGCCTTTCTCATTTTTATCTCAATAAGCTTTACCATCAATAAAATCAAATAGCTGCACAGGAAACTGGGGAACAAAATTCTGAAGGAAAGTAGCAGTTCTGTTCAACTTACTTGGCTGTTAAAAATCGTAACCTTAAAGCATGAAGAGAAAGGGCAACCAGGTGTAAATGTGACATATTCTCATTTCTGGTCAAGGGACAATGTACTCACTTTCTGACCCAGACAGAGTTACAAAGGGCCAATCTTGCCATAAAGACTGCACTGGTTAACACAGATTATACAGGTTAATACTGGTTTACACATTAATAATCAGGAAAATAATTTACATTTATAACATTTTTTTAGCTTAGTCAGTTATAGAACAGGTATGAATGATTATTAAGTCATTACAGAACACATTAAAAGAAAATAATATTGAAGTGTGATCAAACTAGAAAAATCTAAGAAATAATACCAGAATATAGACTCTTGTAAATGAAAAAGAGTTTATATAAGCTAAAAGCATCACTGGAATTTCAGGTGCATGTGTTTGTGCAACAGACATCAAAATGACAAGTTTTAATACATTCCAGTTCTCTGTTCTCAGAAAGTAAGAAGTTATTTAGACCCCTGCCTTGCAACACATTGCTACAAATACTGGCACAATAGCAGAACATCTGCAATCCTACACTTCAGATCTATCATTCATGCACTGCTGGCCTAGCAGCAGCATTCAGAAACTGCCCCACTGAATATTGGTGTGACTTGCTGGAGGAGAGGCCACAAAAATACCTAAAGATCATCAGAGGAAGAAAAATACACATACTAGTAACTTTCGGGTATCACTTTCTGTCACTATATTGTAAGGTTTTATCCCATGTCAGAAGATGACTCAAATGTTAAAACGTTTAAATGTTTTTAAAAATTTCCAGATACTTCAATATCAATAAAAGACCAATCAAGTTGAAAAATCAACAGAAACAGAGTACACAACTCTTGTGGTCCAAGTGATTACCTGACACAGATAGTCTGCTCATCAGTGCAAAGAAAAAAACCAACAAAACACACATTTTATAACACAAAAACCTGAATCTCTCCTTTCGGTTAATAAAATAGTCGCTGAAAACAATTATTTCAGGGCAGAAGATTAAATTTCTTGAACTTCCTGCCCTGCTTGAAAAATAGAAAGCATAATTCTATATATCAATCCTAATTTTCACCATTTTAAGTGACTTGCTAATAATTACTTATCAAGCAATTAATATAAAAATTCATTTTTCAGTCACTGAAAGCCCATGAAAACTAAATGGTATAATCAGTGTTATTTACAGTCACATATAGAAAGTGCAAGCATTTGCTTATTGGTCTGATTAAATCTTTAAAGAGTGGACATAAAAGAATGCATAAAGGATAAAAAAACCCCACTGCTTGCTTTACTCTATCTTATATTATCATGACTGTAAATGTATCTTGAAAGAAGGACAAGATAAATATAAATCACAGAAACATATGATTATGAGACAGAAAAAATGTAAATTAGAATAAATTAGAATTAGACCTATATAAATGTATGAGATTAGCACCTTCAGTTAACAGTAAAACTATTTTAATAATGTAACTATATATTTGATGTATCTGTTATACCTGATTCACTGAAAACATATGAAAATATAGTATTTTTAAATTAGGCATTAAATGATAAAGCTCTGTTCTAGCAGATATTGCTTCTAAGGCCACTTAAATGGATAGGGGCTGGAAGTTTTCTTTGAGTTATTTAATGACATACATTAATAAGCAAATCTACATGGCAGGATGGTTTAATTTTTTTTTAATAATAAAGCTTCTTTTTAAGACCAGGATACTACAGCTGTTTGATTCTTGAATGCTAATTGAAGTGATTTATTAGAATTACTATCTGAAAACATTTTTCATTCATAAATCTGATTCCTGTGTCAGTAATACTTTAAAGCATTTCATTTAAACCATGAAAGAATAAACTATGATGGTGAATTTTAAAAAATTGGCTACCAAAAAAACCCACCAATTATGAAGAAAATATTAAAAATAAACATTAAAAAAAAAAGGTTGTAATATTTTTTTACACAGATGACACAAAAACTTCATTTTTGTTTTTCAAAACCCTGTGATTTCTCCAAGATCGAGTAAGCAGAGGAGAGCTCTAGTCAGCACCAAAGGTGCTCCCTTGGCACATCAAACAAACAAGCAATCAAATTAAAACAGGAATATTAACAAGTTTTTCTATTTTCAACATGGACAACTCTATAAATACACTGTAGATAATTTTAAAAATCCAAAAACCTAAAGCACCACCCAAACTCTATTTTAAAATAAAATACTGTATTTGTTCAGTGTATAGACTAGTTAGAGATTACAGCTGTTCCATTTATCAGCTTGGCAACCACTGGTTTTATAAGTAAATTAGTCTGAACTGATCAATGACAGCAGAAACATAACTGAATAATAAATATTAAATTCTCATTTGCCTTGTGCTTGCTTCTACATCCTGTTTCCCATTTGCAGAGACCCAATCTCTCTAGTTAACACTCACTTGTGTCTGCATTTCATTCAAACCACAATAAAATCATTCATACAGAAATCACCACAGTCCCTGTTTGTTTATTTATTCATGAAATGCTTAATATTGAAAAGCAGGCATTATGGGACAGAGTAATGCACAGAAAAATTTCCAGTGATCTTGAGCACTTTCTTAATAATCTCCAAAACAAGATTTAGAGAGACAAAAGCATATCCAAGTTGTTCCCTGTCTTTCCACTGACATGATTTGCAGATGAATCCATAATCTCCTGCCAACAGTGCAAAAAGAAAACACACACACACCCCCCTACTAACTTCATCAATTTACCTGACCTCTAACAACTCTAGATACCCACAGTAGTAACAATAAAGTATCCCTTCCATACCTATTCCAGTGTTTAAATCGATGATTACCAAAAACATTTATGGGTAGCAATACACAGCAAGAATTACCTCCCCACAGCCTTTTCAACACTGCAAATCAGAAAAACAGGAACAGAACACAAGGCAATAACCTGCCACAGTGCTAATATGAAGTGATTGGAAATGAAACATCCATTATAAAGAAAAACTTTTATAACAAGAAGTAAATCTGATTTGCCTCAACAACATACTGAAGAAACTTGCTATTTCTTGTATGATTTTCTCCAAGAAACTCCATGTGTCTTCAACTGTTAAGAACCACAGATCAAATACATAGGTGATTTTGCAACTTCCATCATTAAAATGTTAATCATAAACTATTCCACATTTCATATCTCTTGAGAAGACTACCATCTCTTTTGTGTATTTCCTTCCTACATCACGAGCATCCCGGAGAATGCAGTACTTCTAACGGTAAAAAATAATGCAAGCATCAGCCAAGTGGTTCAAATTTTACTTAAGAGGCAGTTTTGTCCCCTTCATATTTGCAGAAAACATATTTGCTAAGAAATCTAAATAATTTTAAGTTCATACATAATGACTCTGTGTAGGGAAAACAATCTTGATGGATTATGCAAATTTCTATTACTTGTTCCTCAATTTGGGATGAACAATTCTATCAATTGCATTTTTCACACTGGAGAAGAGGAGATTTTGTTTAAACGTTAAGATGTATTTAAAGAGATATGTAGATACACAGTCACATTCAAGCACACATTTCCAATTATTTTATCAGATTTACTTAAAATGCTATTATATGGACCTTTGCATTAGAAATAAAGCTATTTAAAATTGACTAGGAACATATGAAATAAATCATGAACAAAAATCACTACAAAATATTAAGCATGTTAAAAAAAGATTAGAAAATGCTGTTTTGTGGATTTTTACCAAATCTAATGCCCATCTGAACACAGCTACCCACACACTCCCAGTAAACAGAAAAGCTCTTGAGATTTATCCTAATAATTTTCTAAGAAAACGTAAATAATAAGAATGCAATTGAATGTATACTGGGCTCCGTGAATACCTTGGTATGTATAGATACCTTTTCCTAACTCCCAAAATAAAAAATAAAGTCCAGGTTCCCCCTGCAGAGCACAGTGAAGTGCTGTGCAGATGCAGATAGGGCTCCTTGTGAGGACAATCAGCCACTGGGCTGGGCTGCAGCAATACAGGATGTCCCTCACTTACCTGAGCACTGCACTGTGTCATATAAATATAGACTTCCCCTGCATCTAGTTACAAATCGCCACACTTTGATAGCTGGCACCCGAAGAGAAACATCAGGTGAGGAACTAAAAGTACAGATGCAACCAACAGTGTTTGAATCCTGGCTTCCTGATTGCTAATTTGATTTTGATAAGCCTGAACTGGTGTTACCTGATGAGAAAGTGCACCATGTTGCCTGTTCCGCTGATATCTTGAGCATGATGACTTTGCCTCAGTAGAGCTCTCAATTCTTATCAGAATTGGACAATCAAATTGTTTTTTCAATTTTTCCATCCTAACCCACCTCTGGCCTCAACCTTTTATTTAAATGCAGCAATTTAAAAACAAGAGTGGTTTTTCACCTGTTTTTGATTCTCCTGGTAATCTATTTGTAAGGAGAGTTATTTGCATTTCATACTGCAAATACTAAAAAACTGGCAGAATTTCTGTTAGCTTTCTTCCACTTTCTCACAACCCAGGTGCAGGAAATCACTGCTGTACTGCTGAGGGCATAGCAAAAGGGGGATAAAAAGAGCAGAGGGGAAAGAAAGAGAAAGAAAATAGAAGGGTGAAGGCAGAGGAGAGGGATGAAAGTGAGAGGGAGGAAAGGAATCTGTCTGATAGAAAAATAAAAACAGGAAGGTTGACAGCTGGAGGGAGTAGCAGCATATATTTAATAGATTTAATGTGTTATTAACAACTATGTGACTCAAGATTTCTGATTACAAGCTTTTTAGACACTTGTCCTGCTCCACAACACTGGTTTTCCAAAATTTAGTTTAAAACATCCCTGCACACACAACTGACAATAAAACTTGCATTAATCATATCCTTCTCCTTTTTGGTTATGAAGACAAACTGTATTTAACACATGGCATAAAACTTGAAATATTATTTTCCCGCTTTTCCTAACTCATAACATGCTCAGAAGTACTTAAGAACTCTCTTTCAATAATTAAATATAATTTATTACTTATGAAACGATAATATAAAACCAAATTGTATCTTCAACGTTTTCTTTCTAAATATATAGAAATTCTGTCTCCTCTTCAGACTAAAGCAGAGAAAATGAATAGAGATTTTTGTTCAAGCTTTAGTAAAGCTAAAGGCAAACAGAACAATGACTGGTGAAACATTTCAAGTTATTACAGACGGTCCAAGAGCCAACTGCATGACACAAGTGTATCTCATTCAGCATTGTATTAATAAACCTAAGAAGTGAAAGGCATAATTGAGGTGCTTCATACTGCCTTCTGCCTGCAGCCCAGGAGAGCCATTTCCAAAACAGACAAAATCAGCTCTACACAAGATTTTAGCAACTAAATGTCAGGTTGATGGTATTGGGCTTAGGTGATCTGTTGCAAAGGCTAAGAGGAAAACATGTAAGAGATTCCCTATGTGTCAAATGAAGCTATTAAAAAAGACACCAATAGATTGTTCTGCATGATCTTTGGGGGAAAAAAAAATAAAAAAAATTGTAATAAAGACTGCTTTCCTTGTGTTCCCCCACCGTACTGTCAGAAGAGTGGAATGCTAAAACAGGCTTCCTAGGAAGTAACATGGTATAAAAGGTTAGACATAATTATTGGTCTTCCAAGTTTACATTTTTATGATCCTATAATTGTCATAGATTTCTAATTTTCTCTAATTTAACCTTCAGAAACTTAGTAACTGCTTTCTGGGTTCCTCTCTTTATTATGCAAAATGATGCCTGAGAGCAAAAATACTTTTATAAACTTTACTGAAATGCAATATATTTATTTTTAAATGCATTTAATATCTGAAAAACCTTACCTTGCCTAAATTTGCAAAAGAGTTAAAATCTGTGCATATTGTTCTCCTTTACAAATTAAAGGAATATTAAAAATCAGTGTAATTGTTTTTGAAAAAGCAAACATTCTTTTAATTAAATTAAATTATCAGAAGATGTCAAATAAATTGAAACAGTACTTTGATGCTAAGAAGTTTAAGCTTTCTATTTTTAAATAGTATTTGGAAATTAGCTAACAGACAAAACCAAAGTAACTGTGGACCAAACTGCAAATGTTTTTACTTGTTTAGTTAAAGTCTTTCTTTTGCCAACTGACAGATACACATTTAAAACAACATATACAGATCCATCAATATCATGGTAGTCACAGATCAGGACTGTGCTAGTAAACCATAATCAATTCCTAATTAACATAAAAGATCTAGCACAGAATGGTTTAAGTTCATCATAACTTGGAATGAACACTGCTTAGAGGAAGAACTAATGCACACATATCCCCTCCTCTATCTGCTACTGCCTGCATCCAATTTAGCATTTTTGGTTTCCAGCTTAGTTCAAATGAAGTGCTCTCACGCCCCATCATAAAAAAATCTTTCAGGCCACTTTGTGCTCAGTCCTTTTTTTTTTTTTTTCTCTGAAGATTCTGAAAACTTCTTGGCTTAGGGATTTCAGTGATCTAATTTGTGACACCTTCTCTTTCCTCTAGTTTTATTTATGGTGGTTCCAATTTCTTATTATTTGTTTTTACTTCCTCTGCTGGTGGGTAACTGCTGATGATTCTCAGACTTCTTTCTGTACCATTTTTCATTCTCCCTATGCTAGTCTGTTTTGCAAAACAGAAGTCTGAATCTACACAATTATTACTCAAGGGAGATGGCAATACTATATGCTGCATAATTTCTTCATTATTTAAGGTCAGAGGTTTCAATTCCACATTGTCTCCTCCCTGTCTCTATCTGCGGAAACTATGGAGTTGATGGTTTGGTATACTACTCTCAACATACACGCTACAAAGTACCACCTTCTGTGGTACCTTCCAAACAAGCCTCCTCCTTATAATTATTATCCTTGTGTTTTAAGGATATCATGATGATCTACTTAGCATAGCTCTGAAAAATGACATCCCTTTTTTTCACCAGCAGCATTGGGGACTATGCCTTTTTTGTGTCTCTTTCCTTCAGTTCCCATCAGACTTTCCTGTACCTCTTGTATGTATGTGATGACAATTCTGTACCTGTATGCCAAGCAGCCAACGTCTTCGGTTTCCACTCAGTGAACCAAAACCTCTTGCCCCACATTCTTTTTTTGTGACTAGTATTAGGTAAGTGAAGCCTTTGGTACCTGGGCCTCCTCTTTCTGGATATGGTAACAGTGCCCCTTCCCATCTTCTCTAGCATTGTGTCACAAGGGAAATGAAAGAAGTCAAGCAGCTGTCCCTGTAGTTATTGTAAAGGTGAGGAAGCAAACAGTGGCCTTTGATTACACCTTCCCCAAGCTGAGGCACCCTTCTGCAGCAACTCCTGCTGCTGCAAGGCATGTAAGTGAGGATGGCAAAGGGAAAGCAGGGGCAATGTGAAAAGGTGCTCTCCTCAGGTCTGTTTTCCAGGTATGTTTCATAGTGAGTTAGTGTATTTTCTGTATTTGTTTGATTAAGACAAAGTTTTTAAAGGCTGGAATAAAATATGTTGTGTGGTTTTTTTGTCTGGTCTTGTACAGCTTTGAGCAAATTGCCACCACTTAAATATTTAATATCAACTATCATAGCAACAACAAACAATGATAAGTGCACTCTATGGATACTGAATCTCTTCATAGGGTCCCCTAGAAGTCATTAGGTGTCCTCCCCCATAAATATTTAATAAAGATTTGATTTCCAGGCACTTCCACTGTCTAAAATGTTCTCTTGAAAAGCCTGTGAAAGCACACAATTGTTAAATGAAGACCAAACAGGGAGGGATATTACTTCTGCACTTTACAAAGTTTGAGTACTTTATGTCAAATGATACATGGTATTATTACAGCTCTGACTTGAGTAACGGTTTTAATTTTATATTTCATCAACAGAGACTGACCAGTGTGTTGCTAGTAGAGGGTTAGAAGTGACTTATCTGGTTAATATTTTAGACAGAGGTAACCATTCTGCAGCTTACATGGTAAGAGGGTAAGTCGATGTACCAGATCTATAAATAAGAGACCATGAGGTGGCCTTTAACCAATATTATTTTTAACATTAACTCTGGTGTGGGGATAAAAAGTCAAACCCAGGGAAACCAGAGTTAAAATCAGCATTTTTCTGGTTTACAGAAACATATTCAACATTAAATGTAACTAACTCATTTGCATATCTGAAAAACATGCACAATTTTGGGGTAACATTACCTTCAATCAGAAAAGATGGCATTACTCTGTTTTTCTTTTTTACTTATACATCAGTGTGATACTCTTAGATATGGTGGTATGAGAAGTTCCAGGGATACCTCAAGCATTATAAATTTAATAACCACAGAAATAAATTACTTTCATATTTATTTTTCTCTTCATCTGCACTGTGTATGAATGTTTAAAAGTTTGAAGACAATGCCTCTGTAGGGGTATCTGAACACCAAATAAATGCAACTACTCAGTTAATATCATATTAGGACTTCCATAATTGTATTATGTTTATTACTGTGTAGTTGTGGTACTCAATAACAATAAACACAGTCATTCTGCTCTCTATTCCCCCATTCACTATAACTTTCAAAAGTTTTGGGGGGGTGGGTTTTAGTTGTCTGTTTCTTGCTAGTTCTGTTGCATGAATGCCACATTAATAGCTCCAGTGTGCATTCCCCTCAAGACAAGGATTTACCCCTTGAAGCCTTTAAGAGGGAAAAAAGGAAGACACGGAGGTGTCTTCCCGAGGTGAAACTCACTGAGGGTGAGTTTCTCATAGGCAGAAGCTATTAGGGGAAACTCATTACAAAGTGGAGGAAGAGAGGGCAGGAAGGCTGCCAAAAAAGCTTTGGAGGCCTGGTAAAGGGGAGGCTGGTACACCTAGAGGTGACTGGAGGACCAGTGTCCCAGCCTACGCTGACAGCTCCTTGGGATCCCTCTTTTCCTCACCAGCAACTTCACTGAATCTGATGCTCTTCATTACAAGCTCAATATAAATTCTTACAGCCTAGCTGAAACACGATTTGCCTCCTCACAGGCACATACATATTGTTACACTAGACAACGCTAGAATTACCCAGTACATTTAAGTTATTTGAGGCACTCTGTGTGCCCTGCTGTTCTTCTGTACATTTTATCCTATCTATCAAATTCATCATTCAGATTTTATGCTCCATAGGTCAAATACCTGACCTCTGCATGCTCTTTAAGGTTAATAATAAAGATAAAAGCAATATAAAGTAACAGTATGAAAAGACTGTATCTGCTTTGAAGGTAAGCAAACATGTTTACGGGAAAGAAAAGAGTAATGACACACTTCCATCTCCAGATAAAACACTCTATCCTTGTTAAGTGCAGTGTAGAAATGTGACCTGCCTCAAGTGTACCAGTTCACCCCCAACAGCCTCTCCCCTGCACCCTGACCATGGCAGTGCAGTGTCACTGTGAAATCACCCCTGGCACTGTCCACTTGCTGTGCCACAGGCACCTCAGGAAGGTCCCACGGTGCTGCACCGTGACTGCTGCAGAATGGAGCTCTGTTCTGCACCCACAGCAGCATGAGCCTTGTCCACACAGGCTGCAGCACTGCTCTACAGCTCTGTAACACTGCCTCCTGCCCCATCAGTGATCCTGCTAAGCTGTCTACCTGGGCATTGATTCCTCTAGCAGGGATGCTCTCATTAACAGATAAAAGGTTCCCTCAGAAAGCAGGTTGGTAGAAATATGTTGAAGCACTGGCAGTCTACTAACCATTGTTTTAAATTTCTGCTTTTACACAAACACACAAGAACATACAGTGTTTAAATGTACAGACACACTTTTAATCCTTCACAGTGTCTTTGAACTGTAAAACAGCTGAAATCTTCCATTAAATGAATTTTTTCAATTGAGTCTCTGTAATCTCTAATTCCTAATTTAACAAAGTTTACCAAGATGGAACTTGCATTATCTTAAATAACAGTGCAGAAAAATACTATGCTGTAACTGAGTTATTGTTTGAAACACATGTATAACTTAGTTAGAAACCACTTACTGTACCATTGTTCAGCCATATTGACTGGTTTGTTGGACAGATCAGTTTTACTGTGTGACTAAGACGCACATAATGGTTTTATCTGATTTATAATTTAATTCCACACTTTGATATATGTAAAACATCCTGAGGATATCCTTTTCATAACATTAAGGGCCTCTAAATTCAAGTAGAATGACACCCACTTGTTACAATCCTGTATTATCTAATGGCAGAAACGTTTCAATAACTAACAATTTCCACTTAAAGAAAAACTGATTGCTATCTGGGTAGATAAGAAAAATAAACTCTCGTAAATAAGCACATTTTTCAAAAAGTGCTATTGAAAAATTGAGGTGGAATATAGGTATGTTAAAATTAAAATCCAACAGCATTTTACTTCTCTAAACAATTAAATACAGATTATCTAGTACGAGAATTTTAGTTTTGCCATCTTCATAGAACCCCAGTAGAAGAATCACTGAGTGCACTATCCTAGGCTGAGAAATGCAGAGAACATTTGCTAAGAATCAACTGCAGGTTAAAAATGAATTATCTACAATCGCTCAACTGAAAAAAAACCCCTTCTTTTATTATTTAGGAGGTAATTACTATATTTACTTCTACATGAAAAAGAAGATGCATTAACACATGCTATATTAAAGATGAATAATGTCTTTCTTAGGGAAGTGTAAATTTATGACACTTCACTAATGCTGGAATCAAAGGAGCTTTCTAGTTGTATTTTTACAATATTAGGGCCATATTGCAGAGTTATTTAATAATTATTTCATATAGATTTGATTAGTGAGACAAGCCCCATCAAAAATATTTGCTACCTTGAATAAAATGCCATATTCTTAATTATTTAAGGTTTTCCATCACACCAAGTCAGGCTACTGACTACTGATTTTAGAGAACATGGAATCACTTAGGTCGGAAAACATTCTTCAAGATCAAGGCCAACTACCAACCCAACACTATTAAGTCCACTACTAATCCATGCCCCAAGTGCCACCAGCATCTGCATGTCTTTAAATCCCTTCAGAGACAGTGACTCCACCACAGGTCTGTGTAGCCTGTTCCAACACCCAACCAAACATTCCCACAAAGAACTTTTACCTGATATCCAATCTGAGCCTCCTCTACCTCAAGCTGAGACCATTTCCCCTTGTCTGCCACTTGCTAGCTGGAGAAGAGCCTGACCCCTACCTGGGCTACACCTTCCTCTCAGGCAATTGTAGAGACAATAAGGTCACACCCCTGAGCCTCCTTTTCTCCAGGCTGAGCCCCCCCAGCTCCCTCAGCCGCTCCTCATCAGACTTGTGCTCCAGACCCTTCCTCTGCCCTTCTCTGGACATGTTCCAGCCTCTCAGTGTCTTCTTGTGGTGAGTGGTCCAGAACTGGATGCACAATTCGAGGTGGTGCCTCACCAGGGCGTGGCACAGACAGCAGCGATTAGGATTTCCTATGCAGTAAGTTATGGTATTATCTTATGCTGTATCTCAAGTGTGTTTCAAAGGGCATAAGTTATGGTAGTAACTGTGGACATTATTACTATTTTTGTTCTGAATATAACTTTCTGACTTATGAGATAGAAATGTGATTTTTAACTTCTAAAAACACCTAACTTTATGGAAAAATTTTAAAAAAGCATATGAACAAACCACAAAAAAGGTAACATGAGCACTATTCAGTTGGAACCATCTGAAGTACTGAATCAAGACTGAGCCAAGACTTCCCATTTCATTGGAAGAACCTGCTCAAGAACAACATCATGAATCACACTTTTTATGATAAGTGTCATTTGTATTAGCTGACCTAATACTTCAGTCATCTGCAGAAGAAAACAGGCAATTCCCACAGGGTTTTTAATGTGCTTGCACCTATTTTTGACTAAGCAGGCAACTGGAACTGAGGCATTTTAAGATGTATTTTAAGTAGAGGGCTGAGAATATAAAGTTGAAGTCACTAATGAAAGTGATCTTGAAATAAGAATTCAAATTGAAGTCACTGTGAATTTCCTAGATGCCAAGTTTTGAACCTAGTAATCTCCTTTCTTTTTTTCCCTTATTTTCCCATCATTAAGAAAACAAAATTCTGGTGAAACAAAATTTAACAGAATGAGGAAGAATAGCAAGAAAAAGCTGTTGCAGACAAAGCAAAACTCTTCATGCTCTTAAACTCAGAAGTGATTTAAAAGAAATAGATACTGTATCAAATGTGTAAGCATAATAGACTGAGACTTTAGGGACAAAATCAGGAAGGATCAAGCACAAACCAAAAGAAAACCGGCAAGGGGCAAAGAATAATACAAATCATGCAAAAAGTATGTTCAGTAGTTACAGGAAAACCTGGTAAAAATCTCTGTATCATTCTACTGCTAAGGAAATCTGTCAATAGGTGATTCTGAAAGACCAGAATTAGATATTCTTTTTACTTCAGATTTCACTTATGACCCCTAATTACAAAGGACTGACCTAGATGATGGACTAAAATCTCTTAAAATCAAAAAGAAATCTTCCTCCTTATCAGTGATGAGGTGGTGTTCAGTTGCAGCAAGAAATACCCAGATAATGTTACCACAAGCTTTCCACTGGTTAGAAAACAAGACATCAAAATAGATTGTCTACAAACAAGATTAAATCTACAGGAATGTATTTTTAAAGAACCAGATACAATGGAATACTTTCAACTAGAGATGAACTTCATGCCTCATTTTCTATGGCTTTGCGGCAATCAACATGCAAGTGGCTCTGAAAAGCTCTGGATAGTCATCACTGCCATAATCTGGAAGATGTCACAGGGTCAGGATGTCACAGGAACATTATGCTGCTTCTCAAGAGGTTTTGGTAGTTTGACTTCCATCACTTGACATTTGTAAAACACTCCCATAACCATTGCAGTTTGCTGGGAAAATCATAGAACATGTAGAGGCACCTCCATGATTATGATTTTGTGGTTTTTTTTGGTGTGTTGCTTTTGATTTTTTAAACTACTCACATTACACTTGCATATGGCCAAGGAAGAAGAAGAGGAATGATTAGAGAATTCAATGGAATGTGAGAAAAATGTGAGGCAGACAAAAGGCAAGTAATATACTAAGGTATAAAATACCAGAGAAAATACTGTAAGCAGTTCTTTCTTTTTTCCACAAGAGAAATTCAGATGGCAATATTATTTCCTTTTATGTACTTTAATGTTTTTTATGTACAAGAGTATTTTGAATGAGCATCCAGATTATTATTATCTAGGATTATTTCAGAGCTATTCCACATAAAAAGTTAAAAATGACAGGTAGTTAAGGTTCTCACAAAGTGTTAAAGAGACCAGCAGAATACCTCACTGCATTAAAGGGAGAGAAACAATTGAGAATAGCTCATCTAAGTGACTCCCATTGTTCATTCCACCAGACCTCTTCAGCAAGAAACTCACCACAGGAGTATTAACCTGAGGTCCCTTATCCTTCCAACCCCATGGTCTGAATTTGCCTTTAGAATAATTCTCTAGATCAGGGCAGTGCCAAAAAGCTAGTCTCACACAATGGTTACTACTCCAAAAAAAGGTATTTTCATTCTTCTTTTCTCTCCCTGATAAGCAGCTATTTGGTGCAAAACATCCAGTAGTTGCATTAACCTCACTCTTATTTTTGCCTACTTGTAACCTGCAGCTGCAGGCCCCAAGTTCCCACAGCCCGGAAGCCTCAGCTGCCCTCTTCTGATTGACTACTCCAGCTGTTTGAGTTTATCCCTCAGATTTTTTTCATCAATTCAATGAAAAATAGCTGCAGGAAGAAAACGCTGATGGTTGGACTGTTCTCAATAGATTCTGAGGAAGCAACACAATAAGGTACATCAGTGGTGTTGTGCAGAGTGCATAGGATATGTTTTAAAATACTGAAGTACAACTGCAATGGGCTGAAGAAGACCAGCTTAGGGCTGTGACGCTAAACGATGAAAAACTACCTGAAAAGTTGTGGCAGTGACACATGTCATTCTGCAAAATCTTGTAAGGTCACCATACGAAGACAAGAGTAGGACCAGGATTCCCATAGACACCTGTGACATAGACTTTTCATGATTCTGCACTAAATTCAGAACTTATCTTACCATTTCAAGCTTCACTTTAACTGTCTGCCTTGTTTATCAAATGTACTATGTAAAACAAGCATTCAGAAAAGTTTAAAATACGTAAAAGAAGAAAGTGCTACAAGTGTTGCTTCTGTATTTTGAAGTGTAAAATAAGGAAATAAGGAACTGACCAATTACTTTTTTTCTGTTTGCGTTTTTCAGCCGTGTTAGGGTTGAATAAGGTCACTAGACAAGCAAGTGAAACACTATGAGTTCATGCACACATCTTTAGTGTAATGTAATGAAACTGCAAAAGCTAGGAGTTTTGAATGCTCAGAGGAGCACCCAGAAGCAATCTGTAAATAAAAAAACACAATGATTTTCCAAGGACCAATCTTACATAAGGAATTTCTCATCAGCTGAGTTATGACTTGAGTGTTTCAGTGTTTGTAGTCTCAATCTCTCTAAAGCTTGTTAATTCATTGGCAAACTAGTTGCTGTTTGAACCTGAGACATTCATGCCTCAGGTTTCTAGAGGGGAAATTACAAAGTCATAAAGATTTTTGCATAATACCAGAGCAACAAAATACCCAGTTTCCAAAAGATTTTATCATTTTGCTATTCCTCTGTCAGGATTGCACATAAATACTTCTGTTACATAGGGTTGAGAGGAAATATCTTTTCGGTAGTTATTGGTATTTCAGATTGACAAAAACCTCTGTAGTGTACTCAGTAGGAGTAACTTAGAGAAAATATAAAACTACAACCATAAACATTTGGTGACAGCATTTAATAGCTAATTCAGTAACTGAAACTACATAATCAACTTATTATTGCATAAATGTAGGGATTTAACTGGTTATAGCATTAAAGTTTGAGAATTATTTAAAATGAGGTACATACTGTGTTACAGAATGATGAGTTTATCATGGCTGTAGACATGGGTCCAATATACACAACAACTACTCAGAAGTGACTTAGAAGAACTCAATAAAGACTAATTAACTTTGCTCAAGAAACAGTGTTGCTTGCTCCTATGGTGTTGCTCTTTTTGGCCTTATGCCCCAAGAGTAAACAGCCATTTAAAATTGAAAGCCAGGACACTGATACTGACCTCAAAATTCAACAGTTAATTTTTATACACATAATAGGATATATATACCTCACTGTAAGCAAGCACTTCAGGTCTGCTGCACCACTGAGAAAGCAAGGAAATGTATTGGTTTTGAAAATATGTAGTAAATTCTATCTGAGAAAAACCTGAAAAAATGAGCTAATTATCCTACTAGTCAAAAGCCAAGTAAATTTAATTAAAAACATCATTACTAGCACACAAAGAAAGCTTCAAAATTACTTCAGACACACTTAACTCTGTGTGCTGGCTTTGGCAGTGATAGGATTAATTTTCTTCATAGTAATAATCAGAATGTTTTGGATTTGTGCTGCAAATATGAGAAGCAAAAAAGGCCTTGACTCTGTGTAAGCACTCCTCAGTAATAACTAAAATACCCAACCTTGTAATATCGACATTGTCTTCAGTGACAATTCTAATCATTGAATGTTATGGAAATCAAAGCCCCGTAACAGCTGCTGTGAAAACAATTAACTCCATCCTGGCCCAAACCAACCCAGTGGCATGTACATGTCAAGTTAATGAAGAAGAAACAGTTTGAAACCAATGAACATGGTTCAGTGAAGTATTAAATACAACAGCCCATGATCTTGCTATATAGCAGTTTTAAACAGGATATTTTTTTAATCAGAAAAAGCTTTTAACCAGGAAAGGAAATGTTTGTTGCTTTGAAAGAACAAATGACAAGCTAAAATCAAAAACCAGCATCCTGCAGTTCCTTAGTAAGGGTTTCCTATACTTTGCATCTATGCATAGTTGTTGTTTAAGACTAAGATAAATAACAGGGATGATTTGCTTAATTTAATAATGTATTTGCTATTAAAAATTTTAGAAGTTATTACAATAAAAGTAAGTTCTATCAGGATGAAGTACAGACATGCATATTTTTGATAACAAAAACAAACAAATAAATCTTGTATCTGACATACAGTGCTATCATAAAAACAGAGAAAGAGGTCTCCTGCAACAAGTCCGGTGTAATCTGAGATGTAAGGCACACATGTTTTTCCCATAAATTAGTTAAGTCTGGGAAAACACAGTTATAAAAGGAGAGTTCAGTTGCTCTTAAAAAGAAGTGAATTTTAATCTTTGTGAGTGTTGCTGCTAATTTCACTACCGATCTCATGATGAGTGATGCATATGATGGACTACTACAGTTCTTTAAGAACAACAATATAAAGGAAGCTCTCCAAGAACCTTCTGGGAGTTAAAGCCTTTCATTAGCTATCCGAGGGTACCCACTGTGTAGCTACTGGATTACCTGAAGTAACTTACTTCACCTTGTTTTAATTTCCTCACTTGTTACTAGAATATATACTTTTTTTCATATTACTATAGCTGTGAGACACAATATTTAATTTAAATTTACATTAGAAATTCTTGGCTTCTAAGTAGATTATAGCCTATCCATTTAAAATAAGTTTTAACACAAGCTTTTATTTAAAAATCTGAGCTGAAGATACCTGAGCATTTATTCTCTGTCACAGAAAAGATTATTTGTTCCACACACTGGAAAAAAATGGAATTTTAATGGATTTCCAAATGCAATTGATACTAAGAGCAATACTTGATCTTTTTTGCTACACATTTTTCCATTAAGTGGGAAACAGAAAAAAATTAATCTGTAAGTAAGCACCTGAAGTTCTGACCTTTAAATTCAGTCTATATGCTAATCCCTCCTAGTTAGGAATCGGTTCCCCAAATCATCAATATGGAATACTAAGCATAATCCTGCTTTGAGATTCAAAGAAGTAACTTCGCAAACATGAAAGCTTTAGAACTAATTTTTGTTAAAGAATATTTGAAAACTCCGTATTTTAAAGAGTTTCATCTTGCCACAGAGTTTATCTTTCATACTCCTATACAGTCACTTTCTTCTGTGCTATCAATAAAAACTAACACTGACCTTCCTCCTAGAAGGTTAAACTTCTAGCTTCTGTTTGAAACACTAGAGTGCCTTTCCTCAGAAGAAATGCTACATCTACGTGCCGCCAGCAATGAGAAAGGATACACTCTCGCTCCGACCCTTCACCAGTCAGAGGATCTTGGCAACAGCAATAGCGCTTCTGTACGGCGTCTGCATGAAAAACTGTTTTCAAAGGTAACCTTGCCAGGGGCTATGTTCCGTCTTGGCACAAGGAAGCAAACTTTACTTTTCTACCAATCAGTTCACTCTGCATGAGAAACAGGTGTTATGATAGGAAATGGGACTTGGAGCAGAAACAAAATACAGCTCTCTAAAAATAAGTTTGGTTTGGAAAAACTCAGAGATAATAAGCCTGCAGGGCTTACATGTTTTTGCAAAATGCAAATCATGAAAACTGGTTAAGGGATTAAGTGCTCTTTTTCAAAAATGACCATGGAGATTATAATCATTAATTAAAATCATGTAAATAATATTCTGAAAGAGCTCTTCCTTTTTATCTCATAGGTTTCGAAAAGCCTAATGGTAAAAGATTTAGTCTCAAAAGAGCTACTCTAATTAAAAAAAAAAAAGGCATAATTAATAAGTGTGACTAGGCTTGCAATCTCACCACTAGCTATGACATTTTTTTAACAGAGAAATAAGATTATATTTTAAAGTATCACTATAGCAGGCATATACAAGGGATTATACCTTTACATGTCCCTTTATATATATTCAATCAATTTAATAAGTACTGGTATTAAAACCTTCTTGACTTCTTGTCACTCATTACGACTACTCCTTAAAACATAGCACATGATGGTATTTTTTCTGCTCACTTTGTATGCCTTCTGTCCTTCATCTGTACTGATATATGATGAAAATACACAAAACAGATGGGCTTAGTAAAAATAATTATAAAAAATACTTACCCATACAGACTAATGTGTCTATATTCTACAATTTCTCTACAGGAATACAGTGATGAAATATTGCCCTCCCACTCTATTCTAGTGTTTTTTCAAAACTTCAAATTATTGTGGAAAGGAAGAGATAGCTTTTCTGTATCCCACACTGAGGCTCAGCTAAGATATACTATCTTTATCATGAAAACAAGATAGGAATCCCTTGCTCTGTTTTGAAATCGAAGATGTTTTTAGGAGTCCCTAACTATGTTTTCTCTATGCATAAAGATGGATGATTTAATCTTTTTGCAGAAATACAATAAAGTAGAAGTTAAGAGCATATTTAATGATCTAAAATAAATTGCAGTGACATTTGAAGAAAACAATGTTTCTTAAAAAGAAAGTCTGAAAATTTAAATTACATTAAAAGCTACGTTCCTTTTCTTGAAGTGTATTGACAAACTGGGTCTTTTGAAATTGAAATTTTTTTTTTCTTCCCAGAAGAGTAATTGTCACCTTGCAGCATTTCACAGGAATAAGAACGGTAACACATGGTTACAAACCCACACAGTGCTACAAGCTTGGGCCACGGGGCTGTAAAGCTGCCTGGTGGAAAAGGACTGGGGGTGCTGGTGACAGCAGCTGACCATGATCCAGCTGTGCCCAGGTGGGCAGGAAGGCCAGGGACACCTGGCCTGTGTCAGCAATAGTGGGGCAGCAGGAGCAGGGCAGTGACCGTCCCCCTGTGCTGGGCACTGCTGAGGCCACACCTCGAGTGCTGGGTCCAGTTCTGGGCCCCTCAATTGAGGAGGGACATTGAGGGGCTGGAGCGTGTCCAGAGAAGGGAACAGAGCTGGGGAAGGGTCTGGAGCACAAGTCTGATGAGGAGCAGCTGAGGGAGCTGGGGGTGTTCAGCCTGGAGAAAAGGAGGCTCAGGAGGGACCTTGGAATCTCTACAACTCTATGACAGGAGGGTGTAAGCAGGTAGGGATCACACTCTGCTCCCAGACAGGATGAGAATAAGTGACAGGACAAGAGGAAATGGCCCCAGGTTGCATCAGGTGAGGTTCAGATCCGTATTAGAGAAAATTTCTTCATAGGAAATGTTCATCAGGCATTATGACAGGCCTCAGAGGGAAGTGGCAGAGTCACCATTCACAGAGGTACTCAAAAAGACATCTGGAAGCGGCACTTGTGGACATGTTTTAGTGTCCTTCAATCCTGTGTCAATTGACAATCCTGTGTCAATCACAGTTGGATTCAATGATCTCGAAGGTCTTTTCCAATCTAAATGATCTTATGATTCTAATAATATTTAAAAATGTACATCAAAAGAAAAAAACGGTTTAGTTAAAGGCAGTTAACAACTAAAACCATGAACAGCTGAATTTTCCCACTTGTCACTTCAGTTATTTTTGATTTATACTTTAAAGAAATATGATCTAAATAATTCAAGTGCAAAAGTCTTGTGTTATTTCTTGGAACTGTTGCTCTGTTCTCTAACAAAGTAAAAAAGCATCCCAGTTGTTCCTTTGACACAGTAAAAAAGATGCAAATAGAACACACTAATATTAGGTGGCAAAAAGTATTTCAAGTTTGAACACAAAATGCATCTTGCAACTTAGCTAAAAGCCACAGACACAATTTGCCTTGCTATATACTCTAACATAAATACCAGTATTTGCTACCCCTCCCCTTAATAAATCAAGTGAAAATCTAAAAACTTTTAACATCTTGCAAGATTATTTTCACAGCTTTTTACAAGTGCTGTACCCTTGCTGCATTTTGGTTAGTAAGAGACTATACAGAAAGACCTGTAACCCGAAAGGATAAACATACTGTAATAATGTTCAACAAGCTTTCTAATCCTAAATTCTGAGGAGTCTCAAATTTGAACGTCACAGGGCACAGAGAAGTCACACTGAAAAAGTGCAGGTAAGATGGAAAAAGCAATCCACCCTCTTATATTTCACTTTATTTTAGATGTAATTGAAATGCTCTATGAGCTAACCCAGCTGAATTGTTTGTTGTAATTTAAATAAACATGAAATCAGAATCACTGGGCAACATACAATACTCCTAAAATTAGCATTTCCATTTCCATTTGTGCTCAATAACAAAGAACAGATTATTAGATAAAGTGGAATGCACAAAAGACTCAGTATGCTAGCATTACATTTTAACAATCATACAGGCAGCCCATTTATCAGAAATGGTGAGTAAAATAAAAGAAATACTTGGTGGTTTTGTAAGCAATTTACAGTATTGTACTGCCAATCTGTAACTATTCACTAGCAGATATGTACCCTGCATAAACAAGTTAAAAGTGCCTCTAGAAATACTTAAGCAAAAAATGAATTATATACTCATTGGTGATAGTTTGCATCTTCTACAAAGTCTGAGAAATTAAAAACTTGGTAGATGGTTAGGAAAAATATGAGTAAAATGCAGTGGGGTACCAGTAACAGTGCTGAAGTGATTTTATGAAAAGAAAAATTTCACATAAAGGATTCTTCTTCATTCCTTGATGAAGATTTTAGGCACACATTTTTCCATGGCACATGTGCATTGGCACCACTGAGACTACATTTTTTTAAATTATTATTACAGTGCAACCAACTATCTTTTTTGAACTCAACAATGCTTTAAATTATGAGTTTAAACTCTGCAAATGCTATTTATATATTATTTCAAAACACTAAAAAAATTCCACTCACTTTTAGAGAAACAAGCTTTGCTTTCAAATTAAAAAGAAATGCCCTACAGAAGTGTTTACAGTAATTTTTTTCCAGAAATAAGTAAATAACATAGTATTTAAAGCCTATAAAGAATGTCACTTTGTGTGACCAAGAAGAATGTTGTCAGTTTAAATTCCCCTCCTCCCTGTAATATTCATTGCACTGATCCAACACTACTAATTTTGCTTGACTGCAATTAAATAAATACATCAGAACATTTTTTGCTAGGTTACAATTTCTTCACAGTTCTTTACCTTCACAGAACTTTAATCACTGTTCTCTCCTATTATTACTTCCTCTATTATAACACACCAGCATCATAACTGAGAGTCAGAAGCTTATTCACTGAAATGAGAAGAAATTCATGGCAAGAATTCAGAAAATTTGAGATTTGAAAGGCAGACTTTAGAAGGCAGTTGTGAGATGCAAAATCTTTAAATATGACCAGTCTTTTTCAGCATGCAAAAAACTCCTATAAACACAAATTCTTAATTTGTCTGGATAATCATTCGACTGTAAGAATTTACACAGCAAGAATTGCAAGGCAATTATAATTTTGCTCAAAGCAACGAAGTCCAACAACATTTCCTATGCAACTGAAAAATACTTGAGGCGTGCAACAACACAAATGTGTCTGTACGACTTCTGTGCCTCAGCCACTTACTCAGTAATGCTCTGGAGAGTAAAAATCACATACATTTTGTAAATGTGTATTTATTTCATGAGGAAGTATTACTGTTTCTTGTAAGATGAGTTGCTAAACATTTGAATTCCTCCTCTCCATGACATTAGTCCAGAGTTCAACAGTCATGCATAGTAATGATTTATGTTTCTTTAGATAAATTCAGTATATTTTCTATAATCTAGGCAGGTCTGCAGAATGACTGACAATCTCCACAAAGAATTCTATGACTGCAGAACCAGCAAACACAACATACTTGGAATGCACACTAAAAGGACTATATTCTTTACCTGACTGTTTTTCTCAATTACCTCTTACACGGTTAAATTATTAAGTTCGGGGGATAACAGAAGCAGTGCAGAAAATATTCAGGAAGCATCGTAGAAATGAAAGTCAGATCGGTTCTCACAACCTTAGATAATCACTTCTCTTTCATATGCTTCCACACTCATACAGCAGAATTTTGTTAGAAGGCAGGTTCTTCAAATTTATTCTGAGGTAGATTAGAAGTCCGACTGCAAATTCAGAGCTATTCAGCATATAAATGTACTGCAGGTTACTTTTTTAAAATTACAAATGTTGGTTTCACTACAGAATTCAAACCACTACAATACCAACTCCATAAATTTCTGTACTAGATTCTAGTAGCAAATGTAGACTATATAGTTAAATGTAGAATTGTTTCTAGTTCATTCTTCTGATTTACAAAGTGACTTTCGAACTACATAAAGTCAATTTTCTCTTGAACTGCAGAAGCATCTAGCAGAAAGTGGAGAAATAATTACTGAATTTGAAAATAAATTAACTTTTAACTTGCCCTACAGTACAGAAAGGGCCATGGAAAATGAAAACCCATATAGTATCTGGACAAATTGAAAAGAAACAGAAAGTATATAAACATTAGAAAGTATCACAGTTCTGAGTGATCTAAAGAAGACTGACAGTTTCCTTATTTTTTCTTTCAGAAACATATTCCTGGCATTTGAGAGGGATATAGGTTAACACCCACACTGACAACTTCTCAGCTCAGCCTCAAAGTGCACACCAGATTATTTCTGGGTTACTTCCTGGAGAAATGGGATAATAAAGATCCCACACAGTGCCCTGAACAGCAATGTGACTAACCTGTAAATTTTGAAATTACATTTATCAGACAGAAACTAGAACTGGACCTAAGAAGTGCCACTGGTAAACTAGAAATTAATTGAATCTGCTTACAGCTCTGTTAAAAATGGGAGCACATCCTACCAATTATCTGGAATGTTCAAACATTAAGTTTTCCACCAAAATTCTTCATTTTAGTCTAAATGTAAAAATTACTTTTACAGCATCAAATAAACATAATTCAGGTGAGGTTTGAAGTTATCCTTAGTAAAATGAGTTCATTAGATGATTAGAACATTCAGATTTGATTGTGCTCAAGTGAATGACTTGAAAAACAAGAAGAGAACTACGGCAAATTTGAGGAAGCTGAGTGGTTTCTATAAGTTTGCAATATCTAAATCTGTCAATCTGAAGTCTCTATAATTCATCACCATTCAAAGCCATGGATTTTCAGCATTCCATTTCTGGAAAGGCCTCTGAAATGTAACTGCAGGTATTCTGTCCTACAGATTGGATTCTGGACATTCTCTAAATCAGAAATGGGAAAGAGGATTCAATGCTTGAAACTCCAGATAAGAAATTTACGTACTATTTTATAACATTTTATGTACAGCATCTGCTGATGACAATATCTCAGCTGAATTAATTTCTTCTACTTCCTTGAAAAAAGGCATGACAGTAAGATGAAAGAATTCCACAATTATTCAATGTTATGACTGAAAAAGCAGATTGTCTCGTTCAGCTTTCAAAAAGGAAAGTTTTATTAAATTTACATCACTTATGTGTTAATTTATGTTTAAATTTGGGCTATATGCAAATGCACTATGAAAGAAGAAAAGTATGCTTAATTAATCCACTCTTTAAAACAAGCAGTAAGTTGCACAGAACTTGGGAAATACTAATTTCATAAACAAAGTTTATTAATTAGAGTATAAGGATAAGCACATGTGAATAGATAAAGGCAGGAAATCATATATGATATTATGGCCTTCTTAATTTGCAATTATTCAGCTTTCAGCTAATTAATAATGCTTCCATTTTTATATTTAACTAATTTTTATATTTGATCTAATTATAGAAAAAGAATCAGAATTCTCAGTGAAAAAAAAGAAGACACTGGAAGTTGCTTTTCTTTGCACTTACTCTTCATTATGACTTTGCTTAATTTTGTAGGCTTTTAGGATACTCACTGAGAAAAGGGCAGTGAGATAATGGTTCTGTATCACATCTGAGGATGCCAAAAAAATCTCCAAATCCATTATTTACAAGAAAACAACATGTTAGTTTTGTTTACTCAGAACTTCTAGTGAGTAAACACAGTCCACACGAACCATCAAATTGGTATAACTGAATCTCATACATCTACCAGAAAATGTGAAAGAGAAAAGAACATGGCACACCTTATTTAGTATTTGACTATGTGTATTGTGATTACTGTTAGGTTTTCTGGAAGTATCTTCATGTCCTGTGAGGAACAAATAGCATTTAATTAATTTGCTGGCAAAATAAATGTTTATACAAGTGACATGATTTGTACCTCAATGTTCGATTTATAGCCTATCACCTTCTCCCCTAAGATTAGCCTCTGAATCTGAAACTGAAGTTCAAAATATTTGAAGTTTTTTACATTCCTTCTCGCATCACAGTCCCTGATCTGCACTGAGTGCTCTGTCAGGCACACAGAAGCTACAGGCCTGTGATTACAAGGCAGCTTATTGATGGCTCAATAGCATTATCACAGTCTACTGCCTTCTGCCCTCACTCCCAAAATCACATGCACAAGTAACACAGGCAGAAGAGGCACAAAGAAGCTGATACTGATGGAACAAAAATCACAGACATAGTTTTCTTCCATTTTAAAGTGAAGCACAACTTTTAAGATTCAGAAAGACAGAATCAAGACTCAAGCAACAGGTTTAATTACACAAATGATACTGGCTCAATTTTTCAAAGGGTGGTCAAAATTGGGAGAAAAATTAGACATATCAAAGAATGACATGATTTTCCCCTTAAGAATGAAAAAAAAAAAAAAAAAAAAAGAAACTTTGGCTAACAGTTAAATAATTCTAAAATTATTCTAACCCAACTGTTTATTAAAATAGAGCTTCTTCTCATAGTGCATACACAGTCAGGCGAGAATTTACACACTAACATTAAGTATCCAGCTGTGACAACAAAAGCAACATCAAACAATCACTAACCTAAAATTTTTCCATTTTCAACAGACCCATTTGTGCAGCAAACACTGCTTGAAATACTGTAACATTTCTTATAGAATTACTTGTTTTGCACTAGAAAGAACTAGAGAATTTACACATATGAACAAATATGTGCAAACAGTGGTTTTCAGATGAAAAACAAGCCCAAAAAGCTTAAGGGACTAAAACCTAATTAAAGAAAAGCTTGGTTTTCAACTGGTTAAAGTGAAAAATGAAGTCATTTTGCCCTTCATTATTGATTTAATCCTACAAGATTTTAAAAATAATTTCAATTTCTTCTCTTAAGCAATTAACACACATCAATGAAAATAAAACCATGAAAATTTGAGCTAATAGCATTATAATGCCTTCCACAAAAAATTATAGCACTAAGTTAGAATAAAATCACCTTATTTTTCAATTTCTTTCTCAGAATATTGTATCACCTGAACTATATCTAAAATGCATATATTTGAGCATTAAAAATTCTGAAGTCTTTACTTGTTATAGATTTGGCTAAAAAGTATTCAAAAGTTTGATTACATCAATGCTAGCAGGTTGGACTTATTCTTAAAACAGACATTGTTCTGAACCTCTATTTAAAAACTCTTTTTAAAGACAAGAATTGTTTATCAAAAGGAAAAATATCTACTGCAGTTACTTCAAAACTGCAGAGATGTAAGTTTCAATTCAGACTAAATTATGTATTTTTTAAAATACATCATATATTTCCCAATAAACAGCCTTGGCAAAGATATACTGAGCTCACCTAAGAAAAGCTATGTATTCTTATCATGTGAAGAACCAAAATACTCTAAAAAAAAAAAATGCTCTACTGTAGTGAGCATTAAGTATTTTACAGTACTAAAAATACTCTATTGTAGTGATACGAAACCAATGACCCTAAATTTGAGACAGCGTTATACAAATATTTAAGATGTATTGTTATTATAGAGTATCTCTAATCACTGATGCCTATTAGCTAATGTTTCAATCAAAGCTGTATTCTGCTTTTTCATAAAGAATCTGCATTCAATAGTAAATACAACTATTTCCATAAACTAATGCCAAATGTGAAGGCCAGTTAACTGATTTTCTCATCATTCCCACCGTAGCAATACTAAATGATAAATCTAACCAAAGAGCCAACAATTCATGAAGTAATTACAAATTTATTAATTTTTGCCTATTCCACCTCTTAGAAACTGTACAATTGCCTATCCGTTTATTGCGCCCATTAAATTTCAACTTTTAAAATCTGCTTACTTTAAAGGTATTTTTCACTTGTTAATGAAAAACAAGTGAGTTATTTCATTGCATTAAGTTCCATATAATTTATCTAATTTTAAAATTATAAAAAATAAGTACAAAAAGGTATGAAAATTAAATGTTAATCATTATTTCTCATAACTGAATTTCACTGTTCTTGATGGACACATATCACTAAATGTTTGACTGATGAAAATTAGGCAAGAAAATAATTTTATGGCTGTAAAATGAAATAAAGCTGGTAGATTCAAAACTCCACGATTTTTAACACATGTAAGTATGATAGAAATATTTTCAAATTATTCCTATGTATGCACTGGTTTTGTAAAAGAAAAGAAATTTTTAAAAACAAGATTAAGGAATGGCCAGTACACAACTGTAATAGAACTACAAACTAGAAGGCCTGGATCTGCTGTGATTTTGACTGAGTTCACTAAGTCTGAAAGCACTGATGATTGCTGAAAACTGCTCATACAGGCACAGCCATTCATGAGAGAAAAAAAAAAAAGGTTGTGGGGAGAGTACAAGGTGCTTAAAAACAGATCAGAATATACTGTCTAGGAAATGGCTGAAATTGAAAAAAAAAAGCAATCAAGAAATACAGAGACTATTCGAAAAAGCATGGGTCAAATACTTGAGAAAGTTAAAGTAGGAACACCAAGCAATGTAAATTTACAAAAATATGGCCTCTATATTGATCTATGGTTTGTTAGGGGGTGAAATCAGGCAAGCCGAATGTTTAAATTCATCCTTTTCCAAAAAAATAATTAATTAAGTACTTGACTTTAAGTTAGTGCATTTACATTGAGCCTTGCTTGTTTTGTTGATCAGGAAATATTTTGCTGAACTGAGTTTAAACCCCTTAAATATGACATAGCAGTGCATTACAGGAGACCAGAGAATCTCTCTACTGGAACTTTGAAAATTGATCATAAATATGCAAATAAGGTTATAGCTTTTTACATTCATCTCCTGTATGGGGTAAAAAAAAGAAACTTAAGAACTCATGTCTAGCACAGAAAATGGAGGCAACTATTACTCCTGTAAATTAAAAATCCATAATCATATTCATCATTAAATTAGTAAAAAATGTGGATAAATGCACCCAAATTATATTTTGGGTGCATTTACTTTTCAGTACTAGTTCAGTACCAGAAAATTCAGTGCTTTATCTCCACCTAACTTCTAGAATACTAAAGCTGCCATTGTGAAGCTAAACCACATTTATTAGTCCATTATGCCTTACTTCTGCAAAGCATTCTCTATAAAGTATTAACTACATAAAATATTAATTTAGTGCATTCTGTCATTCTATACTTAAATTCTTTCACCTAGTTCTATTCATTCTGTCCATTTTGAATCACCTAACTCCTTAGCTGATACAGGGTGCTCTGCCCAAACTGTAATTTTAAAGCAAATACACATGACACCTAGAACTCCAAACTTAAAGTAGTCTGAAGTAAAATATTATTTGCTACTCTAAAATGTTGCGAAATTCAAAGAAGGAGAGGCAAAAGCCCTGCCTGATGAATCATTTAGTGATATGGTACAGTGTGGTCTGACTTGACAAAAGATGTTTACTTATTCTCTTCTCCTATAAAAAAAGGAGCCTGTGTTTCTGGTTTAGTATGTGAAAGTTTATTATTTTGTTTCTTCTTCATTAATATCAAAGTTCTTTATCTATATCATTTCAATTCAATGTGAGACGGGTACTTACAGGAATAGGGCAAGTGTACAGATCCAAGTCTTCCTATATATGTGACAGTATAGGCTTGTATTTCATACTGTGGGTTTTGTGGGTACCCACCAAGTCCTTTCTACCTTGTATTATTTTCTTTCAGTTGTCCTAGACTTTATAAATGCACTTTTAGTGGATTGACATTCTATTCTAGATACTTTAATCCTGTCAGAATGTCATATTGATTGTCTTTGCAATGGGACATACCTGTGACAACATGTAAATAAAGGAAAAACACAAAAAATCCAATACCATAGACTCCATTCTCCACACTTCACAGCACAGGGTTCAGCTAAACCTACCTTAGAATTCCTTATGATTTCTTTGCCGTTGAGGGGAGCATTTGAAAACATAGTATCACTCTGATGTATCTAAAAGACACTGAACTTATTTGCACAGAAGTTCCCATGCAACTCAGGTACTACATATTACCTAGGGAATCACAGACTTTGTATACACACACACAAATCCACCTATGGTCTTGCAAATATGCATAGAAATCATTAAAGTGTCCAAGAAAATTTTCATAGAATAGGCAAACTATTCTGGTCATTAACACCATGTCTTTTTTCTCTTTTCACACCCTGCCAAACCTTTACATGCTTTCTGACAATGGAGTAAAGGAATGGCTTTTGTTACAAAGCCTAAATGCTTTAATAAGAAGAGGCATCATTTGCTCCCTACACACATTTGCTACATATTATTTCCCTTAAGCAGATCATTTACTGAAAACAGTAAGGCAATGTAAGAGTTTATGGTTTGTTAGCAGAACTGTAAGATCTTTATGTGGTAAAATCAATGGCCTCAGTGGGCAAGAAATTATTTCATGTTGTCTCTTGTCCCAAAATACCTTTAGAATTCTGTATGTAAAATAGCATACATAAATCTAGATTGTGTTAAAACTGTATTAACAATACAACTCAAAGTGTCTTTTCTGTCCTGAAAAAATATTCTATAACAACATCTTGGCTAAATAACAGGCTTAGTATGAAAATATACTGCAAAACAGGTTTAGAAGGTGTAAACATTCAGGCACTAATATCTATTATTCTCAAAGGAAAGTATCTTTGCTAGTCTCATCTATTCCACATTAGTGTGGCACACTAAAGAATATAAAATTCTAAATTTTTCTGCATGTATCAACGCTGCTCTACATAACATCCTGAACAGTATTTAAATACAAAGAAATGAAAACAACATTCCACTTGCTGACAACAGAAAATCTAGCCAATATAGCTTTAGAAAGATCATCATTTTTAAAAACCATAAATATCCCTTTTTCATAGATGTAGCTCATTCAAAGAAGTGTTCCAGCTACAGAGGTCTTTGATATTGGTTGATATCCTGGGGAAGAAAAAACAAAACAATAAAACAAAAACGCCCAAACTCTCTTATTCACTGAACTGTTTGAATGGAATGGAGAAACACATAAACAACAATAAAAGAAAAATTAGCCAAAACCATCCAAGCTAAATTCCCACACATATCTCTAGAAAAAATGAACCCCTGTGAAGGGGTTAAAAAAAAGAACTTTAAAGGAGACTTCTCGCTACATGAATAAGAGTCAAGCTCTCAAAAATAAGACAGTATTACCCTTCATGCTCACTTTCTGTAAAATGATTACATACTCCTGAAAGTTGTTGACCTGGGAGGCTGAAGATTTTGTCCAGCTATGGAGAAAAATAGAGAACTCTTTAAAGGAAGAAATATAGTTTTCTGATACCATTATGCATTTCAAACAAGCTCCCACACAACTTCCTATGATCTATAAAAATAACTGGAGATACCTGATAACATAAAGAAAGAGTCCCATGATGCCTTAAGGCATTCACCCACACTGAACAAAGATGTTTCGTACACACAGACATTTCTATAAAATTTCAATAAATCTATCTCTGGAAATTCAACACTTCATACAGCAGACAAAGGTACTGGCTCCCAGTATTCTTCCTGAAAATGGAATATTCTTTCCTCTTGCAAAGAAATGGAATGCTTGCTTAAATCCTCTGATTAAGTGTTTAACGTTCTTTATTGACCAGAGGAAAATCAGCAGTTCTATGTAGATCTTTTCTACAAGAGAAATAGGAAAAGGAGCTCCTGGCAAAACTCAGACACAGAAAGAAAACATATAGAAAGTTGAGACAGAACAGGTAATGTGGGAAGAATACAGGAGCACTGTTCACTCATACAGGGATGAGGTTAGGAAAGTCAAAGCCAAAACAGAGCTGAGTCCAGTTGAGGGTGTCAAAGACAATGGAAAGGATTTTTCTAAGTACACAGAGAACAAAAGAAAGGGTAGAAAATATCTGGGTCTTCTGCTGAATGAAGCAAGGGACACAGAACATGAAAGAGGTTTGGTACTGAATGGTGCCTTCTCCTCAGTTTCTATGAGTGGGCCTTGATGAATCTCAGCTCTGAGAGGCCAGGGGAAAAGTCTGGAGCAAAGAAGCTGTACCTGTGGTGGAAGCTACTTTAGGGTACTGCAGCAAACTAAACACAAATAGACACAGGGGTGTTGACAGGATGCACTTGAGTGCTCAGGGAGCTGGCAAACAGCACTGCAAAGCCACTCTCAGTAACTTCTGAACGGTCATAGCAACTGTCAGAAGTGCCTGAGAACTAAGGAAAAGCAAATATCACTATCTAATAAAAGGACAGGAAAGGTGATCACCAGGCTAGTCAGCCTCACCTTGATCCATGAGAAGGCAATGCATCAGCTAATTCTGGGAACTGTCAGCAGGCATAGGAAGGACAGTAAGATCATCAAGAATAGTTAGCATAGATTCATCAGGGGCAAGTTATGCCTGACCAACTTTATCATTGTCTGTGATGAAATGACTGGCTTGGTAGAAGAGGAAAAAGCAGTGGATATTTTCTACCCTTGGCTTCTCTAAGGCTTTCAACACTGCTTTCTGTAAGATCCTCAAAGAGAGAATGATGAAGCACAGGCTGGATGAACAGACAGCGGAATGGGCTGAAAAGTGGCAGAAACCTCATATTGAGGGAGTGATGGTAATTGGTATAAAGTCTACTAGCAGTGTACTCCATGGGCCAATACTGGGTCCTGTTGCACATCTTCACTAATGCTCTGGATGATGGCATCCCAGAGAGAAGAGGTCAGCACCTCCCTCTCCACTTGTCCTCCCCAGGAAGCTGCAGAGAGCAGTGAGGTCACCCCTCAGCCTGTTTTCTCCAAGCTGGACAAACCCAGACTCCCCAGCTGCCCCTCACAGGACCTTCCATCCCTTCCACCAGCTCCACTGCCCTCCTCTGGCTGCATCCCAGTACCTTCACATTGTTCTTACATTGTGTGGCCCAGAATTAGTCTCAGTGCTCCAGGTGAGGCCTCACTAACACTAAATACAATGGGATAATCCACTCTGTTGAGTGGCTGAAGAAAATTAAGAGACAAAGATGCACACAGGTCTCAATTTTCTCCAGCCACCATTCTAAATTTAGCCAACAGTCTTTGCTTTTCTCTTTTGCTGCTTTTCACAGTATCAGACACAGAAAGAAGACACAATGAGAAATTATATATTAGGAACTGCAGTTATAAACGAACACGTTCCTTTTCTGCTTTGTATGCACTATTTCACTACAGATGATCAAGTAATAACAGAATCAAACTCAGATTACAGAGTGAAGAGCAATAAGGAGATTGTTCTGCCAAACACGGCATCTGTTTAAAATGCCTCTGTGCTGAAGACTTATTTAAAGCATGCATGGAGATCCAATGGATCATTCTGAAATGTCCACAATAGAGGACTTCCAAAGAGTCCTTTAAATTTGTGTAAGCCTCAGTGAAGCCAGCAGGACTTAATGTTTTGCAGTACATTGAAACAGTAAAAATAGAAAGAAATAGACCTTAGGAAAAAGTGCTGCTTCTCTCAATCTTTTTTTTTTTTTTGTGGTAACATGTAGCAGAAAATCCACAGGAAGGTTTGCTCATATACAAAATGAGCAAAAATGCAGGACATTTGCTGTCAAACTAACTTTGTCACAAACTAACTTTTTATTATAAAACCAGAAGCACTGAAAAATAGAGAATTGAAAGGGTTAACACCCCACTGAAATTATTTTGTCACCTTATCATAAGTTGCTCTGAAGCACAAAAAAAGAAAAATCTTCTGGTGGTTGACATCTTACTCATAAAATTTCAAATTCAATGAAAGTCTAAAAAGTGCAGCTGAAAGTTGTAAATTCCACAGCACCATTTTATTCCAATGCATTTTTAAAATTTAATGAGATGTTGATCTCTTACATCACTTGTTAAAAGAAGCAACAGGGAGACACTTCAGTACACAGCTGATGATTCCAGCAACAGGCATCAGAATATGAAGTCACACATTCAGAAAAAAACCACTTTTCAATTATATATTATTTAAGGGAAAAAATATATCAAGATTATTTATACAAAATGCATAATCAAAAAATGCCAGAGCAATGCTATCACAATAATAACTGCTGAATCCATGTTTAATTAATATGATTGTAAAGAAAAATGTTCCTATCTAATAACTTATGAGATGGAAGCAGTTAATTTGAAGAGATTTTCTGGACTGATTAGATCTTTATAATAAAAATAAAAGCTATATTGAAAGAATACACTTATTGATAAAATGCAATATGAAGGCAGGACTTATTTTCCATTACATGACATATATCACATGTGATATTTGCTGGGTGACATATATTTTAACTGTGAACCAAATTTGCAGTTAGAATCTGCTTATGCACTGATCCCCTAGAATCCATGTGAAATTTATCAGTTTTCAGTGGAATGCCACGGAGATGTTGCCATCTGGTACTTGAAAAACCATGAGCTGGAAGGATTTTAAGAGCTGGTAGCAAAACCTATCATGCATTACAAGACTGCCTGTCAACAACAGACATGCAAGCCTTTCATTTACCAATATATGCAACCTGAGGCGCAATCCAGTTTCTGAATAAAAACAGAGTGGGATATTGTCCTGGGTTGTAGTGTAAGATGTACACAAAGAATTTATTCTAACATCGTCTTCATGAACTGTTAAACCAAGTGGGGCAGTGCTCTTTCCAGGCCCCCTGCCTTTGGGGTGTCTTCTGCTCATGGCCCATCAACGCCTTGCCCATGAGTCACAGGTAACTCCTCCAGGAGTTTAATGGGCCATCAAGGACCCACTTCACAACTCATCATCCCATTGGGAGATGCTCTGCCCAGGGGGAGGAGCCAAGCATTCTCACCTGGATATAATCTGGGATTTGGGACAGTACAAGCAGCACTTACCCGCTGGATTCCCAGAGGAGCAGAGCTACCAGACCTCTCTACAGGATCACTGCTTCAGGAAGAGCACCTCACCTGGACTGCTTCCACCACCCTGCTCAGGTTGTATTCTGACTCTGTCAGTGGTCTTTTGTATTATTGCATTTATTTTATTTTACCTTTTTACCTTTCTTCTTATTAAATTGTATTTCTGACTTGGAGCCTCTCACTCGTTTTACTTTCAAACCACGACAGATATCATCATAGAGACTGATAAATTTTGAAATAAGTATGGCTTTGTCAAAGAGTGCAAAGAAAAATTTTAATCAGCGTATTTTATTTTCTTTGGAGAAGGAAATTACCTATTCTGAGTAGTGCTTTTAGTCACCTGTTCCAAAAGAAAGACTGCATCCACTGAGTAGCTACTCCTTCAACAACTCTTCACAATTTTAACCAATAGTTCTTTTGAGTAGTTGTTAGGGGTTAGGTTTTCTTTTCTTTGTGGAATTTTTTCCCTTTGAGTTACTAAAACTCACTAATGGCCAGGTGCTTGGGGGAGGGGAGGTGGCCAGGTGTCAAAAAAGGAAGGTGTCTAGTAGCACATCTCTAGTTTTTTAACAGTTTCTCTCGGAGGGATGGAAATACTGCATAAAGAGAGGCAAGTAAAAGAGAGGCTAGGACAGTTAGGGGTTTTCATTTGCTCTCAGCTTTTGGAGGAGGACGGTGGAGCTGCTGCTTGGGGAAAGGAATTTCCCTACCACTGCTATAATCCAGCCAGGAGCTGCCTTTTCTTCTGCTGCTGGCCCCGCACCCTCTGCCCTGCTGGGATGGCCCACAGCTCCAGCTACGGCTGTAGAGTTTCTCGTCCACTGCCCTGGCATTTCTGCTCATTGCTGCCGTTCCAGTTTGCCGCTCCCAAGAGTTCTGCTAAAGCACGAGGCTCGACAGGCCCAGTGGAGTGAAGCCTCTCTTCCAACCCTTCCCTCTCATCCCAGCCTGTCCGCCATACCCGCGCGCTCCCCGAGCCCACAGCGCCCCCTGCAGGCGCGGGGGAGTCACCGCACCCGCCCTGCCCGCCGGGAGCCACTAGCGCCCCTGCTTGCCATGACCGGAACTGCGCCCGGGGAAAGTGCCTGAGCCCAGAGAAGATTCCTGGTTCTGTCTGTTGTTAATGTTGTAGTTATGGCTGTTTGTTTACCTTGTGATGCATATTAATAAAAAAAAGTTACTCCTATTCTCATATCTTTTTACCTAAAAGTCTCTTAATTTCAAAATTATAATAATTCATTTAAAAAGAGTTTACATTCTCCATTCCCAAGGAGGCTCCTGCCTTCTCCAACAAACACTGTCTTTCAAACCAAGACAGCAGTCCATTTTTTACTAGAAGAGAAGGCAGTACCTTCTGTCTTATGTTGTAATTTAGCACATACTGAAAAAGATGATTAGAATAGAATCTTTAGTAAAATTTAGTCAACCTGCAGAATTTCAGCCTCTACCATTCTTTTTGTTTGTCAAGATTACTAAACACAGAGATGGACTTAGGTTGAAAAAGTCAGAATTACTGAAAAAGTAGCAAATTTTTTTCAAAACCAGCAATAATGCTACCTCACTGTGAGAAACTGGCATTCAGACCTGAAAATGAAGAAATTAAATGCGTTTCCAACTAACACACAGCCTTCATTCATTCTGGAAGCAAGACATCAAAGAATGGGTCTCAGTTGTGGTACTGGCAGTGTAAACAAGCATTACACAAAGCTTAGGCCACGACTGTTCTAGCAAGAACATTACTCAAGACAGTGAAAAAAATCAGGCACCAATGCACATGGATGGTAATTTTTTCATATAACTTAGTTGAAATCACAAACAAATGGACTAACACAGAGTCATAAATATCTCCTAAAATACCAGCCAGTATTGTGTAGATTAATACGAGCTTCATTTGTACTAGCCACTAAAAATCAGTATTTTTAACCATACTTCAAAATTCCTTTTCCCAAATGTCTCACCTCAGATTTGCTTGAAGAGTTAGGTCGAATTCACAAGCACATTAATGCATCCGAAACAGAAACATGACCACATCACATACTCACTATGCAACTGACCAAGTTAGCTCCCCTGGCACAGCTATCAATGGTTAGAAGATCTGCAGCATCAAGATACTCAGATGAGCTTTTCCAAAAAGCAAGAAACAGAAGATCTACACAGTGACACAGGTGATTGAGTGGAATAAAAGAAAATAGATAAAGAGGAGAGAGCTTTACTATTTTTTAATTGCAGAAGTTACAGAATGTGGTTTGAAGAAAAGTGTTATTGAGAAAGATAAAGAGAACACCAAGAGAAGAATTCTTAGTGTGAAAAATTGCAGTAAGTGTAAAAGTACAGTAAGAAGCTGGAAAACTATACAAACCAAAACCTGATTTCAGTATGTGAATGCTGATCAATCTAGAGTAGCTTATTTAAATTACTACTCAACAAAATCTCTTCATCTCAAAACATTAACCAGCCATGAAATATCCAAAGAGCAGAAACTTCTGAGGTTAACATAACAGCACAGAACTTTAAAGGCCATCTCCATGCACCCAATTTAAAGAATGCAAAGCAGAAAACACTACTGTGTTGTGAGGCAAGAGAGAAAGGACATATGAGCAGCATCAGGACAAGCATAAAAAAAAGCCATCATGACATGAGATGCCTAAGTTCAATTAAAAATGCAGAAAGAATGATGGGAAAGCTCACAGCCTGCAGCTAATACAAGGGCAACACGAGTCAAAATCATAATTCGGGAAGGTACACACATCACACAATTTCCCAAGTAAGTGTAAAAATTGGTGCAATGCACTATATACTGACAAAGAAATCTCCCTCTCTTGTCTCCAAAGAAATTGAATATGGAGAGGTACCTCAGGAAGTAATTTTTTTTTTTTTTTTGGGGGGGGGAGGATGGGGTGGTGAGGATGTTGTACATATTCCTAGGAAGACATCATTCAGGGCAAACATTGCATAAAAATGATGAACCATATGATAGCTCTGCAAAACATTTCTAGCTGTGCTTGAGCCATTTATAAGTTGCACTGATGAGTCTTCTTTTGACCTCTACTTGAGGTAGTTGAGTTCCACTGTGGAAGGAGCAAATGAACAGTAGAGGAAGAACTTACCAGGACATACGAATTTCAAATATAAAAAGTATGAAGAAAAGACAGAATTAACAAAACCTACTCAATCTAGACTAAGTGCATTAATTAGAACAAAATAATTGGGAGAGGGACTAATGCAAGGTAATTATTAGACCTTTATAATGCCTTCTGTAGGCAGTAGATGAACATGTTTAACCTGGTAACATCAGTAAATAATGTGTTTTGTTCCTATCCTTTTCCTCCTTATGCTTGTGCATCAAGGGACTTACAACCTAATTATGCATCTCAGCCTACAGGTCTCTGTCTCATCTACTCCTTTCCTATCACCCTTGGCTGGTAATGTACTCATGGCAGGGAAGAGAGGAGGAAATTCAGCTTAAGAGTCAATATGCAGAAAATTCTCTATTTTCAAACACAGAATTTTGAAGCCAGATTTTAGCAAACTCTATCTAATCATAAAGCAAGGAAAGCTAAAGCACAACTTTTTCCATGGAAATCATAAAGACAGCAGCAGAGATACAGCTGCAGAATAGGATACAACATGAGGTGTAGCAGTGCTACTAGCACCACTAGTGCACCAGGAACACACTAGAACACCAGGATGCTAGAACACTAGTACACCAGAACACCAGGATACTAGCACTGGACAGAGTCACTTTGGCTGGCTTTCTAGAAAAAGCTCAGCACAGATTCATTCAGTGCTTACTGAAATATGTATAATTTCCAGTTTCTGACACGGATGCCAAGCCAGGCTGTCACCAGAGCCCAGGTTGTCTCCCTTACTCCTTCAAAAGAGGTCAGAGAAGAACAAATTTCATTAATCTGAGCTCCCCCTGCTGCTGCCTATCTGTACAAAGACTGTCTGCTGAGTTGCCTGCAGTTCTGGCACCACTCAGGCCAGCACAGCTGGTCTGCAGCTGGCAGATCTAGAAAGCAGATCAGACCAATGCATATGAAATTGGCAGCACTACCCTGTATTTGCTTATCGTGTTAAAATCACTGAATAAAAAGCTCAGGTTTCTATGGGTACCAGTGAAGTAACTGCTGGCAGTTCCTCTAGGTCTTTACAGGTTTTGGTGCTAGCTATGAGGGATTGAAATGTTGAAACACACAATGAATGTGCACAGGTTTCAGGCCAAATATATCTAATTATGCATCTAGCAGGTGTCCAGTTCTTGTGCAGAGACTTTTCCCCTGCAAATACTTTCTCGCAGATAAAAATGTGTGTGTGGGCGAATCTTTTGCAGCACTAACTTTTCATCCTTAATTGTACAAGTTAATCTCAGCCAAAAAAGTCAGCAACTCAGCACTGTGAGCACAGACGGAAGTTCAGAATTCCTCTAGACAGATTCTTCTCCTTTGGCACATCCCCTTTCCCTGTCTGAATATAAAATAAGATTAATGTTATTTTACTAAAAAGTTTTTTGGAAAGGTAAACGGGGGTTATTCTAAACTAATAAAGGTAAAATAACACTGCATAAGAAGCAATGAGATGGAAGAAACAATGTGCTCCAAATCCTGTAATTGTATCTATGAAATGTCCTAGAGGGCCTTGGAAACCTGCTTAAAATCTCTAAATGCTCTACCATCAGACTCTTCTCCAAGTATTTTCTAGCTTGTAGTCAAAAACAGTCTTAACAAAGTTCTAAGCAGTTATACTTAGAAAATTTGTTATTTTATTTTTATGTCACTGGATATGTTCTCAGGAAGATTTTTACAAAACAATGATCTAGCCTAGAATCGAATTGTGTTGTGGCTGCATATTCCATATACAACAGATTTAACATCACCATCCCATGGTAAGATATTTCTACTTATTTTTATAGATATTCTATGAATATTTCTATTTATTTTTATTTTTTTTTAGAACTGTGCTTTTCTTATAAAAAAGAATGTATACACAACTTGTATACACTGAACACAATGTACACAACTAGTTGTATCACAACTTCATGGGCAAAGTTAGAAGTTACACTGTAACTGTAACTATTTTGCAGTCAATGCTTTCTTCCCTCTCTTTTCTGGGAATTTTCCTTCCCACTTTATTAGAGCAGCAGGAGAGTTTTAAGAGGTTTTTAATGACCTAAATCTGTATTCATTTCCAGAATTACAGGCAAGTTGTGTTTTAAACTTCCAAATGCTCCATATCTTTCTTGCAAGTCTGTTTAAAGACCATCAAAAGATAATCTTGGTCCACAAAACACTGGGCAAATATTTCTTAAAATGTCTATTTGTTACAATCTGTTGACTCCTTTTGCCTCTACATTTAATAGGTAATTTACTGCACGCGAATTGCACTTACTGCTTTTTTGAAATTTGAAAAAAACCAAAGACCCAAACCAAAGAAAAGCTATACATCAGTTGTTTAATTTTCATTTGCTGTATTTTAAAGAATTAAAAATGAGGCTGTCTGATGGTTAAATGAAGCATATGTAGACAGACTACACTAGTACAAGTACTTTGTAGAAAAAATGTAACAAAGAATTGATACTTTTTGTTCATTCAACGAAAACTAAGATCAAGGTAGAATATAATTTTTTTTTCTTATTTGGAGAGTTCTCTGAAATTATTTATGCGTCACATATTTCTGGGCTACGTTTTCCATACAGCAACTTACAAACTTTTGGGCTTTGTTATATTGAGAAGCAGCAGGAAAACTTCCCACATGTGTTTCCAAGTAAGTTGCTAAATTTCATCAGTTTTCATAAAAGATCCAGCTCATATGAGCAGATACACCTCAGCAGGCACATGTTTCACTACTTGGGAGCCTGGAGGCTACTGGGGAGCTGCTGGCCAAAGTCCAGTCCAGCAGTGCTCCAGCTGTCCTGCAAGGCCCTGAAAAACCTCACACTCTGGAGGTGTCACAGCTCCAAGAAGCAGCTGGTGAAGATAAAACACCAACAGCAGCATGGCTTAACTACATCCATAAAAGTCAGGTGTCTATAATAATTTGAGCTATAATTTTATTGTGAGCACACACATTTTAAGGTGTACAACTGGCATATTGCACTAGCTCGTCATTTTTCAATCAGTTTTATGAAATAAAACCAAATATTTGCCCAGCAAATATCTGCTATCTGTATAACAGATAAGACAAGATTTCAATCTTATCTCTAAGATAAGATTTCAATGTTTTATTTAATTAAAAATTCATAAATATTGCATCAATATTACTTTTGTAAAAAGTTTTTTTAAAAATAATACAAAGAAAATTATTTCTGAAGAAAATCTTCTCCTTTCCAATGCCATTTGGCACCTGATATTTACAGAGATAACCCAGTGCAGAACCACTGCTAACAAGACAGTATTTCTGATGTTAATATAGGGTTGATAAATTTAGGGCATGAGTGAACTGGGAAAACAGAAGTAACATAATGCAAATCTTATGAGAGCTGGGAAGAAGTGTGGCCACAAGATTGAGGCCCTGAAGAAGCGCATATGTCTGGATCTTGTAGAACCAACACATCTGACTTCCTTTGTCTCCACAGATAAAAATTCAATAAGCTTAACTGGGTTTTAATGGGCCCACAAGCATTATAACTTTAATCACTATAAATGTTATCCAGATATTCTACAACCACTTGCTTGTCACTGTAAAGAAGTTCTATCCTGGAATAAAGCTTTGTGAAGTGCCTAAATTAACATCAGCAATCCTCTTTCTTAAATCAGTTCAGCGATGAAATAGAAGTTGATTTTTACACACTTCTCACAATAGCATTTTCATTCAAATCTATTTTTTCAAAGATGAAATATTGCAGAAAAAAAAAGAAATTATAACTCCTTCCACTCTACCAATTTAAGAGTCAATTCAACAAAGTAGTTCAGCATATGCTCAAATTAATCACTTGAATATACCTAAATGAGACTAGTGAGATTTTCGCAACCAAATAAAGCACTGGATTCTTCATGTACTTCTTTCAAAGCAATTTTCTGACTTGCAGTCACAAGCAAGCAGAAAAAACCAAGACTGTTACTTCAGATGAGGGAGCTTAAGCTTCTATCAGGCAGAGCAGAATCGGAATCTTTAATTGAATATATGTCCCTATTATGACAATCTCCCAGCAACTACAAAGCTCTTGGCTCATCACCTTTTCATTAAACAAGTGACCCCCACCGTTTTTACTTTTCTGCACTCCGTACAATGATTTATCCATGGTGTTACATAATGAAAGTATAAATGTCTCACATGCAGCATCTCCAGACAGTAACAATAATGAGCAGTACAGGAGTATCTTGCTGAAGGTTGTTTGGAAAGTGAATTTATAGTAACAGGACCAATTTATTCTCCTGGCTCTAAAAGTCCTAAACACAATGAAACTTTGGTATACTTTTCTTTGCTCTACTTTGGTGGAGCAAAGGTTTCTCTTAGCAATACATGGCACCACTATTTTTAGTAGACACATAGCAGGAGGCAGCTTCTTGTCTTGCTTGTCAAAGAACTATCAGGCTCTCTTTCTACTCAGACCTGATTCATCACCTTTACTTTTGGGGCTCAGGATAAATCTCTCCTCACCTTTTGTGCTCAAAAGACTTTTTTTCATTTTGACTATGCAGAGGGCATGAACAGATGACTGCTGTTAGTACAGTAATAATAAGCTAGTCGAGGGGCATAACACCATGTCACCAGCCCTGAGCCACCCAAAGCAAAACGAGACTGCCAAATACTTCATGAGTACTGGAACAATGAACCTTTTTTTTTCTGTACCAGTTTGTACATGATCAGCTTACAGATTCCAATGATTAAAGCACCAAGTGACTGCTATGGAATGAAAGATAACTATGAGACAGCAATTTATTGAATATCTAGTTCCTTCTTGTTTTAACAATCTTGTTCTAATAATCTGATACTATATTTGGGTATTACAACACACACATCTGCATCAGAGGATATAATATATTCACAGAAAGGTAACAATTTAAATGTTGCATAGTTCTCTACTTACTTGTATATTATGTTTTGTTTTGGGGCTTGGTTCTTACTGATTTTTTTTTAAACTTTTATGCAATTACATTTAAATACTAACTATAATTTATTGGAAAACCCAAACCAAGCTCAGGTAAATGTAGCTCTAAACAATTTTTATATATATATATATTAATTTCCAAATACAGAACAAACAGAATAAACAGAAAACAAGTATTATAAAAATACAGGCAAAGAAGACATCACACTTGCCATATCAGTACCAACTCCTATTCCAGAGTTTCAAAGACAGCAGTAGTTACTTTCAGTACTATCTGGATGAGTGGGGAGTGGTGGATATTGTCTACTTGGACTTCATCAAGGCTTTTAACTCTGTGTCCCATGATATTCTGATAAGCAAACTCAGGAAATGCAGGCTGGACAAGTGGACAGTGAGGTGGACTGAGAACTGGCTGAATGGCAGTTCTCAAAGGGTCGTGACCAGTGGCACAGGGTCTCACTGGAGGCCTGTCATTAGTGGTGTCTCGCAGAGTTCAGTACTGGCCCCAGTACTGTTTGATTTGGATGAAGGGATGGAGTGCACATCTCAGCCTGTTTGCTGATGACACAAAGCTGGGAGGAGTGGCCAACACCCCAGAGAGCTGTGCAGCCCTTCAGAAGGACCTCAATGGGTTGGAGAGATGGGTAGAGAGGAATCATCTAAAATTCAACACAGGCAAATGCAGGGTCCTGCACTTGAGGAAAAATAACCCCAGGCACCATGACAGGTGCACTAGCCTGCTGGAATGCAGCTCTGAGGAGGACTTGAAAGTGGACAACAGGCTGTCCATGAGCCAGCAGTGCCCTTGGGGCCCAGAAGCAATCCTGGGGTACATTAGGAAGACAGCAGGGAGGGTATCCTGCACTTCTACTAAGTCCTGGTAGTCATCTGGAGTGCTGTGTCCAATTCTGGGCTCCTCAGGACAAGACAAACTGCTCCTGGAGCCAAGAGAGGCTTCAAAGATGATAAAGGGACTGGAGCACCTCATGAGAAAAGGCTGAGGGAGCTGGGCCTGTTCAGCATCAAGAAGAGACAGCTGAGAGCTGACCTCATCCACGTCTGTCAGTGTCTCCAGGGAAGGGTCAGAGCATGAACCAGGCTCTGCTCCATGGTACCAAGCAATAGGACAAGAGGCAAGGGGCAGAAATTGACGCACAGGAAGAGAAGTTCCACCAGAAAAAAAGAACTTTACTGTGTGGGTGACTGAGAATTGCACATTGTCCAGAGAGGTTGCGGCATCTCCCTCACTAGATACATTCAAAGGCAGTCTGAACAATCCTGCACAACATGCTCCAAGGATAACCCTGCTTGGGCATGGAGGCCAGACTGGATCCAGTGGCACTAGTCCCTTTCTGCCTTAACCCATTCCCTGATTCTGTAATAAAGGTGAAGGATACATAACTGATCCTGGAAGCTTTTTCAGAAAACTTTTTTATCACTAAGTGTCAGTTAGAGGAAGAGTGCAAAAGTATTTCTTTACCTGTAACAATCAATAAATATCCATGACCAGAGAATAAGGAACATTATAGGCTTTAATAAATTCTGTAAACTACATCTGCAAGCATAAGCATGAATGATCTTGATAATCCCTTTTTCTTTTTAAAGAAAAGTGAGGTCTATTAAAATTAAATGCTGAACTTCCAACTTTTCCCAAAACACAAATAAAGATACTAGTCTATTACTATCAGCCTCTTCTAGTAAAATGAAAAAATTACTGGTGCTACACTCATGTTATCTTAACAGTCATATCAAATGTTGCAAACTGAAAATAAGTGTTTCCAAGTATTTCTTGAAGCAGTATGTTTAATTTAGTTTTCCATCAGTTCTAGTGTTTTTTCTAATGCCTTCAAAGTATTCCAATGAGCATTATATAGTTTTTACTTAAGAAAAAATATATATCTGTAAATTCTACTAGGAACACTTATACCTTGTCACTTCAGTTTCATGCTGAATATTTCCTCTTCAAATTTGCTTTCACAAAATACTTAAACTACTTGACTTTCTTCCTGAATTTCTCATTTCCCATAAGAAAAACTTAAATTTTAATAAGTGAAATACAAGACTCAAATGAAAAGATTGTGTAAAGACATTGCTTGCATAAAACATGAAATAGAAGCATGATTACACCCAGTGAAAATGAAAAATCTCACATTTAAGTTGTTAAAGCCATAGGACAGTACAAGCTATTCAAGGTGGCTCTTCAATAAAATATGAAGGGCTTATGCCATTTTGCTTAGCTCAACTTGTAATCTCTTAAAAGCTCTTTAGGTTAATTACATTTAAATACCATTTTTTTCCCTGAGAAATTACAGAAGCGATACACAATATGTAAAGAAAAGAAGATGGCCTGTTTAATGCCCTACTAATATCCTAAGGCTTTAACAATAATTACACAGAAGTACTGTGAACTAGAATTTATGAGGCTAATCAGTGCCTGAAGCATACATTATAGGATACTTTCTTTAAAGGGTACTGTTGGTTATGTAATACCCGCCACAGCCATTGATTCACTTACATGAAAAAAAGAAGCTGGTATATGAAGATAGATAAAATAATTTACAGGTATTCTTGCCTGAATTTTGGCAGGCATTTGAGTATCCCAGAAGTTGCATGGGTTCTTTTTGAGCACCATGAAACATTTAAAATTATTTTTTTAAAAAGCCCAAAAATAGGTAGAAACTGATCTGGATTTAATACTAAAAATTAAGAAAACTGTTTTGTACAGTAGTATATTAATTAAATACTTCCACAAATGGTCAGAATGTGCATACAGTAATTATGGAAAAATTGTAAATATTTTTCAGAAATAGCAGTAAAATGAAATTAGCTAACTCTACACATCTGAACAAGTCTGTATTAACAAACTCTTGAGCTCTGTGACACAGTACCAAGAGTCAGTCTGTGAACATTCTTCTCCTCCCAGAAGACACTACTACTACTACTATTACTTTCTGAACTAGCTGCTATCAACTTTGCTTATCTTGGTGTAGAGAGGCTAGTAGTGATGCAGCTACCAAAATCCTGATATAAATGGCAAGCAATTCTAAAACTTGCAACACAAAGAACCTATACAAGAATTTCTGTTTCTCAGGATTTTCAAACAGCAGCACAGTTTAAGCACAGCACAGAAATAACCACACTAAATAAATTTAAAATTTAATAACCATCTACCACAGTCATTAAATTTATCCGTCATGGTCAGTTGATTTATTAAAATTTTACATGGTCCCCCATAACATCCCTCTCTCTAAATCAGAGAAAAATTAATTTGATGGGTGGACTGGTTGTTGTATGAGGAACTGGCTGGACAGTCATATCCAGAGGGCAACACTCAATGGCTCAGAGTCCCAGTGGACATCAGTGACAAGTTGTGTCAAGAAGGCTCCAGGGAGACCTTTCTGTGGCCTTTCAGTACTTACAGGGGGCTTAAAAGAGAGATGTGGACAAACTTTTCAGCAGGACTTCTTACAATAAAACAAGGGGTTTTAAAGCAAGAGAGGGTTACTTTAGATATAAGGAAGGTTTTTTTACAGCGGAGGTGGTGAAGCACTAGCACAGGTTTCCCAGAGAGCTGGCAGATGCTCCATCCCTCAGAACATTCGAGATCAGATTGGACAGAACTCTGAGCAATCTGATCTGGTTGAAGACCTCTATCATGGCATGCAGGTTGGACTAGAAGTCCTTTAAAGGTCTCTTCCAACCCAAACCATTCTATGATCTTCATCTGCACTTGTCTGCAAGGGAAGGACAGGGTGTGGACCAGCTGGTGGGAAAAAGTTCTACAGAAAAGGACTTGGTATCTTGGAAAGCAGCAAAATGCACACGAGTCAGCAATGCACTTGGGGACTAAAGAAGGTCACCATTATCCCTCCACAATGGTCTGGGGCTGGAGCACAGGCCCTTCTGAGAGGTAGAGGGGCATTTTCAGTCTGGAGAAGTGGTTTGGGGGCACATAAGGCAGCTTTCCTTTACCTGGAAGGTCATCAAGACAAAGTGAAGTTCCAACAGTGATGCATGCTGGGAGAATGAGGAAAAAAATGTGTAATTTGAAACAAGAGTTTCAAATTGGATGTGTGCTTCAGACTTTTTCCCCATGAAGACTGCCAAGCAGTGGCACAGAGAGGTTGTGCAGACCTCAGCCTTGGAGACTTTGATATATAACTGTCCTGGTCCAGGCTCACAGCTGATCCTACTGTGAGCAGGGGAGTGGACTAGAGGCCCTCTGAGGTCCAGGCTGAATGATGCTATTCTAATCATATTGTCTGCAGTAAAACAGTGGTTTCTGGAAAAGTTAAAACACATCATTTACAATTTGGGCAGGGGGGAAAAGCAACCAGAACTCACTTTTTTTTGTAATTCATTCTAAGACATACTATTTAAAATGTATTTCATTTCAAATGTAAATGTCTATTTTCAAACGCAAATTATTTCATTCTTATTTACAGATTTTAAAATGTCACCAGCTGTTACCTTAAAATTCTTCTACACTTTCTTTGCAAGTCAATTGTCTTTGATTTGATTGTTTTTTTTAGTTATAAGACCATATTCCTTATTTTAGAAGTATTAATACTGATGCTGTATGTCACATTGTGATATTATAATTTTTAAGGGTGTATGCAAAGATTAAATAAGTTTCTCTACCCCAGGCATTCTCGACAAATATTGTTTTGCCATAGTGTGAGTTCATTTTACCCTTCATAATCCCTAAATCTGTTTGAGAATCATAATTCTCAAAGGTGTAACTCTTTTCCCATTATGCAGGTATATTCTGCATTTTATGTTACCAAATAAACAATTTTGTATATGGCTATACTGAAATGCATTTTTCCCAGCATGATCTTAGTTCACTAGAATAGTCAAGATTGCTTGGCATCAACAGTCTATCTTCAGTGTTATTTACTACCTCTCTCCTTCTTGCATCACCCAAACTTTTCAACAGCTGTAATTTTATATACACCTAGAAGATATGCATACAAATAACAAATGACTGCTGATCTCTCCCCAGTCTCTTTCAATATATGACACTAGCCTAGGTTTAAATTAAGAAACCAAAATTCTAAAGTGAAAGAAAGACGTTGTTAACTTCATTCTAAGGGATATAAAAATTGGATTTACAAATATGAGCTAGACTAGTCTTCTTATGAATAAATAAACATCTTAGCCCCTCTTTTTCTGCTTGAGAAAGAAATGAATGTGACAAGACCAGGAAGAAGAAACTTCCCAAGAAATCAAGCAGTATGTCCCTTGAAGCAGAACACTACAGCTACAAATCTCAACTTCTGTGAAGTATTAGCGTTCCCAGTGCTGCAGCAGCAAGTGACACATTCTGACCTCTTTCTCCAAGTATTTAACAGATTCTTGTTCCTTTTCTTGAGAAGTACAGCATATATAAAAAATGAATACACTAAATCTCAAATCTATAAAATATTGTCTCTATAAATAAATGATACTAGACTCCATTTAGTCTTTTTTTAGTTATACTAAAAGAATCCTGCAGAGTTACAAATACTGCAAGTCTGATGTATGGTACCAGATGCATAAATTTTAAGACATATTCAAATTATGAGATACTGAAACATAGCTTAAATTCAATTCCCAATTTATATCATGAACAGTTTCTCTTCACTTTATCTGTGCTTTGTAGCAAATATTTGAGACATTTTAGTTAGTAGTCTTTAAAAATAGTTTCTTCTTATTATTTTGTAAAGGAATAAACAGGATCAAGAAATTAAAAAAATAAGACAGTAACAGTAAAGCCTATAATAGCACTCAATTCGGATACTTTATTCAGAGTGCTATACAGTTTTCCAAATATCTCAGCATTTCTCAATTTTCTTTTTTTTAACCAATCTATTATGCAAATAAATACATAATGCTTCATTTAAAACAAAACAAAACAAAACAAAACAAAAAACTAATTCTGCTTGCAAGAGAGGATTATGCTAAAATAAAATCTTCTTCATGTACTTGCCATCTAGTGTGAAACTAATTAAAATGTAAAGATTCAACCACTCTTTCATAACTTCAGAGCATATGTTATTTAACAAAGAATATTTAGCAAAATGTGTGGGCCAAACTTGAACTACTGGATATCATGCACAACAGTGTTTCAGACAGTGAATTTCACTGTCTCAATCCATCAGTCCCTCCTTGAAAGTCCAGTATCCTGCTCTGCATATCAAGAGCTCAAGACAAGCAGGGCAGGCATCCAGGTTCTCCTCCTATGCTGAACTCAAAAACATAATTGCATAATGGAAAATTATTTTAAAAGGTCAAAGCCTCCAAACAGCAAATATCCTACATACTCTGACCTACCAAAAGTTATGAAATGACAATCAGTTCAATAGTTTCCGTCTTGTCCCTTGTTTTCAACACAACAGAGAAGTGCAAAGGTCACAGTGACTCCAAGCCCAGACACAATTCTTCTCCCTGCACTTCTCCCTCCACTGTTTTTCCAGAGCTTTCTGCTCAATGTGAAAGGTTTACCTGCCGGAATGTTTGACTCTGTTATCAGATGATAACACAGAAACATTGTATGAATGGGATAAACCGTAGTTTCACTTGCAAAGTAAATTATTACAAACATACATATGTAGACATAGAATCTAGCTCCACATACTATCAGCTTATTTTTTATTTTGAAAAATAAGAAGATGAGACGAGATGATGAGACCTTCCCTTTCCCCATGACCCTAGAAAGAAAGTGATCAAAAAAACCCCTGAATTGCTTGACAATAAATGTTGCTTCAAAATAAAACAGATTATGGAATGCTGAAGTAAGTTGAAATAATGCTTTAATTAAATATACCAAGGTCAGGTTGTTGAAGAATACATGAAGAGCTTTGGTTTAGGGCAAATTTAGGGAGGTCACACCTAAATGTCACCCTAGGGCAAGCCTGTTAGGACTTGCAGTCAGTGTTCTTTTGAATCGCGCCAATCTACAGACATGGATAAAAAAAATCAGTGGACTGTTCTTCTGGGGCCAGCCACAAGCAGCTATCTACGCCTCTGTCTCTTGTTACTTTTCTACATACTCTTTCTAAATATGGTGTCTTGGTATTTGCTGTTTTGCCTTCTAGGTGTTTTTGATTCCCTCATAGGTATGAATATCTCTTTGAGTACCTCTAGCACATTGACAGAGAATGTACCCCAAAAGCAATTAGCCTTTCAACAGTACATTTCCTATGTTCACATTTCCTCTGTTCCTCCTGTATGTTAACAAAAAAACCTCTTTATGCTAAAGGTGTAAGTGAGAGGTTAACTCTATTTCTAATTGCTTTTTTAAAAATTAATATTGATTCAATGTCCCAGTTTGAAATACACACACACCTCTATGAGGTGGTTGGAACATACTGTGGTCTGACAGTGAGAACCCTTTTTAGAGGTGCAATGAAAGACTTAAGTTTTCTCTTAGGCTATTTCCAGATATAAGTACTAGTAAAAATACACCCTTGTTTTGTTGATTATTTGAATAAGAACAAAATCTGCACATAAAATTTTACCGTACCCTGGCAGTCCTTGAAGCATTTTTTGAATAAAACCCATTTCTCAGTGCAAAGCACATCTTCAGGACAACCTATAGAAACTTAACCACTTAATAGAGCTGTCAGGACTGTACTTACATGGAATTATTCTTATAACTGACCTCTGCTTAATGTGTGTATCCTGATGAGGACCAAGATTAAATGAAAAAGAACAGAGAAAGAAAAGAAGGTAGAAAAAACAAGTACCACAGTTAAGATACCACTGTACTGCTTTGTATATGTACTATACCACCAAATTCAGCGTAAATATTTCAATATTTGACATTACCACATTTGTTAAAGTTGATGCCAACAATATAGCAGCTTTTGTAGCTCAAGATCTTTTTCTGTCACTCATCATCTCTTCCCTGTGTGAAAATGGAAGAGTCAAACTGCACACTGGCATACCCATTTCTACTCATTAAAGCAGCCAGGTTTTAGTGCACACAAATCTTGAGAAACATGAGACAATGAAAGAACACGCAATTAACAGAGAGTACTTAATGTTATCTCTACTCAGCAGCACCAAGTGCCTGTTACAGAGCAAGTCTGCTGTAATTCCATGAAAGATAAGATTTATATATCCTAGCACTAGTGTTATACACTGATGAACAGCATAAAAATTGACATAATGGTTCTTCAGGGCTACAAAACATGTTTTCTTTTGCAGTTTAATTGACAATGACTAGATTGACCTTTTCTCTATAATTGTAACTACAGTAGACCAATTAGACAAATTGTCACCTCTATCATTTCCCTCACATAATATGCAAAAGCAGAAGTATTAGACTGTTAATCACCTTTTCATGCTGATGTTACAGCAGATCAGTATTTTACACTTGCATAAGTGAGTGAAAGCTAGAGTGAAAAAAATTGTTTAAATCATATAATTCAATGAATGAAAAGTGACAACTATAGAAATGAAATACTAGAAATATTTTAAATCCTCCAATCTCCCAAATGCTATGTCCTAAATGAACATTTATGTGCTTCATTATTACCATAATATTTTTTGATGACAATTCACAGTTTCACTTAAATTTTGGCTCACTTAGAGCCCCTGTATTGTAGGTAGTAGTAAACTAGATACTTTTATACATTGTGAACCATCTGTGCATATCAAAAATACTCAGCAATTCATAACATTTGGATTTTACATCAGACAATCCAGTATTAGAGCTGTCTCTTTGTTTTTCATTCCCTCTTCCTCTTCTCTGCAGGTATTTACTATCCACCTCCCAAGATGAGGGAATAAAACCACAAAACTCTTTGTGCTATTATTCAAAATGCCCGTGATTGTTAAAGGTAAATTGCAGAGTATCTTATTTTAATATAGAGATTTCTTCACAAGATAGAAATGCACAGCTACCAGTAATGTTGAAAAACATTAAAATTAATCTCTTATAGAATGTGTGTTACTAGGACTTGAATCCTGTTTTAAAAAGTAATGCTACAATTAGCTCGGGAAAATTGTATCCATTTTTTACGATTAAGTTCATAATACAAACGTTATAATATATCATTAAGTTTCATCTCATAGTTCTGGACTAAGTCTGGACACTGTACATTTAACAGCAAAACTTGTATGTTGAAGCATACATCCTTTATGGAAGATTCTGTAAAAAAATTCACTTTCATGTTCCTGAACAAACTCTGCAGAATATGCATGAATACACATACCTTTATATATATAGACATTACCTATTATTCACTATTTCAATGCAAAAGATTAAAGCACTCCATTGAATGATGAAACTTTTATAAAGAAAATTGTAAAACATCACCTCACTGTATGCATTTGTTTTAAGAACATGTTTTCCAAAAGTGAAGGGATTTTGTGCAACTTTTGTTTCTGGACATTTACAAACATACCACTGTTGAATGATGTTTTTTAACTTGAACATAGCTGGGTTACCTATGTAAACTATACTACCAGGAAATTTTAAAGCACTGTAAGCTGAGAGCTGATGCTCACCCAAAGTATATAAAAATTATTTCTTTTTCCTGTAGCCCTTTTAACATGCAATTGTTTACCATCACAGGTAAGGAGATACATGATATGGTATGACTAGAAAATCTAATTTTTACTTGTATTTCAATTCCATTCTTTTGAATTCTGAAAGCTAAATGCAAAACCAAAACAAACCCAAACCAACACTAATTTTCTTGGAAGTCTATACAGCTTTAAAATAGAAAGGATTTTTGTGGTTTTATGCTGAATTGAGAGTTGACTATAATCTGAAATTTCCGAGCTACTCTTGCTATTATGTAAAATCAAGAGCATCCATTACAGTCAGCTCCAAGCTACAATAATTATCGGCAGTTCTGTTGCTACTGTCATCAACAAGAGACCAGAAACAGGCAGCAAAGCAGTCCAAATGGAGACCACTGAGCACAACTAAGCTACACAGAATATATTTTCTTTTTTCTCTGGCTGCCCCAGGAGAGTCTAATATCATTTAAAATTCCTGACACGGTTGCCCAGGCCAGAAGACAATTAATGGATGAAAGCTTGAGCATTTACTTTTTATTTTTGCCCCGCTGAAATGCTTAAGGATGGCACAAATTTTCTAAGCTAAACTCTGCTGGCTAGTAATTATTATGTCTGAAAGTAGAAATCTAACTATAGTTTGCAATACAGATTAGAAAAACACTTTATTTAAGCAAGTGTAGCAAATGAATATATATTTTACACATGGATGGAATATATCACATATGTGAGGAAAGGCAGTCTCTCAACACAGCCTACATGCCAAAATTTAAAGGATCACTTTAAAAAAAAAATCAAAACCACTACATACAGACATGTAAAAAAAGAAACATCTGAAAACTATCAGCCAAAAGAAATACATAGATTGGAAGAAAATAGAGCTATACAAGGTAAGACCTTCTGCTGTAAGTAATTTATTCACAGTAGGCAAGTATTTTCAGTACCTGAAAAGACTGAATAAATATTTTTATGGCATCTGACAGGCCTTTCTTAGTAATATTTTATTTCTTAGTAATAATTTTCATCCTAACAAATTGTTAGCCTAGCAAATTGTTATGCCTTGTTGATAAAAAGCTCACAAGAGCAGAATGGAAAAGCATCTTACGCAATAGAAAGGTATCTAGACTTCATGAGTAAAATTTACCTGAATCAATTCAATAAGGACATAAATATTTCAAGAGTTCTCAGTGACAGTAATCAGAACCATAAAAAAATAAGTTTGTTAGATACTAAGTCAATTAATGTATGATTTATAAACATGTTGAAAATACATTGCAATTAATGTATTATATATACCAAACATAGAATTAATTGAGGACTATAAAAAGGATTTTTGTCTCTGTTAGTATTGTGCAAATCAAACATATCTCCTGAATTTACTCTTCCAATCCAGTATGGCTGGATTTTTTTTTCCCCTTGTATATCGGCTCATGCTTGATTTTCCAGATTGAAAAAAATTTGCAACTTCAGTAGCATTGAAAAGGACTTTCAAGGAGCATAGAAACATGAATTGGCAGAACAGCATAACTCCTAGTAAAGTTAAGCTAATAGCAATATGTATCTGAAAAGAATCAGAGGAAGGCAGAACAATATTCACAGATAATCCACTATACACACCTGTGAGTTTGAAATTCAGTTTTATACATTAATCCCCTTTGTTCAACAGTAGATGGAGAACAAAAATTAGTCTTTGGGTTCTGTTCCGTTCTGCACTGAGCAGGGTCCACAAGCAGTTGATAGTATTTCTGGCAGCTAGGCTTTATAGATGCTGCATCCAGCCTCAGGTTTTGAAACTAAGAGTTTAACATCACTAACTCTTGGTGAAGTCTGACTGAAATGTACTGTGGCTCCACAAAAAAAAAAAATACTACTAATATGTTACTCCTCAAGCAACAAGTTATAATAAATCAGACTAGGAAACTTGCCTAAATGTAACTCTTAAGACTTCCCTAAGTCTTCCTTAAGTCTTAAGACTTCCCTAAGTAGAAAGCATTCATTCATTCAACACCTTCAGCTGACCTACTCACATGCAAACATCTCTTACCACCCATTCAGAGAATGTATCATATATGTGTATATTTGCATTAAAAAAATGAAGAGGCAAAAGCATAAACTTCAATATATATTATTTTTGGAAGAAAAGTAATGAAATATTTAAAAAATCAAAATAATTTTGCAACTATAACTGCACTGACTTCAAAAAACAAGTGCAAGGTGTACTTTAACACATTTTTTGTGTGTGTGTGAAACCAGATGTATCATGCATGGCTTGTTATTCTGCTGACTTCTATTAAGTGTTCATTTAGAAATACATAAGTTAATTTTACCAGAATGGAATTAAAGTATTAATCATTAATGACTTGTCATTTCTATTTTTTTTTTCTAAAAGTGAACAGAAGACCAATCTTTTTATTTACTATTCACAGATTTTAAAAAGCTTTCCAGGTAGCTTAATATTCCATTGCAGTTTGCCTTCCCACTGTCTGTAGGAAACTCAAGGAAGAAGTCAGGAAAAGATTACTGGCAGTGTTTTGCCTTCAGACAATCCTTTTTATTAGGAGTAATTTTTATTTACTAGAGATCCGCTCACTTCTTTGAAACACCTGTACTAATGACAAGCTGGCAGGTGTTGGTAAATCTGGCTAGCTACAGCATGTCAAGAGGTAACGGGATTTCTTTTCTCAAAGTAGTCGAAGTACTACTGTGTAAAACTAAGCAGATCCAAGAAAGCAAAAGCGGCTCTTTCCCTGTGTGAAACTAAAGAGTTTCCCTGTGTGAAACTAAGCAGCTAAGCACAGATGGGATTTTCATCAGCAAAAATGATCATGTCAAAGGCAATAACCACCTATAAAAACGTTCTAAGGTAATCGAGGACAAAACCCATGAAAATTCAAAATACAAAGCACTAAGTGCGGGTAAACTAGTTTTATTGAAACACTATCCTTTGGAAACAAGATAGGAAGTCCTGTTGACTCTGTCTCATGCTCTGGGAGGTGTTGCAAAGACGGGGGATGACAACCAATACAGAAAACAACCGCTATCTTTGGAAACAAAGTTTTTGATACTGTGCTGCAAGGGAGCAGACTACAAACCTCAGTCTGGAGGACTGGAACTTGGCAAATTGGTTCCAATGCACAGTATTTGGAATTGATCTTGACTTTCTGACTACCACAGACTCATAACCATCTGCTAAATGCCACAGGCTAGATAAATTACACTTTATCAGATAAAGTCTGAAGAGGAGGGAAAATTAAGACAAGAAATAAAACTGAGTAGGAGGAGGTAATTGGTACTGGTAAGACATGGAAAGAATGAATGCAAACCACCAATTTTTTTCCACTCTTATATAAGCAGTAATATCAGTGATGCTGATATCAATATAGATCACATTCCTTGTGGGCCTTCTCTAGGACTTCCTTGACCAACACATTTTCCAGAATTAGGAGACAACAGTCTGTCCAAACATGTCATGACAAACTTTGAAAAATCAGAAGCAAAGCAAGGAAGATGGCTGATATGGAGAACCTCACTCGATCTATCTCCATTCATCAACAAACAAAACACAAAGTAACAGAAAAGGTTAGTATGAGAGATACAGAATGGATACATTTGGCAGAGACGTGGAAGATACCTAGAACCCTCATCTCTAACCCGGAAGACTCCACGGCCTCTCTGGGCAACCTGCGACAGTGGTAAGTCACCACCACAGTCAAGAAATGTTTTCTGATATTCAGATAGAACCTCCTGTGTTTCAGTGTTTGTCCACCACCTGCCACTGGGCACCTCTGGAAAGAGCCTGTCTCTCTTCTCTTTGCTCCCTTGTTTCATGTGTTTATGCACATGGAACCTTCTGTTCTCCAGCCTGAACAACCTCCAGTTCTCTCAGCCTGCCCTTACAGGACAGTTCCTCAAGTCTCTTCATCTTATTTATGGTCCTTTGCAAGACTCTATTCAGTATGTCCATGTATTTCTTGTAGTGGAGAGTGAGAAAAGGACACAGCACTCCCAGTGTCCCAGAATGACAGAAATTCTAGAAATTATGAATGTCATATAAATGTTTTTGACAGTGACAGTGAAAAATTTGGGCTACACTTAATGAGTGAGCAGGATTTTTCCTGTCTTTTCTGTCTGTTTAGAACTGTGAGGCCTGGGAGTATTCTGCCCCTCTGAAAGTTAGGTGGACAAGCTGTCTGAGTCCTAGCTCCCTTCAGGCACCTTGAGGTGAGTATTTACAAGTTTCTTCTCTCCTCCATGAGACTAACAGCTAGATGCATGGACTAAATGAAGTCTCAGACCACTTCAACATGGTTCTGAAAAACAGCAAATCACAATAACTAGGTATGAACAGAAGTCAGTAAGATTTCAAACAGAGAGACTCAGTTTTAGCCTTTTAAAACTTTTATTCTTTGTGTTGCTCGCTTGTTTTTTCCCTGACTACCCCCTATAGGCATCACCATGATCACCACTTTAAGCTATTGCTTATTTTCCTCATTACATTATTACTGTACTTTCAGAACTACCAAATTATTCATTCTCTGAGCTGAAAGTTATTCTGTCAGCTCAACTTCCACTTCGCCATCTTCCTCTTCAAGCTGACTACAGCTTCTCAAACGTACATTAAATTCCTGTATCCTCTATAAGTCAGTATCTATTGGTTAATCTTGAATTCTAAACACAAACTACACCCACATTTAACATCACAGAAAATTCAGAATTTATCAGCCTTCTTTGGTTTTAATAAAAGAAAAGCAGGGATCACTGAATAACCTGATCAGGATTAAAGATAATTTGTATGCAGCATCTGACACATTTCCCATTTATATGACTGCATGATCCCACCTTAAGATGAGTTTATGCTCACGCACACATATACAAAGAAAAAAACACCAAATAATTGCAAATTTTTTTCATTTTGAGCTTAGAATCCATGCAGCAGGAAATAGTCTAAAGTGGATTTAGAACATGGTTATGTTTCTTCCAAATGATATTTATACTAGATATACTGACAGGCCTTAAACAATACAGTCAGTGCAGTAAATCATTGGAACACCCATTCGTTTTTCTCTCATCTTTTCAAGTACTGTGTCTATTCTGACTGCATGGTGAATTACACCTTGCAGCCTCAGAATATAACAGTAATTGCAATAAAGACTACATCTTCTTCTCTGAGCCTTGGTAGGTTGGATTTTTTTTTTTTAGTTTTCTGTACTGCTTTAAATTGTAACACTGGAAATATTTTAACTGTACAGAAAATAATATATATATATTATATATATATATATATATATATATATATATATATATACACACACATATATACACACACAAAATCTTTCAGTTTTCATGAGGCACTGAGGAATCAGATTTGTAACACACTGTCCATGCCTTCAGGGAGCATGGCACTTTCATAATTTCGGTAAGGAATGTCATGGAGAAAATCATCAAGCCACATTTTGTGTCAAGTCTGCCATTTTTAATTATTAGCAACTAAGTTTAAGATATTTCTCCTTTGGTTTAACAAGTGCATACCTATCTTGCATAAATTTTTTTTATGCCACAACTCATAAATTTTTTTTCAGCTGATGCTAGTCCCTTGCACTAAATTACCAACTAATCACAGGAGATATTTATCATCTCAAGTTTTTTACATGAGAATTGTCAGACTTAATCACCCTCCTCATATTTTCACTATTTACAGACCTTCATTTATCATACATTTCAGCAGTGTGACAACAGTAGACTATTTTCCCCATTTTTCAAGTCAAGACAGACAAAAGTATGGCAAATAATGACAAGAGCTTGAAAGTTTTACTCTCTCTGATTACATCCATTTCCACCAAAAAATGGTCCCTAAAAAAATATTTATTTTAATACCAGTTTTATCTCCATTATAGAGATAAGCAGAATTAGCAGGCTAAAGCCTCAATAAGTAGAAAGTTACACTTAATTATATAAACTGCATTCTGATTTTTATCATTGGTTAAACTCTGCAGATAGTACGAGAGAAATCTGTTCTAATCAAATGTTTGTAAAAATTAATTTCTTTGATAACAATGCAGAAGAAACAGTTCCCAGAAGTCTTTATAATGTGGGTTCAGAGCACATTAATAGAAGTTGAAAGGATGACTAACTCTGGTAAGGTTAGTGATTTCTGGGGTAACTGCTGAGATATGTGAGGAATCATACCCCACATTCTTTTTTCTTACAAAGTAAGAAAACATTTAAAACAAAGATACCCAGATTGGCACAAATATACGGCCACTGCTTGATTCTGGAGGAAGTTCATCCTGCACTCATGGGCATGAAAGGTGCCATTCTCACACAGTACTGCACAACAAGTGCAAAAACTATGTAAATTATGTAAGATATCACTTCATTGAAATAAGGTATGAGTGACAACTCCCCAGTCTACCAAAGGAAACACTATAGCATAAACACTACCTTGGTGTTCACAGAATCACAGAAACTGAGCTCTGGGAGATCCATGCTTGGAGCAGCCTATTCTTTATGAGCTGTACCCCATGGAAAAAACCCACACTGAAGTGGGAATGGAGTCTGTCAGTCCTTGAAGAACTGCAGGTATGGGTAGGACATACACTGGGCAGTTCATGCAGGAGAGTATGGAAGTGTGAGATGGGGTGGTAAGGATACCTTAAATATGTACCAAGTGGGCACCCAGCCACTTCTCAGCCTACCTCCTCAGCAGGTCTGGGGAGGAGAATAAGATGAAGAAGACCTGTAGGTCAAGATAAGGATTAGGAAATTATTTGCCATCTATGCAAAACAGACTTGGTTTGGAGAAATTTATCTAATTGTCAATTATACAGAGCAGGATAATGAGAAATAAGAAAAAATTTAAAAATACCTCAGCTGTCATTTTTTTGCTGGGCAAAGTTTACTCCCAGTCCCTTCTCTCTTCTCCCAGAGAGAGTAATGGGGAATGCAGCATTGCAGTCAGTTCACAATACTTTTCTCTGTTGCTCCTTTCTTCTGATGCTCTTCCCCTGATTCTGTGTGGGTGTCTCATTTAACTTTATCCACTACTCTGAACTAATCACAAAAGGCTTTTTTTTTTTTCTTTTTTGTAAATAATAATTTTAAAAAATAAATACTAGATTCAGAATTTAAAGTCAATAAAGAAAATTGCCATGCCTAGGTGTATTCTTTTTCCAACTTCTATGCTTTGTTCTGAATTTTTAAAAAAACTTGACAGTCAGTCTCAAATCATTTCACAAAACATTTGCAGGGTGAAGCAAATTTGCTTCTAAATTTAATTAAAAAGTATGACATTCAAAAAAATAAGTAATTTTGAAAGTAAAATTGATTTGCGTTACATTCTTTCAGTTTTTATGAGTTCAAGTTTTTAATGTAGCTGACTAAATATCTGATAAATCTGCAGAGAACTCTAGGGAGATCATGTACCAGATAACTCAGAATAGATGAAATTAAATTAGAATTAAGAATTGCTAGTATTCACCTAGAATGATTCACGACAAATATTGTACAAAAATACAGTTATTTTCTGGAAGACTCTACTACATCTACAAGTCCAGATTATATAAAATTACAGGAGTATTAATGCTCTTGAAAAACATTGCAACTCCAGTCACATCTAAGGTGATCAATATTAAGACACTATATTAGCATTGTACTCATCACAGCTAAAATGGACATTTTTTTAATAGGAAAAATGTAAGCAAGTTGAGGAAAAAAACTTTCTCTCTTATCTTTCCAGAAAATAATTCCAGTGTTCACTAATCTTGCATTTTATTAAAAATACATTGTGAGAACTGAGCTACTATTGTGATGCTCATGTCTGCTAATGAAATGTTGGGGCATTCACATATACCAGCAGCTCTGGGACTAGTCACAGTGAGCTAATGTCCTGCTAAAATAATCTTCAGCACTCTATCCCCTACCCACAATGCATCCAGGCCTCATCAGATGCTGAATAAATGGGTTTACATAAACTTATGGTAGGCAGTCAACATAAAATTTTGAACATTTCTGTAATGTATGGAAGACCACGTTAACAATTTACTAAAGTGAGAGTGTGGAAACCCCAATACACTCTGTGCCAACAGCTATGATACCCAGGCCTAAGAAATGGGCAGTGCTTTAGTGACCCAGTCAAATAAAGCAGATGAAGACCCTCCAAAGGTGAATTCTCCTATCTCCTGACTCTGAGGCTGTATAAACATTTAGATTTTCACGATTATGGTCTGTTTCCATGTTTGCACTGAATTTCTTTTGTATATTGACTTCCTGACTACTCTCCATTTCATACGGAAATCTCCATATTTTCAAGTGCCTCTGTCTTGGACTCCAACTACAATCCTCACCAAAAAATATTAATCATTCCAGTAAGGGTACACTGTCCCTTTACACTGCCTACTCTGGTTTATCCATAGTGGATTTTCATGGAAGCACAGAAGAAGAAAGCACTTTTCTCAGAAAAGGAATAATGAGACTACATCCAGGTTTTCTACCTGTGCTAACAGGTCAAGGAGGTGCATATTAATGTCTTTCTTCTCCCATCACTAATCAGAAGTCCAATGATGGTAAGCAGTACCACCACAAGATCAATAAGCAAAGTTCTCACTGTTTTACTGTGCCATGGAGATATTGCATATCAGCTTCCAAGTCACAACCATAACTTGTTTTCAACGATGTCCAGATGCTCTGTAAATCTTAGCACCTGCTATTGAAGTCACCTACAACATGTTTAAGAAATTACATGAAAAAATACAGCTCTCTTGAGACAGAATTACAAGAACATGTGGCACCACCTACAGAGGAAGAACCAAAGTTCTTAAATGGTTGGGAAAATATTGTCCTTTTACTACAAAACCAATTGCAAATAATTTTGTATCGCAGGTGGAATCTTATCCCGGGTGACTGGCAGTGCCATGGCACAAAAAGGTCTCGCCGTATCTGTAAATAAAGTGCCTTGCCTTGTCTGCATTATTCCCTTCATTCTAAGAAGAAATATAGATACAGTAGGGACTGGCAAACATCCTCTATATAAATATTACACGAATACAAGGAAATATTTTAGTAAGAGGACGACTGAAGCAAGCAGAAACACTCTTACAATTTCTGCATAGCTTTTAAATGTCTGTCCCTAGGTGAATTATGTAACACAGATGTTGAAGTGAATTGCAACTCGCAGTCCATAGTGATGAGATTCACAAAAAAAGTTAAGATTGTCTGCTAAAAAAGTCAGACTGATCATTATGGATATATTAATAGCAGATGTTCCTCAAACTATTAAAAAACCCACATATCCCTGAAAACTTTGCCAGCACATCATACTACATTTCCTGAATCTCCTGTAAGATTTATTTCTAGATATTCTATTTTTACTTCATCAATTGAAATTCAAAAGAACAAGGGCAGTGACTACAAAAACAACTTCAAGGTGATAAGGTTACCAAAAGCAAGTTTCAGAGTGTATTATTCACCTCACCATGTACAAAGAACTCAATCCTTTCAAATAGCAAAGACTTGAGATAATCTACTCATGATGCATATGAAAAGAATTTGCAAGCCTGGTTTTGTTCATATTTGAAAGAAGTAGGATTGTTTCTATAACAAACAGTCTGAAAAATAGTATATGAAGCTTTTGAGTGGGCTGTAATACTTAGAGAAGAAATCATTATGTTAGATTACTTGAATAGGTGTTTTATGATCTTGCTTAACTCACAACTTCTAGAAACTTCTTTAAAAAGTCATCAGAAGAGACCTCTTTTTCCTTCATTTTAAAACTAATGTCAAGAATATCTCAACTGAACATATTTTTTGCCATAGATAAAAGTGATTATTTTTTTTACTGCCCCACATAAGCTTTTTAGATGCTTTATGTCAAAAAAAAAAAAAAAAAAAAAAAAAAAAAAAAAAAAAAGAAAAAAGAGAGCTCTAATCAAAACACAGAAGTAATGGTCCTCCTTAATTCTTTCTTATGCAGAAGAATCACAGCACCAAAAATCTTAGCAAGTGCGTGCCAAGCAGAGCTCTTACACTCTGAAAATTTCAGTTATGTAAGAAGAAATGTAACGATAACAGGATTATCTCTAACACCATCTCACAAGTGAGAAAGGACTGTAAGTGTTCTAGAGCTATATCTTGCTTATGGAAAGAATTTTAATGGATTTCTAGAAACAATCACGAAATCTAAAATAAAGTTTTAAAACCAGTGGCTTATTTCTGCCAAGCAACAATCAACTGCTTTTAAGAGCTACTTAGCTCTTGTAAGTTATAGTGATATTTTAAAAACTTTCTAGTTTTCTTTAACACTTAATATTATGCACAAAGAAATGGAGCAAAACAGTTTTCCAAAGCTTTAAAGAAGCCTCAGCTCTCACTACTCTAAAGTGAGCAAAGCACTGTCCTATTAACTTTGAAAAGATCTGGAATATGAGTCCTATGTAGTTGGATCTCACAAGTAAACCTGCTTGATGATGGGGTGGGGAGTGGGGGAGAGGTGGAAATAATCTTTATTTTAAAACAAGGAATAAGGAAAAAACATTAGATTGCTACTATCTCATATGCACTGGAAAGGTATCAAGACACAGAATCCCCTCTGGCACTTTCTCTGACTAGGAGCCACGCAATAGTATCAAAGAAGAAAAAGAAAAAGAAAAGAAAAGAAAAGAAAAGAAAACAAAACAAAAAACAAAACAAAAAAGAGAAACCACCAAACCAACAGGTTAAGCTTAAATAATTAATAAACTGATTTATTTAGTTTAAATTCATTTGCATTTTAACCCAAGCACCTGAACAGTCCTATGAGCTTCTGAAGGCTCACTCATATTGTCAGAGTGAGTAAGCTCAAAATACTCTGCTGAACCGGTGCTTACTTCAAATAAAGTTCTGTAGTTGTATCATGTTCTTTTCATATAATTTTCCACTATTCTGTATTGAGTTTTTAGGAGCTCAGACTAGTATCCAATTCAGACAAGTATTTGGAGTTTCATGCCACTTTTAAAATAGGAAAAATATCAGAATTGTCCAGTAACTACTTATGAATAAGATTTACAGGCATTAATTATTTTCTAAACTATCTTAGCTAGAAGATATTTCAAACTGCCAAAGTTTGATTGTTATAGTAAATACTAACAAGTATGATCAGAAAAAAAAATGAAATGGAAAAACTTAAGAAACAACAAAAAAAAAGAACTAAAAGTTACATACAGAAGCAGATTATCTGTCATTGCTGGAAAGGACTTCTTCTTCTTGCTAAGATTCACAATTTTTATAATTCATGCTCAGTATGAAGTTTTAGAGTAATATGTGTAAAATTAAAATACATACTTATTATTGTAGTAATTTTAATAAAAAAATCTCAAGAACAGTTTGACAGCAGCTCAGATCAAACTTAGCAGACTGCCATACTCAAAACATTCAAGCAGATGGATAAATGTTTCTAAGTATTTTAATTAAAACATGAAAACTGCCTGGTTTTTTAATTTGCATTTTTATTCTTATTTTTTTTTCTAGCTTATCCTAGAATTTTCCAGTAACTTCCTTCTGCATGTGAAAATAAAGCTCTACAGACAGAAAGGTCTGAGGCAACTAAATGCTTTCAAAACCAATGAGGTTGCATCAAAGGTCTGACCTAAACCAACAAATCCAAAAAACTGTCTTAAGGGCTAAAAGGAGTTATGGCAAGTTACTGGTACTTCCTCTTGAACACACTGCAATTTTATTACTTTTAGAACACTACACTTTTACCAAAGTCTGAGCCCATTTACACATCAGTACACCCTTAATGAGTTCTGAAAATTTTGAAAACATACCTTATTAAAAAAAACCCAAAAAGCATCATGGGAAGAAGTACAATTGCTAGAACACATTATTCTGGTTAATATGAAACTGTTTTAGAACCCCTCTCTCTTAAAAGTGTTTCTTTCCTTTTTTTTAAAGGTCCCGTTATAATGAAATAGTCTAGCAGAAGTAATTAAAAATATTCTTTCCTGTGTACCCTCAGGCACTGACTTTGCTCAATTTTTTCATTTTAAAAGAATATGTTCACTTTTAAAATTCTCACTACTTTTTATTTTTCATCTGATCTCTAAAATAACAGAATCTTTGCCCACATACTTAATGTTGAAATAAATTAGTTGATCAGAAGACTGGAATACAACAGGATAGGAGATATTCTGGTCAAAAGGAAAAGATTAGGTAATAAACTGGTTATTCTTTCATTCTCATTCTGGAGCTCTTTGCAAAAAAACCCTACACCAAACTTTGTTGCTTTTTAAAAACACAGGAATTTCACTATTTAATTCACAAGCAGTTTATTTTTACTTACGTAGTCAAACGTATTTCAGTGTTTATGTGCATATAAATTTATCTAAATCCTGGACACCTACTGAAGGAGTCAGTTCAATTGCAACTGAACATTTCAATCACACTTTGTGCAGAGCACATTCTCCTGAAATCTGCATGAAACAAATTAGTGCTGCCATCCAGACATAATTAATTTTCTCTATCGCAGAAATAAGTAAACACTCCACAAAAACAGGTGATTTACCCAAAACTGGATGGTTTACCCAAAACAAGCAAGACCAAGCACGCAGCAAACAGTGTTTGCTTCAATCAATATCCTCCAACCCCCAAGCCATGAGGAATTATTCTCAACTAACACAACTAGTTAAATTTGCATTATACTGCTTTTGGATGCTCTAATGAAGTTACCTGTCATTAATGATCCAGTTCAGACACAGATTGAGAGAATTAAGGTTTTTGCATCTCTTTACTATTTCCATCACGGTTTCATTGTCCAGTTCTGTGATATGACGTAGATCCAAGCTCGAAAGATTTCTTAGCTATTGAGACAAATATGAGAGAAAGAAATAATACATAACTTTTGAAAAAAATGTTAATTTTTTTTGGAAGTTGCACAGTATGTGAAAGCTATGAAAGAAAAGATCACTATATGTTTTACAAAAAGCAAACATACCAGAGATATTCAGGGAATTCAGCTTGAGAAAAGTTGTAATTCAAGCCCTCAGTTACTACAAAAAAATCCAAACACTCTCACTCAAGGTGCCATACAACCATAAAGGGCCTAGGCCTTTCTCCTCCTCTTAAACATATGGACTGTGAGATACCAAGGTAAAATCTAAACTCATTTAACCATAAGAAAAATAAGGCACGGAAGGAACTGAGACAGCATGTTTATGCTTAAGATTCAAATGAATGCAATTAATGACTCCAGAGTATAAGGCTTTCAAAGTAAACAAATAATATGAACTCCCTGGAAAATACAGTATTTATACTGTAGTCTCATAGCACAGTTATCAATAACAGATTGGATATTCTGAACAACAAAACTTGGAGTCACAGAACAATATAATTAAGAGTTATGCACTGATTAAACTTACATATTACTAGTGTCAATCATTCTTGTGTCCTTCAAAAGCAAACCCTTTTACAACTTTTATGAGTTATGGATGCAAAAAAAAAAAAATTACAGACTTCTCCAGTATCAGTTTAGTCATAATAACCTCCAAGTACTGTTTGCTTTTTAAGCTGTCTGAAATAATCTCTGTTATACGCTGGAAAAATAATTGCATTAGGCAATATTGACACTTTAATTAAATTTACTTTCCCTGTAAGAGAGAAAAAATTATCCTCATCAGCGATTTAAGTCACTAAGGATTTGATTAGGTAAAGGCATACAACTGAGATCACATAATTGGTCCACTTCAATAGTTAATTATTAAGTCAATGTATTTAGGGCAGGAGATTGGGGAAGAGGTGGCAGCATGGGGAGAGAAGAAAAGTAAAAAAGAAGAGGACTTCAAATGTAAATAGCCTTCTACAGAAACAGGAGTTTTGTTGTTTAAGTTTTTAACAGTCTCCAAACAGAAGCTGATGAAAAACTACATACCATTCCCAAAAATTCTGCAAAACAAGTATAAAATCAAGAACCCTGACTTCTGAGGAACACCTGCAGGGTACATACATAGAACCTAGGACAATAATATTTATATTATTATGATACTACCACTCTGGAGGTACTTGCTGTATTCCCACTGAAATTCTGATAAACTTTTCTGGGTATTAGGGAGCAGAGCATACAGTGGTTGATACTGTTTTGGTAAAACAGACCAACAAGCTCTGTCTACTCTTATTTCATACATATTGCTCTAGCATCAAGTTTAAAAGCCTTATCTTCTATGTCTAAAAAAGCTCATAACTAAACTCTCATTTTTTCCTGCATAAATTACAAGAAGGAGAAGCACAGTAACTGTAAATTTCCTCACCTTCATATTAGATATTAATATTAGATATTTCATATCTATTCATATTAGATATTTCAGCCTTTAAACTATGCAGACAATAATGTGGCCTATGCCTATGACATACAAAATATACCTGCTGGACAATTCAACAGTGAGTATGTTCTACAACATTAAACAACTAAGGAGACTTAAAAGACAAGTAGAAAACCTTCCCACTTAAGAAAACCCCAAGCTTTTTTCTCAACAACATCCTTCTTATGAGCAGATGACAATATTGTTGACTCTTTTGCCATTATTATTACTTTCAGACTAAAAACCATTAATTTACACTAAAGTATCAATGCATGGAGAGAGATCAGTGGTGCTTTAAAAAGTACCTAAAAAACTTGGCTTCAAATTAGGTAAGAGATAACAACAGTATATTATCTACATCGATGATGCAATGATGAATTCAGCAGAAAGCATTTGTGGTTCCCCAGTGAAAAAAAAATTTGGCATTGTATGGGTGGAGTCAAAACCTAAACTGAATTCCTAGTATTGCTGTCCATCAAATTAATAGGGTTTTCAACATAGATTTTGTCCTGTACCGTCAGAGAAGAATAATCATTCCCTCATTGCTTACTTCCTTCATACTAGTAATAGTCTATCATTATATTCAATATACAGTAACTCAACAATCACTTGCCTTTGTTACTGTCACATTCCTTCATTTTAAACACCTGACCTACTTGGTACATTAACAGGCACAACATACTCAATGAAGAAAACCTTTGTCTCTTAGAAAGTTTGAAGAGACTGCTTCAGATTGACACGTACTCAAGTATAATTTGATCTCTACAACCTTGAAATTGCCATTACAGAAGTGTCAATGGCTTTCAAGACCTGCAGAACTGAAGACACACTCCCTTTTGAGAAAATTTTGGATCAATCTGAATATGACAGTGAAAAGAATACCTCTCTGCCTACTTAAGTCAGAGGTATCAACATCTCACTACTGGCAAGTGAATAGTAATAAATGTGTATGCAATAATTTTTCATTAAATATATATATATTTAATTTCCTATTTTATATCTATTACCTGAGAAGTAATTTTAGGGGTAAATGCTACAATGATTCAGTCACTCGTATAAAAAAGTGAAAAATACTTAAGTCTTACATTCTAATACTAACCATCATAGCTAAAAGTAGCACAACATTAAAAAGAAAAATCAAACTTCTCCCAAGCAGACAATTAAAAAACAGATGCTGGACTCTACAGTGCATTCACAAATTCTGAGATTAAAATAGTGTACCTTTAAACAGCATTTTTTCAACAGATAGAGGGTATTCTGTGACTTGAATATACAGTCTTACAGAACTAGGATGGATTATGTTTTTCCTTTTGTGTTTTGGTTTTTTTTTTTCTAACCAAAACTAATTTTTTTCACACAGCAACACCATTTTACTGAGCAATTTCAGGGCCCTTTTTCTGCAGATATCCAACCTTTTCTTGAACTCTTAATTTTATAGCTTTGCAAATACGCATGCAGGAGCAGAATTTAAACTTTGAACTCCACTACATCAGTCAAAATGTTTTAATGGAAAAAGAACTATTTAATGTCACAAAACACACAGTGTAAATAAGCAGGTAGAAGGCTTAAAATATGAAACAGAAAATAACAGATTTTTTTTAAAGCAGCAACACTTAAATGAATTTTGTGCAATACCTATAAACATATTCTTGATGAAATTACTGATTATTACCCATTATTTTGGATCTCAAATATTTTAAAATATGCTAAAATCTTCAGAGTTTTTAAATGCTTTTGTTGGTTGGTTTAAATGAAATTTTATGCCAACCAATACATTTGAAGAGTCAGAGATTATCATTCTGTTTGTCCTGAACATCATGCAATTAGTAAGATTTCTTTTTTGACTACTGAAACTTGGAATATTAAAATATGTGCACTGCTTTAGGTGATAGAAAATTACTACTGCCATTTGGATTATAGGTAATTTAAGTGTGGGTATCAACTCTGGTGAATATTTAGATGTTACTGTATTGAAATTGCTAATATAATGGGTACACAATTTTTTTTCCACTGTACACAGTTCCACAATACCTGTAGAGATACATTGTCCTAAAAAGCATAGAAGAGAACAGAACCATGGAATCATTTCGGTTGAACAAGAACTTTAAGCCTGAGTCCAACTGAAACCTAAAACTGCCAAGTCCACCACTAAACAATTCATGTAAGATTAATCCTCTTCAGTATGACAGCCAAATTATTTCTGAAGGAAAGTGCTTATAAGGACTTAATGAGCTTTAAACTCACATCTTCTGCTAATTAAGCTTAATTTTCTTGACACTCTCTGTATATACATGCCTTCAGGGAATAAACTACACTCTGACTTAAGTCTCCCAAAGCAAATGTATGATCGCAGGAAATGAAAAATAGCAACATGAAAAAAAACAGTAAACCACATTCTTTTTACTGTAATGTCAATAGAATCTATGAACTATTTTTTTAAAGTCACATGCATTGATTTTTACTGAAGAGCTGCCATAACTGAACTACACGATTGAGATACACTGTGATCCTAAAACAGTAATCATACATGGCCTAAAGAATTGGAAAATGATTGAATAGTTACAAAGGAAACTATTTTTCCATAGACTGAATAAATGTTTTGCATATTTATAAATTTTAATTTCCGTTCATAGGTATTGTGAAACAAAGGTCCCGTTGTTTAAGTAACACACAGTCGAAAACTGTGTTTTAAGCACAAAGGTTTAATTACCCCTAGGAGGGACATGGACATACCCATAAACTACACATATAACATCTGTGTTACAAGACTAATTTCCAGTTTATAAACTCCAAAATTTGCTGTAGATTTGCTGATTCATAGTTTATATCATCATGTTATTTACTGTCAAGTACTTTTAATGAATTTTGGGGGGGTTAGAGGGGAAGTGGAAGTTTCATAGATCCAACTCTTTCAACCATGTAATTTTCTCTGCAATGTCTTTTTTACCTCATTGAAAGAAATGGCAGTTGGGTACAACCACCAAATTCTTCAAAATAGCAACAAGAATCTCTTAAGAGGGACACAGTTAACTTCATTCAACAAAATCATCAGGTACAGCTGGACAGGATGCAAAAAACGTTCACTTACACAGCACCATATCAGTTAAAGTTTCAACCCAACATTCATGAAGAATGTCCCAGAATCACTGTCTTTAAAAACCTTCACTTAATGTCTTTTTCCTGTGACTGAAAGACTAATATTTAAAAAGACTTATTTCTAAAGGCAAACAGATTGAAATATATCCTATTCCATCTTATGAAATCCAGTTCATTACTCAAACTGATTAAAACACTGTTTTCTCTGTACCTAGCCAAAGAACAGCAATCATGCCCTTAGTCAGGAAGCTTAATGATTTTAAGATCAGAAAGTATGCTGAAATACTACCATAAAAAGAGTATAAAGCAGAACACTTTGTGTCAAAACAAATAATTTACTAGAAAGAAACCATACATTACCCCAGTTCAGAAAGGGTCTTACAAAATCAGTCCTGTCATGTGTAGATTATCATTACATATCTGTCACGCTGATGAGATCTACCCTGAATGAGCCCTAAATATTTGGTCCATAAATCTGAATTTTGATTGACTTTATACTGACCACCAACTCAGACACAGCTATCACTAAGTTGGATCGGACAAGGGTAATAACTATTATGAGATGAAGAAAAATTGAAGATCACATTATTCCAAAAATAGTTTTTAGATTAACTGTCTTCATGTATTGATGATTAGCAAAATAAGTTAATTTTTTTATATTGAGGTTCTGTACAAGGATTCATACCCAATTAGATGTCTATAACATTTTACCAGTCTGTAAGAAGTACATGGTGTGGAAGGAGAGAGTTATACTGCTACAAAGCAATTACGCTTGTAAATATATCAGAAACCAAAGGAAAAAGCCAAGGAAGTGGCTTAGCAATAAAATTATTCCTAGATGTCCAGATTTGCTGATGCCAGCTGTTAAAGTTCTAATAGAAGTGCAACAATTAAACTGCTGAGAGGCAATTATCACAACGGGAGGAAAACGCCACTGCTCTTGAGGTCAAAGATGTAATATTAAAAAATCACTGCCTCACTAAAAAAAAAAATTCTTATTCTCACCTAGTTAAGGAACAAAGATTACCCTTCTGGTTGTTCTGTCTTCAACACAATCACCTAACGTGCACAGGCACTTTTCACATCTGTGTTGATCTTCACACTTACAGGAGAAGCAAAGTAAAAAATAACCAGGGATAAACTCTTGAGAGACAAGGATGTGTGGAGGGGAAAAAGAGTGCAAACAAGATAAAAACTGTCCATGGAAAGACAAATAATTAATAACTTATAAAAAATATAAAACAAGAAAACAGGAAGTGGAGATGTGGTGAAACAGAATATAAACTACAACACTACACATGTGCTTCCCTTCTCCACAGAAACAAGGTTGATAAAGTGTTCCACTGAATACTCTGATGTCATGGAGGAGGTCATTCACTTCTTTTGTGACAACGTTTCACACATTACAACTCCAAAGGAAAATGAAACATTCAGGTCATCAGAACAAACAACTGGTTTCAACAAAGTGTTTGTGAATAGCATATAAACACACTCCTTTTTTCCCTTTCTTCCTGTGTATGTACATGAAGTGCCTCTCATCTTACCCAATAATCATTATTTGCTTTATCTGTATTTTTTTTCAGTTTATAATAACTTTGGGGAAAAAAGGCACCAGTGTGATGATATGGTCTTGCTCAAAAAGCAATTTTTTTTTGACTGTCATTCTGTTCAGTAGCAAAATAGTGAAAATAGACCCTGAATGTTTCTTCTTTTTGGTAAGTATACAACACTTTCTCTTCTATACATCACAATTAGCTATTAAAAAAGCCCTGTGATGCAGCATCACTGTAATTTAGAATTTTTCAAGTGCCAGTATTTTTAAAGAGAGCTAAGATTACTAAGGAGGAAATACAGTAATAATAAACCACTCAATTTTTATACATCCATCAGCCCCAAAGCAATTTCATAACCGAGGCCACTGCTGTTATCTCCAGTTTGCACACAGGAAACAGGACAGAAGGCAACTAGCTCTGCACAGCCCGGAGGGACACACTCACAGGCCACAGAGAGCAAAGAGCAGATTCCACATTCTCTAGGAACACCAGACTGCAATTACTACTAAACACTTATGAAGCACCACTTAAGTACTCAACACAAAAACAACCAGAGAAGTGCACCATGGTTAGAACAAAAAATTATGTCATCAACAGATAAATTCTGGCAAAGACAGATGCAGCAGATAATGTTACTACAGGTCTTTCTAAAATGCCTGTCCCCATTTTTCTTATAAACCCCCATTAAATATTGAAAGGTTGCAATAAGGTCTCCCTTGAGCCTTTTCACCTAACTCTGGGTGTTATCACATCACTGTCTTTGCAGTATTCACAGCCTACAGAAGTTGTACAGATGCAGCTTGAGGGAAGGAAACTGAAATACCTAAACCTCAAGTCCCAACACGCATCAATTTCTTACAGAACAATTACATATTGAGTCTAAGCAGCCTGTTAGATATTTTCTGAAAGACTATGCTCAACAGGGTTGCTCCAATGTAAATCATGATTTCTAATAGCTTATTATTATTAAACACTTTAAAATCAGAAATACATATTAATAAAAATCAACATCTTGACTCTTCTTCAATCTAATAAATGTGATTATAAAGTCATTTTGTTGAAGGATAAGACATCTAACATCTATTAAATGCTCAATAAATCTAGGTCAGAATAATAACAAAACCAAAGTAACTAAAACATGTAGCTGAAAATTGATCTTTGTGGAAATTTCCCACAAAGCCTTGGACTACATACTCTGTCTATGTCAAATTTTTAAATTGTGTACTTCCTATATTTACGTTGTGTATATAAACATAACCTATAGTTATGTTTATGTAGTTTTGATAGGATATGAAAATAATTGTATCACTTCTTTCTCTAACAGATATGCACACCTTTTATTCATCACTTCAATACACAGTTCTTTCAAAACAGCATCCTTTGAGGTCCTGTAACTTTATCATACAAATTAATTTCCCTGGCTTATTTCTTTTTGCATGTGTTCCAAAATGTTCTCAGTTCTTCTGTAGCTTCAGCTAAGTAGCTCTAAAATGATGAAAGTAATTTACAGATATGCTGGATGGCTCTGTTTAACAATAGGAGACTTCACAGCTGTATCAAAAAAACCTTTGCTTTCATCAGGCACACTGCATTTTCATTAAATATGCTCTCTACTTCCTACTTCAAGATCTCTTTAACCATTTTCATGTTTGCATGATCCCTGGATTTACTTTCAGTTACAAATTTTAATTAGATGGTGTTTGTCCACCTCATCCAAGTCATCCATTTTATTGAACACTTTAATTACTTTCTGCAGATTCACTCAAGTTACTGCTCTCATACATCACTCCTCTTATGTAAAAGAAAAAGGGAAGAGAATAAAATGTACCTGTCACACTACGTATGTAAAATGAGAAGATGAATAATGTCAAAATGTATGTACAAAGGGGGTACACTGTTGCAATCAGAGGTGTGCCTGAATCTCTTGCAATTAAAATTTTGCATTTTAAAATGGAATTTTGTTTGCGATGGAATCAGCTGCAATTATGCATTTTAAAGTTTTGACCTGAACATCACTGTTACTTGTGAGAAAATGTGGAATCCCATAAATATTTTTTTTTAGTACGATGTTTTTATACAGCGAAATCTAAATAATGCAAAGTTCATTCAGTCATGTTTCTATCCATGTCAGTGCTATAAATCATACACATATTCTTATCCTGGTGAATACCTATGACATGGCTATGGTCCTACACCAGTGACTAGCAGAAAGTACTTATGATACTTACATTGGTAAGGTGAATGACTCCTTTTGAAGTAACAGAGCAGCCCATGAAACCAACATACTGCAGCTCAGGGCAATGTTCAGCAAAAGCTTTCACCGACTGATCTGTCACCTACAAAAAAGATAAACAGGTAATATAAACCCATACTTAACAAAGCTTAAGGAATTTCTACATTACATTGGCAAGCAGATCATTTAGACTGTTATTATTATCACTACTATTATTTATTTCAAGGGTTTGAGAGAAAACATTGGGTATGCAGAGTTTGCATAGATATGCGTGGACATATATACATGAAAATCAGGAGGCAAAAATATTTTTGGGAGAAGGCAGAGAAAAAAGAAACAGAAAGCAAGAGATGATAACCACAAATTCAGATCTTATTGTCATCCTATTTATGTGCAAATAACCCAAGAGACTACTATATCCCCTATTTTCATATACAATTATATACAAAAATTATAATACTAAAAAATTCTCATTGGAGATAGAGATGTTATCTAGTTTATTATTTAGAATTATTTATTCATTTATACAACTATTTTTCATCTATAATTAAGTTCATATAGTAAAATTTAGTAACTATAAAACACAATCTGTTGTATAAATGCATTGCTTTGTAAGTAGACTAAATGATCAAAAGGAACTTTGTGAAGAATATTATACTGACATAGGTACACTTAGGACAACTACACATCTTCCTTTAAACATGTATGGTTTGGTTTTGGTTTATTGTTTGGTTTTTTTTTTTTCCTCTGAGAAGTATATATTCCCAGTGCAAATGGCAGTAATGAAAAACCATATACTGACTGTGGGACAAAGCCTGTATTTTCCAGCTACACTGCTCAGGAACATCTCACTGTGTCTGAAATCCCAATTCTTGAATGCTGAGAACATTCAGAATTTCTATGCATGTCTTCCCATTACCACAGAACCAAAAAGCAAAACAAGCCCTGAAATATCTAGCACACAGCTGAGCCTCAGGTGAATTCATACAGGAACATTATTCCTGCTGTGCTGTGGATCACCATCATCCAGAGTTCCAACTTGCCCAACATTGTCATGTTCCTGCACTCTGGCAGCATATGGTGACCTTGGTGAGGACTCTGGTAGAACAACTTTTAAAAAGATAACCCAGAGGTATGGGTTGATAGGCCCACTACCTCATAAAAGCTGTATTGCTTTGGGGTTACTGAAAATTGTTATAGACCTAGTGCAGTTTTCTCAAAGCAACAATTTCTCAGTGAGCAGAGATTTTTATTGCTGCACATCTGCCAAACAAAAGGCAACTCTTCAAGTATTGTGTATTTAGAACCTGATTAAACTGAAAATAGGCAAAAAGGAAAGGAAAAAGGGTCAGATGAACAGATTCAATTGCAAACTGGGTAGTGATCATGGGGTTGAACAAAAGCAAACCACTGTACTAAGAAATTTCTTCTCTAACATGATCTGACACAGCCTTGCATTTTTATTTTTGCTCCTCGCAGCTAAAGACAGCCACACCAACTATTACTTTTTTTGAGAAACTGATTACCCAAAACCTGTGGCAAATACTATTCACAAGTCAAAAGCTTACAAATTTGCAGTATTTATGACGTACCAAACAAGGGCTGAAAAAAAAAAGTGTATCTCCTATAGAAAATAAATTTAAATCTCTAATACAGTTAATGATCTTAGAGAAGAACTCTATTACAGTATTAGTCTATCCCTCTACAGAAGATTCAAGTGTAATTCTCTATGGCTGACAGTTTTGCCCTACCTGTCAAGAAAATGCAGTAACGAAAAATCAACAGCATAAATGCTTAATATCACAAATTCATTACAGAGCTTATAACTTCAATCTACAAATAATTTCTTACTTATAGCTAACATTTAGGTGCACAAAGACTCCAAAAAAATAACATTTTAAATGCAAATAATAAAATAATTACATCTTAAAATGCCTTATTTTCATAATATAGTAATTTCTGTAATCTTAACAAAACCTGTGGAAAAATAGTTTCAATAAAAATTTATAATGGTAGATTATGACTGTTTTTATTAAATAGTTTACAGATTAGCAGTGAACCTTTGCAGTGCTTGTTAGATATGCAGCACGTATTTAATCAGAAAAAGATTCTTCACTACCTCTATATGCCAGGCAAGCCTCATGATTTTCCGGTCAAAAGGAATGTGACATAACGTGACTATGCTTTACAATTATTGTGGTAGTTTAGACACGTATTTTGCTACTGCAAATAACAATTTTTTCTTAAATATTGACTTATAAAAAAACGCAGTGTTTCTGTCTTTCACTGTTAGACAACAAAACTCCACTATCTGCAGAAGATGACTTCAACCATTATTGGGAAACACTGTTAAAATTGTCTCAATCAACACTGTACCTTCCTATCAGCAGTCTTTGTTAAAACAGCATCTAGGAAATCATTACTTGTTTTTCAGACCTTATGTAATTTATAGCAATTTATTTTTTAATACCATGCTTCCCATTCAGACAGCCTGTAATGAAGACCACTTGATATTCTGTTTGGTTAAACACTTTTATTATGACTCCATTTTCCTACCATTATATTAGCTGGGAAGAAATAAATGTATTTCTAAATTTACATATACACACACTTGCAATTTCACTTAAAGGGTTTTTCCTAAGATGAATATAAAAGACAATGCATGGAAATACCAGATCAAAATACCTGTAATCTAAATATCTGCTTAAAAAAGGTTAAAAGGTAAAATTTATACTACCTTTTTTTGTTCTTTTTTTTTTTTTTTGCAGGGTTTGGGGAAAACAAGAACATGTAGTTATTTGGAATTTATTTAAAACTTATATGTAAAATGATAGTCAAGTAAAATTACCTAGTCTTCAGTCAGAATAACAGATAACTAAATCCTATCTGTTCTTATTTTTATATGGCTCAAAACAATAATGATACAAAGGTTTTAGGCAGAAATTTGGTTTGGCTTTTTTTTTTTTTCATTATACCTATTTGTATTAAGGAGAAAAAAAGTAGATAAAGTTCAGCCCTATCTGAAAGGGTGATCAGACACTGGGATGGGCTGCCCAGGGAGGTGGTGGAGTCCCCGTCCCTGAAGGTGTGTAAGATGGACATGGCACTCAGCGCTGGCTGACAACAGGGGTGGTCAAAGCTTGGACTCAGTGACCCCAGGAGTTTTTCCAACCTAACTCATTCTGTGATTCAGTGATACAGAAGCAATAAAGTTGAAGTTCAAGGATGCTTCTACTACTGGAAACATCTTTTCTTCTGCTTAACTAGGCTTTCTTTTCTTCATCATCTGCAGTATCGAGCACCGATGGTTTCTAAACAGACTTGTATTTAGCTCCAACATGCAGCCTGGGTCACTATTTCTATCAGAAGTTGGTGCCAGAAATAGTAACCTCTTCTACTGTATGAATGTGTTTTTTACACTTGCAAGAGATGGTCTGTTCAGAAGAATAAAAGAAAAATAACTGAGTAATGAAAAAAAAGCATGGAAAATTAGCAGTGATATGTATGCCATGATTATGCACCTTAACACTCCCTCTTTGCTAAGCAATGTGCAGCTGTATGTTAAATCTTCACTACTCAGGTACATAAAACCTGTATAATAAATATGACTTCTGTGAACTAATGAATTTTTAAACAACTGGCATTCTGATGCATTATACAAACAGATTAAACTAGCATAATCTAAAACTAGATTACCATAAAAAATATACTGCAGTTCTACAGAAATGACCCTTGTCAACAATGACAGAAATTCACACACAATTCTATTATAGATCACAGTACTGTTCTTCCAAGAATCTTTAGTAATTGGATTGTCTAGTCGACCTTCATTGACTTTCATTCATCCTGTCTTGCTTCATGTTAGTCTTGCTTTGAAAAAGTAATACAGGATGATGAGGACAGATTTATAAGTTATGCACTAAAGCATTGTGAATGGGAAATACACTGGTCTGGAACTAATGGCACAGATTTTGCTCCTATCAAAAAGATCTATGATAAGTGAGATATGATTTAATCATTTTCTTTTTATGTATTGCAGCCTGTTATATACGAATTCCAGTTCTGTGTTGTTTTACAGAAATTCAATATTTTGCCTACTGTGAATTAAATTTTGTAAGTATTAGTTTATTTTACATTCTATTCAATAAATGAAAGCACAAATATGAAAAAAGCAGAAATGATAATGCAAAAAGAAAAACTAAGGTACAACAATAAAAGCCAATCAAATTCCAACTAAAAAACCTCACAATTAATGAACATCTACAGAAGCTCAAACAGAAGTAACTGAAAAAACAGATAGGAATATAAAAAGCAAATGGCACAGAACAAATACCATGTCTTCTTATTTAAAATGGTGTTCTGCGCTGTCTGTAAGTAGATCTTAATATGCAATTTTTCCACACAATATACATAAATAAAAGTTGCAAAAATATGTAAAATATTCCTCAGAAGAATAAACTGCTAGAATAAAAATATGCTGTCATGTAAATAGAGACTCAGTCATGAACTAAGTATTCACTACAAAAGGCAATACTAATGGTAAAAGAAACCCTTTTTCTCCCAATTCATTATTCCATAAATGTTTTCTCCATCTTACCCAGATGCCAGCTTAAGCAAACTTTATTTGGGCACCAAAGCAAAAAGGAAAGAGTCAGGGAGGGATTACTAAGATTCAGTTTCATGTTTGAAAAGAGATGAAGTTTGCAAAAAGCTCATCTGCCACTTCAGTCCTAGAACCTTCTTACCTTACCTATGCATTATTATCTGCTACAGATGGAGGTGCACATGCCACCCACTCCAGAACCTGCCCTGCATGAAGCACGTGGCTACACCCTCCAATGCTGTGTTTAAGAGACCACATACTCAATCTGCATTTCCTTGGTCTGTCTCCCCTGAAATTCTTGTGCACCATAACCCACCGTGATGTGCAGTTAGGCTAAACTTCAGTATAGTTTTGGTTTAACTTCTTTTTACCAAGACTTCTAGACTATATTAATTTCATAAGATGCAGAAAATCACACAGAGCAAAAGCATTTACCAGGGACTAATTTAGATCACAGGTGAATTCAACCACAGTCACAAGTATGCAATACACAGAAAAAAAGAAACATAAAGCAAACAGACTGCTGATGTACCAAAATATCTATATACTGTAAACCAAGGCAGTCAGGCTACCACTGTTCTATCAGCATGAAAGAAATTAAATATCATTATTTGAAAATCTAAAAAAATAAATCAAAAAATCACACTAATGAAGTAGTTTTGAGAAAAGATGCTTTATTACACGTGTGTGCTTACATAGGTACTTCCTACTTAGCTCAAAATTTGCCTTACTACCTCTGTACTAAGATTATCAGATGATGCCTCTTTCCCATAAAGTGAAAGATGACCTTGCCTCTCTTTTGACTAACACTTTCAAAACTATTTTTAGGGTCAAAAGGAGTCAAAAAGAGGCTTAAAAGAAAGATCAAAATACTACAGTAGAATACTACTAAATTTTATACAGTTAAACTAAAGCATATACTTTAAAATATTTAAGATCATACATACCTTCCTAGTCTTGTGGGTAGGAAATTACAAGTAAATTCTGTTACAATTTAACCACATTTAAATTCAAGTATAAATTCAATTTCGTTTTTAAATTACTTTCCACAGGAGGCTTCAATACTCAAAGTAGTTACTTAGAGATTTAGTCTTAGGGTTCCATCGAACAAACCAGGGCACTCATCAGCAACTGTTCCTAACAATATTTTAATAATATAATTTCTTAGGAATACATTATACTATTAGATTGACCATAAATATAAATCCACCTCATTTTAAATTAATGGTTATTCAGCACAAATTTAGCTTACAAATACAAGAATATAGACTGCTATATACAAATAAAGGGCTCTTTTGCTGTACCTCCCTAAGCAAATGAAAGGTAGAAATGGTGGAAAATGACATTTATGTTTCAAAGATTTATTTAAAACTTAAACTGGAAAGGACTTTTCCTATTTAACAGGACTGATACTCTGCCTGCTTTCCACAAGCATCAACTTAAATTATATTTGTCATAAAAGCTGTGACAAAGTAATTATTATTGGCAAACATGCATTTAATTCATGACCCCATATTGCAATTACAGAACACTGACAAAAATAAGGCACGGATAATCTGTCATCACACTCAAGTTCTCAGGACACCCAAATTTCATTAGTGCACAGCAGAAGGCAAGGCTCATCTGAACTAACTGCCAGAATATATTTCTTCACCTTCAGTAAATGCAACTACTTACTTAATCAAAACAGAAATTCAACAACTTCCAGATTTAACTTCCAGCACTACTACCAATTTCTATGAGCACACAAAAGAGAAATATAAATCTTTCCATTCCTTCATCTTTGAAGAAAACTAACTGAAAAGGAAATGATCCCTATTTTTTAATATATACTTTTAAAGATTCAATTAAATCTTCAATCTTTCAGAATCTCGGTTTGTAACTTTGAGTAGGTTCTTTTTGTTAGAAAAAAAGATATTTTTACAGAACAAATGTGTAGTCTTCCATAAAATAAAACATTACTGCTTACTAATGGCTGCTGTAGGATATGGGGTTATAATTGTTACAGTTAATAAAGGTTATGTTTACCAGGAAGCCCTGCAGGAGGGTACAGCTGTAGCCTGGACAGCTAGAGATTAGTCGGCGGATGAGGACAGTGACGCCTGGACAGCAGGCTACAGCTGGGCCAGCCAACGGCGCCCTTCCTCTGATAAGTTTTGGTTATGCCCAGTGGAAGCTGAAGGTATAAAAGGGGAGTGTTTTCTACAATAAAGTGATTTCCTTTGCATGCACAAGGGGGTCTGTGTCTCTGTTCCCCATTGCTACAGGCTGCAGAACATGTTCCATTAACTGAAAGGGATTAATTAATCCAGCAGCATAAGTGACTTTAAAAAAACAAGTTAAAAATTCTTTGTAAGTATTTCAAGATCAACCTAAGTTTTAGATGTTCTGTGCACCCCTGTGACCTCAGGTCCCACGAAAATATATACTTGCTCTGAGGCATTTTGTAATAATTCACTACTGCAGCCTCACATTTGAGGGGAGGGGAAGAGTGAAGAAGATTGAATTTCTATCTTTGCCCTCATCCTTATGCATCACCAGGAGCTAGTATCACTAATCTGCCCATGATACAAGAGGAGAAGATGGAATAGAGTGTAAGGACTGAAGAGTTAAAAGGAGCATTCTACATTATGTTTACCAGCTGGCCTCATCACCTACATTATGGTAACATCAACTAATTTATACCTTAAGTATGAAAACAACCTCAAAATTTTGCAGTATACTCAATTTAATACTCGGGAGAATCATAACTTTATAAGGTACCCTTTTAGAATGCTTGTGGATCTACAAAGTTTCTCCTTATTTTTCAGAGGATTGAACAATTGGCTATAAAGACCAGTGCTCCTGTCTTATCTTGAAAATAGTGAAAGCCCTACAAGGATACAAATCCTTCCTAATTACTCCAACATGATTTTTAGATACAGAACTCTAAATACCTCTGTTAAAGGCCAAACAAAGTATTCCTTCAGTTTCTGTAGCACAGAAAGCACTTTTTAATCTTATTTTATTTTCGTTACTGATGACATGAAGCATCAAAGGATGACTTGTTCTTCTTTTTTGGTCTATTTTATTCTGCCAATTATTTTGTACTAAACGAAACAACACCCTTGGAACACATTTCGTTTGAAATACTATAGACATACTATAGTTGAAGTAACTATAGATAACCAGTATATTCCAACTGGTTTAAATATCTGGGTTAGAAAACAAATCTGAATTCTCAATATAAATTACCTCTGGTTCCCATTATCTCACAATTCTATTAAGTACAGTTTACATGCATTAAACAAGTATTAAACATGTATTAAACAAGACTATCAGCACACCCCAAATTATTTGTTGAAAAATATGTCATACTATTACAGCATACAAAACAGATAAATTTGGAGTTCAAATCCTAATTGAAGGAGACTTTTTTAAAACACATTTCAAAAGAATCACAATTTGAGATGCCCTTGGGAAGTGTACAATCAGTGAAAATGGGTTTGGTTTCATTTATATATCATCTTCACAAAACTGAGGTCACACTAAACAGAAATACTTGATTTTAAGAAACAATACGAAGAGGTCTTTTCTTCATAATTTCTTTACTTAGTGAACTGTAGGCATTACCAGTAATTTAATTTAAAATAAGTCTCTGTTACATTAGTCTGATCAAGCAAGACACCAACATATTCTATCCATCTGATGCAGAATCAGGTTTTAAGCATGAATTAGTTAAAAACTTGAAATGCACCAGATGTGATGAAAAGACGGATAGGATGTGATTTAATATAGTTCTCTGGTTTACACTTGTATGAAATACAATTGTTTACATGCATTCTGATCTAGCCAGCACTGCAGCCAGAGGAGATTCTGGCCACTCAGCAGACGCACTATTGGAACAGGCTGAACATCAAGACTCTCTTCACAGCAGCTTTAGAGTCTTGTCCCTTCACTTACGAATCGGTACAGAGTTCTACATGAAATTTTATGGTAGGAAGTAAATGTTTATGTTACATTCAGTGAGAATTATTACATGAATGGGATCGCCCTACAATGAAAAGTTTCAGGAAAATTAGTCATTAAAATGGTAATCTTCCGCATTCACTACTGTGATTGACTACTTCATTACAATCACAGTTTGATATCTGCAGTAACTGGTAGGAGCAACCTCCAAACACAGAAACAATAAAGAAAAAAACCCATAAAGCTGCTAAAATAGAACTTTAATTTGCATGTACGCAAAGACTCAGATCCAAAACATGCTTTGGTTAAAAAAAAAAATTGATATTGCACAGATATTGCACAGATACATCCTTGCATATACTTCAGCGGAAATTTAATATATAGATTTTTAGCAAACGATCATCCCTAGCCCACAAAAAAGCAAACCAAGTGGAAGTTCTGCACAGTACTGGTATATCTTTCTTTGTTTAGCTGCAAATGATACACTACTACATTTTGTGATAAAAATTTAAACCATTAAGATAGAAATTAAGATATAATTTCTTTATTTTAATTTAATTTTTTAAAATTCTTGCACTAAAAAACCCCAACAAAAACCTCCAAAACTGAACAAAAACCACACGACTTTTGCTTTGTCCTAACCACAATATTAAGGAAAATCAATTCTCTCCAGAAGGCATTAAAAAAAGGGTGTTTATTGCTGGTAACAGATGATCTACTCAAATTATTCATAACAAATATTTCCATGAGTTGCTTTTTTTCAACAGACCTTTTAGCAAGTTGATTGTCAAAATACATGAGGAGATCTTTTTGTTGTGCTTTATTTGATCTCGTAATATCTACAGCAGTCTTGATTTTTTTCTTTTCTGAATGGGCATTTGATGAAGTTCTTGGTGTTATTTGGTCATTTATACATTAGTATACCTGGCTGGCATAATTTATACTGCCTGTTTTGGTCTATTAGAGTTAAGTCTGAAGATGCTGCCTGGATGCAGACAGTAAAAAAGAAACTGAGAATATGCAGCAATAAGAACAAATAGTACAGCCAGGGAAGCATTTAAACATATTAATGATATCCATTTGCCTTTCTGTTATCTGGAATAAACAATTTTACAATTCCAAGGCCAAAGACTAAAATAGGGAGACAAATCATCTCATAAGGGCCCTGGCTGACACAGAAGAAAACAAAGAGGTGAGAATCTACAGCTTCAACATGTGCAACACAGATACAGAAAGTAGAAATGCAGCACATTGTTCTCTGCCATCATATCAAGGCACAGCCTGAAACAGGCCCAGGACATCAACACTGAAACATCACCAATGGTATTAGAAGAAACTAGGTGATGATGATATGGATGTGAACACCAGTTAGATATGATATTTTTTATCCTTACATGCTGTCCAAAGGCATATCTGTTCAGAGTACATCAATCTATCACTGCATACATGCATTTCAGAACAGCACCTTGCCAATGAGAAATCCAAGTGGGACTGCTGTGTTAGCTACGATTGGAAGCAGGATACAATCCTGATTAACAACAGCGCAGAACCCAGTGGTTGCCAGGCTTGTGTGAAGTCCTGCATCCTGTGTGATAATGACAGGTCCAGCACAAGAGGGTGCTGAAGTTCAGCAATTTAGATTTAAGAAAAATGAACACCTGCTTGCTCTTCACAGAGCTCAGCCCATTCAGAAAGCAAAGATGACAACTGCTGCAAATATCTACGTCACCATGGAAAAGTAAAAGAAACTAAATCAACCCAAAAAGTAAGCAGCAAGAAAGTGGGCAAAGAAAAAAATAATTATGAAACATCTTTAATTTTTCTTAAATATGTCACTGTGTCTTGGTTTAAAATCACAGTAAGCAGCTAAACATCACACAGCCACTCACTAAATCCTTCGTATTGTGGGATGGGGGACAGAATCAGTGAGAAACTTGATTAAGTTGAAGTCTAAGTGAGAAACTTGTAAGCTAAGTAAAGGAAGTTTAGAATTTAAAAAAAACCAAAAAAATAATAATAAAAAAAAAAATAAAATCAAAACGAAGAAAAAAAATTTTGCAAAGAAATCCAAACCAGTTTCTCACAACTAAATCAGCAAATCTTCAAACACTGGTGGCATGGCCACCCAGCTTTACCCATCTGATTTTTCTTGCTGGGCATGATGTCAAATGCTCTGGAATATCCCTTTGGTCAGTTGGGGATATCCCAGCTGTGCCCCCTCCCAACTCCTTGTGCACCCCCAGCCTTCTCCTGAGTGGGGAGAGAAGCAGAAAAGAGCTTGGCTCAGTGCAAGCCCTGCCCCGCAATAAAAACATTCTGGTGTTATCAACACTGTCTGCAGCACAAAATCAAACACAGCTCCATGCCAGGTACCATGAATCTGACTCTGACCCAGACAAAATTAGTACACAGTATTATGACAAACCCTCATTTTGGTTTAAGGAATTCAAAGGTTTAAAAAAACCAGAAAACTCAACTAAACAAACCCCAAGACCACCCTAAAACCACCACACCTTTAAACAATAAACCAAACTGTGAATGAACACATAAAACTCCAGACCATATTAAGTAAATGTTTTGAGCCAAGGTTGTTGACAAGATTTTTAAAAAAAGGAAATCTCTTTTTTTCTGATCATTCTAATTTTTCCCAATGTAACACCCTTCACACCACCCTTCTAAGAAGGTAAAATATGACAATTACAAGTGGGAAAGAAATTTTTTTATGCCAGAGCTGTAAAACAAGCTGTATAAATCAATAAGGGAAGATGAGTCATTACTTTACTGAAAAACACACCAACTATTGCCTGCCTCCTAAACTTTCTGATGAATTCCTTCACAAATCAGCTGCAATTTTGTGAAAACAGCAAACTATACAATATCCAATGCTCTGCATAATCAATGCATCTTCAACATTTCCAGCTTCTGGCAAAGCAATCAATGAGGTTGGCTCTCAAATTATTGTCAATAGTGCCCAAGTACACTGTTTAATGACTTCCAGTTGCACTGCATCAGCAATTTTTATTTTCTTTTTGCTGGGAGACAGAGGAGAGAGAGACAGAGACTGCAAGAATGAAGTTTTCCCTACAGGCAAGTATAAACAGAAGAAAAATTATTATTCCGATTTCTAATGTAATATCTGGAAATGTGTTAGAAATGTATTTTTGTTTCTTGTCTTTCTCCAACCCCAACTCACTCTCTGATACTCATAACCTCTACAAAATGAGAATATAAATAAGGCGTCAGGCTTTGTTAGGCTCTCCTTGGCAGCTTCTTTCTTCAAAAACAAACAGAATGACTAGCTGGACAATGATAATATTCACCTCCTACCTTGCTCTTTTATCCTTGGATACTTAGCTGTCTTTGTCTCATTACCTTGAAATGAAACTTGCAGAGCCAGTGTTTGGCTCTCATTAACTCAATCCCTCTTCTCCTGACCTCCTTAGTATAAATTATTCCAACAATTAACAGAATACATTTTAAGGAAAGAAAAAGGACACAGAAGCAAATGAAAAATCTGAAGCACACGTTCATCTAAAGTAGGCCATGGTCTACTTAGCATCATAATTTTTACAACTTTTTGGATGGGTTTTCATGGATGAAGAAGATACAGCATCAACTATTTATGTGACCAATGCTTTTCATGGAATATCAACAAAAAATATTAAACTGAGAAAGGTTGAAATCAATACAGGAATTTAAGAGCAAAAAAGTAAAAACAGCTATAATGGAGATAGCAAAAACTAGACTGAAAGGAGAATAGTTGAGCTGAGTGGACTAAACAGTTACAAATAGATTTTTTATAATGGTCTTGAAACAGCTGTTTCTGAGTTTTATCGAGAAGAATGTGCAATCCCCAAAAATTAGAACTCAATGAACTTTACTGGTGAAGTTGAGAGTATAATCAATACAGAAGATAATACCTGCCCTATAATGTATCAGGTAAAGTCTTCTAGAAGAGAGAAGGAACACAATTCCACAATGCATTCAGTAAAAATATGTAAAAGCTTTTAGCAATTCTGTTCACTCATCTTTGCACCAGACAAACAGAAAACAGGCACCAAAATCATGGCATTTAAGCAAATGAGAGCACAGTGTTTATCAAAGATCTGATCTCTCACCTGAGATACACTAGGAGGTGACAACATGAGGCAAAACTATTACTTAGGCATAATTGTAACTACACCTCTTGTGTGGAAAGACTTTTAATAAAGGTCTGAAATTCAAAATAAAGTGCCAAATTTTGCAGCAATTCAACTTCCTAGATTAAAAGTATAAGTAATCTATTTATTGGACTGAAACAGATATAAGAAGCTATAAACAGATATAATAATGAGATTAGCTATGGAAGCAAGTTGTGAAAATTCCTGACATAATGGGTCTCTCCTCCATATGTTTCCATATATTCCTTACACTAGTTAGAATAATTAGCTAAGTCTCATAGACTTTAGGAACATCAAGGTTTAATGAGAAAAATACAATTGTAGTCATGGCTGCAGCAAATTTGCTTAGTGGTTTTTACTTTTCTTAATGACTTTACTTCACTCTTCTTAATGACTTAAACTGTCAAATATTCCTCTAGATCACAATTACAAATCCAATGAAAAAGTAGATCAGTCTCACACATAAAAAAAGTAAACTCAACAAACAAACCAAAACCAAATCACACAAAAACTCTACAAAACCAACTGCATCCACCAGGCTGGGACTCTCATCCAGCAGAGTGACTATATGCATATGACATATATGCAATTTTTTTCAAAAATAAAAATGGATAGGTGGGGAAATACAAAACTTTGTATCTCCCCAAAATACATACAACATCAAAAGTTTATTGGGTAATGGTTTCCAAGGGAGTGCAATACAAAAAACCTGTTTTTTGAAGGAAAAAACCTTCCATATCCTTGCAATATATTGAAAAATTTATGTTAGGAAAATCAGACTTCTATCTATATTAATAAACTTCTTGTGCTTTCAACTGAAGTTTTTTATTTCATGAGATCTTATCTAAGGGATGCACTTTTCTACCAACTGTTATGAACCATAGTGGTAATTTTCTTGTAAGAAACAGATCCAGTAAGTGCCCTGTCCAAAAACACTTAACCCAAGGCCCATGGAATGTGCTTTAGTGGGGTAAAGTCACTTAGCAGGGACTGGAAATACAGGAAACCTTAATACTTGACACTGACTGTCATAAAGGGGCTATTTCCCACAAAGTTAGAACTGTGAGCCTGAAAATGTGCCCTACACAAATAGGAAAAGGTCTCATTTTGCAGCTGTTTTTATTTCTTGTCTCACTGCATCACTGCACTGCAAGAACCCAAGGGAAATGGACATACAGTTTATTCAAACCACTCTTGTTGCTGTAAGAATATGAAAACAATATCCTATCTTCATTATGAAATGACCTTGATAGTCTGTGTAACATTTGTCAGACTAATAAAATTTGTAAAGATACTTGCTGGTATGATGGATTGCATTCTTCACTGCTCCAGTTACCTCAAACTAAATTGCCTGTCATTATAATGATGGCTTCTCTAAGTGCAGTTTCTTAATTTGTTCCTCAGTCTTTCAACAGTGATTTCACAATAGACTTAAAGTGTTTATGGATCAATAATGTGCAAGAATAAAATACTGCATTCTAACAAAAAGTATTTGTAATCTTTCTGCTTATAGTGTGCCATGACAGAGCATTAGTAAAGAACATAATTCTAAGTAACAGGAAAATAACTTCAAACCTAGTTCACAAGCATCCAGCACCATGAACAGACAGAAAATCCTACAGATTCTGAAAAGGACCCAGTGCTGGTGGTTCATGGTTCATCCAATGGACGAGAAAGTGAAAAGATTCATCATCAGCTTGTAACCATACATATCTTCTCCACATACCTGATCACAAACAGTCTGTCCTGCTGAGCTATTCAAGTGTGCCTGACCTGTGCTTCCCTCAAAATGAGTTCAGGAGGACAGCACAATGCAATGATAACCAGTAGGGCTTGAAGGGAGCCAGAAAATATTCAGAGCGTTTACTCTTCTGGCTCACAGGCATGATAAAAATGTCTGTATTACTTTCAGTCTCTGAAAACAGCACATCTTAATCTATATAGTAACACAGATAATCAGGCCATGCTGACATTTTATTTCAGGTAGAGTACTCAGAAAGCAACTGTATCTTTACATGAGACAGTAAATCTACTGCATAGGATCAGGAAGCTTTCTCATTGACAGCCTGGTTCCTGAATGTCACAGATTCAAAGAACCTAAAATGAATTCTACTCAAAAATTCACAAAGGAAAAGTTGAGAGAATTGGCAAGAAATTTCCCTGCAGATAACTTTGTTTATTAAAAAATGAGCCCAAAAGAAGGCAGCCTCAAACAGGAACTGACATTTGAAGAGGTTCAGGCATGGGAATTACTGGTTTGTACCTGCTACAGACACTGCTCCAAGCAAATACAACGGTGCTGCACAGACAAGTATCCAGCCACCCTCCCACATCCTCTCCTCAACAAGAGCCTTTTCACTGCAAAGAAAATCTCATGGGTCAAGTTAAGGAGACCACTCACAATAACTGCCACAGGATAAACATTCAATTCTTCCATCTCCTCTCCCCTCTGAGGGAAGCAGATGAATGGGGAACGGGAGTTGAAGTTAGCCCACAAAAGCTCCCTTCTAGCAACACTCATCCTCACACTCTTCTCCACCCAGTGTGGCATCCCTCCTACTGGATACAGTCCTTGATGAACTTCTCTAACGTGGCTTCATTCCACCAAATGAGGTCCTTCAGGAAAAGACTGCTCCATGCCACAGTTCCTACTGGGAAACCTGTGGGCTCCCCTCCATAGGCCGCAGCTTGAGGAGCTTGCTCTGGCATGTGCTCTCCATGGCTGCAGCATCCTGCTGGGAATCTCCACAGAGTGCTACATGAAAATGAGCTCCACAGTGGCCTTCAACATGATGTGCAGGGGAATCTCCGCCCCAACATGTGGAGCAACCCCTTGCCTTTCTCCTTTACTGACCTAAGAGTCTGCAGTGCTGCTTCTCACACTTTGTTCTCACTCCCCTCTCACGTCCTGCTGTGCACTAGTTTTATGTTTTTCAAAGAATACTCTCCACCAGAGGTGCCACTCCATCCCCAGCATCTCATCACAGGCACACACTCCTCCAAGAAATGAACAAATTTTAAAAAAACCAAACCTTAAAAAGAATCCAGTAAACTGGCTGGGCTTTTAGGTAGGAACAAGATAAAAATTATTATATAATGGATCTGAAGACGGCAACCAGATGTAGACTTCCCAACAATGACTACTTCTATGTTACTGATTCTTGTCCAGGAAGTTTAGGTTCAAACCCATGCCCTGACACAGACTTTTGGGTTGTAATACAACTTACACACCTTTGATACTCACTAGCCAAACTCCACGGTTTTTAGTTAAAGTACAGAATTATTCCATTTCACAGACACATACTTAAGAGCTTCAGATTACATACCTGATCCAAAGCAATGCCATGAAAGATGGCAAATCTACTCAATTCCACTTCTTTGTTTTTACCAGCACTGCTTTAGCTTTAAGTATCTTTCAGTTCAAATCAGTATCTTTCAGTGTCCTATACATTAATATTTTTAACTATAATTTCACATACTTCAATTAGGCTCCTCTAAAGGTTAAAACAGTAACTTCAGAAGCTAAGCTACACAAGAAAGCTGAGTTGCCCATAAAACTATGAACAAACTCAGTACTAGAAAGGTCTTTTAAGGTAGTAATAATTTTTCAATTGCTTTTCAATACATCTTTCTTCTAGCGTTTCCAAATACATGTGTTAGATGAAACTATCTATACCATTGGAAAGCTTTATATAAACCTATACCCAAAACCCCAGGTTAAGACAGTCTTTTGTGCTACCACATAACAACACTTTGATTTATGAAAATCTAATATATACACTACAGTGTAAACTACATCATATATATATATATACACACATATATACGGGGAATATATACATTTTCAGACAAGCCAGCATGTGGCATGAGAGATGTTTAAATCTGTACTAATTTTCCAAAGGACGTTCATCATAGGATCCCACTGTTTCTACTGAAATCACAATTTAAAAGAGGACTGCTGGGTTCACGCATTCTGTGCAGAATGAGGCTATGAATCCCAACAGGCAGATACATTGGAAAGCACAGGGGAAAAAAAAATCAAACAATTCATCTATAATTTCTAAAATATGCTGAAGTAACTGAATGGAAACACATGTGCTGTAAGTACTTAACTGCAGGTTTGCTCAACATTTTTGAAGATAAAGTCACTTACCTTTTGTGCATTTTGTGTTACTTTGTAGAAGCTGAAGTCACTGAGTCCCTCTACATTTACAACTTTTAAGTGCTTACAGGTAACTGGTATTGCTAAAAAAGGTGAAGCTCAAAGGTACAAGTAATTACAAAAGCAGGACTTCACTGAAATTATCTAAACAAGATAAATATTGTTCTGTGCCTGCTAAACTGCATTCCCAGATTGTTCAGAAAACTGAAAATAATGTTCTGATTACTGGGATTCATCAACATCAGTGATAATTTCTGCTTTTGTAACTTGATTTCAACACATACCCAAATAAATCCCTTTGTCAAAATCGGAAGAATCTTCCAATTCTGAAAGACAGACTGTTCTAAACAAATAAATCATATCTCCTTTCACTGCTGCAGATACAAGGTGAAAGAACACAGACCTGTCTTCTTACTTCCAAAACTTACACAAAAAGACATGATACAGCCCCAGGGAAGGACTGAACTACTTTCCCCTCATCATAAACAACAGCAAGGAACTAGGAATAACAACAAGTTTTTCTTCTGAATAAAAATGCACAATTTCTTCCTCTTGTTCTTAAAATCAGCTGTAAGAGTTTATATAATAAACCGGCATTTTCTTCCAAAATATTCACTAGTATGTAATTTTCCTTGGCAACACAAGTGCGCATCAAAGTTATGTGAGGAGCTGCTGGCTTCAGATAAACCTAATTTAGAGACTCTTCTCAAGTGCTAAATTGCTTCTGGTAAACAAAATGGTTTTTAATCCAAAATACATGTTGATATTTTGCACTAACTTTCGCACTTACTCCTATTTTGAACACTTCTCTCACGTGAAAAATACAAAAATTGGGAAAGAGAGAATAATTTTTCCTTGGTTTATTCCAGGTGGAGGCGGGGCGGGGGGGAGGGAGGGGGGATGGTTTTAGGGGGTTCTTTTTTGGTGTAGTGCTTCTTTCTGCCTCTCCACCTGCATTGTTTCAATACTTAGAGGAGGTTTATAAGAAAGATGAAGATGGACTTTTTACCAAGGCCCAGTCGCACAAGCAGTTATGGTTTTAAACTGTGAGAGGGTAGGTTGAGACTAGCTGTAAGGAGGGTATTTGAGCAATGAGGCTGGCTGGTTAAACACTGGAACACCGAGAGATGCCCCATCCCTGGAAATATTCAGAGTCAGGTTGGATGGGGCTCTGATCAACCTGCTCCAGTGGAAGATGTCCCAGCCCATGGCAGGGAGGTTGGTTTAGACCACATTGAAAAGTCCCTTCTAACAAATCATTCCATGATTCTGTGATTTTCTCACAACAGAAGTGCCTGAACTGTTGTTGCTACACTTGCTGCCAAGTGTTTTCCTAAAGTGAAAAAAATTAAGGATATTAGTAGAAATACTAATAAGGTATTAGAAGCTGACTAATTATGAAAACACACCAAACTCAAATCTTCTTAATAATTTCAGTGTATATTTGAAATGAGTATATATTTGGGCAAATAAAACACCTGTATTTTTAAATATTCCATAATAAAAAAATCTACTATTCTGCTATAATTGAAATAAAGTATCTTCATGTATATTATCATATGTACACATTGCTGCATTTTGTTTAAAATAGCTAAAATAAATGAGATGCAAAAAATTAGGGCTAAAAATCTGACACAAGCTGAAGGCATTAAACAGCAACAAGTATTATTTAGTCACAGCTTCTAAGTAATGCCTTCAAACTTACTTCATTGTTCAACTATTATATAAAAATACACTAAATAATTTTATTAACTAAAATTGAATAAAATTGACTAAATTATTTTCCAGTAAATTATGAAATTATATGTAAACATAAAAGGAATGAAACATTACAAAGCATCAAATAAAGCTAACCTTAAATATCCAATAGCATATTAAAGAGCAGTATCACTAATAAAAAAATTATTTCACACAGGATTAGCTACAATCGCTATTACAATACAAAAGCACAAAACTACTTTCTTGTTGACATAGCAGTAATGCAATGCCCTTCCTCTTTAGATAAATATGACAACAAAACAACAACTTTAACTGGATACAAAGCAAAAAGATAATTTTCTGCTGTCTTCTGTTAAATAAGGCCTCTATGCTATCCTTAACATTGATGATGGTAAGAAAAAAAATTAAATCATTCTTGCTTTCTAAAACAACATGACTTGAAAGTTATATAGAAGTGTTGCTGTTTTTCTTCACATTTTAAACTTACAATCCTCTACCATTAGTTCACTATGCTTTAAGGTAGTTTTTGTTCATTCAGAAATATTATCTCTTATTCTACTAATGCTTAGTCTTCTGAGCACCTTTTAAAGGTGGTAAAAAAGAATTTTGGAATTCTAAATGGACTTCATTAATCAAAACATTTTTCTATGTTTGTAAATCCTTTCAAAATAATTCTATCTTTAAACACTTTTTCCAAACTGATCTTACTCAAGTGTCCACAAATCCTGCTCTCTCCTATTTTTTCAGCTACTTCGTCCAAGCATTTACATGGCTTACAATCCTGTAATTTCCTGCATTGTGCACAGAAACACCAAACCAGAAAAAAGCATGCAGAATTCCTAATGGTGCATTTCTTTTACAGTGCTGATTCCTTCATCTGACTATAACTTCATCTTGTAACAGACCCATTCTTGCCACCAATGATTTATCTTATTAACTTGTTTAACCTTTAGGCACATTTTTACATCTTTTTGATGGTTTGATGGTGTTTCCTCTTCTTCTTAAGTATGTGAGTTTAATTTTTCTAACTGTACATTTTCTCTTCTTCTCAATAATGTGTTTTGTTTTGTTTCCTGAAGTTGTACAAACTAATAGGTGTGGGGTGTGTTCTGCAGCTAATTTTAGGATTTCTGTCCTTCAATTTTTATTTTTATTTGCAGCACATCCTATCCCCACTTACTGACACATGATCCTATTGAAAGTTTTTCACTGAGCACTACAACATTGGTTAAATCTCCTACATGCTCCATAATCAGTTCTTGCATATCACTCACAGTCTATATATGTCACTTTAGCTCTATCTCAGTGTGAAATCCTCTCCTATGACTACTGTAGTTCAAGATCATACTTCCTGCTCTCCTGTCTCTTTCAGAACGTTCCATGCAGCCAGTGACCATAACAATTTTCCTAAAATATGAAAACTATTTTCTAGCTCCCACATTAAATATAGTTCCCTTAGTGTAAAGAATAAAATCTAATTTCAAATCACTAATGCAACACATAAAAAACCCAACTAATGTTGAAATTTTTTAAAACCCACCATTTTTCCCTCTTATTTTTTACTGCAACAAGAAGAGATTCAGTGAAAACTGGCAAACATATAATCTAAAAGCCTTTCTTTACAAAATTATATAACAAGAGTTCAATTAACAGACTACTGGAAATATTCACCCCATACTACTAGCTTTAGAAACAGCAATCTATACCAGATTGTCTTGTATTTCATATCAACAAATGTAAAATAAATATATAACAAATGTAAACTGTTTCTAAAATATAAAACAAATATATAATAAACATAAATAAATACATTATTCTAAAATGCATCTCCTTTAAGCGCCTTTCCTCCTCTGCCCTTATTTTCACAGTTCCCTCCCTTTTGCTGCTCATGAAAACTCTTTTCAAAACAACTCTGAGATTCAAAAAGGTCTGCTATTCTAAATTTGCTATGAATAAGATGTATTTAAGATAGGAAACTTAGATTTATAAAACCCCACTTCTAATTTAAAAATAGATTGTCCTCCCCTGCCCTGAAGTCACATGCAATTAGTACACAGTGCAATTCTTGCCCATAAACTACAACTTTCTATGCTTCCACAAAATTGCTGGATATCAAGGTTAAAGATAACTTCCCCTTCAAATGCAGATAAACACAAATTTAAACTCTTGAAACAGCTTTATACTCATGGGAAAAAAAGTGTTTCTTCTGTAAATATAAAGTCCAAACGAGAAAAAAACATTACATTCATACTTCAGAACTCCAAATAAATAAGTAAATGTACTAATTATTAATGTACTTCTTTAAACATGTTTCTAAAGCATTTTTACAACATCATGACTACAGTATCTCTGAATTTTTATTTTTAGTAAATAAAATATTTTAACTTCAAATTTGGAAGGAAAAAACTCACTTATAGACACATATGAGAACAGAAAAGAAAGCATGCAGTAAGAATTATAAACCCCACAACTTCCTTAAAAACCAGTTTCTGATTAAAAATCTATATCCATTTTTATTAATACTACCAAAGTTTTCAAACTAAAAATGTTATTTACCAGACCTATTTTTGTTCTATCAACAGTCTAAGATAACCATATAACACAAAACCTACACTACCTATTTATTAGCCATTGATACAGATTAAGCCTGATGCAGTTCTAAAATGTCAGCAGCAGAGGGAAGAGAAAAAAACTACAAATTTCTTTGTCATCTTACAAAAAATTAAATTTTTTTAACACCTTTGGTGGGTTTGTTTGTTTGTTTGTTTTGTTTGTTTGTTTTTTGTTTTTTTTTTTGTTGTTTTTTGGTTTTTGGTTTTTTTTGACACAACCAAATGTCAGCTTGGACTTACTCTGTACTGCACAACAGTTATGCTGAGATTTTTTTGGAGCACCCAAGGACACTGCATTATTCATTTACTGTCTTGTTTCTCTTTAAGAGAGGAAATCCATATATGTCTAACACAGATGCCATAGCTATCCAAGAACGGGAAATGCTTTCAAATTCATGGTCAAGAAATCATATTTTCTGGTACCCTTGAGTTTAATAAAAGACAAATGAAGTTTCAAAAATAATACTTGTATCTGACAATACGCATTATTAGAAAAATTAAATAAACAAAACCAGGTATTCTGAATATAAATAGAAGGTACTGGGGGTGGCAGGGGGTGTAGGCTGTTTGCTGTTTTCTCACTTTTTGTATTGGACAATGACAAAGAAACACAGCTTATTTCATCTCTGGCTGACAGTACACCACAATCTGGAAGCCAGTTGCTTAATGGAACCACAAGCAGCCGACAGAGGGACTCCAGGCCCATAAATACCCTACTGGCTTTTAGCCCAGAAAAATCAGTCACATGGCCCAGAACAAAAGAAAGAGACTAGCAAAAGATAACTAAAGTAAAATTAGGGATGGAAGCTTACTGTAAAATATCAACATTTATAGAGGTTTTTAAAGACGGCAGCAAGCGTCTTTTATGCACTGATAATCAGAAATAAGCACATTGAGTCAAGTACACAGTCAAGAACTCAAGCTGTATCCTTATTCTTCTAACAATCTTGAGATTTGGAATAGCCAAATTAAATTTCTCTTCACATCAGGTTTAAATATACAATACAGAAATGATACTTGTGATTTTGTGGAGAGCACCATAAAGAAAAATGCAAAAAATGCTTGCAAGACACTGATAGCTGTTGCATGTTTTTTCAATCCCTTGTTTTTCTGCTAATAGGAAAGATAATCTATGATTGTTATGGCATCTTATCCCAAACAGAGCAAATTACAAATATGCAAACCGAAACTCCAAGATTTCTACATTCAGATTGCTTGAATTCTACCAAAAGAAGAGACATTTACTCCAGAGAGAAACATTTTTCTCCAAATCCAAATGTGCATCTTATTCAAGGCAGATCAAAAATTGTAGCCTGAGTCTTTACCTTCTAGCAACCCAAGAATGAAGAAATTTTTCTTGTTGACATCTAAATTTCAATAACTTAAAACAATTTCCATATTTTTACCACACTGTTTTATTTCTTCCCTACGGAACAAAAATCTTACATTTGCAGTTCTGAACTGCAAATGACTGAACTACTTAATGTTGAGCAGGTGCTCCTCCTTAAAAAATAGAGCAAAACAAAGAAAACTGGGGGAGACATACACTGTGCAGTCACATGTGAAGAACCTCAGTTCTTCCCATATTTTTCAAAATGGTATAGAAATAATAAATAATATCAGATATTTAAGCTCAACTCCATAATGACAGTATCATCTCCAAGGAAAACTAAAAAAATTAAGCATTAAGAAAAGATTTAGTCTGACTGAGGTTCTAAATTTAACTGAAGATATTTAATCTTTTTTTCCTGGGATAACTCAAAATCTAATGATTTTATTCTTCAGAAGGAGGAAAATCTGAATTACCAAATAGGTCAAAATTATATTTCTTCCTTTTAAAAGAATGTATCTGTAGTCTTCAAGCTTCACAGAAAAGTGACTTTCACAAGTCGGCCAACAATGAACTGGCTTTCTGAGAATTAAACACATTTGTTTCTGCCATGGAATTAGTCTTGTTTATTTTTCATGCAATCCTTAATTACCGTAGTCACAGAATGAGGAAGAAATGATAGGACAATACTAAAATGCAGAACAGTAGGTGCAATTCTGAAAACGTAGTTTCCTACAGGTAAGCAATCTCAGACTCTGAAGTCACAGTGAAAATAAAAGGCTACAGCCACATCTGTAGGTAGGCTGCTGGCAAAGGGTGCCCAGGGCGGTGGTAAAAATAAATACCATTGATTGAGTACTACCATAAGAAAAGGGGAGACCTGGTTTACATTGACCTAACATGCTAGACCATTTCTCAAGCAAAGGCAACCTTCTGCTCCTCAAAAACCTACTGAATATTTTCTGCAGTTAAGTCTAACCTCAGCAATGCATCCCATAAGTATTCTATGCAGCAGCTGTACATTTTGAAATTTTACAAAGATGTGGTGCACTGACTTTGGCTGCTATCAGATGTCCACACAGCCACTCTATTTTCTCCTCCTCAATAGGACAGAGAGAGAAAATAAGGTGGAAATGCTTGTGGGTCAAGATAACGACAAGCTGAATAACAATGAAAAAGTTACCATGAAAGCAAAGAAAAAAGAGTAGTTCATTTCAGTAATTCCTATTGTCTAGCAACACCCAGAAATATTTTAGAGCCACAGTATGTGTCGAAGTTGCTTGGGAAGACAAACTGTAGCTACAAATCTCCCAGCAGTCTTTCTCTTACCTACCCTCATCTTTATCACTGAGGGAGTGGTATGGAAAAATCCTTTTGGTCAGTTTTGCCACCTGTCCCAGCTCTGTCCTTTCCTAACCTCTAATCCACACTCAGCTTACAGATGTCTGGGAGGGATGGGGTTAGACATAAAGCCTTGATCTTGCACAAGCACTTCTCCAACAGCAGCCAAAATACTGGTGACGTTACCAACATTGTTTGGCCATAAATGCAAAGCTCAGTCAAATATCAGCTGCAATGAAGAATTACCTTGGAGGCCTGTACCTAATGTTCCCCAGGTGTCAATACTGGGTCCAGTCATCAATAACATGGATGAAAGGAATGTACCCCCAGCAAGTCTGCTGATGATACAAAGCTGGGAGGAGTGGCTGATGCCCTAGAGAGCTGTACTGTTGTCCAGCGAAACCTGGTGAGAGGAACTCAGTGAACCTCAGCTAAGGCAGGCATAAGCTCCTGCACCAGGGGAGGAAAAACCCCAGGCACCAGTACAGATGAGGGGTTGGCCTGCTGGGAAGCAGTTCTGAGAAGAAGTTGGGGGTCCTAGTGGACAACAAGCTGACCATGAGTGCCCTGGGGCCAAGAAGGGAACCTGGGGTGCTTTAGGAAGAGTGCTGCCAGCAGGACAAGAGAAGGGATCCTGCCCATCTACTCAGCCCTGGTGAGGCACATCTGGAGGAGTGCTGTGTCCAGTTCTGGGCTCTCCAGTTCAAGAAAGACAAGCAGCTACTGAAGAAGGTCCAGCAGAGGTTACAAAGACAGTGAGGGGACTGGAGGAAAGGATATCTTAACAGCACATACCAAGAGGATGAGGCCAGACTCTTCACTTGCACTCTGGACAAGATCAAGGGGCAACAGGCACAAACTGAAACACAGCAAGTTCAATATGAATAGCAGGAAAATATCCTTTATTTTGAGGGTGCTTTACTCTGAAACAGGCTGCCCAGAGTGTTGGGGAGTCCCTGTGTCTGGAAAACCCAGCTGGATGAGATTCTGTGTAATCTGTTCTAGGTGAACCTGCTTTAGGAAGCAGGGTGGATTATTTTTTCCCAGAGGTCCCTTCCAATCCCAACCATTCTGTAATTCTATACGAAAATGCCTAGTGACATTTCCGTTTCTATGCTTTTCTTTAAACCTTGAAATGTAACTCATGTTTCTCCTACAATCTGAAAATATTCAGCATTCCTAAGACATGAAATGTCATTTAGCATTCATAATTCCTACAAAAAAGCATTGCTGCAATGTCTTTTATAGTCCTGAAACAAAAATTTAGGTCCTCCGTACCTATTACTCTTTTATTACTTAAACTTCTGCAGTATTTGTAATGATTAATTTCAGGGGTTTTCCTGATCCTTATCTGCTTAGCAGAGGTTACAGAAATAAATGGTACAATTGATCTGGAACCTTTGACAGCTTGTCACTCAACTGTCACAGTTTTCTGATTTGTGTCAAAATTTGTTTTGCTCGAACCTTGACAGATGACAAGAGAGTTTGAAGAGTTATGTCTACAGCAAAATGAAGCTCTAATAGGGAAAATACATACTTTTGAACCATTACAGCAAATATCGGTAAGTGTGGTAATACTGAACATCATACCTGTTGCCATGGGTAATTCAAAGCACACAGTTCAGTAACACCTGTCACACATTTTTATCTCATCAAGTACAATCATCAATTTACCATCATCATAATTGTATCTTCAGCTATTGCTCTTGACAAAGAAATATTCTGCATTTCTGGAAGACCCTATCAAAATTTGAGTTCTCCTGGACTGGGACATTCCCTCACAGTTTTACATGTATGAATTTAAGAGCAATTTTCTGTCTAAGGCATTGCTTTGGAACCACAAACATCAAATACATTTAAGCTGATGTGGAAGCTCACTGCCAAAAACAGCTGGGGAGAACAACTCAAGAAGTGTAATTAAGGTACCCATGTATACACTCTCTGAAGTCTACTCTCTTTATGACATTTTCTAAAGAGAAAACAGTTCTTTCTTAGTATAGTTCTGCTTATAAAACTTAATGTTGAAAGTGGAAAAAATAACTGAAATAATGACACCCCATTCCATATACTTCTGCCTCTACAAAATTAAGGGCTTTTTTCCTCAAGAATCAGAACAGGAAGATTAGAGAGTAACACACACCAAATCATTTGTTTCTAAATATCCTGAGACAAACAAGTATTTCAAATTTTTAAATTTTTTACACAGCAAATAGGATTTACCTCAATGATTTATCTGATAGCCTATTGTTTGAGGCAATCCTAATCTTAAATGAAGACAAGAAGGTAAGGACATTCAATCCATTGTCTTAGACTATCATTTTCCTAAAAAACCTCAAATTCATATACTTCATCACAAAAGAACATATTTTGTAATTCTGGTAGTAAGTCGGATCATATTACTACTTCAAAATGCCTAGTAAACATTCAGTTAAAACCTGCTGCAACACTGAACCAAGATTTAATCTATTTCCCCCTAAACTGACACAAAAATAGAACGGTTCTTTTTCTCTACAACAGCAACTATCACCTCTTTGCAAAGCATTCGATCCCACAAAATGCTCCTGGCATGAATATGAAATAAAAACTGAATGAAACCCTCAATTCCTTCCTGGACCTATTTATGAACCACAGAATCCCAGTATATTAACAATATACAATTGTTGGCTCTTGGTGCTTTTATGATGGTGACATTTCCTTATTTTATTGAAGATCATCTGAAAAAAAGACTTCTCCTGAATATTAATAAGCTGGGACACATTCATCTGTTTCTGGTTTTCATTATCCTCCCTTTAGAATACTAAATCATTAAAATCACAAAGAAAAAAAAACACCACTCCTTAAGACAGAATAGGTTGGAAAATGTAAAATGTTTTTTCCCATCCTTCAGCAGCAGACTTTTCATCCTTTCTTTCCCAAATTGCTAGAGAAGTGAAGTCGAAAATTCTCTCTTGATTGCTTCCAACCCTGGGTCACTCTGACTGCTGGATCCTTGAAACTTAACCCTCTCCCCACTTCCTCCTTAGTTCAACAGTAATATTTTTAAATTAGTCAGTTACTATTTGTGAAGCATCAACAACTGTGAGTGAACAGGAGAGGAGAACATTCTGCCTTCAGAAAAGCATACAAACAGAGGAGCAAATAGTAAAATACTACCATTGGTCATAATTTGAAAACTAAATGAAAAGAAAATATTGTCTAAATTTCCACAAATATAAGCAACGTCTGTAAAATGAAAATAATACTACCTTTTCATTTAAATCCTTTATCACAGTCAATAAGGCTAAGAAAGCTTACATGCACAGTGTTAAATCAGGTTTCCCTAATTTTTGACCAATCAACTTTGCCATTAAAAAAAGGCTTTGCTCATAAACACATCACACATTCAAAGTATGCCATCATTTCAAGCATTACTGCAATGGTGTAAAGAATCCTACCTTGTTATTACCAACTCTACATAGAGTAAGTATGTTGTAGACCAGTAAAACAACCAGTACCACCTCCCACTCTTATGTCATACAAGAGTAACGGCTTGGTTTATCAGGTGCACAACTTCCCTATACTATTATAAAGGTATTCATAGCCATGCCTGTCTGATCTTTCCAAGAGTATGATAAAGTGAAATGTGATTCTTCATTCATGCTGCCAAATAACCACTGACACATAACCGAAGTTTTCTCTCTCAATACTATACATAATTACATTGTCATTTTTTGAAGCAGGTTAAAAACTTAAATACACGTGATATTTTAAAAAGCAAAGCTTGTTCAAGGATTTTTTCCTATCTGCTCCATGTGTTTACTGTGGTAGACTGTTAAGTTTTACACTTTCTTTCATCTCTGCTTCAAATACCTCCTTGCTGTATCCAGAATGTTTAATTAAAAACATGTGTGCCGCTTAATGCAAATTTCACCATGACAGCTTCTGCCATAGAGCAGAAGCCATATACATGATAATTATTTGCAATACACAAAGAAATTACCCAATTTTTATTTTGAGCAAAACAACAAAAGAGATACATTGACACAGAAAATTTTAGGAACATCATTAGAAATGCGCTTTAGGAAATATTTCTTAATTCTAAGATTTTTCACTGTGAATGTTTATTTAACACAGTACTTTCTTTTCTCTTTCACCCTCCAAATCTTACTGAAAATGAACCATTTGAACCATACACTGTCAGCCTTCACTCTTGCTTGGCAACCATGAGTTTAAGGCCGTCAGAATTTTAGCACTAGAGCATAAGTGTATTAATGAACTTCTTGCAGATGACTTATAAGAAAAATATATGATTCCAATCATATAATCAGTGTTTTGGTAGGCACGATTTCAAGTGCCTGCCATGATTCTGTTGCAGTTACAATTAGTTCTATGCTTACAAGCGTGGGAATCATGTATGCAATCCCCTGGTTGTAAAAGACATAAGCAGAGGTAAATGAATCCCTAGAACAGAAATGTGTTTATAGTATTCTTTAAAGATCACATTAATTACAGATACTCTCCACCAAAGTGCTGGAAGAATACACTTTGAGAAGACAAAGGAAGATTTAATACTTGTAGGCCTGAGAATCTGAGACATCAGAAAATGTCTGGGTTTCATGAAGCTTTTCATTGTTTAATACTGATACACTTCAAGAGGATTAACTACTACATATTTATAGAATACTTTAGAAATGCAGAGATTTATCTAAGAGCTAGGTATTATAATTCAAAGCTTTCTGGCCAATAAGCTGAAGACAAGATACTGTCCTTTAAAAAAAATTAGATGCATTATAAAAAAGATTTTAAAAATTACTGGACTTGAGTTCCTGGAAGGAAGATCTTAATTTTTTTTTCATTCCTAGACAGATTTTTTATTAGGTTTTTCTTACATAAAAGAGTATATTTAAAGAGACACACTTTGTAGACTTTGGCCTAATCAGAATAAGCTAAACTTGATAAAAATAATTTTTTTAACCACTTGTCAAAGTACATCAGGGGAACAACATCAAATAAATCTCAGCTGACCAAAGCTACTGAGATTTACTTAGAAAATTATAGTTTTATCTACATACAAAATAAAAGAGTAATGAACAATGTAATAGTTTCCTTTAAGATCAGAATATCAACCATTAGAGTAGATTAAGAATTCCTGTATCTATCCCACCAGCATAAAAATAATTGCCTCCCGTAACAATTTTATAACCAGGAACATTCCCCATCCAGAGAAGTGAGCTTAACAATTTCCTCAAACTCTAGTAGAGGCACCTACTCACATAATTTGCCTCTGACTTTTCCTCTGTCAGATACTTAAAAATACAGTAAAATAATCAAATACATTCTAATTTTCAATTCCACTAAGCTGCAATTAAGGCTTCTATTATTTTCACATTTAAAAATTGTATATTTAAGAGCACCCAAGTCCCCTATAATTTCTTCTCATATCAATGTCCTTACAAAGCAGACTGCCAGCTACAAATACCACAAATTTACTAGCACCCACCCTTTCTAACGTTCAGCTGGTTTGCTTAAGTTACCACCACCCATTCCTATATTTCAAATGAAAACCTTGGAAGAAAATAGTGGTTCAGTCAGAAAAATAACTGGGGGAGGTAGGAGGGAGTGGGCAGAGAGGGAGAGAGTAGGAGGGAGTGTCCAATAGTATTGTCACCTTCATTACCAGCATGACCTATCTACAGATAAACTACCACTGCCCACATCTCAGAGACTTCAGAAGACTTTCATAAAAGGCTTCCTGATTAAAGAATACCTTTCACTTCACTGTAAATTATACTTGTTACATAAGCACTTTCAGGGTTTGCAGGGGTTTTCATTTCTTGAATTCGCTATTACTACAAAAGATTATTCTTCCCTTTCTGGCACCTGCACATATACAAAGATAGCACAAAGAATCAACCCTTTCCTCTGTCAGAACTGTCATTCCTCCCACCATAAAGTAATACAGTAAATTAGCAACATAATTAATTTATGTGTAAGAAACCAGATATTGCCCCCATAAAAAGCTTCGTTTACTGAAAACAATATAATCAACTACAGTTGATTATATGAAGGGAGAGCTTTCAGAGTTCCTCATCTGTTTAGTTGTTTCATGCTCTTTACAATCATATCTTTTAAGCAAACAAATTCTCCCATATACTGCAGTATCACTGAACATTCTACAAAATGTTTACATTCTCCCATCTTAGTGATCCATTGAAAACATCAATATCCTTTGCTCACTAGCCTTAAAATTACACAAGAAATTTCACATCCATTCATCCATTTGTCTTTATTTTAAACAGACCTCCCCTGAACTGCCAAATTAACTATTCAGACATAATTCCATGACTACAGTACAATCAGAGCATGAACTGACAATCATGTTCTTACAAATTCCAAGTACCTTCTTCCACTCTATTTATCCCTAATTATTTCTTTAACTATTTCTTAATGTAATTAGGTACATATAAGTACAGATTAATATTTGAAAGCATATAATATTCTTAGTCTAGTTTCTTATTCTCGCTAATAATTATTTAATCATTGATATGTAAAGTTCTTATCTCTTACACATAAAGTCTGGAACAAATAAAAATCATGCTTTGGTTTTCAAAATTATTTCCTATTTTTAGAAAGAACATAACACAATTTATCAATCATTACAGACCCACTGTAATTTATCCATCTTCACCATCAAAACAAAGTATTGCAACACAACAGATGGATGGATATTCCAAGTATCTGCCTCACTGGAATGAGTAACAGGCTGGGCTCACAAGAGAACAACAGCAAGATAGAAGCCAGACAATGGAGCAGGTTGCCTGGAGTAGATGTGGAATCTCCATCCTTGTAATACCCAAAACTCATCTGAAAAACCTGCTCTGACCAGGAGACTGGACTACATAACTTGTAGAGGTCAGAGGACTGGGTAACTTCTGGAGGGGTACCCTAATCTGTACGATTTTATGACAAACAACTCTAGGGCTTGTATGAGCAGGTTCTTTTCCCTTACTGTTACTTACTAACCAACACTTTTACCATATATTTTAACAGCTATTCTGACTTTCAGCTAAATGAATATATTTTCAAGGCTAAAACATGGACAATTCACACAGTTCTTCCATAAGGCATAAGTCTCAGTTTCAAAGGAGACTAAGAATACTCCTGCTCTTCAAACAGTTTATGAGGTAGCTCTTAGCTAATGTTGAGTCAGTGGGGAAATCAATGCACAAAGGAGTTAGTTGATTTACATAAGACTTCAAAAAAAGCTTGTTTAATTTGGAAAAATTCAGTGTTACAGTATCTAGAAAAGCTTATCACACAGAAAGAACAGACCCAGCCGGCTGAACATGAGCCAGCAGTGTGCCCAGGTGGCCAAGAAGACCAATGGCATCCTGCCCTCTATCAGGAATGGTGTGGCCAGCAGGAGCAGGGAGGTCATTCTTCCCCTGTACTGGGCACTGGTCAGGCCACACCTCGAGTGCTGTGTCCAGTTCTGGCCCCTCAGTTTGGGAAGGACATTGAGACACTTGAGCACATCCAGAGGAGGCAACGAGGCTGGTGAGGGGCTTGAACACAAACCCTGTGAGGAATGGCTGAGGGAGCTGGGGGTGTTTAGCCTGAAGAAAAGGAGACCCAGAGGTGACCTTATCACTCTCTACAACTTCCTGAAGGGTAGTTGTAGACAGCTGGGGGTTGGTCTCTTTCTCCAGGCAGCAACTGACAGAACAAGAGGACACAGTCTCAGGCCGTGTCAAGGGAAATATAGGTTGGATATTAGGAAGAAGTTTTTCATGGGAAGAGTGATTAAATACTGGAATAGTCTGCCTGAGGAGGTGGCGGAGTCACCATCCCTGGATGTGTTTAAAAAAGACTGGATGTGGCACTCAATGCCATGGTTTAGTTGAGGTGTTAGGGCTGGGTTGGACTTGATGATCTTGAAGGTCTCTTCCAACCTACACATTCTGTGATTCTATGATCCTCTGCCTCAACATTCTACAGGATTTTAGCCAGGTCTTATTGGCAATGTAAAAAGAAAAATTCACTTCAACTTCCAAGTCAAATATATTTTTGACCACTTCTCTTTAGTATTAAACTTGTCTCAGGCACATGACTGCCTGATATAAATTGCGAAATACTATTTGGTATGTTAGGTAGTATTTGAAAATTTAAATGATGCTTTAGGATGCTTTTATATCTTTCAAAAGATACATATGCAAAGGCAGCACAAAAATAAAAAAAAAAAAAATCAAACTCTTAGCATACAAGCTGGTGTGCAACAACAAGCATTCCTAATTAATGAGCACAAAATGAGCTCTATTTTTCCAGCAAAGTGCTCATTTTCTTTTTATCAAGAGCCACATGTATTCACAAATCAAGGGAACAGAATAAGCTCATTTCAAGGTCAACATGATGCATGCTTAAATTTTGTTAGTTGTAAATATAATATTACTATCAAAAGCTGACAAAGTCATACATCATTATGTACACTCTGACAAGTTCCCTGATATCAATTCAGAATGACAGATAGATTAATCACATTCTAGTTTGACAAATTGCATTGAAAAATGTGACTAGTAAGTACAAAATTTAAGAGCTCAGCCATCTACATCAGATAATGAAGATTCAAAGACCTCTTTTCATCAGTGTCATTTGATTAGTCCCTCTTCAAAAACGAGCCTTTTTCTTGTGATGAGGTGCTTTCTTTTACGTACTTTTTTCTTTTTCTCCAGATTTATTATTATCCATATACTGAGATAAAAACAGTGAACAGCAAGGTGGCAATATATTTTGTTTTGTTGGAGATACAGAGCAAATGAGGCTACTTTCTTACAGCACTACATGGATCACACAGTGTAACACTGCTCCTGAGCAAAATTTTAAAAAAGGACTTGTTCAAACAAAACATTCAATTTTCAAAAACAGGCTATGAAATAATCATGTAAGTATATATTTTATTTTGTATCGACTGACCTGTAATATTAATTAGTTCATTTAACTTACATTGAGGCACTTTTATCTAAACGAAAGTAAATGTATTTTAAGTAACATTCACAAAATAGTGAACCTAAAGGGAGATGCTACCTACGCTACAGAACAAAAGAGAAAGGAAGACCTAAAAAACGGCACTTAAATATTCACAGCAGCAAGATGGTCTATCCTATCACAGGAAAAAAACATTTTCGTATTACATAAACAAGAAAGAGAAATCGTGCAAATAACAGTCTTCCATTGCTAATGATCCCAAGATATATGAAACCAAACAAGGTATTATGACACTATTTCTCTCATTAAGACACCTTAACCATTCTTCTCCACAATTATGGTGCTAACTAATGAGCATACTTAAACGCTTTGCAGCTATAAAAATCTTACATTATATACTTTAGTACAAACAGCTGACTTCTAATACAAAGCTACCAAGCTTCAAAACCTCAAACTGTTTGCTTATTACCCCTCAAGACTATTTTTGTACCTTAGGAGACAGAAAGATTTTGATATTCTTTACATTGGTACCTGATAATATATATATATTAATTTTCAATGCTTCATAAATCCTACTATATAAATTAATATATTATTAATATATTATATAGCATCTGTGATAACAATGTATGCTGACAGTCAGTAGAAAACCACCTCTAAAATTCCAGAGTACAACAATTACACTGTTTTACAGAGCCACAGCATTGTAATAGCAAGCTAACTACTATTACTTTTATTTTAAAGAATTTCATTTATCATATATTAAATTTTAATTGCAAATAAGAACCATATAATGGCTAATCACAAACAAATGTCAGGAACAGAATCAAATTTATTAAGCTCTTCTATTACTTTTCAGAAAAACTGAGAACAATTTTAAAAGGAAAATACCATTAATATTAACCAAACAGTAGTAATACTGACTCATTAGCTGCAGTTCTGACTAAAAGGTTTTTTGTTATTATATAAAATATACTCATTCCATTAATTTGAAAATATCTTCTCTGTTACACATGCAATTTATGGTGAATAAGAAATAGTTCACTGAGAAGGAGTGTGGTATACCCTGTCTTCAATTTAGAAGGAAATGTTGATGCTCATCACAACCTTGTTTTCAGTTATTGAATTGTACACACACGCTACCAGATGACTTGCACTTATCCCCAAAATCTTCCTGTACAATAATTTATTAGAAATTAAATCTCAAGTCCTTGCATCAATTTATGAACTCCCTATTTCTCAGGATTTGGCACATGTACAAATGTAGCCTACAATGAAGGTAATGCCACACCCCCCCTTGTGCACACGCCTGTGCTGAACTCAGCTGATGGAGACTCAATAATGCATTTAAAATACTGCATGCAAAGCGGCTCTTCTCCTTTTCAAAACACTACAAAAACTTAGAAATTAACTTACTCTGTGCCTGCAAATGTTGAATAGTTTCTGTTCAACAGATTTACATTAATTTCTACATTTAATTATACATCTGACTGTATAAAACAATGATTGTGTGTTATACAAAAACACTGGCGCTTTACACCTCATAAAACAAAAAAAATCTTAAATTCAATAGTTAAATGCACACATATAAGAAAATATTAGGAAGCAGAAGGGTATTTGAACTTTTTTTTTAGATTTTACTGCAAGTATTATAGCTAGATTGCTAATTACACTTTTTTATTTTTTTATGGGACAATTAGTATAATGGTATGATTTTGGTAATCTTTTATACACACTGAAATGCAGAACAAACACCATGCTTAACAGATGCTGTTACACATCCCAATATTTTGAATACCAGACAGAGCTCACTGGTATTAAAACCACATGGAGTACAACATTGTCATTTCCATTTTACCAACTTCACAAAAGGCAGCAGTAAGTACAATGAGCAAAAAGAAGCCTTTCACTAATATTGATCTCTGGTATTGAAGAAAAAAAAAAGGCAAGTCAAGATTTTCACAATAATCATACTTTTAGATAGGACTCGCATAATCTGCAAGTTCTTTTTGCTCATGGGGAAGCTCAGTAAATGCAGTAACATTAATGTCATTAAAATAATTAAGTAAATTTAAAAACTAAAAAACTGAAAAGGAAAAATTGAACATCAAGTAGAATATGTTTTGTGTAGGTATGCTCAAATAAAATTAATTGTAAAATAACTCCTTTAAATTTTACAAACAAGCATTTTAATAAAGTTAACATAGCTTTTACAGTCTCTGCACACACACGCAAAAATAGAATAGTATTTTCTTGAATGATAAATAAAAATAATTTTTTATAGATGAAAATTAAGGTCATCATTCATCTAATGGAAGCTTGATCCTAAAAGGCTACATGAAAGAGGCTAAAAAAAAAATGTTAGTTTTTCATATAGCTAAATCGAATCTCAAAACAAAGTTCAAAATATAGAAAGCAAACAGGAAAAGTGGACACATCACATCTCTATTATTTTTTAACTTTTTTAGCATTTTTAACAGTCTTTAATGGTTTTGTTAACATTTTTAGCATTCAACTAATATTTCTGAGCTAGTAAATACAAAAAAGATAGAAACATACATCCCTTCCAAAGGATTTAATCTACTTGTTCTTTACTTTGTTGACATTTATGGTGTGACTTAACAACACTTTTTTTTCATATTTTAAGCAAACATTTCTTAGCTGTAGTGAGTCATTTATGTTCATTAGACTTACCAGAATTGCAAAAGAAGAGCTGGAGCCTTGTTTGATACATCCATAATGGTTTAAGTGTAGGTTATAGTTAGAGAAGAACAAAAATATATGGAATATACACACAGGGCTAACATACATCCCAGGGAAATGGACAAGAAAAAAAAATCTTAACAGCTAATGATTACGTATTATATTACAATTATATATTATACTACATCTTAACAGTATATTATTATATATTTCTATTACATTCATGTTTAATGGTAAAATTCCAGAAAAATAATGGGAGTAAAACTCCAGGGATAAGAACCAAAATATTGTAAGTGAAGAATATTCCAAGTGAGATCTTACTAGTATATTTCAGAAAAAGATTGCCTGTCACAAAACAGCATACAAAGAGAGCCATGACCACCAAATCATGTTTTCTTATGTTTTCTTCATTTTTGATAAACAGTTCATTCAGATACCCTAAAAATATGAAGGACTACAATAATTCAATAATATGAAAATGTAAATAATAATAACTCAGTAATAATGACTCAGTAATATGAATGTACAGTAAATTACACAAGACTGTAATGTAAGAACCTGTTCCAACCCTCTCCTGATAAATTATACCTGAGAAATAAACTTGTTTTGGTCATACTTTCACTGTGAAGTTATACAAAAAAATTTTCTGACAGTACAAAAGTGACCAGTACTAATTTGTAATTAAACATATTCATAAGGAGATGAACTAATCATTTGTGAGGCTGCAGAACTTGGTACATTGGAATTAACTGGAGAGCTGCACTACTAATTTTCTATCACTGTATTTGACTGTGAAGTTTCTTAATTAATTGTTAGAATTTATTAATTAAAGAGTAAAAGCAGATTAGATGGTTGAGGAAAACAAAGTATTAGATTTCACTGAATCTGATGAGCAAATCACCTTTTATAAATTAATCTACCCAACCTCACACATCTCCCACCCACAATCACTTTCTTTTTTGGAACAGTACTAATTGCAACAGGGTATTTTTCTATCCCTAACGTTGCTATAACTCATGCTCAAAACAAATTTTAAATTATTGATTTCCCCATTTCCAACCATATTCATATTGTAACTTGGTATTTCGGCCCTCTCTATCAATCACTAAAAATTTTTACTTATGTTTTAGCAGTGTAAGACTAACCAGCAGATGACTGGTCATCAAGTCTGGTATAGAAAAGCAGTGGATGAAAACAAGCCATACTAGTAACCTACACTAGCTATTTTCTGTTTTATTAAATCATTAAATATTTCTAGTTGAGCTTAAAAATTCAGAGGTGAATGACAGGTCTCTGTATCATCAAACTACGGGAAGACTCTATTCATAATGTATTCCAGTTGAAAGCATAATGCATGGCACCTTTTTATTTAATATCTACTGCCTTTCACCATTTTAGAAGTTCAGACAAATCTTGTACTTTAAATTCTTCCATATTTATTATAGTTTCATGCACTAAACCTACTTCATATTGCAGCCAAAATGACAGGATAGTCCTAATTATAAAAAGGACAAAACATACCATGTTCAAAGCAACCAGTGCAGACAGCACATGTAACCTGGTATTTACCATGCCCAAACACAATCAGAGACTTAAAATGTCTTTGCATTAAAAAAAAAAATAAATTAAAAAAAAAAATCTGAGATGTTTCTGGTACTTAATAGTTAAGCTAATTTATACCATCTTAAGAATCAAAGTTAATTAGATGAGATCAATACTCAAATTTGCAATATGTGGCAAATTTCTGACTTGACTTGTTAGGATCAGAACTTAATATATTACAAAATCCAGGCAGACCAAAAAGAATTTAAGATAACAGCATCATTAACCACAAAAAGGGGTTTTTGTGTGAAAAACAATCTAATCTAAAAAAATAAAGCATTCTTTCCCTTCAGAACAGTAAACAAAGACTTAAACATAACATTAAAAAAAGTAATTTAGAACACCTGCTAGCACATCAAGTGCAGGATTTCTTTCAAATCATTTTCAGACTTACTGCTCTCCATTTTAATTTCTCTCCTTTTTTTCATAAATTATTTTTGTGATGTTTACTAGTATCCATTTTCAAAGTTAAGGAGATCTCTCAATTATGAGTATTTTACCACCTCAAAGAAGTAACTTACGTAAGTACAAAAGCAGGTCAAAACAAGTATTTGAAAAAACTTGAAGAAGGAACACTGCAAGCCACCCAGCAAAATTATTACAAGAGAATCAACAACCACATGGCCTTGACATGGAATACCATTAAATGCCCTTCAAATTTCACCATCCTGATAGCTGTTTTTAAAAAGTGCTCTACCACTGTAAAATAAAATACCAAGAAGCAGATGTACTGCATTTTGTGTAGCAACAAAAAGAGTTCCTTCCATACAGACAGAACTTCCCTGAGCTCAGTATTTGCCACCATTTCATTTCTCCACCATCCCTTCCTCTCCTATGATTTCCCTTCTCTCTTTTTCTTATTCCTACCTTTTGTTTTTCCTTTTCTTCTTCACCTCTCTTACTATGCACGACTGTTTTGTCATCTGCTCTCATTTGTTACTTCCTTCCAGCTGGCAGCATGTGAACCCTGGGGCTGAGGGCCCATTTAGCCATGTCTGAGAATGTCAAGCAATTCTGGCTATGAAAGCCAGCTACCACCTGGGAGGGGACAGAGGGGGGTTTTATGTCCACCAGAAAAGCCTGCCCAATGAAAGTCAGCCTTCCAGCCTATAATCATAACCCCACATACACAGACACTGGGGCCTTGGAAAATGTCCAAGCTTTCCTTTTTCCCACCCCTCCCCTCTTGTTCATTCTCAGCAGTCTGGCAAACAGATAAAAAACTGAAGTGGTAGTCAACAGTTTGGTACACCTCAAGGGTCTTATCTTACTGCCTGAATGACACCCTCTTGCAAGCAGATGCCCCTCCAACTGTGAAAGAGTACTCGAAAATGTGGAGTTGTTTTTTTCACTGAAGTAGAAGCTCAAGCAGGCTTATTAAGATATACTGCAGCACAGTTTCTAAAGTCAGTTTGCAGCCCTTTTTTGCAGTTGCAAATGCTGTCCTTATGCTGGAAATACAATCACTGCTGTACTCACTGTTAACAAAACAGAGTTTAATAGCTCTTCTAAATTTACTGAAATCATGTTAGAACAGTCATTTTAACTGAATCCTAGAAAATGTGTACAGGCTACACATACTGCTAATGCTGTCACCAAGGAAAAAATAGAGATTTGTTCATCTCACTGTAACAGACACCATTTCATCAGTTACACACCCTATGTAATTCATGTGAAAAAGAGGTATGCTGACATTAGTCAGTACATAAACAACAGACATATCAAAAGGGTACGTCTGCAGATCAAAAGGATCCTCACCTTTTTATCTGCAGTATTTCCGTAGTGCCAAACTCCAATGTTATTTTTGCCACATTTAAAATTTCATGGAATATTTAACAACAGCTTGGAATACTTAACAATAAGCTCTGCCCTCCATTACAGGATCAGACTTCGTGCAAATGTATTGCAGCAACAATAAAGCACACTGTGCCAGCTCAGTGGTGTTATGGAGAGAAAAAATCCACACAACCGAAACAAACAAACACAAACACACAAAAAAGCTCAAACAAAACCAAACAAAAATCATACCAAAACAAACATAACCGAAACATCCACCAAAAAACCCAATACACAAAATACTAAAATAAGTAGGATATGACACAGGTTTTGTGTTGGAGCCTTTGTTAAAGTATGTCCTCAAATACTCCAAAACACACCAGGAGCTGCTATTATTCATTCTGGAACTGAGCTTTACCAAACAGTGTCACAATGTCCCGTGACACAAATCTATCTTGTCTATAAAATGGATTGTATCACTGCTACAGAAATCTGATTGAAGTAAGCACCTAAAGTATCCAACACACATAGAGTTGTACTTTCAGCGGTAGCTGGCAGAGGACACACTCCAGTTTTTGCTAAAAGGACAAAACTGAAATTGGAAACATTTATAATTTTACATATAAGAAGGAGCCTTATGAATAAAAGCAAACCCGGTGGGCACAGCAGAACATCTCTCAAGACATCCAAAGTAATGAATCTGCCCAAACTAATACCTTGAATTACTCACTCAAACTGTGATACATTTATCAGACAGTTCAAAAGCGTTAAAGACACTGTAGCATGAACCTACAGGGGAAGCACTCCATACTCTTTTCAGAAGACTACAAATTAAACAACTGTCAGTATGCAAACTAATTCTGAAGTAATTTAGTAAGTATAACAATATATTCTTATATTACTAATGGATGACTCCATACACACCAATACAAAACATTTAAATGACATTATGGCAAATTTTGTGCTATCTAGTGAACTGGAGTAGAAAAATTACCATTTTGAATTAAGTTTCTGCTATTCCTCTACCACAGCAATGCTTTCATAAATTATATAATAAGCCTTATACCAAATTAAGAGACAACTAGGTATCTTCAAAAAAATCTTGAATGCATTAACAGTAATTATGACCATTACATGGCTCTGACTCAGAACTTCACCAATTTCCTCTTCCCTCAAGCTTGCATCAGCTAAAACACATGCAATTCAATATTTCCCTCTCCAATTACAACACTGTAAATATATAGAACCATTGATTTTGGACTTTGATGGTCATGGAAGTCTCTTTTTAATTTATTTTCAATGAACAGAAATGTTTGACTCAGGTCTTTCTACCAACTTATTTGCTAAAAAGGATGAGTGAATGACTTTCTTATTCTTTCTGAGCTCTAATGTTTTGATAGGCCTGTTTTTCTGTCATAAAAATACTCATCTGCCCTTTATCACAGAACTGTCAGGGTTGGAAGGGACCTCTGGAAATCATCCAGTCTAACCCCCCTACCATGACAGGGCCACCTGAAGCAGGTGAACGTGTCCAAGTAGGGTTGGAATTTCTCCAGAAAGGGGAGACTCCACGCTCTTCCTTGACAGCTCTGCCACCCTCAGTGTAAAGAAATTCTTCCACATATTGAGGTGGAAATTCTTGTGCTTTAATTTACGGCCATTGCTCCTTGTCCTGCCACTGGGCACCACTGGAAAGAGCCTGGCACAATCCTCCTGGCATCCACCTGTGGGATATTTGTATGTATCTATTACTTAGTCCTATTTTTCTGAGCTTTTCATGTACATAAATTTCTCTAATGCTAACTTCCCAGAGATGCTCAGAGAATTTCACTGTTCCTACTAAAAGTTGTTCAGAACTTTTATTTTAACACTGCAAAGAGTTATTTAGCTTTGTAGTGGGAAAAAAAACCCCTGCAGAGTAAACAAAGCTAGCCCAACACAGAAGGCTAGCTTATTTATAAAATCTGGGCCATTTTTGGTGTCTCTTTGTCATTGCTGTTGTCATTGTATGGTTGTAGGCAAGCTAGAACTAAAAAAATTACAATGTAGCTGTAGAGTCTATATTAATGCAAAGAAAAAAAATAAAATACATGTAAAAGAAAAGTTTAAGTATATATATATAAAAGGCACTAAATAGCTCATTTCCTGCAGACAGGTCTTGCACTACTTTTATTCAAATAGTTCCAAATCCAGACAGGGTGGAGAACAAATGTAGGAAGACATTTTTATTTTGGCTTGGGTTTTACTTTTTGCCAATTGGAACATTAAGCTTTCAGAAGATAAATACATCACCTGAAGATACATGTTAAATGATAAATCTGTTAGAGAACAAAAACCATAGGCAAAATGTAATAGAGTCTTAAATTTTTAGGTCAAAGTGATTACTAGGAGGATTCAGATGGCACTGCAGCTGAAGCTTTATTATAGTGTACTGCTCACAGAAACATTAAAAGTACCGCTTTATTTAATAATAAAAATAAGAGAAATAACAAAGGAAAGAACTAGCAAATGTATAGCAAATTCATTCCCATTCATCTAGATTGCAGCAGGATGAAAACAATATATGACTTTTTCTCTGAATACAAAAGCATATTCTGAATTTTTTTGTGTGGATGTGTATTTTTCTTCATCTCAGAGATTAAAAGAACAAATCGAGCTAAATATGATTTTTCTCTGAAAGATATCTGAATACTAGTTACTCATTGTAATTATTGTGTGAGTATTATTTTGATTTTAAACCACATGGTCACTTGAAAGGGAAGACTCTAAGATCAATTAATGCAAGTGTAATGCTTGAAAAGCTGCATAAAAACTGAAATCAAGAAGAAAAGACCTGCCATAAAAGTACAGAACGAGCTCAGAACAACTAGGTTGGGTTTTTTCCATAGTAACAGTACAAATATTACAGAGCTGCACAGGACGTTTCAATTTTGCTTAGTCAATATTGAACTATGTAAAATTTTTTTAGCTGATAATAAACCTGCTGGAGTATTTTTTAATTACAGGGAATTTTTCAATTTATTTTAAGTTATCAAGGAAGATTATTTACCTTTTTACTCTCTGAAGTATCTGGCAATATACACACAGTAACACCTCCAGATTTAACAAAAACTACAAAACATACTCATTAAGACAAAAATAACCTATATTTTGTCTTGTCAGACTCCACCTGCACTGCTGCATCCAGCTGTGAGGTCCCAACACAGGACAAGAACATCATGGAGTGAGTCCAGAGGAGGGATCAGAGGGATAATCTGAGGGATGGAGCACCTCTGCTACAAGGGAAGGCTGGGAGAATCAGGATTGCTCATCCTAGAAAACAAAGGGCTTTGGGGTGACTTCTACCCAAAGGGTAGCCCACAAGAAAGATGCAGAGAGCCTATTTACAAGAACATGGAATGACAGGACAAGAGGGAATAGCTTCAAAAAAAAAGAGTAGGTTTTGATTAGATGTTAGGAAGAAATTCTTTACTGCGAGGCTGGTGAGGCCCTGGCACAGGCTGCCCAGGGCAGCTGCGGCTGCCCCAGCCCTGGAACTGTTCAAGGCCAGGCTGGATGGGGCTTGGAGCAACCTGGTCTGGTGGGAGGTGTCCCTGTCCATGACTAGGAATCTGGACCAGGTGACTCGTAAGCTCCCTTCTCACAGAAACTGTTCTATGATTCCATGGGGAAAAGAAAAAGAAAAGAAGGAGAAGAGAGGAAAGGAGGGGAGAGTTTGGAATAGTTTTTAAAATATAAAGAAAACTTAGATCATACTTAGAAAAAAGGACAATATAATTGTTAAACTACAAGACAATTTCTAATAGTTGATTTCACTACAATTTTTTTTCAGTATATACTCTACAAGATGTATGCAGATATTCCTCATTTTGAGTGCAGAAAAATAAATTTATAATTGAAATGTGACAAGTATGCCTCCTAATGAAATGATTTTTTATTACTACATAGCTGTATAAAGAAAACCATCCATAACAAAATGAACTGTAATACATAAGAGAATAAAAAAGGTGCAGAGATGAGAAAATTATCTTAAGTACAAGGAAGTCTACGTAATAAAATATATTTGTTTACAGAATTATGTCATGGAACACCATGAAAAAACATGACAGCTACAAAATTACTTAGGCTTTGCAGGTGTGTACATACATGAGTAAGTATTTTAGAAGTGGAACACTCTTTGTGGAACACTTGAAATGTTTACAGGTAATCCCTTATTGTTACTTTACAGCTAGTCTTTATATTATGAGTTACAGTAAAAGTCTCCACAGAAAAAAAAAATTGTATCTACTTATAGCATATGCAGCCACATCTATTTAAAGAAATATATTATTATTTCAAATATTTTAATCTTAATAATATTACTGTATTAGGTAATATAATATTAATATTGGAATATTAGTACTATCTAATATAAATTCCAAATTTTATCCTCAGCCATCAAAATGAAACACCATGGAAGAATTCATCAGTGAGATCAGGCTAGAAACAGAAAGCCCAAGCCCTGAACATCGTACTTCCGAAAGGGGTCTTTTGGAGATTTTTTTAAGCTGGGAAGTCCACGCCAGCATTGCATAGAAAAGCACCTTCAATTGCCCTGAAGAAATGGGAAATAAAACTCTTCCCTCTCGCCTTCAGTTTCCATCCTCGCTCATTCACGGTAGATCAAAGGGAATCAGCACAACCTGACACACAAGGCCTATTCCCCTCGGTGATCCGGCAGGTGCTGGGGCCAGACAGAAAGCCTCTTTTCCGCAGCCCCTTACCTTGTTTGATCGCTGGTTACTTTTGATCTGACACTGCCCTCACACTAGTAATGACTTCCCCCTCGCAGAACCCACCTCGCATCTGTCACACGGAATAAAGGGTATCACACTGCGCCCTGACAAGGCCTATGGCCATGAGATGTGCTGCCAGCGAGAGGCTCCCCAGCTCCCACCATTTCCAATTCTGCTCCCTTTGTTCTGCTGGGTACTGGGGCCAGGGCACCGGTGACAACAGAAAGGATTATACACCAGCTGTGAAGCTGAGCCTTCATGAATTTATATCTTTTTGTCTCGGCTTCATCGTATCCCTAAATGCAGTGAACTTCATGGTGGTTACTATGAAATACACAACCAACAAATGTGATGGGAAGTTTGTTTAAATCCTCTTTCCCTGTAAAAGAAAAAACAGCAAATGTCCTCTAGTTCCCCCAAGTATTATTATTAAAATTTTCTAAATGATGTTGGAGGCAGTCACAAAAGGCCAGCTGGTCCATACCACTGAAATGGCAGAGGTGAGAGGAGCATTTTTATTTTATTGATAAGAAGTGTTTGAGAGTTAAATGAGTGAGTTCTTTATATCCATGTTTTCCTTGCAACTGGGTGTTTTAACAGCAGGTAAAGAAAAGTAGAGTAGGACTTTAAATCAGATCATGTTACTTGGAGAATATACAAAAGAAAAAAGTATATGGGTTTTTACATACTACACAATAATAATATAAATTTTGATTCAGCTTTTTGATTTAGCACATGATTACATGTGCTATTGTTGTTCAAATTTCAGTGTAGTATATATTTGAAAGACATACAATCTTGTTGGGTCTGTAGTCCAGTTAAAGAATTGAAACTCATATCACAAAGGACATAGTCACACTTTTCCACTCCTCTATAAGCACAGATTTCCATGGCATGGGTCAGAGCCTAATATTAAAGATTACACATTTAATACCCTAAATAAGAAGTTCCTGACTTTCAGAGAGTGTTGCATGCTCATTCTTCAAAATTAATAGGAACTGAGCATATTAAAAGTATCTGGAGCATATTGAAAGCATTTTGAAATAACTTTTTGAAGACCTAAGTGTGAGTACAGGAATTCAATTATGTAAACTGCTTAACTTCCAAAACTGAAATCAGATATTCTAAAGAGTTGAAGATCCAATTAACACTTACATAATTCAGAAATCACTAGCTCCAGTCACTATTGATTTTTAACTAAGTTCTGTGGAAAATTCAACTAATTTTTCCAATTATTGTCTCTCAAAAGTAACACTCAAACTCCAGAAGCTCACTGGCCTCTTTTGAGGCCTGCTGAACTTCTCATGGCAAGATAATTATCCACAGCAACAGAGCATCATAATTTGATGGCATTCCCACATCCATCCTGGAATAATCCTGAAAGGAAGAGAAAGAATACATAGAAAATGAGGTGTCTCCTCTCCATCAAGAAACTCCAGGTCACTCTATTAGCATCAGAAAGATTTACTCAAGTCCTTGCAACGTCAAACAAGAACTGTAACAGTTACAGGAAGTCACGACCACAGATGAATTTGTCAGAATTTGTGCAGGCACTAATTGGAAACATCAAGGGAGTACAACTTCTCTTTAATGAACACTGCACTGTATTTAAAGAAGCTTGCTACGTTAAGACAATAATCTTCATAGTTTTTAATATAACTGGTTTCTTGACAAAATTCAGCTTTTTCAAATAAAAGTCACATTTTGTCTGACACTTTAGTCTTATATATCAGTGTCTATCTCTACAACATCTTTGTTCAAAATAGGTTTTCATTTAACCTACATATAATAACCTGGGTTATTAGATGAATGCAATGGGCAAAAAAATATCTTCGAAACAAAATAATACAGGGAGGACAAGTATAGAAAATTGTGAGAATTAACTGGAATAGATCTCTCTCTCTCATTTGAATTAAAATACAAAGCTGAAGTATTTAGAAAAAAACCCATAATGATGACAAAAACAGTGGAAATACCCAAGGAAAGGAAGATTAAAAGAATGTTAAATATTTCTTAGCTTATCTGAACAGAATAAAACAAAATGCACATGATTCAAACTGATGAGATATCTTCGCATATGCCAGCCTACGTGAAGCTTTAAATATAGCCTAAATAATAAATACTTCAACTGTTCTGGAATTAAAATAACAAACCTCGGGCAAAGAAAAACAGAACAAAACTTAAGTTTAGCAATCCTGAAGGACAATTAAAGAAATATTTAGAAAGACAGTAGATATTTAGAGCTGGACATTTTCCCAGAAACCGATTAAAAGTTGACTGAAATTGTAACTTTAATGGATAAGATTACCAACTGCAAGGAGCAGTACCACATCTCTCTGTATGAGAGATACCGGTATGAAAGGGGAAAGGAAATAACCCACAACCCAATACCCCCCCCACACCTGTAGGAAGGTATGACTGACTCTGCAGGTCACATCCTACTGAATAACTGCTTTGTGCAGAGCAGAGCAGATCTTACTAACAACTCAGGGTGATACCCCTGTCTCAGGGATTGCTGCTGGTAATTTCTCTCCTCTGTTGATGGGAGTCTTAACACCCATTCTGATGCAAACCAACAACCTTTTGAAACCTTGTTTACTTTTACTGGGTGAGGAGCCAGTGTTAATGGTATCAGACAGATAAAACTAAACAAACTGACCTTGAACAAATCAGTGTCAGCAAGTGAAAACTGAAAATAAACTGTGAAAGTACATAAGGCAAAGACAAAACTGCTCAACAGAAGGAATGCTCGAGGGGAAAAAAATCACTTCAGTCAACTTAAAAGGATTGCAATAACACTGAATAACAACAAGGTGAAAATTATGGGGTTGCATCATAATTGTAATCTACTACCTGAATTTGAAAGGAATTACGGTCTGGAAAGACAAAAGTCCTTTGCCTTTTCCAAACAGTTTGCAAGAGAGAATAAAAAAAAAAGTCTAAAATCTTTGTAAGACAAATAATAACTTTCAGTAAACATTTTCAATACCACTTGCACTATATAGAAAAAAATGAGTTACCTACTAAATGACATGCTATTCGTATAACAGCTAGATTAGACTCAATAGCAAGGATAAAACCTTTGCAAAATCATTTAGATTTCAGAGGAGAAATGGTAAAGAAAAGACATGGCTCTACAAAAATACAGTTTTATGAGGAATCAAAAAAATAACATCTTTAATATAATATTTTTATTTTTAATTAAGTCAGCATTTAATGCTGCTACTGTTAAACCAAAATTCTCAATCAACAGAAGAGTCCAATTTTTTTATTTATCTGAAGCTTTGGAATTCTGTTTTTCTTTGCTTGACTGGAGAGCAGGGACAGTTTTCAAAAAGATAAGAGACTCTAAAACCATCCTACAGGCCAACTTCAATTACAGCAACAAATAAATAGTTCCCCTGAAATATACAATAATTAAGTAGAGGAAAATTGCACCTTTTCTGCCCTCAGACCACATCATCTACTGAAGCAGTCCACAGTGGTTAGAAAAAACACATTCTTATGTGTCTAGGAACAGAATATTAAGGTTGAATTGCCAGCCTCCATCCATCAGAACTCCTCACACATTGCAAATGAGTTGTGCAACTCACAAATAATGCTGTGTACTGTGCCATTAAAAAAAAAAAATTACATAGGAGAGGTCTTCACCTTACATGGATGCATATAATTAACTCCAACTAACTTTAAATCTAAATATTTTATAATTTGATATTTAAATTATTTACATAATAGTAAGTTAGTGTTTGAGGAAAAGAAACAACAAAAATGCACATGGCATACCAAAATACCTCTAATCACAACAAGATTCAAGATTAATTCAAGAGCTGTACAAAGAGCAGCTATAGGATAGTGAGTAATTTAAAACTTCTCCATCTGTGTAGTTCACCTGCAAATAGTCAAAGTATTGATTTAGGCTTATAAATTCACACAGAAAGAGTTTCAAAACTGACCAATAAAGACTTTAGATTTAGCTGATAAAATTCACAGTGCTAATATAACAGATTGGATTTCATCAAGGCACTGGAATACATATTAACTCAGTGATAAATTCTCAGATTTATAAATGGTGCACCACCACTGAGTAGATCAACTGTCTACTAGTCATTTCTTAGTCTTTACTCTGCTATAAACATTTGTCTTTTTAACGAATTCTATTCTTTTTTTATCACTAAAATCCATTGGTAAATGCTTATAAAACAGTAGCAAAGAATAAAACATGAAAATATCTGTGAGAATTTAAAACTGCAATCTATACGGCTGAAATCTACCTATGGCAAAAGCATTCCAGCTCAACAGTGAAATAATTTTTCACATTGTGCTGCACAGCTGTATGATATTACACTGCTAAAGGTGAATCCAAAACCATTTTTCATAATTCCTATCAGCAGACTCACTGTCTTAAGATGTGATTTCCCCTCTCCTCCTTCTATTTTGAGGAACCTGTGCACCAGGAAACATGTTCAATAGTTAGTTCTCCCAAGTTATGATTATGATGCTCATCATCTATTACTTTTATTCCACACTCATCTATTACTTTAGTTATCTTTTATTTTAAAGACAAGATCACGTGGAGCACAAATTTGCAATCCTATATCCCCACTCTTTTCCAGCAGAAAAAAGGCGGAATGGGCTGTAAGTCTGGATGTATTTGGAGAGCAACATCACTTACAACTGATCTATCCTTTGATTAGGCCAAGCTTCAGTTTTAGGGGTGAACCACGGAAAAAGTAGGAGTGAAGCTTACAGCACCTGTTACAAAGTCTCTTTTCAGTATCAGAGAACACACGACTTCTGGGAAAACAAGTTTGTTTAATCATCTTGCAGATTTCAGCAGCGAGGCTTTTCCAGAATTCTCACTTTCTTTAATCCTCAAGCCACATTCTCCAAATGATCATAAAAACCCCAAAACCTCAAAAGCTATCAAGCAACATCCACTGATTTTTACTACGGGGATGGAAAGCCTCTCAGGCAAGACTGAAGAGAGTCAAGAGCTACACATTTTCCCTATTTTCCCATGCTCCTCTCATAAAACCACCAAGGAACAAAGCACAGATGAGCAAAAGTAAACCAAGACAAAACAACAGAAAACCACCATTGCCTGTTTTGAATTGATCCTACATTTAGAGCAGACCACAGCATGTAGTGAAAGAAGTACCAGGTAGTCTTACCAAACCTTTCCACACCCTGAACAGAAAATGTTCATCCCGTGGCAAATCACATCACACTACTCTGTACATACATCTAAGTAATCCATCTCAAAATGAATTATCTTTAGCATAGACATATATATGCAGAAAATAACAATGCTTCTCTTCAAACCTGGGTTTGAACTTAGGCAAGCCGTATTTTTCAAAGGATAATAAAACAGCAAAAGCACATCTGTCATACTGCTGTGCTTTCCCCTGTTAACTGGTGCAGAAAACCCCTGAATTTTACAGATTGATAATGAGATATTCATAGAGATTTCTTACTTTTTTGTGAAAAATAAAAACTCTAAACAAAAGATTGGCATGCACAGATACTCCCTAGCTAGAAGAATTTTTGTCTAAAGCAAAAAAGCAAGGGAAAGTTATATGCAACTGAAAATGTGAGGAAAATTGCAATTGTAATGCTACTTTTATGCAGGTACTACAAATTGCAGTGACAGCAATATGAAATTAATTGGTAGTTCTTCAATAATATTTGTTTTCAGAACCAACAGCTGCTTTTACAAAAATGTTGGTTTTGTAGTGTACAACATTAGTAATTACTCCTTATATTCAGGAGCCTATCTTTTCTGCAAGACAGGAAAAGAAGTCAGAAAAATATCAAGAAAACTATAATCATATGTCTTCTGAATACAATTACAAACAGGTTTACCAGTAAAAACAGTAATAATTCCACCTACTATGCTAGGCAAAAAAATAATTTTCAGTGTTACCTGAAAAAAGTAACTTTAAAGATAGTCAAATCTCTCAGGAACAAATGTACCTGGAGAATTAAACAGATGAAAGAGGAGTGTAGTCTCCTGTGATGGAGACTAACTACTGCAGAAGTTGCCTGTCCTAGTGAACGCAGCCCTAGCAGACCAATTCATGCATGGCAGATTTGATACATGAAGAACGACATCTTTAACAGAATTACCAGATTAAAAGAACAATTTACTGGGGCACACATTCATAAACCAAGGTATCTAAATATTTGATCTGCCTGTTGTCTTTTATTATGCATTGAAGTTTGTCGTCTTTCAAAGCAGTATTTCCTAAACAGACCAGACACAGAAAGACAGGAAGCATGTTTAATTCAAGAAGAATGTATTATTTTTTTTTGAACTGCCAGACAAAAATATTGTATTTTTACATGCAAATATTATTTGAAAATATAAGCAAATAATACTATTTGAATGAAATAATACTATTAGAATTAAATTATTTTTCTTCAAATAGCATGCTAAAAATGGTGGAGCATTTATATACATATTGCACTACAAAATTTCTGCACAGCTAGTAACATCTAAAATGCAAACCAAATGCCTAAAGATACTCTTCAGACCAAAAGTGCTTACAGCACAAAACCCAAGAAATTTTCAACTGCTTTTAATGTACATTTAGTATCTTTAATCACCTTCCATCACCTTTTCCATCTTCAAACTTAAAATCAACAGCTAAATGGCAAGTAGACATTGTTCTGCAGACACAAAAATGTCTACACATTACAAATAATTGAATCAGTGTCATATGACACCACATTTCTATGCATTAGGAAGTAAATAGCTTAAAACTTACAAAAATAGTCAAAATAGTCATCTGGATATAGTTCTTAATTAAAATATACTTGAAATTTTCCTTACAATACTTGTAGTTTGACAGCAGGAGCTTAAAATATTTGTTTCAATATTCTACTTGTGCCTACTTTAATGCATAAACTGCACTATCATCATCTTCATAAGATTAGAGGAAATTACTAGCTAAGCCAAAGTTAGCAATAAAAAAAAGAACTCAGCATGGCAGCTTTTTGCATTACGTCACAGAAGTTTTATTTTGGGAGGGTGTCGGTTCACAGATATATTAGATCTCTTTCTACAGGCCAAGAATCACTACTGCCATGTAAAAGCAAGAGCCAATTAACTAAACCAGTATCTCACCATGAAAATCCAGGATATGCTATTTTTATGATAACTTTTCAGTACCAGGACAGAGTGCTTTATAAGAGAGGAAAACAATGATTTACCCGAGTTTATGTTGTAATGCAGCCCAACTGCCACCTGTATGAAAGCGACAACAATTGCCACAGTATCTGAAATGGCTAGAATATCTTCAGAGAAGTTTGGAATTTCCAGATAACCTCCCCCTCCACAGAATGAAGCATATACAGGAGGCAGGTAATGGCCTTCAGAGGGCATGACAGTCCTACCATATATAACCCCAAGAATTTTGTTGCCTTACAAAAATTTACTTCCTCCAAAGGATGACTATCCTCCCAATTATCCATTTGTATAGTAGAATTAGTAAGAAAGAGGTGCCACTCAAGAGGTGCCATTAAAATTCACTGTCCATACAGCTTTTCTCTCAGAAAAAAAACCAAAAATAACCACTTATCTCTACAGACACCGCAGTTCTACATCATTTCACAGAGGACTAATATCACAATCAAAAAAAAACAAAAGGTCAGCTGCAGCAATCCTTCCATAATAGTTTATTTGCAACACCTTTCCCAAGTGAGATTAAAAAAGAAAAGCAAAAAAGCACAGAATATCTACAAGATGTACATACAGCAAACACCCACACTACTTCTATCTCATTAAAAGCACTCCAAAACTTCCTGAAACTTTGTTGCAAATACTTAAAAACCTGGAGAAATTGTAGTCTATGAGCAACAGTAACAGCACAGTGTTTTCCAGACTGTACAATGCTAAGAGACATGTAAAAAAACCGCAGGACATTAGGTCAAGAATGAGCTCTTTAGGAAGAATAAATTTTCTGAGATGCGAGAGACGTGCTAAAACTGAAGGAAAACAGTACAAGACAGAGCTGTTCTAAAACCTATAAAGTATAAATTTTTGAAGTGTTCACCATTAAGGTATTTGCAGAAATGCCAAAAATCACAGAAATTATCAACTGCTACTTCATTCTAGAAATTCCCATCTTTTTGAAATAACAAATGTATTTAAACAGCCAGATGTAGCAGCTGAAATCATCCAATTTAAAGACGTTGGGGGTTAGATTTCTTCCTTTTTTACTTTATAGAATTTTTCCCCATAAGTTGCTAGGAAACTAACTACTCAGTACTTATTGGTACTTAAGCAAAACAGAAGAAATAGTCAAAGTCCAGAGAGGATTGTAGGGCCTGGCTACACTTCTTTTACCTTTGGGAGTTTTCTCTTGGAGGGGGAAGATACTGTGAGATTTTGGGGGCAGGCAAAGGATGGGGCTGGGGGCAGCTCCATCAGAAGGAGGAGGGTCAAGCTGTTGGTTACTGCGGGGAGAATTCACTGTCACCCCTGGAGCCCAGTCCCAGGGACCCACCAGGATCCGCTCCCGTTCCCGGGAATCCTGATCTGCCTTTCCCTGCCCTGCTGGAGCCGCCGCTGTCCCGGCCCCGCCGCTTCTCCGCCCTGCCCGGGGCCTTTGCTCCGCTGTAGCCCCGCAGCCCCTGCCCTGCCGGGACATCCCCACGGCTCCAGCTGCCCCCCAGGAGCTTCTGATCCATCTCATCCCCCGGCTGGGACTGCTGCTCATTCCTGCCCTTCCAGCTGGGGGCTCCTCAGAGCCCTGCAGGGGCACAGGGCTCAGGCTGCCCCAGGGTTTGTGGGGCAAAGCCTCTCCCCCATCCCCTCCCGTCTCGGCTTCACGAGGTTCTTGGTTTCTGTTCTGTTGTTAATAGTGTAGTTGTTTTGTTTGTTTGCCTTTTACACATACTAGTAAAGAACTGTTATTCCTACCCCTCACATCCTTGCCTGAGAGCTCCCTAATTTCGGAATTATAATAATCCGGAGGGAGAGGGTTTGCATTCTCTATTCCAAGGGAGGCTCCTGCCCTCCCTGGCAGACACCTGTCTTTAATAGTAAGACACAAGAACACAATCACAAATCTCTCTCATGTTATACAATATAGGTATTCTCTACATAGCTGAGCAATCTCCTGTATTTTCAAGAAGCAACACAGGAATAACAATGAACACTTCCCCTCCCATCAAAACAATCTAATAACTTCAGTGCAACTAACAACTTTCATTTTCACGTATTTTACACAGCAAATCAAAAAATGTATTAAAAAACTTCAACACGAGTTTAAAGAAAACTATAAAACTGCTTTAATAAAAGCATCTTAAAAGAATTCCTAGACTCCAAACATGGACAGACTGCAAAACACAATAAAAGAAAATTGTGCAGATGAAGAGAGTTACAAAGCTGACATTTTATGCAAAGCAAACATCCCTTTTGTCACACCTGCACCTTGCTGCAAAGCCAGAGAGCAGTGAACTGTACAGCTGTACCTCTGGCACAAAACCACGGACATCATCAACATCTCCAGGCACACAAGGCCTACAAAGAAATCCTCTGGGGCTCGTGGGTTAATGCAGAGACCACGGCAGCAGCACAGCTCTGCATCCAACAGCAGCACTACATGCCATCATCACTGCAAAAAATGCAGCCCTTGGAAGCAGACCCAGGAAGTCTTTTGGAAAACTTCTGTTGGCAATGCACACTCAGCCACAATGAAGTTGGCCCATTGACCCTTTTACTAAATCCAGTATTTTTTTTCTTTTGTGAGTGAGGAAAATAAAAATACTTCATGAAAAGCCTTACCCTTGGAGGTTTTTTATTTTTCTCTATGTTTAAGAAGGAAAATATTTAGAAATAAGAATTGTAAAAAAGTATGTATTTGATATTTTTTGTGATTTTGTAAAGTAGATTTTTTTTTCTATTCTGCATTTTGATGTTTCAGATAGAAAAGCATGCTTGTAATTTTACCAAGGTGGTAGGGGAGGGAACACCAGCACAATCCTCCCCATTGCCATGGTTTAACCCCAGGCAGCAGCTCACTACCCACAGTGGGATAGGAAGCAGAATCAGTAGGGTAACAGTGGGAAAACACAGATACATATATATATATACACACATACATATATATGTATGTATGAGTGTATAAATCCCATAAAAACTTGTAAGGTTTTAAAATAATTTTTCAGTTTTAGCAAACTCTAATTTAATTGCATGATGTCAGAATAATGTAAAATTTCCAGAGAGATATACACAAAAAAAAAAAAAAAAAAAAAAAAAAAAAAAAAAAAAAAATCCAGAAAACCCTAAACAAACTACATTTGGATGCAGATGCAATGGAACAGGAAGACAAAATGAAGACAACCACAAGTTGGTGTCTGAGGATGACCCCAGCTAGACAATTTTTAGGAAAAGCCTCAGATACAACAGAACTTTCAACAGTTATTACTGAAAAATATTAATTTAAAAAAACCCCAAAAAACTATACAAAAACAAGGAAAAAGAGGAACACTAAGCTAAGGGCTCTTAAAAATACTGGGGCAAAACTACACATAGCTCTGAAAAACAGAATAGGATGTTTAAAATCAGCACAACAACTACAAAGTACTTATGTCTAAAGTTCAGACAAACACAGTTTTTTAAACATTATCATTCTGGATTTAAAAACAATGACAGTTGAAAGGCCATAGCAAATTCTAAAATAAATAATGCTGTAATTCCTAGGATGAAAGTGCATAAAGTGTGCATGGATAATAAATTTGCAATTTAAACGTAAATCCAAGTATAAATGCAAAAATTTACGCACCAAGGGGACTGATGTTTCAGTTTAAAACTCGTAAGAATTTAACCTTGACTCAAAAAAGAGAGCATTTAGGATGGTTTCAGCAGTTTGGTCTCAGTTCATTCAGGCCCATTCAATTTGCCCTGTAACCTTGTCTACCAACAATGTAGCATTTTGGAGAAATGCTACATGGTTGGTAGAAAACTACAAAACCTACCCAGAAAAGCACCTCCCGACACGCACAGTGAACGTACATTTATATGTGTGCTCACAGATACTGGTCACTCTACAAAGGTGAGAAGAGGAATGTAGACATTTGTAGAACTTACACCCTTAATGATCTGATCTCTCATACTGAAAACAGTAACTTATGTAAGTTAGAGTGAAGTTCTTTGGGAAACAAAAGTGTTTTCCCAGAGATTCAGAAATTTGACAAGTTCATTCTTCTAGCTTCATAAAGATTAAAAAGTTCACTGGAATTTCCTGGAAAGAAATTATATAAAAAAAGGTGCCTGTCTGTCATTCATTACTTTTATGTAATCTTGTCTCTGTTGTATACAAATAAAAACATATTTGGATTATAGTTGATTAATGCAAATTACCACTATTTTAAAATATTGATACTGACAGTTCTAAGGGATTTGCTTCACAGCATCATACTTATGATCTCTTTCAGTAAGCATTACAGTTCACTGGGAGAAATATTATCAGTTTTGATTTATTGCTATCCTCAGTGAATGGCTGAAGACTCTTACGAAGTACAACATGAGTCAAGATACCAACTTAACAGATGAACAACCTACCAGTGATTCATCTGGAGTTTGCCAGTGCTCTCTTTGACACAAGACACTAGCAGATTAAAAGACGTAAACAAACAAAAACCCCAACAGGAAAACAAGCAAACTACAGAAATTTCAGCTCCATTTAGTTAACTTTAATATCTAGCAGCATATATTTTATTGGAAGCATTTTTCACTCTAGTATCATGGAATTTGGTTTGTGATTAAAGTACTGTAATACCAGTGATCCTGAGAGACAACTAAATATTGTAATTTCAAACAACTGAAAAGGCTCCATATCCAGCTACCAATTTCTGGTCATCGAGTTTTTAATTAAAAGCTCAAATACCTTATTCAACAACAAGAGCAGCCAAAAAACACACAAAGGAGACAAAAAAGTGGAAGTGCCTACATTCTAACTCAAAATTTCAAACTCACAACTTGCAGAAATTTGTATATTGCATTTAGGATTTTTGCATTACCTCCATCTATCTGGACTTACAACATCAGGATTTTCAACACTGAGAACATTATTTCTTACAGTTCTTCCTAAGTTTGATTTTGATGTATAACATGAACATGCCAGCCATTAATGCACAGGCACAAAAAGATGTCACTTGAATGTATAAAATGTATAAAATTTTACTAAAATTATTTGCAAAATACATCATCTACAAGTATCAGATGACTAATCACCTTATAACGCCAACCAAAAAGTAGGGAAAAGTTCTGTATCAGCAACTTTTCGACTCCTTCATTCCATCACTCACTTCTTAATCATGGTATTAATCTACAGTATATGTACTACACATTTTTATACATAAAACGTTTATTGTAAGTGGTAATAGATTAAAGCCCAAAGAAATGCTTTAAGTGGTATAACACCTAATTTTGTATCAATATCAAAACTGGAAATTTTTTAAACAGTTGAGTAGGTATAGCCATTAATCAACCACATGCAACCTGACAAGAGTCAAAAAGTGTAATTAATGTAGCAATACAGACTGCAACTCCAGCTTTTGGTTGCCTTCAAATGTGTACACACACACAGTGTACATGTCAAGTAAACTCATAATGTCAAAATACAGTACCTGTTGAAAAAGAAAAAACAGAAAAGCATAAAGTGGTGAAACCATACAGCTGACCTTATTGAGACACTTAATAATTACTCTGACAGCAATCCTGGCAGCTGAAGGGAACACAGGGTCTGTGGAACCAGCACAATATTCAGAAATTATCTGCCGTGCGTTGGCAATTCTCCCCAGCCCGGGCCGGGAGCTCGTCACCACTACAAAGTCAATGCCGCCACCTAAGGGTGACAACACCACACTGTATTTACTGACACAGCACTTAAAAAAAGTTATACTGGAACCGAATCTGACTCCTGCACTGTGGTTCTAATGCCTTTACAGCAGAGACACGTAGCTGATATATGCACATGAACACAAGCTTTGCCTTTTTCTCTTCTACTAACATCAAACTTGGCATAAACGTTTCACTGCAGGAACAGTATTACAGAAACTGCCTAGGTCAAAATGCAACAGATCTAAACAAAAAAAAGACCAAAGGAAGACAAAAAATAATTGAACTCTGAGAAATAAGGTTCTATAAGTTAGATTTCTATGAAACTGACTGAATCATTTTACATTGTTGAAAATATTAATAAAATAACCGTTCTGAAGAGCTTGTCAAAGGACAAACTTTTCCATGACATTTTTGCTACCAGACAGAAGCCTCATGTAGTTCACGTGACAGCGTGACTTCCCATACCTCATCTTAATATCAGTATAGCTGTTAAGCACATTTTTAAAGTGCTGAACCTTACTTTTATGGTACATTAGGTGATACTGCTGGGTACATAAAGTGTTTGCAAAACTAAAATACAAAAGGGATCATTACTAGTGCATACTACCATCATGCCATCCGCACAAAGTTTTTGCTTTAGAATTCTCTAATTTAGTATTTGATAGAAGATGAAACATCATTATCCAAGGTTATGACATACAGTGTACACAAGAGAGAAATCCATCTTGGTGTGTACAGAGTCCTTTACTGTGGGGATGGTGAGGTACTGGAACAGGCCACCCAGAGATGCTGTGCACTGCCCCATCCCTGGAAGGGCACAGGCTGCACGGGGCTTCAAGCCACCTGGTCTACTGGTGTAGTGGCAGTGGGGATGGGAGCAGACCTCAGCTCCTCTCCAACCTAAACCATACCACGACTCCACTATCTTCCTGAATATATATATACACTTCTAGCAAGCAACTCGTTATTGAGAGATGCTAGTTATGCAGCAAAAACAAGTCTTAAGTAGGACAAGCTACATGAAGTTACAAAGCTCTGTGATTTAGTGTGTTCCTTTTTTAGCATCAGTAGCTGGATTTGCTGAAGCCTTAGGCCAGAAGCTGTGAACTTAGACCTAGATATGCTTTCAGACAGAATAATTTGCTTAGTCATCTTCCTAGGAACTGGTACAGTGCTGGGACAGTGCTGTGTTTTAGCTTTAGTATGAAAAGAATATTGATAACATAGTGATGTTTCAGTTGTTGCTAGGCAATGTTTATTATATTAGGACTAGTGGTTTTTTAGCTTTCCATGCTCAGCCAGTCAGTAGGTGCACCAGGGAAAAAACCAGAAAATATAAAGGCTACAGTTATCTGCAGAAGCGGTAACTCAATGAGACAAGAAATCAAATGCCTCCCTGTGTGGTAGACATGGAGAAAGAAACCAGTAAAATGCTAGAAGACCGCAAACCAGAAATTGTCATTAGATCGATCAAGGCATGATAAGAGTGTGTGAGAGGTGGGGGCATAAGTCATAAGTATATAATTGCATGGGGTTTTCTTTGTTCTGGGTCCCTCTTTGAAGGCACTCAGCCTTCTCTGACCTGATACTGTATCTCTGTTAAATCCATTATTTTAAAAAATCCAGCATCTGAGATTCTGCTGCAGGAAACGTAGCTCATGCCTGAAGGAGGAGGAGGCCTGTGTCTGCAAAGAAAACTAGCAGCAGGTCCTTCTGAACATGGGGGTTTAATTGTAAAAATAGTCATTGAAGGGGGAAGTCTGGAACAACTACAGTTCTTTTCAAAACCTCAAATAATGAAATAAAGCAGTTCGAAAGTATTTTGGTAAAGTATGCCTGAAGAAACACGGGAAAATAATTCTTCTGAAATTTCTTCAAGTAGAAGAACAGTTATAAGAACTGTATGTAAAAAGTGAAATAGCATATGGAGTATATTGTGGGAGACGGAAGAAGGACAGGGAAATTACATTCTTTTGGAACATTTTCCCCAAATAAATTTCTTTCATTTACTTGTTACCATTGAAACAAAGTAAATTATTTCCATACATTCTAAACATTTGACACTGTGCAGTTTATATGCCTTATAATACTTTCTTCCTGAAATAATTTTCCTGGGCTAAATTGTTTTTAGCAAAAGCAAAGCAAAATACTCTCTCAATGTTTGTGACACAAGGTACAATGCTGAAATAAGTGTTTTGTAGATGACAAATATGAAGCAGGAAGGGAAATGCTTCCCAAAGTAAACACAGAAGTGGGGAGGGGAATATCATTAAAAGCCAAAAATAAATTTATCAGTTACACAATGCTGATTATTCGGAAAATATGAGAATTAAGTTTATTTTTCCCTCTGCATTTTATACTAAGTTGATTCCAGTCAATGTTTTAAAAGCATATGTTAACTCTCTAACTGTGTGACAAAACTGTAATATTCTTTTTAGTCTATCTTAATTCTTGTTTACTGAAACTAAAATATATTATTCACATATCTTAAGCATTGTAGTTTCTATCAAACATAGCATCCCAGTTAACTTGAATTTCAACTCTTATCTGCTGCAAACTGCAAAGGTAAGTGGAAAACTTACAGAATACTCATCTTAAAAAAGCATTAAATAGCTGCCTATAAAATATGTACTTAAAAGTGTTATCACATATCAAGCATATTGCCAACTGCGCCAAAACTTGGTTATCTTGAAATTGAAGAACCAAGAGTATAACAAAGAAGTAGAAACATGATGCAAAAAACAAAGTTCAGTCTTTAGAATTTTTAAAAATTTAATAAGGGGATAAAAAGGAACCATGTCCGGTGCTGGGGTGTTTCTGGCTATAGGCCAAAACACACACCATTAGTTTTAAAACAATGTTCTCTAGATACTGTTACATTATTGGGGTACACACATATCCATGAGTCTATACTTTATTCTTTCTTTATTTTTGATGTTACAGGAACTCTTTTGTTTGGTTTTAACCTCTGATTTGCCTGCACGGCATCTTGTAAATTAGGTCAATATATTGTATTTCTTCTTGTGGTTTCATCCTGTTGTTGTTTCACACTCCCTAATAACAAGGAGTCAATACATCCTTCTCTAATTTTTTCTTGGTGCTCCAGTTCCCATCACTTATCATACCACTTGGAGAGGCCAGTACGCAGATGTGAGAAACAACAGGATGAAACTAATTGTTTTTGCACCATTCTCTGTGTCAAAGGCATTTTTAACAGTCCATATTTTGCTAGGACCTACAAAATATTCATTACAACATTATTTATATAAGCTATATACTGCATACATAAATGGATAGATTATTTTATACTAACGAGCAGTTAATAGGACTTTTAAATTGTACCGTATCAAAATACTTGTGATTAATACCACCATGCAAAAGCTAGTACATAAATGTGAAAGCCAATATTATATTGTCATTTATAACACATGGTCTAGTTATATTCTAACTGTCTTAATGAACATATTTGGGAACCATCAAACAAACTATTTGCCTTTAAGGAACCACTTTACAACATCATTTTATTGGAATGGAAGAAGTGCTGTCATAGGAGCTACTGTAGTAGCCCATCCACTCCTGAATGAGCTTCTACAAGAGAAAAGAGAGCAAGAGAACAAAGTATAGAGGTAGGAATGTTGTCATTCTCTTACAGTATCTAAAATTCCACCTTCCTTTATCTTTAGAAGCTCACTCTCATTATCCATATCTAGTTCACTACAAAAAAACAAGGACACTGGGTGGAATAGGCAGAATTATAATTTTATTTAAATAAATTAATTTAATTATATTATAATTTTAGCCATTAAGTAACCAAGTTAAGGAAAAGCAATTAAAAAGAAAATAGTGCATTAAATCAAATTAGTTAAGTGGAGAAGTGTTTTCTCCACCTTTACAGTGAGCTCCCAAATCTAGATCAACTCTAACTGAAAAAAGGAATACAGACAGCTTGTGTGAACGCTTCTGGAGATAACCCTTCCTTTTGAGTGCTCTGTAGTCACTGGGTTCTACCGCTCACAAAACCTTTAAAACTTTTAGGACTCCACTCTTCTATGCATGGTTGCAATAAAAGCAAGATTAAGTACCCCCCCACTCTGTGTTTTAGTGAGAGTACTACACGGTAGTGTGGAGCAGTTCTCTGACTTGGCACCTGAGCTATGTACTCTCTGTGGGGTGGAAAGATTAAAAACAACAATTGGTAGCTGTTAAGCTAACAATGAAATTAACCCATGCATCTTCCACCAGCTTCAATCACACTGAACATTCACATGATGCAAAAACAGAAGTTATAGCATACCATACCAGTCACAACCATAAAACAAGAAGCCCAACTAAATTCAGCCAAGAAATTAAGAAATTTTCTAGTTTTTTCTGGACAGAGCTATAATCCGTTCTTTCGCTTACTGAAATTCTGTGAGATTATTCAATTGCATCAGACTGTTTGGAGGTCAGGAGAGAGAACACAGTGGCACACTTCATAAGTACTGCAGTTGTAATTTATTTAAACTAGGTTCCCAATTTGGCCAGTATGCTTCAGAAAAGAGGCTCAGCATGTAATTGTTCTTTCATTCAAAGGACAAAGGAAAAATTAACATGTTTTGAAGAGATACAAGTCCTAAACAGTTATGCAAATAACAACAACCTTCTGCTGTTGAGTTAGCCATGCAACGTTAACTTTTTCCTCTTACATTCTTTGTCCCATTTATTAATTGTGGCTTTTGCTTATTAACATGACATAATCAGCACTTCAAAGACAGGAAAAGGTCTATTTTTCTGCAAAATGTCTAGCATACTCAACAATCAGAACATAAATTCTCCTTTCCCTGTTTCTGCTCAGCAGTCTGATAATGGAGTTACTTAGCAACAGATGAAGCAACTGAACTGTGTTGCCTGATCCACATACATTTCACTGCAAAGTAACACTCACAAAGGCATTATTTAGCTGATGGTTGCCTCCGCCTAGATGTATTTTTGAAGTGTAAAATCCATTAGTGTGAGACAAGCCTATATGAAAACACAACCATCATGTACTATCTGTAATTTACTACACATTTTGAAATTAACAGAAATTGTAAGAGTCACATACATGATTTTGAGCACCTCTGTGAAAGGAATAAACAAGTACAAAACACAAGACTATTTACATGGATGCTGCAGCAGTTGCTTCAAAGAGGAGGATAGGAGTCCTCTCTGTAGCATACTGAAAAGGTATGAACTTTAAATACACAGACCAAGCCCTCATACATCAAGCACACTCTTCTTGCCACAGAATATTTTGATTTCTGAGAATAAATACTTATTCATTTTGAAAACACACACACACAAACACATATTTCCCCAAACCACCTTCTTCACCAGAGAAGCAGGAAGTAGTATGTGCCACATCAAATACTAAGGAAATCTTTTTAGAAGGGAGAAAAGTAACCCTTCAGAACAGAATTTGACAAACCATTTTCCAACCATTAATACCTTTTCAGGTAATTCCACAACTGAACAATTCTGTAATTTTTATTTATTTTGGAATGTAAATGTTTCTATTTTACAATTGCATGAGAACTTCTTAAAAATTGTCTTGGTACATCACATAAAACTACACTGCCAGCAAGACTTGGAAGTCTCTTGACTCTAGCAAGAGGAAAGCATGGCAGCTTTTTCAGCTTTGTCATCCAGTGCCACTGTGTAAGTGTTATTTTATTCTAAGGATTAAACACCCTGGTGTTCATAACTTTTCAAAAGTTTTTTCATGTGTACATACAAAGATTTATGGAGCTGAATTTAATTTTACAGAGCTATACCAAGTTTGCCCCAAGACTTTTTCTTCCCCCTGAAAAATTAAAGATGGGCAGGAATTAAGATAAAATTAGATACTAAAAAAAGAAAGTACATTCATGAAAAACTAGGCAAAAAATCAGTTTTGGTAAGTCACTAGACAAATAACTAGACATAAATTTAGACAAATTTCCTGTTCATTTGACAGCAAATATTTTTGTCTTATTTGCAATTAAAATCAGTGTTTCTTTTCAACAATGAAGGCAACCAAATAGAGTGCAAGTTAAGAGCACATTTTATGACTGCCTTAAAAAGAATTAAGATAATTCCTATGTTCCATTTCAAACAGGAACTTCGATGACATTTCAGATATTAAGATCACAAAGTCTATAAGTGCTAATAACTGCAATAACAACTTCTTAGGTTACATTTCACACTGTAAAGAGAATCAAAACTTCAGTGACGAGAACTCTAAGATGCATCTATAAGAAAAGCTAAGTTAACAACTTCCCTCTATATTTTCTAATGATCAAGCACTTATGCCAATATTTAAACATACTTTATTCTTAATTACAATCAAGCCATCTTTCACATACAGTTATGCAAATCTTGAAGGTTTTCCTCTTCCTTTTAAAGACAATAATTAACTCAGCTTTCTCTTTCCAGAGTAGGAATGAAGCTAGATATTTTTTCCTTCCAGACTTCTCAGATAATTTCTTTTTTGTATTTAAAGTTATTTATGTATTAAGGTAAGCATTAAAAGGACTAGCTTTGACAGTATTCAAGACTGTGTTTCAACACAGGAGGAGGAGGAACAGGCCCTTTTTCTGCATTTAAACTATACAGAAATCTCAGTTTAGGTCTCTATCTCCTATTTTTCAACTTTCTACAGGTCTCATCAAAACCAATAACTGGATGCCTTGGTCTTTCTTTGTTGATTTAAGAATGTTTTTTTTTTAATACATAAACCAATCTCAAGCATTAGCATCTCCTTGTCTATTTGAAGCCAAATATCAAATGATTCTTGAATACAAGGTATGCTTTTTTCCTTACAAACACAATTTATTTGTTCCAGTTCAGCACTTTTGAAACAAAGGTTATAACCACAATATTAGCTGACAGTTAAAAATCCAACTGCAAGCAAGTTTTACTACTTTCTTGCAAGAAACAAATTTTAAATATAAAATTTTAAAAAAACCCTCTGAAGTCAGTGTTCTGCTATACCATTTACAAGCCACTCTTTCTACATTAGAAACCACCATTTCAGAGACTGCTTAGAATTAGGATGCAAGATTGTTTTATTACTCCTTAACAACTTCCTTCTACTAGCACAGGCACACTACTCTATCCTGGTGAGAAAGTGATATATTTCAAGAAAATATTATGAGTGTATCACTTGTAATCAAGAACTCAAGCTCCAAAAATCTTTTAGCTGTTAGCACTTTTTACTGCACTTGTAGAAAGAAAATAAACATTCCATATAAACTAAGTATTTTCCTATACAAACCACACATCTCCCAAACAATTACTCCTGAAATACCATGTTAAAAACAAGAAGTTAATACATTTAGCTTAACTTGTACTTGCATCACCTTCTGAGCCATCTCTGTAGAATTGCAATTTTCACAGCCAGAAACAATTTTAAGCAATTCACTTGCAAAAAGCCATTCTAAAGAAAAATTTTAAAAGATAAAGAGCAAGAGAAAGCTTTGACAATCAAAATGCCTTGGGAAGAAAAGAATCACAATATGTACTTACTAATTTGTTTTCTTGCATATATATTCTTTGCAGTTTCAGACAGCCTTTAGCTATAATGATCATTCCTTCATCTGAGATCTTGTAACATTGCCCAAAATGTATGTCTTTCAATTCCCTGCATTTTGAACCGAGCTGCAATTAATGAAATCAAAGGGAAAAAAAAACAACACAACAGAATTTGACTGAAATGAAGAGATGGGAGAAAAGATTTTTTTCTGCTTCTCCACCCTCCATTAAAAATTACCTTCCTTTTCAGGCTTTGAAACACTATATGCAAACAATAAAGATTCTAATTACATACATACATTACATTACATACATGACAAAATGAAGTTGCTAACTACAGTCAAAAAAATGGAGCTAAGAGCAGGCACATAAGAACTAAATTATTTACTCTATGTACAAGTAGCTAACAATGCCTTTATGCTCAACAGCTTATTTGATTTACCCTAACTCCTAAATGCTCCTTTAACAGCCTCATAGAGTTGATGAAACCTTCCTGCACATCTAACAAATAAAGATCTTAGTCACCTTCATGAAGCAAAAACAAGTTACTTAAACATAGGGTTTGAATAGCAACCAAGCCCAGGATAATTGAATCCAACAGAAGTGAAGTATAGGATGTCAAACTGCAGATTTAACTACAAAAGTGATCATTCAATCCCTGGGTATTAAGAAGAAAAACAGAAAGTACGTGCAGTCTCTAGAGAACAGCATTTACTGCACCAAAAAAGTCTCCATACACCAACTTTTAAAAAAGAAGATTTTTTTTCTGATTTTAATTAAATCCTAAGAAAAGGTATCTTCTACTTGCTAAGCTGAAATATACTGTTTACAGAAGGAACTTGTGGAATGGACAGTTACCTGCTTCAGGCCTTCATCAGTGAGTCTGTCTTGATTGCCCACATGCACTTTCTGAAGAAGAGGACACTGAGAGGCAACTGCAATAATAGAGGTGTCAGAAAGTTGTTTACATCTGTAGGCAGTATACCTTAGGAGCCCAGGACATTTGATTGCTAATATGCATACTCCTGTATCAGATACATTGCGACAATCAGAAATATTGATTTCAGTAATGTTCTGGCTTCTTGATGCTATTTTTTCCAACAGCTCATCAGTGACCTGCAAAGAAAAAACAAATACTCATATATAACCTTTTCCATCAAGATCTTTAATGTCATTAGGACAAAGGATGGCTGTTTGTAAGACGCATTTCCATGAGCTACAGGAAAACGAAACTATATCTCCTTTACAAATACTACCTATGGCTGACTATTCACCTGTAATTGGTTTGTTTTGGAGGGGGGAAGGGCTGATGGTTTTGGTCAGATGTGGGTAATTGGGGGAAAGCCAGTTCTCACAGACTATGTCAAGTGTAGCTAGATGGTTTCATGATAAAGTTTACAGAGGGAGGGGCAACAGCCAGACATGTAAAGAAAATATGGGCAGCTACAGGAATTTATGTCACCACAAAAAGAATCCCAAACAGCTGTCCAACTTGACAGAAATTGTCAAGTACCAGACTAAGCTCCAGAATTAGGAGGGTAACCACAGACCTGCTTCTCTTTTTAGCCACAAATAGACTATCTCCAATGTCCAGATTTTAAAAAAAATAAATTACATGTTGGTAAAATTGTCTTATTAAGGTTTAGGGCTTGACGTGCTTCAATGACCTCAGCTCCTAGGGGAAGTTAACAAAGCTTGGGGAGAGTAATGTACTACTGACAGTGGACACAAGCTATGCAGAATTCACAGACCACAGTGACATTTGGCAGAACTTCTTAGATAAGGAAGAAACTAACAAAGCCAACTCAGCAACTGTGTAGAATCAACTCCAACTGAGTAAAAGGCAATTCTGGCCAGAGGAGATGGCAAACACTACAGACCACCAACCCAAGGAACCCACCAAGCCAAAAGACCAGAAAGACTGAGTATGTGGACTAATTAGCATAAGAAGTACAGGAATCATTTAACTAACAGAAGGTAGAACACTAATAACAGAACTACGTAACTTGTAGCCAACAAACATTACTGCATTTGTTTACTGAAATATATGTGATTTCATATTGATAATCATTTCTGCCCTATGGCAATTAGCCCTCATTCTATTATTTCTGTTATTTAATTGCCTTTGTTGTATGGAAGAGCAGTGTTTCAATGTCTTAAAACTTTTCTTTTTTCATTTTAATATATTAGCAGGTATGCTTGATTAAACCAAAGGGAGGACTGCTGAGGAATAGACTCAGTACAAATAGCTTGGGGTGTAGCTGCAGTGGAGCTCAGGCTGAGCTCCAGGTGGCACAGCCAGAGGCAAAAGCCACGTGTGAACTGGTGCCAACTCTTTGCACAACAAAAGGTGCAGAGACCTCTGGCACAGCCAGGTGAGGGACACTTGGAAATACAGCAGGAGCCAAGAGCCCCCAGATGTACCCACGCACATACAGTGAGGGTATAAAAGCACAGGGGTCCCTCTGTTGGGGTCCCCCCTCCTCCAGCTTGAGCTGTTATTCTGTTGTTGCGCAATGATTACATTACTTCAAGGACCCAGAGGTCTGACACTCTGCTGTGGGAAGCCTGAAATTGAGGCAGTAGGGAAAGTGGTCTGATGTGTGGGGTGTGCAGGGAGCTGAGTAGGGCATCCATCACCTCCCTGGAGCAGCCACCAGGAGGGACTTTGGTCCCAAGCAGGTGGTGCCAGTGTGGCTGACAGAGCAGCTCCTGGATGCTCAGACAGCAAAGTTTCCTTAACACTTTTATAAAAAAAATTCCTTCCATTTTGTATCCATAAATATTGTAGTTAGTCAAAAAACACAACCATCTTAAAAAAAGACAATCCTACAAAAGACCATACAGAAATACTTACCCATCACTTGGAATAGATGAGCTTTAGCTTTAAACAAAGAGGGCAAGAAAGCAACATGAATCCCTTTTGATTTTTGTCATATATAGCTGAGGAACACTCTTTGCTGAATTCAATATGCTTTTCATTTGTAGCAAGTCAGATCTTTTTTCTTGCTCTTTCACCAGGCAGGTGTTAAGATAGAAAAGAACTGTGCTGGTTTTGCCTAGGGTAGAAGTAATTTTCTTCACAGTGACTAGTATGGGACTATGTTTTGGATTTGTGCTGTTTTTCTTATTGGTGAGCAGGGATTGCACAGAGCCAAGGCTTTTTCTGCTTTTCACCTGGCCACACTGGCAAAGAGGCTGGGAGGGAACTCAGCCAGGACCTTCCAGCTGACCAGAGGGATATTCCAGATAACGTGGCATCATGGTCAGTGTATAAATGAGGGGAAGGAGGAGGAATGGGGTTTGTCATTTCCAGTGATGGGGTTTGTCATCTCAAGTTGTTGTGTGATGGGGCCCTGCTCTGCTGGGGATCCCTGAGCACCTGCCAGCTGAAAGGAAGAAGCAGTGAATTAATTCTTCATCTTGCTTGCTTTGTGTATGTGTCTGCAACTTTTGCTTTCGCTATTAAACTGTCTTTAAGCTCTTAAGTTTTGTAGCTTTTATTCTTCCAGTTCTCTCCCCAACCCTACTGGTGGGGGAGTGAGGAAGGGGCTGCCTGGGGTTAAACCACAACAATGACAAATTGCAAAGAAAAAAAAAATCCTTCTTCAAATGCAGCTGTCCAGTTTTTATTTCTCTGTACCCTTTATTTTCATGAAACTCTCAAGATACTGTTTATAAACCCCTGCAAGTCACTATTCAACAAGAAACCCAAGGGCAGTGGCTAAACATCCTGGCATTCCTAAAGTTTTCCATGGAGGTAAGTTACCCTGTACAATTTAAGGCTAGGCTCCTAGAGATCTCACTAAATTAAACCCACAAATATTTCATTTTAGGACCAGCTAAAGGCCTAAAAAAACCCCAAACCAAACACAGTCTTTTTTCTAATGAGTAGAAGCCATACCAGCTGAAGAATAAAATAAAGACAATTTGTTAAAACAGAGCAAGCACCACATATGTGACCATTCTTCCAAGGACAGCATCCTCAGAAATGCTCATGTTTGTCTTTGAATTAATAAGAGGTCTGATAGTTCCAGACTACCTGCTGCAGAGTTGAGACAGGTAACCCACAACTCACTTCAAACAGCACTTGTGCTCACACTGCTTAACAACTGAGCTCAGACAAAATACACCATATTTGAAGGAACCAACCTAAGGGTCCAGACATTTTCAGCTAATAGAAAAATCTGTCAAACTACAGATATCACCATTTTATATGCTCCTTCTGTTTACCCCTAGTAAAAAATGCAAGTTCCAAGAACAAATTCTGAGTCATGAAAACAATTATTCCACAATGATATTTTCATACCTGCTGACGACTACTGAGATCCAGTTGCTTCCAAAACTGAAAATCTAAACAGAGGTCACGCCAATATTTACAGACTAATGACACTGAAAGGCAACGCTCATTCAGAGATAAGTTGGAAAATATCTGTAAAGAAAAAAAAAAAAATTGTCATATTTTAGAGACAGAAATATTCCATTGCCAGTACATACTGTAAAAGACAGAAAAGAATTAGCATGCATTATAACACACAGATCTACAACTTGCCCCCCGTTTGACTAGTCAGAGACAGTAACAATAAAACCTACATCCCACAGAAACTGGCAATATTAGTAAGTCATATTAGCATAACCAACAATAGAATACATCCTGAGTACTCATTTTCTAGGCTAAGTTTCAAAAGTGCTTCTGAGATGGCACACCTAAAGAATCACAAATTATCTCAGTGTTATTTGGAAGCCATTTAAAAAGTGTTTTCATTCACATTCTGAAATGGATGGTAAACTTCTATTTTTATTTTCTAACTGAAGTGGTAAGAAGAATCATAAAGGCACATCAGGTCATGTGGGAAGGGGGCATGGGATGGTAGAGTAGATTAGCACAGTAAATCAGTGTCATAGAAGAGAACTGAAGCACAAAATTATCCTTTTATACCCCCAGGTTTTGAGCACTATAGCAGCTGCCAAAAAAACAAACCTGTAACTTTATAGCAAGATCATGCTACAGTATGTATTACATTCATCCATTTCTTAGAAGTACTCTTGTTTATCAATAAATATAAAAAGAGGGTCCATCAAAAGTTCACATGAAGGCACACTGTCAGCACAAATGAACTTAAATCTACATGTGATCCTATAATGAGAAAAGGCAGTAGTGGCATTATACCTACATAGAAGTACAGACTGCAAAACATGAAAAAATTCTTCCACTGATCTGAGATCTTCAAGTACTAAATAGAAATACTATCATCAATCTCAGGGAATTTTCTCAAGAAAACATGAAAATACTTGAAAGTGTCCATAGGAAAGCATTGAAGTATAGCAAACATGAAAACATTCAAGAAAACTACTAGGACTGTTTAGCCAAGGAAAAGGGATGGCAAAGGCAAAAACACACATAAACACATCCAAAAAAGAAAAAAAAGTAACAAAGCATTGAACTACGATGGTAACTTACAGAACTTTGGTCATTGGGTGGTCTTTGGAACAGACAAGACAACAAACTATTGAGAATAACAACTATAAATGTATCACTTGTTCTAGAGGATGGCTTACGCCAGTAGTTTTAAACATGTATCTCCCTACAAGACCCTTGAAGACTCTTCTTGATGAAGCAGAGCTCTAATAAGTGAGGAAGGGGTCAAATTCATGATGCTCTGTACATCTTTGCACAATTTATCATTCTTCTCTTTTTCTAGCTATGAGAAACTTGCAATCTCTTTCACAAGACTCCTTGGTGTTGAAGGATTGTACACGAACCCCATTTCCACGCAGGCCTTTGCTTGGCCACTACTAGAGTCAGTGCCTGTTTCTCATTAGACAGCCAGTTAAACACAGCAGACAGAAGTGCAAACAATCACTGTCTGCTTTCTCCCTGCAGTTCTTGTCAGTACGGGTGAACCCATGTGCAGAACCAGGACATGGCTGCAAATCAGCACTCAAAAAATACCCTCACCCTCACTGCTCAAGCAGAAAGAAAGCACTGAATAGTAAGTGGTAATTTGGCACGTGACATTTCATGTAAAAGTGTAATTCTAAACATAGAAAAGGTGACAGTCTGATGATGCTCAGTAATTCTTAGTAAGAGCAGTAGGAAACTTGAATTCCTGGTGCCAGCATGAAATAGAAGACTGAATCTTTTAACAGTTATAAAAACCTTAGAAGAGAACAAAGTAACATGATCCACATTATGTTTAGACAGACGTTTGACTGACTCCAATTAATATTAACAAAGGATATCCAGGTTGGCATTATAAAATACTTCAACTAATCTTTACTAAAGTGGGAAATAAATATGTTTATTTGTGGAAATACCACCTTTGAGAAACAAAACCTTGCAGTTGTGAAGAATAATCAACATGGTATAGTAAAGACTATTGCTAATACAACTGCCACTGTTAAAATGAAACCCCATAAATAATTTTTGTATTTTATTTTGTTTATCCTGGGTTGGCATGACTAGGCTCTGAGAGCAGGGAGGCTACAAAGGCGGCTTCTCTGAGAAGCTTCCAGAACCTTCCTTCATGTCTTACAGAGCCAGGTGTCAGCCAGCACCCAAGATGGACCCACACTGGCTGAGACTAAGTCAGTGATGGCAGTAGCACCTCTGGGATAAAGTAAGAAGAAGAAAAAAAGAGTCATCCAGCAGAAGCAAGTTGCAACCAGAGATGGAGTGAGACTATGTGATAAAAAAGGAGCAGCAGTAACAAGGTATAATGAGTGCAACCCCTATTCTAGTCCTCCTGAACAGCTGGGGGAAGGAGGTACAGAATTTTGAATGTGGTTAGGCCTAGGAAGGATACAAGGATATGTCTTTCCTAAGAAAGATATGGGTCTTACTTCTCGTTATCCTACTCTGATTTGATCGGTAATAATTTTAACCAATTTCCCCAAGTTCAGTCTTTTTTGCCCATGACAGTAATCACTGAGTGATCTCTCCCTGTCCTTAATTTGCAACCCTTTCCTCATGTTTTCTCTCACCAGTCAAGGAGGGGAGTGCCAGGGCTTTGGAGAAAAACCTGGTGTCCAGCCAGGATCAACCCACCATGCCACCATCTCAACAAAAGCTAAAAGCCCTCACAAATCACAGACCTACTGCCAATCTGTTTCTCCTGCATGAAGCAGCTATAGCAACAACAAAACAAAAAAGAAACAAGTTTGAGTAAGTACCTGACACAAACAGTACTGCTGCATAGAAAATATTCTGAAGAATGTCCAAAAGCATTTGTAGTCATGTTTTAGTCCATGTTGTACTTAAGTCTAGAAGCAGAGACAATTAAGGAGAGCACAGGTGCTGCAAACCAACTTCTTAGAAAACAGGAAGTGAGGCCACCAGGACAAGAAGAGAGACCAAGTCATTGCAGAAGTCCCAGCATGCACAGGAGTTAGTTACACAAGCAGTATGTGTTCAAAACCAAGGCCCTGCCAGTTTTATTACCTGTAGTAGCTATAAAAGTTCCAGCTATAAAAGGATGCTGAATAAAGCCATGTAAAACAACAGCTTCTCTTTGGAACTTGCAATCATTAAAAGATGACATATTGAATTACACAAAATGGAATTTAGCAGCAAGGATTATACACATTCCAGGTGGTGGCACATCACCCTTACATTAAGGGATTAGCTGAGCTACTGATTAAAATACTATACTAGTGCATAAAACACTTTGACTCACTTTGATGATTTCACCACCCTCTAATTCAGTATTATTCTCTAGATATACATCGATATTGTGGCAGCTTAATTGTCCTGACTTAAATTTTCTAATTCCCAAGGATGTATAAATACAGCTGAAAGCTAAAACCATTCCTACCCACAAGCCTGTTCATTTAACTCCCACTTATGGCAGATAACTTGGACTGCAACGGTTCTACTAGTCAGCACATTTAATTCCTGAAAATTGTACTCAAACATGTAGACTTTCATATCCACTATTCAATTTGTTCTCCCTCAACTCTTTCTAATCCCTCATCCAAATACCAGAATATCCTTCAGCACTGTAAAGGGGCGGGGGGGGGGGGGGGGGCGGGGGGAAGGTTTAATATCTTTTCTCTCATATTATTTTACATTATTTTCCCTGTTGGCAAAGGTAGGGCTAGAGGAAGCAGAGTTCTGGAAAAGGGGTTCCCTATCTCTCACCTCACCCTCTTTCAGCTCAAATTCCTAATGCAGATGTCAGTTGCTCCTGCTTCACCCTTTCACGTCATTGTTAAGATTACTGGATTTCTCTGTCCCTTCATTGGCTGCAAGAGACCCTCTGAGCCTTCAGGCTACATCCCATTTAAGGATACCTGATCTTCCCCACCGACCTTATCATACCTTTCAGACACAGTCAATTCTTTAACAACAAACTCTTGCTTTGTAACAAAACCTGTTTACACAAACTTATTGAAGACCAGTAATGCCTTCCTGGCCTCAGTCTTTAAAAGCAAGACTGGTTGCTCTCCAGCTACCCAGACCACTTAACTGGAATTCAGGGAGCAGAATGAAGTCCCCCCACAATCTAAGGGGGGATGATCAGTGACCTGCTACACCACTTAAGACCCACACAAGTCTACGGGGCGAAATGGGCCCTGAGGGAGCTGCTGGAAGTGCTTACCAAGCCACTTTCCATTATTTACAAGCAGTCCTGGATGCTACCAGGAAAATTTCCAGTTGACTGAATGCTGCCACATGGGATGTTCATCTACACAAAAGGCTCAAAGGAGGATCCAGAAAACTACAGGTCTATCAGTCAGACCTTGGTCCTGGATAAGGGCATGGAGCAGATCACCTTGAGTGTGGTGACATGGCACATACAGGACAACCAGGAGTCAGGCCCAGCCAGCATGGGCTTGTGAAAGGCAGGTCTTGCTTGACCTACCTGGTCTCCTCCTATGACCAGACAACTGCATGGTGGAGTAAATGAAAGGCTGTGAATTTTGCCTGCCTGGAATTTAGTAAAGTCTTTGACACAGTTTGCTTTGACAAAACACACTGCTGTCTGCTCATGGCTTGCATGGATGTACTCCAGAAACTGTGGGAGCAGGACCAGAGCAGTGGCCATTCCCCTGGGCTGGCCACTGGTGAAGCCACACCTCAGTCTGGGGTCGGTTTTGAGTCCCTCACTACAAGAAAAACCCTGAGGCATGTCCAGAGGGCACTGGAACTGGGGAAGGGTCTGGAGCACAAGTCAGGGAAGCAACAAAAGGGTTTTCAACCTTAAGAAAAGGAGGCTCAGGTGGAACCTTACTGGTCTCTACAACTGCCTATAAGGAGGGTGTAGCCGGTGGGGTTCAGGGTCTTCTCCTAGGCAAAAAAAGACAAGACAATAAGAAATGGCCACAAGTTGAGGAAAGGCAGGTTTAGTTTAGACATAAGGGTTATCCAGCACTGGAAAAGGCTGCCCAAGGCAGTGGCGGAACCACCATCCACGAACATGTTTAAAAGGCCTGTAGATGTGGCACTTAGGGGCACGGATTATTTATTGGTGGACTTGGCAGCACCAGGTTAATGGTTGAATTTAAGGATCTTAGAGATCTTGTCCAACCTAAGTGATCCTACATCAAAAAAAAATACAAAAATGCAATGCCCACAACAGCAGAAGTCCACTAACACACATAAGAAGTTTTCAGTCAAATTACATTCAATCTGCTTCACCCAATTCAAGCAGTCTAATTTTATGTTGATTGATACACCCATGCAAATCCCTTTGAGGAAAAGAGAAAAGCCACACTGTTTTACCTTTAAACAGAAAAACAAGCTAATTAATTCCATGGTACCCCACATGAGACAATCCACCATTCTGAATCAGGTGATGTCAAATCGATTTTAAACCAGCTAAACTAAGTCTTTGCACAGCACAATTCAGATCACCAAAAAATACTTCCTGACCAAGTTTTGATGTTTTCTTCAACTTTTTAGAATATTTTGTAGGACAATGGATGAGAAAGAGAGAAAGCAAATGCTGATTAGTATTAGTGTAGGGTCCAATCAGAAAAACTAGAGATAAAGTTATTCTATAGAATTATCTTCTTTATCACCAAGTCCTTGGATAATGGGCCTCAGACATTACACCCTTAACACTTCCCTACTGTTTCTATATTAAATGTATGCTAGATAGTTCAACCTGTCTTTTTAAAAAAGACTATTTTGAACATCTGTGCAAAATGTTAGTATTTTGGGATGAACAGAAGAGAAAAAAACTCCATCAAAGCAAAAAAAAACACCACAAAGCATCCTATAAATACATTTTTTTAAAGATATAAGACCAGTTTTAAAAAATCAGAAATCCATGTACTAAATTTATTTAGTGTGTTATTTAAATATGTGGTAATTTTGGCCTTAAATGAAGTTCCTCAAAATAAATCAAGTGAAGAAGAAAATGGCACTTTTAATCAAAGGAAATAGTGGAAAGTCAACCATATTCATTAAAGTTACTATGAAAGGAAGTTTGGTAGTAGAAAACTGTTCATGTGGTTGCTAACACAATATCCTCAGTATGAAGTTTTCTAAAAAGTAATTCACATCACAAGAGTCAAATATAAAGTAAACATAAGCATAATTCGATAAATATTTTTGACTTATTAAACGACAATCTTAATTTTAAAAAAACATTAAAAACCATAATCAAGGAGTTTGAATTATGGATTGCACATACTAAAAAAGCTTTTGCCTCTGGAACAGACACAAGAAAATTCAGTTGATTGCTAATACCAGTCTTTAAAAAGACACTGCTAACTTTAGGAACAAGGTATACTTCCTATTGAGGTATACCTCACGACATGAGCAAAATATAGGCCCCATGGCAGAAGAAACTGTAAAAGGTGGATCTGTGCACCCTCTATTTCTGTCCATTATTTTAATTTGAAAGAAATAGAGGAGATCTTAATTCAGAGAAATGAAACTATCAGTAAGACTCTTTCGTATTCAAGAACAGGTATTTACAAAGTTGTTTTCATTACACTGCATCGGGTAGACTTGTTTGAAACTAAAAAGCCTATGGAATTAACAACCAAAGAACAATAAAATGCACACTCACACATTTCCTGGTGCCTAAGTAACTTCAGACATTCATTCTTGGAAAACTGCTCACTTGTTTAATCAATTTTTTCAGCAACTAACTAAAATTTTATTAACAAAAATATTTCTCAAGTACCACTTGACAAAAGGAACATGCTTAGTGCATGACATTTTACTATGAACAGTAAAACAGAGTATTTGCTAGTTGCAGGCATAGAGCAGTTAAACTACCAGTGGATTTATGTTTATTAAGGGCTGCTTCATTCTATTTCAGAAAACTCAAGAATCATACATAAGAGAAGAGGAAGAAAGTATCTGGTTTGTTTTCAAGATATTTCTTCCCTTTGCCCACACATAATTTGAAAAGAACGAGGGAAATACAAATGATTCTGAGTTTATGAAAGAGACAAGCACTGAGCTCACACACCTCTGAGAGGAGCCTCAGTACACCCATAAAGGAAATTAAGTTAAAACCGTTCTTGTGATTACGAAAAAATGTGCCAGGAAAAGTGATGGTGTGATTTCACATCACAGCCAGGATTCTCTTGGCAAGTTGCTATTCATAGCAAACATTTACCAGTCCCCTGCTTCCAGTCACTTGAATTTTAGCACTGGATTTAGGGATAGTATTAGAGAAAGTCTTCTCAGGCATCTAATCCTAAGGAAAAGTTTTGCAACGTTACTTGGAGTGTCAGATCAGCCAGATGAATTTACCCGCCCTGCAATTGCCCGATCGTCTACAGAGCACAAAACCAGTGGCAAGAACAAACAGCCAGAAGTAACAAAAGGAAAGAGACACTGTCCTTACCAGCCACTTACTGACAGATTGCCTTAGCTGCAAGGCAGAATACAATATTAGCCTCTGTCTGTAATGGCTGTCCTCCTAATGGAAGGGACGAGCCCTGACCAATAAGCAGAGTAGCTTTACTTGCAGGAGCTCACAATGTTCTTACTCTCAGAAACTCAACTGTCTTCACTAAAACTGTCTTCACTAAAAGACGACAGGTAGCGCTTCTGAGTCACCATGCCAGTTTAAAAGCAGACATTAAAACAAAGAAAAAACTGTGAAAGATCAAACACGGGTTCAGGGAACCTGAAAAAAAGAAACAAATAAATGAATAGAGAATGAAAGCAAATGTTACATTAAATTTACTTCACATTCCAACACTGCAAAACTTGCAATGTGTTAGCTTTCTCCATACAATAATACCTCATTTTGGAGATGCAGAACAAGCCAAGCCAACACCTACACAACATCAGGGAAACTTTTACTGGCCATGTAAAAAAAAAGCAGAAATTTCATCCCAAGACATTTCTCCTCCATCACATAGCTCATTCTGTGATGAACCTATATGCTTAAATGAAAGCCACCTTTTCCAAACACACTTCTGCAAAGCAAATCAATTGCTTTTGTAATTCTGCAATAAATCACACAACTCACAACACCTTTCAGAAATTTATCATTGAAATAATAAGCATATACTCTCATCTCTTTAGTTACTAGTCGACCTGCACACCTTCCCTCCACAGTTTTGCCCCTCAACTTCATTCCAGAAGCTCAGTAACACCACAGTGAACCTCAGACCGGGTCATTTCCCCACCAGAATCACAGGGAGACTGTAAGCTTCATGTTAAATCCAAAAAAAAAAAAATAATTAAGAAGCCAAAAAAACAAAACAAACCCATAACAAACCACATTGCTGAGCATTGCTAAAGAAAAAGGAGTTCAGAGAAATTAATAGTGAAAATAAAGGACATTTTACCTCCTAGCATCAGCCACAAAGGTTCAAAACCTGTTCCATGTCTCTCAGTGCTACATTTAAAAGTAAGACTCAACACAAGCTTTAGACAGGATAAATATGATGGGAACACCAGCAGACATAGGAAAGAAAGCTAGTATTACAAAAGTGACTCAATGAACTTGCAGATAAAGTCCAATCCAAATGATGTATTATAATGCCTCCTCCTCCTGACAAGTCAAAAGGAATTAAAAATATATATATACTGAAGAAAAAAATCATAGTGTAATTATAAAATACACATTAAGTCTTTTCAGATATAAACATCAGCATTCAAAAATCAGAAGATAAAATTACAGATCTATCTCTTGTCTATCAAACCCACTTCATATCACTCAGATATCTTAAATTCAGTGCTAGCAGTACAAGGAAGCAGCAATGCATTTTGTATCAATCAACATTATCATAAAAAAACATGTTAAGTTATCACTGTGACAAAAGAAAACCTGTAACTTATTGCAACAAGGGAAGAATGAGAAAAATAAGTAAAAAGCACTGAATAAAGATACAAGAAAAGAAGACAATAGTGCAGTGATAATATATTTGTGAAAACCCTACATTAAATAAACTATACACCCACATATATATATTAAACACACACTTATCTTCCTTTATAGTGCATTAGCCCTAAGCCAAAACTGACAGGGTCTGTGCTACAGGCACATGTTTATGCTTTATTTAAAAAAAAAAAATTTAAAAAAATCAGCAAACTGAGAAAGAGGACCCCAAAAAGAAAACATCATCTATTCTAGACCCTTTTGTTCTGAAGCAAGTTCAAGCACACCCCAAACATTCCTGATAAGGGCACTGTCCCTGCTGTTAAAAAAAGCATCAATAAATAGAAATCCCAGCTTGCCACATAACCAAAGAGACAGGAAAACACTGTTGCCAAGACCTGGAAAATTACACAGTGTAAGAACATCCAAGTATCTCACCCAAATTAAACTTATTATTTCCTGCTATTCAACAAAGGACAGGAATATAGTTAAACTTTCTATCAATTTTCTCTTAACTAAAGAGAATAACAGTCTTCTTTCTGAGCAACTGTCATTTTGTCTGGAATCTTCCAGTACTGTATGTGTAATAGGGGATATTTTTCATGACCTCTGGATCTCCTCTGATCCCTCTCACATTTGTGTGTGAGTCTTCTAAGGAGATCCCAGTGCCCACAGCCTAATGCAGAACTCTGGCAGAGGCTTTAAAAGCACCAATTGTGTTTTACATGCAGAACTCTTGTTAATACATCTCGAAAGGAAATCTGAAGTGTATGAATTAGCATCTCTCGTAAGATCAGGGCTTAATCTGCAGACCATTTTACACCTTTTTTTATTAAACAGAAGCACTACAAAGGATAACAGGTACAACAGGAAGATTTCTTTTTCTATTTTATTTTCCAGGAATAAGTGCAGTGACACTTCAATACGCACAAATGTGGGACCTACAATTCAAAGTTTTCAGAACTTAATCATATGCAACAGAAGATTTTGTAATTTTCTGTAGTGCATGCTTAGAAACAGCTCCCTTTTTTTTTCATTCACACATGTCTAGGACACAGTCAAGCTATCTATAGCTGACTGATCTGTAATTCCTTAATTCCCCTCGAGTTTTAAAGAGAATGGCTTTAAATTACCCTTTAGTCAAAGGTAATCACCCTCCTCTACCAAGACTAAAGATGACATTCTGCCCACTGTATAACATTGTTTTCTCACACATGTTTCAGCAGCAAAATGAAAAGGAAAAAGCAAAACCCTGACTGTGGAAGCACCATTCCTTTATCACTTCATATTGACCAGGACACCTGGACACAGCCAGGGAAACAGCATCAACTGGCACCCTGCACCATGAACCTCCCAATGCAGCAGGGCCCATCTAACGATCTGCAGGCAAAACTTCAGTCTGACAAAACCTTCCACACATCCCAAACCCTTGGCTTAAAGGAGACTGAACCACAGCCTCCTTTAGTAAACAGGTAAACTGCACCTGAGCAGTCAAAGTGGCAAGCTCTTACTAAAGGAGTTCCTGACATACATCTTTGGGCTTTAGGCCACCTACAGACACTGGACAGCCACTCCGGCACCAGCACCACTGCATCAGAAGGTCACAGATGTGGGAATCAATGAAAAAACATCAGGATCTGCCTCCTAGCGCTTCTCAGGATGGACCTCCTGCAAAAACCTCAGTAAAGATTTCGGGTATATTTTTCTTCCACCCTGTCACAATAAAATGACAGCTTTGGAGAAAGGATTGTATTTAGGATATTCTATCTGTATCAAAATCCATCATAAGAAAGCAAATGTAAATCCAGTTGACCGGACACCTAGTTAAACATCTGAAGTTAAAAAGTTTCATAGAGTAATTTATTTTGGAAGCAACCGAAAAACCCAAAACAATGAAATAGTTAGGAAACAGATATATAGATAAAGATACATATATCTTGTGTATATATATATATATATATATATATATATATAAAATCTAAAAAAAAGCCAAAACCACAAACTCAACTTGTTAGTACAGCTATGGATTGAAGGCCAAATTTGGGGGTGTGTAGGTCGGCTCCTACCATGGTGCTGGAAACAATAGCCTATTTTTACAAAGACATTGCAGTAGGAACTGGACTATAGGGCAACTGTAGAGACAAAATCACTAGGGAAGGTAGACATCTGTCCTGATTTCAGCTAGGACAGAATTATTCTCAGCTGCTGGTACAGTGCTTTGTAGCTGGTACAAAACAAATGTATTGCTCATCACCTGGATCTCTCTTTCTTGATCTCCTTTATATACAAACTTTGTTAATAGCATACTTTATTCTTCTTCAGTTATTAAACTGTTCTTATCACAGCCCACTTTTTTTTTTCCCTGAATTTTCCATCCAACCAGCCTGGATGCGGTGTGTGAGTGGTTGCCTGGTACCTAATTGCCAGCTGGGGTTAAAACAAAACCCCTTGTTTATAAAAAAAACAAGTAATCAAACATAAAACCCGCACAACTCTGAAAGGACAGGTAAGAATGAAATACTGGGTCTATATAAAATAGAGATTAAATAACATTTAAACTAGTCCACAGGTAAGATGGGCCAGCATCTTTCACTATTCAAGTTCTGGCAGAGCTATTGATACATATTTTTGAAAAAGTGACACTGAGTACCAAAAGTAACCACAGAAAAGTACTCAATACTCATTGAGCAAAAAGTATTTCAGGTACACTAACCAAATGAGTCCAGTTTCAAAACCTAAAACCAAATATGAAAGAAAAAAGTTATCTTCCAATAACAGTGGCAAAGAAATGCACTCCTCTCTAGAAGAGCTACAAGACAAAGTTTCAATTTTGTAATCACAGATGAGATTAATTCAGATGATAGCTCATGACTTCTTATTTGCCTAGAATTAATTTGCATAGTGCATCTATGAAACTTGATATATCATTACTAACACGCTCATGAGTACTAAAAAAAAAAAAAAAAACAAACAAACAACAAAAAAAAAAACACTCAAACCAACTAAACCTCCCACAGAATTAGTGTTAATGTGCAAGACAGATAAATAGGCTGTTACTGTTTCACAAAAAAAGAGTAAAGCAAGTACTTTCTACGCTGGATGTACAACCAGCAAAATATGAACACCAGTTCCAGCTGGACTCTTCTTCTCAGCTAATGTTTAGCTGAAGGAAGTCAGCACAGCAGGCAAGAGAGTAGCTTAAAAATGGAAAGTAGGTCCAAAGGAGAACAGCATTAAAGGAACAGGAAGACAGCAAAAGGGACAGGAGAGGTGAGACTGCTCCTTGGATATACAGCATAGGAGGTTACGAAAGCGTGTAACTCAAGAAGGCCGCGAACACCGTGGAACTACTAAGGCCAAAACCGACCCACAACACACAGCAACACAAACTGTTTAATAATCAACGCTGAAAACTTGTCTGTGTCGCTCCAACACCCACGGAAGCGCTAAACACAGTGGCAGGCCCCTCGGCGAGTGCTGCCCCAGCGATGCGAGTGAAGCTGGACGCGCGAAGGGCACCTCAGGGAGTTAACGGGGACACCCAAAGCACTCCCGCAGGCTCCGGAGCCGATCCGGGCCGGCCCCGCCGGGTAACGGCTCCCGGCGCCGCTTACAGCGCCCCCAACGACACACAGCTGGGGGGGGGAATGGAACACACACACACAAAAAAAGGCGAACTACAACCCCAGAACCCTGTCTACGTCCCCAAAGCCAGGAGCTGAGGCAGGACCGGCCCGGCCCGGCCTCCTCCCGCACCGAGCCCGCCCGGCCACAGCCCCTTCCCAAACCCTCCGGATCCGGAGAGGGCCGGCCCGTGCATCCCCCATCCCGACCCACCTTGAGGAGGATGGAGGGCGGCAGCTGGTTGATGTCCGGGGTGGGCGGCGGCGGCGGCTCCCGGCAGCCGTCCCCGGGGAACTCCAGCGGCTCCTGGCAGCCCGCCTCGCCGCCGCGCTCCTCCCGCTCCTCCCGGCCCTGCTCCTGCTCCTGCTCCTGCCCGTCGCGGGGCGCGGGGGGCGGCGGCGAGGCGGGCTGTCCCCCGCCGCTCTGCCTGGCGGCGGCCCCGCCGCTCTCCCCCGCGGCGCCGGGCAGGGCGAACAGCTGCGGCTCGGCCGGGCACTGGCAGGCGCCGGGCTCGGGCTCGGCGGCGGCGCAGCGCGGCTGTTTGCAAGGCGGGCAGGCGGGCAGCCCGGCCCCCTTGCGCTTGCACACCATCTCGGCGGAGACCTCGCCGGGCGGCCCCAGGAGGCCCCGCACCGGCGAGGGCAGCAGGCCGGAGAAGAAGAGGCGCTGGCAGCGGCCGGGGGGCTCCCAGGCGGCGGGCGCCAGGCGCAGCAGGCGGCGGGCGAGGCGCTGCTCGGCGGCGCTCAGCGACACGTAGGGCGGCGGCGGCGGCAGCGGGTCCCCGGCGGGCAGCGGCTGCTCCGGGGCGGGCGGGCTGGCGCCGTGCACGATGAAGCAGAGCATGCAGGGCCCGCGCAGGAAGCAGCTCCGGCTGCGCGGCGGCGGCGGCACCTTCCCCCGCGGGCGGCGGCGGTCCCGGCTCAGGCTCCTTGCCTCCTTCGAGAGCAGGTGGCCCATATAGGAGGGGAAGCGGCGGCGGCGGAAGGGCGGGTGTCACCTGCGGGAGGCGGCGCCGGGAGCTGACATGCCGCCGGCGGGCCGGGGCAGGAGGCGGCGGCGGCGGCGGGCCTGGTTCCGGGACGCCGGGAGGGAGGGAGGGAGAAGCTTCCGCTACCGCCGGCCTGACCTCCCCCGGGGAGCGGGGGCGGCGCTGCTGCCGCCAGCGGCGGGCTGGGCCCGGGGAGGCCCCGCCGCGGTACGGCCGGGTGTGGGCCGGCTGTGGGCCGGGAGTGGGCCGGGTGTGGGCCCGGCTCTGCCCGCCCTGTGCCCCCCGTGTGCCCTCCGTGTTCCCCCCTGTGCCCGCCCTGTGCCCTCCCTATGCCCCCGTGTGTCCCCCCTGTGTCCCCCCTGTGCCCGCCCTGCGTCCACCCTGCGTCCACCCTGTGTCCCCCCGTGCCCGCCCTGTGTCCCCCCTGTGCCCTCCGTGTTCCCCCCTGTGCCCCCCTGTGCCCCCCCTGTGCCACATCTGTGCACTGGCTCTGTAAACTCGGGCCTAAAGGCTGCACAGGGCACGAACGCCTGCAATGTGTGCGTGCAATGCGTTATCACAGCATCCTTAGGGGTTGGAGGGCGCCTCTGGAGATCATCTCGAGCTGCCCTCCTGCCAAGGCAGGGTCACCTGGAGCAGGGAACACAGGAAAGCCACCAGGTGGGTTTGGAATGTTCTCAGAGAGAGAGACGCCACCGTTTACCTGTCCTAGCGCTCTGCCACCCTCAGTGTGCCGTTCTTGTTGAGGTGGAACTTACTGTGTATTAGTTTATGGCCACTTGTCCTGTCATTGGGCCGCACTGAAGAGTCTGACACCATCTTCTCCTTGGCACCAGCCTTGAAGACTTTATACACATCACTGAGAACGCCCTTCACTCTTCTCTAAACTAAACGGGTCCAGCTCCTGCAGTCTCTCCTTACAAGAGAGATGCCCCAGACCCATCCTCATCTTCGTGGCGTCTGCTGGACCCCCTCCCTTACCTCGTTGCCTTATATATATACATATAAGACATACAAAATACGTGCATGTTTTTGAGTAACTGAAATTAAAAAAAAGTTTTCGTAGCCCTGCCCATTGCCCTGCCCATTGGTATGAGATTATATGCAGCACAGTGGCTGAGGTTTTGCAGTGGCAAAGCAGCACAAGCTTAGAGACCACCAAGCATGGTCTTCCAAGTTTTCTTCTGTCAATATCGTCTTCCCACCAACACTTTCCAGAAAATACTTGTTTTCTGCTGTTTTAATTCATTGTACATCCAGAAACAGGGCTCAGTGTGGGACCTCTGACCCCCTACAGCTTCCTGCAGACACTCACCTCTAACTGCAGTGTGTTGAACCTCGATGCAGCTGCCCTGGTGTGTAAATCCTGCTGCACTGCTTTAATTAAGACTCTGCTTAGTGCCTAGCAAAAGCAATTTGTTTCAGCATTCAATTCTAAACAGTTGACTTAGCTGTACAGGCTTAGATATGTAGTTTAAATATATGTGCAATTTTGTCTTTAGTAAAAGGTGTTTGGGGAAGGAGAGGGCAAGTTATACCTAGAGTATATATGGCTCAGTACTAATATTAAATAATAAAGGGCAGGAGAAGAAATGCACAGTATTTTATATTGTGTAGCACATGTTTTGGCTTTTTGCCCAGGAACAAGTTATGTTAGGATTAAAATACCCATGCTGCTATTATTTTTGTTTGTTACCTCTATTATTAGTCTTCAGCAGCTCTGTAAAAATGTTTCCTATGAGACCTTTGGATAAAAGCAGAGCAATAGAATATTTTGTTTGGATTTATAATTCACTGAGCTTCATCAATAAAAACTACAGCAAATTTTTGCAAAAACTTTAGCAAGGCTTTTTCTGCTCTGTTGGGAGAATGGATTGAAAACCAGAAGACAGCTGGAAGTAACTCTTGATGAGACTCTGAACAGCAGGCCAGTCACCCTCTTACATGGACTGAGTTTAACGGTGCCTGCTCTGCACTTGTGCAGCCCAGGTGTTGCTTCAGGACTCCTCCAGTTAGCAAGGTAATGGACATAAATTTACTCTTTATGCCTTAGCCATTGTTTTGTGGCTGTTCCAGCTGCCTGCCCGTGGTAGCTCACACACTCCCTCCTTCCACAGGCTGCAAAATTTTATTTCAGCAAGGAACACAAAAACAACATTAAAAAAAGATGAAAATCCAAGTCAGACGTCAATCAGAACTCCGAATAGACACTGGCTGCCTTCAGCTTCTCCAGTGTGTGTCTTTCCCACATAGGGTGCACTACTTCAAGAACTGCTCCAAAGTGGAGCCCTTCCATGTGTCGGGTCCAGAGGTCATGCCAGAGGGAGCCTGTTCAAGAGCAGAGTTCTGATGGGGTTACATGTGCCTTTGGACATCCACCTGCGCTGGCATGGGATCCTCCATAGGCTGCCAGTGGTTCTGTGCTCCACAGTCTCTTAGACTCACGTTCACATTGGAGTTCCAGCCCGTCCAGTATGGCAGCACAGGAGCACAGATTGCCCTGGGCACTCTCCAGCCCAGGCACTTTGCCATGGCTGTCACAAAAGTGTTCCCAGGCACAACATGCTGAGGTGACCAGCAGTGCAGCCAGCAGGAAAATCAGAGCAGCCACTAACAAGCGTGGGGTTCCAACAGGCAGACAGGAAAGCGAGCCTCATGGCAAGCACAGTAGTCTCCCAATTAATAGCTAAACAACAGTAACAGCTACAAATTCAATGTAGCGCATTCCAATAAAATCTGCCATTATTTCAACCCTTCATGCACTACACTGGGTGCCAAAACAACTGACATGGTATAACCCCAGCTGTTATTTTTTTCATTTTAATCACTTGCTTTTCTTGAGTTTTATTTCTTCTCTCCTTGTCCTGTTTTCATTTTTCTCTTTTCCTTGCAATTCATTTTTACTACTACTATTACTATTTCTAACTTATTAAACTGCTGTTAGTTACCTCAGCTCATGAGTTTGTTTCTCATTTTTACACTTCCCTGTCCCACTTGGGTGGGGGAGTGACAGGGACTGACCAGCTGTGTTTTTCTTAGTTGCCAGCTAAGGTTAAACCACAACTGTGTTTGTTATATTTGGAATGATTATTTCCCCTTCAAGTAGATTACACAATCACAGAATCCATTAGTTTGGAAAAGACCTCTGAGATCATCAAATCCAATGTTCACCAAACACCACCCTATCAACTAGACCATGGCACTGAGTGCCACATCTGGTTGTTCCTTAAGTGCCTCCCTGGACAGCTCGTTCCAAAGTCTAATCACCCTTTCTGTGAAGGAATTCTTCCTAATGTTCAATCTAAATGTCCCGTGAAGCATCTTAAGAGGATGCTTTTATCCTGTAACTGGTTTCCTGGGAGGAGAGACTCCCACCTGGCTACAGCCTCAGGTCAGGGAGGTGCAGGGAGTGATAAGGTAGCCCCCAAGCCTTCTCTTTTCCTGGCTAAGTGCACCCAGATTCTTCACCTCCTTCTAATCAGACTTGTGCTCCAAACACTTTCCCAGCTTTTTTCCCTTCTCTGGACACGCTCCAGCCCCTCAATGTCCCTCTTGAATTGAGGGGCCCAGAACTGGACCCAGCACTCGAGGTGTGGCCTCAGCAGTGCCCAGCACAGGGGGACGGTCACTGCCCTGCTCCTGCTGCCCCACTATTGCTGACACAGGCCAGGTGTCCTTGGCCTTCCTGCCCACCTGGGCACAGCTGGATCGTGGTCAGCTGCTGTCAACCAGCACCCCCAGGTGCTGTTCCAGGAGGCAGCTCTCCAGCTATTCTGCCCCAGTCTATAGCAATGATGGCGGGTTTTGTGGTCTTGTTGAACCTCAGACCATTGGCCTCAACCCATCAATCCAGCTTTCCAGATCCCTCTGCAGAGATGTCCTGCCTTGTAGCAGACCAACACACCCACCCGAGTTGGTGTTGTCCATGAATTTGCTAGTGGTAGACTCAACCCCCTCATCCAAATCATCAGTGAAGATAGTAAATAGGATTGGGACCAACACTGATCCTGGGGGGACACCACCAGAGGCCAGCTGGATCCAGCATCACTCACCACCCTTCTCTGGGCCTGGTCATGCAAACAATTTTTACCCCAGCCAAGAGTGTGCCTGTCCAAGCCATGGACTGCCAGCTTTTCTGGGGAGATGGTATCAAAGGCTTTGCTGAAGTCCAGGCAGATGACACCCACAGCCTTTCTCTCCTCCACCTGGTGAGTCACCTGGTTATAAAAGGAGATTTTAATGACACTGGTATCTCAGAATTACTTTGTATACCTGGGCCACCATTAGCAGACATAGTGTGTATCAGATGTTACAGTATTTCTGAAGTTCCTGCATGTATAAACTTTTTGTCACTGTAGTAGGCAAGTTCCAAGGCAATTATGCTGTCAGAATGCCATGGGGGCCAGGGCACCAGGCAGGGCAGGACAGGGCTTCCCCAGCTGTGGCCAGAGACAAACTTTACCACATGCCAATTCATTTCAAATATCTTTATTACCTAAACCTACAGCTTTATGTCTAGCTGTTTCAACCGAGTAGATCTTAAAAGTTCCCCAAAGATTTGCAATATCTGTAGGCAGAAGGAGAAATTCTTCCTGTTGTTTTCAGTCTTCCATCTGAAGCTGGAACATACTTCTTCCAAAACACCACTGGCTTCAATTTCTGAACTGTGCAATCCAGTCTAATCAAGATCTCATTCAAAAACAGAATACTATAAGTACTTTAACAAAGCTGCGAGTTTGGTTTTTTAAATATTTCTGGCATAACTTTTTAGATAAAAACACAGAGGGAGAGTTTAGCTCATTTTTCAAGACGGTAGACTGTTCTTTTTCTAATAGCCTGCAAGAGCTAAACAAATTTTAATTTTATTCTTAACAATATAAATGAGATTTAAATGAATGATGAGAACTACAGGGAAGCAGAGGGCACTTCTGGTCTATGCAAGGGTTTTAACACTAAGTGTCACTGTTGCTTCATCGAAGGCAAGCACAGAAACCACCTATTGTAGAGTAAAAGCAGAATGAAATATTACGTGACCAAATATCAGCTATGAAATCTTCACTACATAATTGCAGAAGGCAGATGTAACTAATGGCTCATTTCTTCATTAGCACTACTTATATTTCATATAAGAATGAATATTTCAAATTAGAAGTCATAAAACCAGTAATGTGAGACACCTGAAAGCTACTACAACTTAGTCTCAGAATTAAGCAGTAAAATCCCCTCGATTTATGATAGTAAAGGTTTATTACACACATAGAAATAGATTATGACATTTTTCATTGTTATCTCTGTGCATGTTTAAATAGGCCATAAAGATTGGTGACCCGAGGTAAGTGTGGTATTTAAGTTTGAGCTGCAATGGAACACAAATTTTTTAAGTCACCATGTTGTATGTAGTCCTGATACCTCTTAAGTGCATGTTCATCAGTATTTCAGGACTGATCTTTAGAAAACTGGGTCTGTAATCTTTGGCCATATTGCCAATGTTGAGAGATAGTAGTTGTTTAAATAAGTAAGTTTAAAGTAGAATTAGTTTGAGTTATGAAATAAAATAACAGTGTGATTTAGTATGTTTATTCCCTTTGCATAGCTTTGCTTGCTTAACATCAATAGCTTTGAAGTGGTGTGTTAGGAATGTCATTATGAAATAGATGGAAAGAAGTAGCAGGATTTCCATCTTGGGTTTAGAAACAGATTAGAAGTTCTTTTGTAAAACCGTAGTTGTTTCACTATTGTGCTGGCTTAACTGGAATATACTAAAGTTTCTTTGCAGTAGTTTGTAAGGGGCTGTGTTTTGATTGGTAATTGAAACAGTACATGGATATTTTGTTTATTGCTGAGAAGGGCTTGTGGAGGTCCAAGGGCTTTTTCTGTTTCTCTCCATCCTACCAGTGAACAAGGAATTGGGAAGGGGACACAACAGGGACAGGTACCCCAGACCATGTGACATCACATTCATCAGTGGAGTGGGATGAAGATGAGGGAGATGGAGGGATGTTCAGAGAGGTGGCATTTCTCCTCCCAAGTCACCATTATGTGATGAAGCCCTGCTTTCCTGGGAATGGCTGAGCACCTGCCTGCCCATAGGAAGAGCAATGAGCTGCCTGTGGGATAGGGGAGAGAATCAAATGAGTAATGATGTGTAGGGCTGTGTGAGGTTCAGCTGCTGGCTAGGGGTGCACTGTGACAATGCCCTTGGTCTACATGAGTCTGAACAGAGGTTCCTCAGTTCTCTATTCGTGAAGACCTACGATTTTTATTGAGCTCAAAAGTGGCACCACTATGGAACAGTAAGGTATGTTGGTGGAGAGTAGATCTCCTCAGCAAACAGACTAGATTAGGTTAACCCACTCCCTGGATTATTCTCACTTCTGCTCAGGCAGAGTACTGGAGATAGAAAAAGTGCCCTTCCTCCCAGCTAATCAGTACAGAGAAGAATATGTAATTGCTGGCAACAATAAAGAGAGAGGGTGTCCACCATGCTGCACTGGATGAGCAGAGAGGAGGAACTTCAGGCATGGGAGTGAGGAAAAAGGGAAGGGAGGAAAGACAAAAAAGGAGAGAGCAGATATCTTCCCTCAGCCTCTGCTTTCAAATATGCATTTGGAAAATAAGACAGGCTGCATCTTACAGTAAGCCCAGAGATAAAACAATTTGAGGGAGCTAATGCCTTATGGCCCTTATCCTGAAAACATAATAGAGACTCTTATTATCTTAGAGGATGGGAGATTTGTATTTTTGAGGATTTGGTGGAAAAGTTGGTGAGATTTCTGAAGTCATTATGTGTTTGATGAATTACGTCATAAAATTTCTAAAGATACTGTTCTTCTGGAAAAAGCTTATTCTTTCGAGGATGGGAGGAATACTTTAAAGGATAAGTTCCCCAACATCAAGGCTGCATATGAAAATACAGAATTTTCCAGCATAGAGATGATCTAAGACATTCTCTGAAATCAAAGAGTTCACACCTAGTAACAGATTACAGTTTTAGACACAGCACAAGTGTGGAAAAAAAAAAGTGGAAAAAGTGGAACATCATGAAATCTGTAAGGACATAATCTAGAATTTGAGAGTAGTCAAATTCTGATTTAATATGCTTCTCCTTTGTAGGATATTAAGGAATATAAAAAGTCTATCTAATTTAAACTGACTTGCATACTTATTTGAAAATGGCAGTCAGGATCTGGCTGTTCTTGATTTGTCTTTTGTTGGCTGGTGTTCTGTTGTGTTTGCTCTAAATACAGCATTTATGTATTATCAAATACCATATTCGGACAGTACAGTAAGATAACAACAGCAGTTCTCATTAAGGAAAAGATATATTTTTAATAAAAGTACCTGATTTTGTACTCCAATAAGAAAATTTTAAAAATATGTCTCAGTGTTTGTCATGGTTTAACCCCACCAGCAGCCCAACCCCGTGGAGACAGTCCCTCACTGACCCACTGACAGAATCAGGGAGAGAATCAGAGGGGTCAGAGCTACAAAACTCATTGGTTGAGATGCAGAAAATTTGATAAGAAAAGCAAAACCCACGCACCCAAGCAAGGCAAACCAAGGAATGAATTCCCTGCTTCCCGCAGGTGGGCAGGTGTTCAGCCATTTCCAGCTGAGCAGTGCCCCATCACACTAATGGTGACTTGGGAGGACAAACACCATCACTCCAAACATCTCCTCCTTCCTTCCTCTTCCCCCCACTTTATACACTGAGCCTGATGTCACATGGTCTGGAACATTCCTTTGGTCAGCTTATGGTGACCTGTCCTGGCTGTGTCCTCCCAAGCCACACTCATACCCCGGCCTCTTTGCCAGCGTGGCAGTGTGAAAAGCAGAAAGGGCCCTGACTGTGCAATCCCTGCTCAGCAATAACAAAAACATCTTTGTGCTATCAACTCTGTATTCAGCACAAATCGAAAACACAGCCCCGTACTGGCCACTGTGAAGAAAGTTAACTCTACCTCAGCCAAAACCAGCAGTGTTTAAATGAAAGGCTTGGCTACTTATTGATACCTTGCAAGTCATAGTCTTCATTGTAACCGTTGTATTGTATCTAATTAATTCTTCATGTGATTCTCATGGAGTAGCATGAATGGAGGCTGTGATTCTCATGAATGAATCTCAATTTCAGGGCCCTTCAGGAGGAAAAGGAAGTTAATGTCACTACTCTGATGAATATTTGGGTAGTATGTACTGTAAATTATCTGTTTGCAGGGGTACTTTGCCTTTCCTTATTTGTTCTGCAGCTATAAGCATCTGATACTAAAATGTCACCTTAAAGTTCTACTTTGCTGGAAGGAAAAAAGCTTACATATGACACATCATTTCAACCTATTGAACTACAATAGTTTACATTTTTGCTTCCACAATGACCTGCCTATGTGTTGACAATACACAGGATGCATGCTTGGAAGTGCTTAGCAGTCAGGGTTTCTTGTATGGCTGTAATCTTAACTGTCTATCTCTCACTACAACAAGGGAAATAGTTGAATGATTTAATTAATGTTTTGCCCAAAATAACATTTAGGTGAGTTTAGGTAGTGGTAGCCTTATTCCCAAAGGTAGAAGCCAAAATTTGGAGAGCCTCCTCATTATCTCATGTAAGGTATCAATCTGAAAGATCTTCAAAATAACCAGGTTTTTGTTTGTTTGAGGTGATGACCCCCTCAGTAACTAATAAACCCTCGAACTTGTAAACATTAAGTATCATCTGCCTGATGATGGCAGTATTTGATTTGCAAGAATAAATCCTGGAGAGAAATGCAGCTTGGATCCTGTTTTATTATTCATGATACCATGGCACTTAAGTGACAGGCTGTCAATAATTAAAGGGAGGGTAGGAGAAGAGAGAGCACATGTTTCACAGTCTTCTGACCTGCCATAATTTTTCCTTCTCTCCCAGTATAAAGATTCTCTAGTGAGTGTGTAGTAATAATCTATTTTCAGGCATTACAACTCTTGCATTCAAGCCTTCAGAAATCTTTACCTAGGAAATCTCTATTTTTTTTTTTTAAATAAATTGCCAATTAAGATTTGCCCTTCCATGAAGTGATGAAGATAAAAATATGAGCACTATAATGTTTCCATATCACAGTTTTCGTGTTTGACCATACATTGAATTTACAGTACAAAAAACCACTTTGTATCTAGGTATTTGAAGGTTAGTTATGAACCACCATATTTAAGTTAAAATTTTATGCAGCTACAAAAAGGCTGCAAACTTAGGAGAAAAAGAAGGAGATACCTTACTAGTTATTCTCTCTATATTTCTTCCAGTAATTCACTGAATAATTACAGAATAATTTGCCTTGTAGCAAATTTCTTCTTTACAGGAGCATTATGTGAAAAATCATATGTAAATAAACAAACAAACAAAAAAAAACCAAAATAGAAATTATCTTAAACAGAAGTCTTGGGGTAGTCTTATTTTCAATGTATTTATGGAAATCCTGTCTCTATTATGCCTGTGCCCTTTTTTTTCACCAATTATTTAATTCCAAATAATTAATTTTAAAGGGTTACATGAGTGTAAGAACCTCTTTTTGTTGCCTTGGTTAAAGACTGCACAATATTCCTGATGTCAATACAACTTGTGAGTGGACATAGTAACTACAATGCTCCTGGCTGCTAACAGACTTGAGAAATTGGTTTCTGGTATTATGTTAACCTTTTGCTATTTATGATAGTTGCTTCCAAAGTAGAATTGTTATTTGGATGCTGAGGTTTGAGTCTTGCAAGATCAGAAGAACAGTAACTAGTGGGGTTCCACAGGGCTCCATCTTAACTCCTGTGTTCCTCATAAGTGATTTGGACAAAGGATTTGAAGGTACACCAAGTTTACAGATGATACAGAATGGGGAGGAACTGTTGACTCCCTTAAGGGTGGTGAGGCCCAGCAGAGAGACCTCAACAAATCGGAGAGATAGGCAATCACCAGCTTGGTGGAGTTTAACAAGGACAAGATTCTGCACCTGGGATGGGGCAAACCTGGATGTACAGATAGACTGGGGAATGAGAGGCTGGAGAGCAGCACTGTACAAAGGGATCCAAATGTCCTGGTTGATGGCAAGTTGAATCTAAATCAGCAGTGCCCTGGCAACCAGGAGGGTCAGCCATATCCTGGGGGACATCAGGCACAGCATCACCAGCTGGGAAAATGGAGGGGATTGTCCTGCTCTGATCTGGGATGGGGTGGCCTCACCTCGAGTCCTGAGGGTAGTTTTGGGTGTTGCAATGTGCAAAGGTTGTAAAGCTATTAGAATGTGTCCAAAGGAGGGTCATGAAGGTGATGGTCTAGAGGGGAAGGCATAGGAGGAGCAGCTGAGGTCACTTGCTCTGTTCATCCTGGAGGAGACTGGGAGGAGACCTCACTGGGGCCTTCAACATCCTCGCAAGGGGTAGAGGAGGGGCAGACACTGATCACTCCTCCCAGTGACAGGACACAAGAGAATGGTCTGAAGTTGTGCCAGGGGAAATTTACAATAGACAAAAGAAAAAGGTTTTTCACCCAGAGGGTGTTTGGGCACTGAAACAGTAATTTGGAGGTTATTAGAATAATTTAAAATCATTAGAAAAGATGGGAAGAATTTTTAAAAACTGTGAAGTGTTTCAGGGGGTGGCCTCCAAGCAGGATTCATACATATATTTTAAGAACAAACAACCCAACCACATCACACCAATGCCATTGCCATTTCTGCCATATACTTCTAAGGAAGAGGAGCAGGAAAATTACATTGTAGGAAAATTAGATTGCAGGCAGGCACAGACAGAGAATACAATCTGTCTAGGTCTAGGATGTCAAAATATAGAAGTAGATGCTAAAGCCTTCTGAGAACAACAGCTCCCAAGATAAGATTCTCTGGGAGGGGGCGGGGGTCGATGCTGTTATACACCACAATGACACAGACTGACTTCAGAGGGCTGAAAATGACTCCTTTATTTTTGGGATGTGTCTCTCTTTCATACTATTCTACACAGACCAATTTGATTGGTGAAACAAAGACAAACCTCTTCAATCACATTGATCAGACCAGAGGGACATAAAAAAGAAGTCCCTTCTAGGGAAAAAATTAAAACATAGGTACAGTTACAAAAACACTTCTCTTGTTTACAGAAAAATCCCTGGGGAAAGAATTTCAGAAAACGAAAACATCTCAGGCATGAAACCAGGGCTACAGAGGGTTTTATAAAAATAAGTGGGACCAGTTAGACGATTCTGTCTTGATAACTCCCAGGATAGCAAGTATATAGTCCATGCCAACTTTCCATGAAGATGGATGTTTGAATGATCACTTACAAACAAAATTTTTAAGACATCTTTATGATAAATTTATAAATTAATAACATAATTTGTGTAATGATGTCTTCCTTTTATGTCTGGACTATTCTTCAACACTTTGTCCTGTCCACAAATGTTTGTTTCAAGCAGCCAAATAACAGAATGGCTGAAAATAGATGTCCCACAGTGCCATATTATCCTGCCTAGTTAAGAGTCTGTCTATTAGGCTGATGGCATAAACTTAAAACCTTGGCAGATGTATGTACAGATATTAAATAGAATCAAAAATTCTATTTGAAAAGGTAGTCTTTGTAGCAATATTTTTTAAGCAGTGTTGACTCCCTTTAGTCTTTGTCTTTGAAGAGGAGTTGGGGCCTTTGCCAGAATTCATGTTAACTACTGCTGGCAGGAACCTATGGGCAAACTTGCCCTTTATCTGGAAGTAGCAGCTGCAGCACCAACATTTCAGAGAAATTGTGTATCTCAGTAACCTCTCAAGGTTTCATCACCTTGCTCCCACAAGAGGAATTCTGTTAAACATTAGTACTCCTGCAAAATGCATATCCCTAAAATTGACAAAATATCTAACAGGCAAATATAAAAAGTCGGGGAAGATGAGAGGCACCTTGGCAGGTTCTATTAATGCAATTGTTAGGATGGTTTCTGCATTTTGCACATTTTAGTAGGAGGGCACATAATGCCAAAGAGCTGATCTATACTGAAAGAAATGCACGTATCTTTTCCATCAGTATGTCAGGAAAATGCTTGTGATATGTATTATGTGATCAGCTAGCCAAACCAGGAAAAAAAGAATGCATTTCTCTTTGGATTCCATGGTGCCCAATGGCTGAGGAATGGAGAGAACAAAATTAGTTGAATTAAAAAGTGCTTAAAGCAAGCTTTGTATATTTCATGTGCATCTTTTAACCTTTCCTACCAATGTGTTTCCAAGGGAGGTAGAGATGGTTTGAAGACATGAAGGCTCTGCCTTAGCACACAACTGTCCCAGTTGCTGTTGCAATACTGCAGTCAGACTGTTGAGTGTTGGATAAACATTCCCAGCTCATCAGGTTTTATCCATGTCCAGCATGGTCCAGCATAGCTCTGTGGGACTTTGGGTTGTAAGGTCAAGTCCTGAATTATGTACTGTAACAATTCTCCTCACTAGAAGTTAAAACGAGGGACTTTGCCACAGAAGTGCCTCAGGTGTGTAGGGACCACAGAGACAGCTGTGGACAGCTGCTGCCTCCTGCGCTCCCTGAGGGACTTGCAGAACTGGCTGCTGGTTCATTTTCTGAGTGTGCTTAGCTCACAATATCTGGCATGTGGGCATAGAGTGAAAAGAGGCTGTGAGGCAGCTGGCTGGCGTTAGCAACTGGCTGGCTGTGCCTGGTAATTGGGATCCCAGGCTGGGAGAAAGCCTGTAATGCCACTTTCAAGGAATTGAACCAGGCCACAGGCCTCTCCCACCTGTGCATCCACACTCTGTAAAAGATGTGCTCTTTTTGCTGCTTAGGCTCAACTTCTCTGTCAGAGATGTACTGTGCAATTTATCTGCTCCTGTTTAAATATACAAGGGAAAATCTGGGGAGGACAAAAAAGAGATTGTGAGGCTTCATATAGACTAGAGGAACAATGAGATAGAAATCAGTGAGCGTTTGAACAGCTTTTCTCCAACTATTAAAATAGGAAAAGTTACTTGTTAATATAGGTTTCTTCATAAGAAAAAGAAATTCCACAAAACAATTGTCTGAAAATGTTATATAGAAAATGTGATTCATGCTTTAACTTCTCAGGGTGTTGCAGGCACCTTGAAAATTTCTTTAGGTGCTTCCAAGGATTCTTGAAAACTGGTACCCACTGTAGATCTTGATCACTTGGGAATTTAGCCTTGAGTCTAACTCAGGTTTTTAAAGTGTGTCTTGGGCATACAAACCCAGACCATCAAAGCACCTAAGGAAAGAAGTAAATCTGTTCTTTCATTGTCCGTATAAGTGAAAATGTACTCTTTTGCTCATCTGAACCCTGCCAGGCAGTGCCCGCTTTCTTCTAAATGTACATTTAATACTCTTGTTGCAATCCATAAAGTACAGTATTTTCCTCTTCTACTTGTGTGTCTTGCAGGAAACTGTCCAGCCTGCAGGCAAATACCATTCAGAGGATTCAGGAGAGATGGTTCCATTTTGCAGTACAAGTGAAAAACAGCATGGCATGGCAGTGGTGGTTGTAGGAAGTGTCATACTATTATAGGAAATCAGTAGCAAAATAACTTCTTGACAGTTTTTGCAAGAACCAGGGCATGTGCTACCTGATTTTTCAAAGTGACATGACTTCTGAAATTAAGTATTTATTCATCTTCTCAGAAACATACACACTGCCTTGTTGCAAAGTAGAGTTATTTAGAAGTAATTGCACAAATTGCTTGTCACATGTAATATCCCTTTACTGCTTGAGAAGCACTCTCTCAGCTGCAGTTAATTTGGACAGTAGTACCTAATATTCATTAATTAAAAATCTGTATTCCCTGTAGATTTTCCTGTGTCTTATTCTCCACTTTGTACCTCAATGTAAATTTGAGTTGTTTATGATTATGTTTCCTGGTAAATCTTCCAAACAAAGTTCTTTACTCATGTAAATGCTTTGGTTATGATATATGTGTTCAAAATTAGCAAAGTCACTTTCAGTGTAATTAACATATAATTAAAATGGCCTTGTAGTGCCTTATGCTCTTCCAGAACATTTTGTGCACTGACAAGTCCTTGAAAAGGAAGCATATTGTTTTGACATCTAAGGTGCCTTAGATGTATCATGACAATTTCTAGCTAGCAGTAGGTATTGGAAATTATCAGTATGAAATGAAGTTGTATGAGTTGCACAAAGTGTAGTTATGTTGAATGAGGTACAAATGAGGGAGGGACTGGTAGGAACAGCTTACTGAAGCTATGGTTTTGAAAAGGTGACAACTATAACCTAGAGTAAAGATCAAAAGAAAGGTGCACTTGGCCTGTGCCATTTTGCTCTTTTTCTGCATTGCCTTTTGAGTGTTTAGATGCTTGCTGATTTAGAATTCTCAGTACTAAATGGGCTACATAGGACAGTACAAGTTGAAGTGTAATTATTAGGGAAGCTCTACTGGAAAAAAGTCAATTAGTCCTACCTGAAACCCTTCAAGTCCTCAGGTGTACTAGTAGGTTATGCACAAAGTAATCATGCATTTCTTTCTTAAGGCATAGGCATTTCACATTCAAAGCATTTTTTTCTAAGAGGAATAGCATTTCAAGTTAAAAAAAACCCAAACTTTTTCTTTAACTTTTTTTTTTAGATAATTAAAATCAGAGGATGCAGATTAAAGCTTTGATCTGAATGCAAGGGAACAGTGAAATAGCATAATTTCACTTTCCTCTTTCCCATTTGAGCTGTGCACCACTTACAGGTACACAGCTGCAGGAACACAGTAAGCCATGAAACTTTGACTTCTTGTCAACTAAAGTATTTTAATGTTTCTTCACAAAGCAGATATTCCAATGTGTTGTTTGCTCTTCATTTGACTTGTCTGTTCATAATATAAACCACTTTTCCTATTTAACTCTAAAGAATTTTCACACACAATGGTGGGGAACTTTTTGTAACAAATAGATGAACTGGAAAAGGGATTCCTCAGTAGTGGTTTCATGATACTTATCTTTTGGGAGTTAATTGAAAAAGTAAACCTCCCCTTCTCTTCCTTGTAGTCCATAATTCTCAAACAGCTTTGCCTAAGGAAAAGCTTTAATGTTGACACTGGCACTCACAGCCACAAGTAAGAGAAGGACAGAGGGCTTTTCTGCTGTCCTGGCCATTTAGAAATCTTAGCCAACACTTAAACAGCAAGGGCTTCAAAAGGGCAGGGAAGAAGAAATACGAATAATGTGAGCCCTTCCTGAGTTTACCGAGTGAGCTATACCCAGCAAGTGTGACTCTTACAGGACAAGGTGACTTCTAAAGATTAATGAACTCAGATTCACGTTACCATGAAGAGAGAAAAAAGCCTGTTATCTACATGCACAGAAGGGGAATATGAGGCACAGACAGGATAAGATAGCCTGTAGTTGCATAGGAGAGCTGTGATAGAATAAGAAATAGGATACAAAATTTGCCAGTCATTTCCCACAATCTACTTACTTACCTCATTTCCCCCATAATGGGGGCTGGAAATGAATTTAGTTCCACATCTCAATACTCATAGAACCTCATTGGGGGAAGAGAGGTGAAGTGTTCAGGACTGTCATGCTTCCCTTAATAGCACAGTCTCTGAGACAAATCTTAAAATGCTGGAGTGTCTTAAAATGTCTGAGATGATTCGACTTCATTAGGATTAAATGTTCTGAAGACTTGATGATGCAATGTGTGTGTGAAATAATTTGGAGATGAAAAGAGAACAGCTTCCAGCTTGAAGAGATTTATTTTGAGACTTCAGACAATTTTATATTACTCTTTGACACACAAGTTGTGTGTCAGCATGAAAGGCTTCAGACTATAAAAAAATCAAGTCTTAATTAGTATGTAGATGGAAAATTATAAACCCATCCTCCTTCCTCATCTGCACTATATTTGATTTGACAGCACTTTAAAGTCATTACTGGATTTTTTTTTCTTTTTATTTTTACGGTGTTATATCAGTATTTTCCAGCTTTTGATTCACAAGCAAAGTATTACTCACAAGCTCTGAAAATAGCTTTTGTGAACAAATGTATCATCTGCCCTTGCAGCTCACACTGACTGGAACTGCAATTAGTATGTTGCCATTATCATATTACTTGCTCCACAGTTTGCCAAGGATCAAGCAAAAGTTGAAGGCAACTTATTCATAAAACTGTTTGAAAAATTAACTCTAGTCTGGACTTGGACTTGTAATTGTAATTGTGGAGTTTGACTTTGGCTGGCTGCCAGATGACCACCCAGCTGCTCTCTCACTTCCCTCCTCAGCTCAACAGTAGAGAAAATAAGATGTCAAAACTCAAGAGACAAGATTAAAGACAAGGACATTATTTATCAGCCACCATCATGGGCAAAAATCTGACTGCACCAGTGCCTGAGTATGAACATCCAGTGCAATAATGGACTGCTTGATGGAGAACCTTTTTGTTTCTGTTCCACCTGCACCCCGAGGGTCCTTTCTGCAGAGCTGCCATCCAGCCAATCCTCTCCCAATTCAGGCCTATGCCTCATGCTGCTCTTTCCCGGATGCAGAATCTGACATGTGAAATTGCACATCAGTGATGATGATGCACACTAGTGTTGAATCTGTCTAAGTACTTCTACAAACCTTTAGTCCCTCAAGAGAGTCCATGGCATTTCCCAGCAAATGTACTTGTGGTGCATCCAGCCTCTGCATTCAGATAATTTATAAATGTACAGAATTTTACTGTCCCTAGTACTGAGCCCTGAGGAGTGGCACTGCTGGTGACTGGTCTTCAGCCAGATGTTGCCCCATTTGCTACAACACTTGAGTTCTGCCTTTCAGCCAGTTCTGCACCCAGCTCACCAAGTTACAGCTCATCTCACAGTTGGATTACTTCTGGAGAAGTGAGATGCTGTGAGTAACACAATAAAAGCCTTTACACAGCAAAAGGTATCACATGACTGTATATACCTTTTAATGAATATTTCTTCAATGTCTTTGGTACTCATATCCTTCAAGGCACAGCAACAATCAAGGAAGTTTCAGCTGAGTACCTTACTGTTTTGCAGTCCTCACAGCTTCTTGCTCTGGTGGCAAGCTCTACTTTTTAAATATTTTGTGCAGCTGCTGATTCATACATAGTCTGCTGTATCTTGACAGCTGTGCATGTTCAGTGGGGTGGCTGAGCCACAAAGAAGAAGGCGTCTCTTTGCTCTGCCTGAGGTTGCTCTGTGTCTGAAGAGAAGAGATCATACTCTCCCTGTGGGTCTCTGCAGCATGGACTGGCACAGAGGATGATGACAGGCTACAGGGCAAGGCCAGATAAAGAGAGGTGACAGAGGGCAGACTGAAACTCTGACTTCCCATACAGATTTGGAGAGTCCTGAAAGTCCATGGCAAGTCAGAGGAACAATAAAATTTTTTATCTCAATATGAGCCTAAATGAGATGAATGCCTTGCCAAGGCCATGAACAAGGCAAGGAGGTATTCCTGTATGAAGCCTTTAGCTACAGTGTGTATGCATTTCCTCTGTGTTTTCTAAAAACTTTGCCCTATCCTAGTTTGTGCTTAAATGAAAGACAAACGTTCCAAACAACTTTGTTGTGCAGGGGGAACCACCCCAAGATTCTCATCAAACCATTTTCATTGTACTTGTACACGTTATAAATTAAGTACTTCTGTCATCTTAGTGATGTCACAGTGCTTTCAAAAAAGGCAATCATGGTTTTTGTATAACATGTATTTATTATTTGTAGTTTATTTCCTGAGTATTTTGTAAAACGTTTTGAAGGGACTCATTATTGGGATAGGGACATCATTAGTGAACATACCAGCTGAACATAGCTGAATAGGATGATCTCATTTTATTTATAGCTTCACAGATCATAGAAATGAACACCATAGGCCAGGGGTTAACACCAAATTATTTTCTGCTACATTCAGTAACTCAAAGAGAATTAAAGTAGGAATCTAGAGACCAGAAAAAAAAACCAAAACCAAAGCAATCCACCACCCTTCTACCACATTAAGCTTTCTCCTTGCATTACAGCTTTTAAAAAGCTCAATCTCTCTCTTGAAAACAAAAAGGTGGAAGGAGAGCAAAAACCGAACCCAAAAGTTGAATCCCACTCCAAATCCCATTGACCATAGGAGCTTGGTAGGTCTATTGCAGTGCACAGAGCACAGCATTTTTTTTTTCCTACAGGTGTCATTACTGTATTGTTTACAGTGCTTTTTTCTCTGCTGATGTGAACCATCTGTGATGCTTGGATCTGCTGCCCTCTTTTCCTCCTATTTTTTGCTAGTATGGCCACAGTGATCCAGGAGGACATCACAGAGGATACTGGAGGACCAAAAAGGACTGCTAAATGGACTCAAACTTTGCAATTACAGAGGGCCCTTAGGCAAGACGTTCTGGCATGGGCCTATCCAGCAAGGTCGGCCTCCTGCTATGAAAGGAATGTCCAGAATACTGGGGTTTTATTTTCCTTTATCACTTTGGAAATATTACTAAATCTAAACATAATCTGGGACTTGGTTTCCTCTCCATACAAAAGTTTGATACAACCACCAGAAATGCAAATATGTCACATGGGATGCAAACATTTAGTCAGGAAAGTGATTTCAACTGAACAATTTGACTTAGTTTGTTTACTAGTTCTCATCAGAGCTTTATAGAGATTTGGCTCCTAATATTTTTTTTTGACAGAAATAAAAGGTTTTTCTTAAAGTGAAATTATTTTGAACAGATTTGTTTGCTTCTTGGCCTCTTCCTTTGCATTCTTCTATCATACTCTCTACCTCTCAAAGCTACCAGTCTTGGGACTAGGAGCAATTATGTATTTAACTGCCTTTTATGTTCTTAAGGAATGTTACTGTTGTGATTACCTCAAATTAAAACGGGTTTTTTTTTTGGTTTGGTTTTTTTTTTTTGTTTTTCCTAAAAGATATGGGATGAATTCATCTGTCCACAATACCATTCTTCACAGCTATCCTTTCTTTACAGCTACACTCTCCAAGAGTGTTCCAAATAGAAAGCAGAAATTCATACGTTTCCTAGACTGTCATTTGTAGTTTCTCTGTCTGCATTTCAAATACCTGTTATCAAAGCAATACTGTCATTGACATAGTCATGCTGCTGTAGGCATATGTCACATGTATAGTACAATAGTTGACCTAACAGTGTTATTTTGTCGGGTCTTTCCATTGTGCTGAGGAATTCAGAGATAAGTCATCAAAATGTTACAAGATTACAGGAAAGTTTTCAGTTCTTTGGCACTATGTGTGAAAGTTGTGGATGTAATATCCCACAGTCCCTGCAGGGGATACTGTAGTCTGTGCAGCCAGTGCTGAAGGTCAAGGGTACATTTGTGCCCCGTAGTGTCAGAGGTGCTAGGTACTGAATAAAAATGTATTTTCTGCCTTTGGAAGGCAGCATTCAGCGAGTTACACTGATATTTCCTCCAATTAAGCAATGAAACTCAAGCATTCACACAATTAAATGACAATGATTTCTGTTATTATTTTAAAATAGGACTTAAGGACATCTATATTGTTTCCTTATTTGCAGTGGCCATTGATTTGCATGTAATTTTACACATGTAACCTGTGCTTGCATTTTAAGTGTACATTCACTGATATTTTGTTTCCATATTTCATTGAAAAGCACATTCACCATGAAAAATGCTTTATCACCACAACTGCCTTAAAAGAGTGTTAATTTCTCTTTAAAGAATTCTTTAAAGAATAATGGGGTTTGGTATTGAGTAGAGTCTCTTTCAAGACAATTTCTGGATTTCATTAGGACTGTTATGGTTTAAGCCCAGCCAGCAGTGAAATGGGATGGGAAGAGAGAATTGGGAGAGCAAAAGTGAGACAAGACAGGGGTTATGATACAAACAGACTAATAGGGAGAGCAAAAACTGCACACAAACAGAGAAAACCAAGGAATTCATTCACCCCTTCCCATGGCTGGGCAGATGTTCAGCCATGTCCAACAGAGAGGGCTGCATCACACCAGCAACTTGAGGAGACAAACACCATCATTCTGCACATTTTCACCTTCCTTCCTCTCCCCCAGCTTTACATGCAGAGCATGAAGTGACATGGCCTGGAATATCCCTTTGGTCAGTTGGAATTACGTGTCCTGGCTATGTCCCCTCCCAACTCCTTGTGCACCCTCAGCCTTCTCAGTGGTGGGGAGAGAAGCAGAAAACGGCTTGGCTCAGTGCAAGCCCTGCCCAGCAATAACAAAAATATCCTTGTGTTATCAACACTTTTCAGCACAAACCAAAACTCAGGCCCACAGTAGCTACTGTGAGGAAATTTAGCTGTATGCCAGCTTAAATTTGCAGAGTACTTTTAATTTTTTACTTTTACTTTTTTAATTTAGAAGTGTTTCAAATAATTAGAATAATAGTTGCTTTAAGTTTAATCATATTTTTAGAAGATTCAAACTTGGGGTTTGCTTGCTGGCACTGTATTTTTTATGTAAGTAATATATATAATTGGATTATCATCATTCCATCTACAGGAAACCACTAATTTTTAGCTTTTTCTCTGCACTTCTGTATATATCTGATAGATGTTACCATACACAAAACAAGAGACTTTGATTTTTAAAAGGAAAAATTATATAATTTGAAACTCTCAGACACCTTTGTTAATGTCTGCATAGAAATACTTAGGAAGAACCAGAAGTTTAAATGGTCAGCTTTGACGTATTAGAAAGATCATATACTTGTGTCTGGGATTGAATCCTAACCTCACTGAACCAAATTGAAAATCTGTTAGTAATTAATTTTAAACTGTATTTCTTTTCTGGGAGTTTGTTGCTTGAAATCTAACAGATTCATCTTGAACAAATGCTGCTTATCATTTTAGAGACAACAATTTGCACTTGTAAACTTACACATAAATACAGATTCTATACTTACTTAAAATTCAATGAGAGCAACTGCTTCAGATATGGTGAGCTCAAGGTTAAAGCCATATTGCATTGTATGAGACATTTGGGTGAGCCATTTGATGTTGGAAAAATGTGAGAGAACATAAAAAGTACAAGTTCCAGGCTATAATAATATTGAGTTTTATTCCCTGGTGATAACAATACTTGAGGTTATAATACAAATCTGAGTGAGTTTGCATATCGAGTAAAACCATCTTTAAGTGATGATGAGTAAAAAAATGCGTCAGTGGAAGAGTTTAGGCAATTTGAATTGCAGCATCATGATACATTTCTTATCTGAGTCAATCCTTGCATGGAAATTTATTGTTATAGCTTTTACCTTAGAGGAATACAACCTATAGCATTATGTAACCCAGCAACCTCAAGCTTTCCAAAAGAAAGCCATACAACTATTGATCTATAGGGATAAAGAATTTTCTCCTTTTTCCTCCTTCCAGAAAGGGAAGGATAGCATTTTATATTAATACAAAAGGAAATTCTGTTCTTCACACAGCCATTACCTTTCTGAAAGAACACCAGCCCCATACTTGTATTCAAGTAACTGTGATGCTATTTTCCACTTCATTTAATATGGAGGATTAATAGGGAAAGGTGCAGTAAGTAAAGTACATCTGCATAAGTAGAACAATACAAAACAACTGTCCCCCAAGTGTGCAGAACTCCATGGGTATGAAATGCCTGAAGCAATACAAGACTTACTAAGTTTAAGCATGGAAGATATAATCTAAATATTATGTTATGTCATTTCCCTCAGAGGTCACCTGCATGCTGATGTCCTGAAGTGGAAGTGCAGCTCCACAACAGCAGAAGGCAGTGCAGTTCAGCAAGAGCTCAGCAACAGGTGCTGCTGCTACACCACAGTGAAACCATGCCCCAAAATGCTCAACAGCAAAGGAATCATGATGTCCTCTACAGGCATTGTGTGTGAGGGTAGTGTGTGCATTTTACAAAGATTACAAAGTCTTTGTTAACAAATCCTCATTGATGGCTAAAGTATTGTACAGTTAATATGACAGGTGTACTCCAGCTGCCTTCACAGACCTGAGCAAAGCAATTGACATAGTAACTGATATGAGCATTTCCTTTGTCTTAACTTGTTAATAAAAAATACTTCTAAAATATCCATGTTATGCCACAAATTAAAATCCAATTGCACAAACCCACCTCCTTTGTTAAGGGGTTCCTCTCTCCATCATTCAGTAGCTACTACTAGCTTTTCTTCATTTACTTCAAATTCAGTACTTAATGCTGTTTTGTTTCTTTTCCAGAAATGAAAAATCCTGTCTTGTTCTATTCACTCTACCCTGCATTTAAAAAGCAGCAGGTTATATCCCCACCTCTGTTTCTCTGCATCAATAGTTCTATTGGTTAATGGCTCCAAGTGGTGGGACTGCTGGGCTGCTATAAGCTGTTGGGCACTCTTTGCTGCATGCTGACTTGTCAGCATCAGTGCTTCTTTGCATTAGACTGAAGCATCAAGTACAAACAATTTGGATTCTGCTCTCATCCTATCCCCTAAGGGATTTCTCTTGGAGAGGTGAAAGAATTGGTTTTTCTCTGTCCAGTAGTTTTCATATTATACTTGGGTTGCTTAAGTATCATTCTGTACCTACATTTCCACTGAAACAAAAATTGTTGAAAATGAAAGAGCTTTTTCTTTTTCTGATAGTGTTTTGATTTGAAGTTTATTCTGTTTTTACTGCATATTCCAGCAATAGGTCTTAAAGCAAGGCGATACAAATTCAATTGAAGGACCATTTGAGAAACTTACTTGAGTTCAGGTATGTGAAGAATACCCAGAATTTCTCATTAAGTTATGAGGAGCTCTAGTAAGAATTACCTTGAGTACACTACTTTTTTAATATGAGAATGATTTTACACAGCTGGGTTCAGTTAGGCTGGGTTATATGGAGGGGAGAAACAGGTGCATTCTGAGCAGAGACTCTTGGACACGACAAGACAGTTGTATCTTCACCAAAGAAGGAGGCTCTAGCCTTCTTCAGTACTGTGAAAGTATTTCAGTATTTAGTGTGAAATAATTTCAGTGCATTTAATTGTCAGTCGGATTCAGAATTGACGCAATTATTTTCACAAAATTTATTTTCATTCTTTTCCCAAATTTCAGCTCACTGGAAGATTGTCCATGTAGATTTAACAAACATTGTTCAAATACATTTATTAGCTCAGTTTTCCTATTAAAGCAGTAAGCAGAAAGCCCTATATATTTTTATATAGCTAAACCAGAATATTTTCTGTCACTGTGCTCTGTTTTGATTTTCAGGTAAATCTCTTCCAAACTTTGTTTTGAAGTTATTCCTGCATGCAACTGTCTCATGGAGAAAGAAAGAAAATTAGCTTACCTTCCTCATTTTTTACACTCAAAATGAAAAATTATTCAGCAATAATGTCTAAGCGAAAACAATTTCCCATTCTCTACTTTAGTCTTGTTTAGACCCTAGTTTTTGTCTAGAGCTGCTTTAATAGGTGTTCATGCCTTTTCTTTTTTTTCTTTTTTTCTTTTTTCCTACATTTAAATAGGGTAAAAAGAGAAGTAGAGAAGTATCATGGGTTCAAGGTAGTGGAAAGTACTAGGATATGAATAATTTAAATTATATTAAGTCTCAAGTGTAGAAAATAACTTTAAAATATTTTAATTTCTGACTATTGAATCAAAAATTGCACTCCTGAAATTTGTCCTACAGAGCCTTTTTTCTGGCATAGTTTACACTGATTTTTCTGTAGAGAAAAAATACCAATTACAGGGAAAAAATAATAATCATAACAAGGCAGCTAATATTTAACCTTTATCTAGCACATACATCAGGACAAGATGTGAAAAGTAAAACTATGTGTAAAGAGAACATTTTGTATTTGTTGTCTTTTTCTCATTGGCAAAGTTAATTATTGTTTAATTAACATCGTCCACTAAATCATTACTAAATACATGAATTACACTTGTTTTCATGTCGTGTCCTTGTATCAGTACATTAATTTCTATGCATTTGCCTAACATGAAAAAAACATACTCTCTTTTTCTCTACTGCTAATAGGGATGTATTTTCTTTCTGTTTCCATGAATTCCCTATACTGCATAGTTAAATGAGTTTTGTTCTGATAGACTTCTCTTTCTGCATGTCAGAAGAGACATATAAACTTAGTTTGGTGTTCTCTGCTTGACAAATGTCTGCTAGCTTTTTTCCTTGGATACTTCCAGTCAGAAAGAGAGAAAAATCTTTCAAATATTTAGCAAATCTAGGTAAGTCTTTCAGTAGTCCGTTTACTCTGTCAGCAGTTCTTTAGACACCCATTGTTCAGATAATTTCATCATATCCGATCCTCAACTATTTCACACAGGAACACTATATCTCCACTTTTATAAGTAAGCACAAACCCTTGCTATTCCTACTGAAAAACTAATTCAGAATACTTTCAGTAGTTTATAGTTTATAACCCAGATATACCTTTAAGCATCTTATTACCATTGGTTATTCTGTCATCACTATTGACAGGAATTTTTCCTTGCTTATTTTAATAATCTTCCACTACAACTTCTCAGTTTTCTGTCTTAAATCACTGTATTGACTCTTGTAATATATGAGGTAATCTTAATTCTATGCATTTAGGGCTTGATTCTAATGTTGACCTAAGTGTGCTATTTTGGGAAAAAAAAAAAAAAAAAAGAAAAGAAGCTAATATATACTAGTGTTAATAAGACAGAAATGGCAGAACCAAAACTGATAAGAAAAATAACTGATAGTTTATTAGGGAGATTTATTATTTTGAACAAAGTCTTTGATTCTTCTTACACAAAGAACTGTGGTAAACAAAAAAACTTCCTCAGAGAAAACCTGTAGAATTTTGAATTTTGAAGGAAAGGAATTAACTAAAAAGGCAGGATTAAATGTATAATAAAAGCAGTTGCTTTCAATCTTAGTTCTTCTCTCTCCATTTTCTCATCAAATCTCTAAATTTTTCAATTTTTTCAACCATTGCTTTATTTTCATGCAAATAATTTCTTACCCTTAAATTCTAGAATGCTGGAACAGGGAATGCATGACTATACAAATAAACAAAAGGCTTTAAAATTGTGCTTGGAGTCAGTCGGAGTGGGGAGATTATAGTGATCAGTTTAGTGAAATGCACATTTTCCTTTTAGCCAGGGAAATAATAACACTGTCATTATGCAAATCAATGACTTAGAACCTCTCAGAGCACAGACAGGGGACAGTGTGAGAAGTGCTTGCACTGATATGAAGAAGTAAACAGCTCAGCATTTTAAAGTGAAGTGACAGGGGAATGATTTTCAGAAACTGAGCTGTGAATGTTACTTCATAAAAAATGTTTTGGACTGTTATTTTCAAACTCTATCTGTCATACAGTATTTAAAATGCAGAGGTATCCCAAGAAGGTTGCATAAGCATTATACACAAGAAAAGAATACACAGAAAACCAGGATCCTCCCACAAAACCACCTGACAGCTAATGTTACAGCCTTTGTGTACAACCAAGGTGATAATATAGTATAAACCCCCAAGGTCTTACAACATGTTTCCATCCACAGCTGTGTTGGTTTCATGTGGAATGAGAAAACTGTGATGAGTAAAGTTGCAGTTATTTGGTAGAGAGTGGTGGGATTTGGGGGTTTTGTTTGGTTTTTTCTTAAGACAGATCTGCTCTCTTTTTGAGTTGACTTTCTTTAAGGTGAAAAGGGAAAATTGAACACACACACACACACACTGAGAAATTTAAATCTAGCAGTCCCCATGCTTAGCAGCCTGGCTGGCACAACAGTTCCTGGGCATGTTGGCTGGCTTCCCATATCTGCTGAAACACTCTCCTCTATGCAAGCAATAAAAAGGGGTCTTAAACCAGATTGTGCCTCTTCTCCCAAGAGCAAGATAAGAGGAAAGTATATGGGGAATGACTGGAGTGCAAAGGGATCCCTTGCAGACAGGAACTCTGCTGAAACCATGAAGCAGATCTATTTGTACTCGTTTCACCAGAGGACTAGTGGCTGTGTTATCTGTAGTCACCAGGGTTTCCCGTCCCTCTCAGCACACCTTCATCACACTGGAGAACATTTATATTCATACTTCAGGGTTTATGTGTTTAATAAATGATCCCAGAAGTCAAAGCAGATGTTTGGGCTTTGTTTCCTTGCTTTCCACTTTTTCTTCCTGTTTTTAGCAACCTCTTTTGTCAGTCAATTCTTCATAGAACTAGCTCTGCACACGGGTTGCTTTTAAACGCAGCCCCAGGAAGCCACTGAGGGCAGCAAGGCATGACTGCACACTGCTTATCTGCAACGGAAGGAAGGTAATTTCTGTGCTCTTAGATCAGACCTAGCCACCAGTTCTCTTTCTCACTCCTTCTGGTTATGACCCAGGAGATGGGGATTGTTTCAAAAGTGCTTTTAATGTGGAATTTTTTGGAGGGTGGAGGCAAATGCCTCCTGTAGATGTAAGACTTGAGTTCAAATTTCAAAGGCAGAGCATAAACACAGCAGAACAAAAGGGAGCTCCAGCAATCTGCCAAATTTAAGGAAGTTGGTGTCAAACAGGTGGTAACTAGGACATTTTAAATACAAGACCCATTTATCCCACTAGGAATTGTAATTCTAACTCAGCCAGTCAGAGCAATATGTCTCATAAAAAGCATTGTGGATATTTTTTTCCCCTACTGATTTGCATGGTCTTATGAGAGGCAGAACAGATACCCACCTGCTGATAAAATATAAAATTCATAAGGCTGCATCCTCAAAATCTCAGTGCCACTTTTAAAAGTTGTTTCAGTTTAACTCATTCTCTCAGGAATTAATTCTCTGAGAGAAGAAACAAAAAGGACAGGCATTCCTAATTTTTTGAGGATTGAAAGTGATTTGTGAGTGATAGTTCCTACTCAAATATATCTTGAAATATTTCCAAATTTCTTTTAAAAACAATCACAAAAGAGCTAGTACTATTCTCATATGTTGTTAGTCTCTTTAGAATTTGATAGTGTATATATAGGGCAAGAAAAAATACTGGAGATAAAAATGAAAATATGAAATTTAGAGTAAAAATCTGTTCAACCTTTTGTAATCAACATGATTTGTATCACGAGCAATCACCAGATTTTTATGGCTGTACTTCTGTGTACTAGGAGGGATTGGAGGCTCATTGCATTAATCTCGTCCATGAAGTGAGGAGACTATTTTAGGTGACAGAGGATAAACTATGGAAATGTAGGCAATAGATTAAAGATAAACTGGCGCAGTGTACCTTGACAGTAGAAAGGCCTGCAGACAGAATATTCACTTCTGGAACTGAGGAATCCGTAGTCAGGATCTCTTTGCCATAGAAGATAGGATGGAGTTGTCTCAAAATCCCAAACCAAATATAGCAGATGTATTTTCAAATTAATTTGTGCCCTCAGATAATCTACAACCCACTTCCATTTGTCTTGCAGAGAGCACCACAAAAGTTTCCAGAAAGTTAATTGAAAGGAACTCAAAAAAACCTCTGGGCAAACACTGGCACTGTGTGCTTCCTACTTCTGTACTCATTCCACGAAATTCTATTTTCCTAATGTTTTGGTACCCAGTCAGAAGTGTCGAGGGTCACTTATGGCAGCTGTTGTAATTGTCCTTAGTGTCTGACACAAAGGCATGTTATTGGAGATACATGGTGTATTATCACTGCCAAACTGCCATGGATGCCAAATACCACTTGCTGTCTGAAATCACTGGGTATTCCCCTGCTGACTCCAGAAGTCCTCAGGCATGATCAGTTCTTGCTATTACATTGCAGAATAAACTTAGATGTTCAGAGTGGCTTACTGCCCCTTTTGTGTCATTCATGCTCAGTGCAATTATACTGTAGGGTTTTCTTAGGGGAAAACTCAGTGAATGTCAGGGTTTAGGACTGAAAAATAATTGAGATTTCAAAGACTTCTTTAAATATAATTTTTAAACTTTTTTTTTCCAAGTGGTGAAGAGGCAAGAGAATGTGTGCAAATAAACCTGTGAAATGAACCAAATTTTTGTGAAACTTGGCAAGGAGTTGCTATTTTTAGTGAGGTTTTGAACACAGTGCTTGAGGTGTTAAACCACAGTGCTCTGCTTTGAGGAGATAGTGGATTTGTAATAATTCATTCCTACCACTTTTTCTCTTAAGCATGATACTTGAATATTGTAGCCCAACTGAAGTTTGATAACAGACTTACATAAGTGTCAGTGCACTAAACCTAGCAAATATGACAAACATGCCCACAGGACCTTGAAGGCACTGTCAGTCTAGTCCCAAACCACCGAAACCTCCTGGAACCAGAATTAGGTGGATAGCTCAGAAACAGTATTTTCCTGTTTTTGTATTGCTAAGCCAGACCAAACTGGCACTATTCAGAGTTAACTCTGATATTTTTCCTCACTGGCGATAGATACAGTAGAATAGTTGGAAGTAAAGCCCATAATCCTCTGTTTTCATAGACAGTAGAGATTTCTCTCAAACTGAATCTGTATCCTCATGCATTACATTGAGGCTTGAAGTTAGCAGTGGGTTCTCTCCACATTCTGGAAGATGCTGAAGAGTTATACACATTTCCCAAAAAGTCATGCATAATTTCATAGGTTATTTAGATGCAGGCACTTCCTCCTCATGCTTATCTTCAACCACTGGACCATTCATTTCTGCAGTAATTAGTTTGGAGAAGTTACAGAAGACAATGGGAATGCTAGAGTACCTTAAGATGGAGGAAAATGCTGGTAAAATACAACTAGGAGTTGGAGTTTTTTGAGATTAGTGAAAGGGTATCAGGGGAAGTAACCAGCCTTTTTAGTGCTTATAGGAACCTTTACTGAAAAGGTGAGTTTGCACTAAACTTGAGCCTCCCAAAACAAATTTGGATATGAGCAAGATAATCCATCAATAATAAAGGACAAATGCTGGAACTATATATATGCCTCCGTGTTCCTTGAGTTCCTGGATTTGAGTTTAAAAAATCTGATTTTAATGAAAAAATCAATTTTCTTGCGTATGGAAATGTAAATTTGACCACAAGTAATTAAAATATTGAAATTAATATTCTCTATTTTCTGATGCATACATGCAAGATCAATATGTGACAACTAATATATGCCTAGCCAGGCAGATATTCATAGAGTGCACTTTAATTTCTAATCTTTACTTTTGCCTCTCATCTGGTTTTACTAAGCTACCTGGAAAAATGTTAATTAATGTTTTTGCATAACATCCAGGTCCAACTTTGAGGATCAAAAAATTATGTCAACTAAATAGAACATTCAGATTAAAATTACCATACATTATGTCTTCCCTTTACCACATTCATATGAATTAAAATTTTTCCAGGCGTGTACACGAGAAGAAAGCTCTACATTAAGAAAAAGCAAGTACCTACAAATAAACGTCACTCTTAAAATTGAAGAGCAGAAAAGTAATTCCAGGTATTAGGGTCTGCCCAACCCATTAGGTTGACAATATAGACAAAATTAAAATTCCTTCCTGGCATAATCTTGGTTTTTAAATATATTATGTAATTTTTAAATTGTACTCTCAAATATTATTTAGTTCTAAATGTAACTATTCATGGTTGTCTAGTCAATTTTTAGAGCAATTGGCATGAATTCCAGAAAAACTAGTACCACTCATAGCTTTTTAACTGAATGAAAAAGCATTTGAAGTCCATTCCTTCCTGACATTTCAGGTTTGTCAGGAGGTTAATTAGACACAGTTCCAGCATTGCTTTAGGGCACAGCACAACAGGCCAGTTTTTATCTACTTGCAGACTTGGAAACCTTAGGAGACACCAGTTGAAGACCTGTGTCAGGTTTAAATTGTCTTTTCTTCCCCACACTTAGAAAATGTAGTGAAATTCTGTTCCTCAGCATAAACTGCTTGGACAAAATAGTGTCAGTGATATTCTGCTTATGGCCAAAATGGAGATGATGTTCATCTCTTTTATGGGATGACTTTTAGTCTCAGTAAAATTTGTAACATCCAGATGTCTGTATCCAGCAGGTCTTAGAGAGTTGTGCAGTGTCGTGTTTCAGCTCAGTCATTGCCAGCCTTCTACTGCATTTATGCTTGGACAAACACAAAGGCAAGAACAAGGACCAATTTATGAAACTGTTTTGCCCTGGTTACTCCTCGTAAGACATGGAAAGCTAACGTTGCATCACAAAACGCTGAAAAAATACATAAAGAAGAATTTCAGTAACTTGTCTGTGAAGTTCTAACCTTGCTTGGCACTAATAAGAGATGCAGAGGCACAGGTGAAAAGCACATTTATATATTATCTCTTCTGTACAGTACAATTCTAAATTGTTGCTTGATCCTATGGCAACTCTTTTTTGAGGTGTTAGGGATACAAAATGTATCTCTTGATACATCCTAAATATCCAGTTAGCGTCTTATATATTATGCTGAATGTTAATAAATCCAATCAGCATGCCACTTCTTTAATTTCTGTGGTTTTCTTCACCGTTTCTTCACTGTGTTCATTTTTGTGGACATTCCTTTCTTTCAGTGACAAGCTGCACATAACATATTTTGAAGTTTGGCATAGAGGTGATGCCTTAAAGAACTTAGAAATAAAGCAACATTCTTCAAGGTAATATTGGTATAGGAGGTAACATAAAGGCTGGTCTTTGTTAGAGGCCTCCAGGGGCAGATATGGAAAATGCCCACAAAAGCCCATCCACATGGGTTGGAAATAGTTTTTATAAGTTTAGCAAATTAGCATATTTGACAAGAATTCCCAGTTAGGAGCTCAAGTGGTGACCCAATTCCCCCTCCAGCCCAAGCTCCTTCTAAGTTCTTCCCCCTCAGATGGAAATGGAACTTGTTGATGAAAATGTGTCTTGAAGAGCTGGTTTTCGACCTTGGTTTCTATGGAGAATCAAGATCAGATAGGGGCTTTGGAATATGCTTTCTTTTTCTGCCTATCAAGGCAGGGAGAAGTACTGAGAAAACCGGGTATGAATGCAGTAATAGGCTGCAGAGCTATGAATATACGTGTAAAGAATAAAGAGAATATATAAAAGAAAAAAAGGCAAAAAACCAACAGGCATCAGAGGTACTGTATATAAGACCTTTGTGGAAAAACTCTTCTGTAAAATAGCATTCTGTCAGGAAAATGGAAGAATCTCTGAAATTAAAACTGATCTCACTTCTTTAACTATTAAGATTTCCTTTGCTCATGCTTCATTGCATTAACGTCCCAAAAGATATTGCAGAAATTAGGTTAGTCAACATCATGGGGCAGAGAGGGTGCTAAACAGTAGTAAAAATTTTTTTTTTTTTTTGTAGGACAAGTTAGATAGCTTTTTTTTTTTATTAACCCTCTCTTTTAAAGTCTCCTACCAAAGTAAGTGCAGAGTCTAATCTTGTTTAATTTTAGAGAATCAGGTTTGGAGATAAAATGTTTCCTATGTTGGGTTTGGTTTTTTTTTGTCTCACCCAACATCATTAATATCATACACACCTCCATTTCAAGGGCGGCTATTATTTATCAATTTTATTGAAATAAACAGGCTAGCACACATTAATTCAAAGAAATATGAAAATAGGCATAGTGAAATCCAGTTGCCCCAGGACAAAGATGTTTCTTCTCCGGTCTGTTTTTGCACTCAGAGAATGCTCACATGTATGACTGCTGTGCCCCTCAGGTTTTCCCAAGAGGAAAAGAAATGTTCATGTTGGTCTCCTTGGAGAAGATACAGAAAGTTTTCAAAAGAGCAGTGAAGGTTTTCCTTCTCTGTTCCCTGCCTTCCTGAAAGGTACCCACTTGTCTAGATGATTGTTTCTCATCTGTCTCTGTTCTCCAACACCTCCCCATTATTTTGTATCCTTAAAAATACATATTGTTTTAAATACTACAATAAGGCTCAACAATTACATTTTAAAGAATGCATCATTGCAAGTTCTTCTTAAAGAGCATGTGTTTATCCTGGTTGCAGAATTTATCATTTTTGTCTGCTTCAAAAAATAAAAAACCAAACAAAATCAGACTATTCTTTTAAAACCCTTTTTTTTTTTTTTTTTTTTTTTTTTAATTAAGACCTGCATAATTTTAAATACATAGAAAAATTTAACATTAATGCTTGGGTTAAGTCACTATATTGATTAGCAGTTATAGCTTTGAAAATAGAAATTGAGAAAACAAAAAATTAACAAAATAATGTTTTCAAAGTAAGAAGGTAAACCCCCTCCAGGCCTGTAACATCATTGAATTTCTTGTTTCCCCTAATTTTTATAGGATCAGCAACTTGAAAAATTTTATTTCTATATATGCGTTTATTATTATTATTATTACTATTATTTTGTTAACTCAGGGATGCTGCTCAGAACAATATAACAATATCATTTGTTTTTCAATGCATGAGTGAGTTAGGACACAGCTGAAGTGGTTCAAACAAAGAGTGCAGTTCCACTGAATTAAATTGTGACAAATGACTTTCAAACTCTTCATGTTGTCTCAAAAGAAATACTAGAGCACAATCCATATTTTTAAAATTATTTTGAACTTCAATAATAGTATAACCTTGATCTTCTGCATGATCCAAAATTCTATTTTGAAAGTAGATTAATTCTAAACGAAGTGGTTTTATTTCTATCCTTTTATAGAATTTACTTAAATGTCTTTGAAAATAACAATTTTTAAATCTTGTAATGCCTTAATTGGGTAACTAACACTTACCATATGGGCACAAGACTATTAGGTCATTTTTTCTGCATTGAATCTTCTTTAAAAAAATAAAATTGAAACTTTCTCTTTTTTTCTCTCTTTTTTTTTTTTGCGGGGGGGTGGGCACAGAGGAGGGTTTAAAAACCTCCTTCTGTGTTCTGTTTTTAATTTCTTTCACAAAATCTACCTACAATTTTACTGTAAAAACAATGACACTAAAAGAATAATTAATTTTTGGGCATAAGTATTAGAACTGAATTACCTACATTATTGCTTTAAATCTGTATCTTTAGTTTAGTGTTTAAATTAATTTGCAATATTTATGTCATCTGGATTACATTAATCAAAAAAAAGACAGTAGCTATAATTATTTAGAAATGAAATCCACATGCTGTAGCTCATGGTTTTGTATCAGTTACAAGCCTGTCATATATTCCTTCTCAATATATATGCAAAGTTGCCAGATGGGTTAAAAACATCTGAGATGCAAAGAATTTGACTTTCTTTGGTGTGGGAGGAAAGCATGTGCAAACTACCTTAATCTGAGAAAAAAAAGGTTAAAAATATAGAAGGGAATATTTTTTCCATGATAACACAACTGCAATTATTTCTGTGTTCTATACAGTTTAAGGACTGATTCCAAGCAATTAACAGAGATATTGTTTCCTTACACAGATATTCTGAAAGTGTTTTTTCTTCTTGTTTATGTCCCAAGTCATTTTTTCTCTCCAAATTGCCTATTCTTCCTGGTATGACAAATAGACAAGAGAAAAAGTGTATTTCATCCAAGGTGATGTGATGGATCATATTGTCCTAAATGTTCCCTGGTGGCATTCCTGCATCACAGAAATATTACTTTCTCTCATTCCTCTATGATGAGGGGAACAAGGTTGGAACCAATGCTTAACAATTAGATTTTTGAGGCATTACATGTTTTCCAGCTTGACCTTGGCTGACAATATTCGAGATAATGTAAGAGATACTGCAAATTTGAATTGTTTCAATTTGTCCTTTTTTTTTTTTTAAATAAAGTTTTAGATTTTTTTAAAATAAATTAAATATTAGTCCATTTTAAATTAAGCTATATGACACAGTTTAATACAAAGCTTTAAAAATTCTATGAAGACTTATATTTTGGAAGTTTTTTCCTCTTGTACAGAAATTATGTATACTTTGTTATTTTCTCATATAAAGAATGTATGTATAAAAATGGAATTATTTGCAATATTCTTCAGCAATTTGTTGCTCTATGACCCAGACTTAAAACACTTGCATTACCAAGCTAGGATAAAGACATCTGAAAACCTATCTTTCTAAGGATTCTGTTTCTTTGTAGGATCTTGAAAGTCTTCAGCTTCCAATTTTGCATGTACCCCTTTTTTTTGTTGTTGTTATAATAAAGAGTTTTGCTGGTGTCAGTAAGTCCTTTATAATTTCCTTCCTTCCCCTCTTCCCTATAAGTTCTGGTCTGTTTTGTTTCGTATTCTCTCAGAAATCACTGAGTACTCTTTAATCAAAATGGGGAGTTTTCTGGGAATAGGTTTAATAGTATCTTCTTCTGAATAGGTTTTATGGAAGAAATTCTTTTTCTAAGACTGGCAGCCCAAGTTGCAAAGCTGCCTTCGCTGGAGTGTTTGTGTTGTACAAAGATAGTGCAAAGAGTCTGGGCATCCTTGATTTTTCCTGATCCATTCTTTTACTCAAATGGCACCGTAAACAAGTTATTCATTTGCAGAGACAACAAAACTTTTGTTCTGTCATGGGGTTTTTTTGTAACTTTAATCAATGTTGTCTTCCTTCTGGCACTAAACATTTTCATAGTATTGACATCATGTTAGGGGTGAGGGGGGAGAAAAACCCCGCAAAAGGAAAACAAGTTTATTTAGTATATTCTGTTATTCAGTACTTGAAACTCTACTTCCATTGGTCAGCATCAACACATTATTGTGGGCATGAGCATCTCTGAGAAACCTGTATTTCCAATTCCTTACTTTTTCAGTGAGCCATGCAGGATTCTCTGCTGCCAGTAAATAACAGGTCAAATGCTCTTTATTTTCCTCTTCCAACAGGATCACCATGACGAGAAGATGCCTGTGGGTACAAATCTTCAAACTCAGTGCTGTGCCTTTTGCAGACCTGATAGTCCACACAGCCAGAAGCAACTACTCAAATAAGGGGATAAAGAAAAGAGAATTGTAATCACCATTCATTGGTAGAGAAATGTCATGCCAGTCGCATTTCAGTCATCGTGTGATATTACTACAAATCAGCATATATTAACAGCCAGACATGTTCACAACTGTTCTAACAGCTCAGTGCCTCCAAGCTAAATTGATTTCATCCCTTAGACACCCATTAACACTTCTCCTTCCCATTTAGATAATAGAACACAGTTGTTCAGGGGTGTTTATGAAATGACATTAATTTGATTGATAAGTGACCTTGACTGAATGAGAATATATGCTTGCTGGAATTTAAACGATCACCTTCCTTTTCAATAACCTTGTCAGAGTTACAGACCTCCAAATCCTCAAAGAATTTAAGTAATCACAATCAGTAAATACTGATTTTGTTTTTTAATCTGAGAAATGTGTTTGGGAGGATCAAGCTTTAAAGTAGGTTTTGCATACTAATATTCTAATTGTAGAAGGTGCTGAAATAATCTGAGAATGATCATCTGCTTTTAAAAATAAATCAGTGTTTAATTATTTGGGGTTTGTACCTTAATCCATTTTGAACAAGTCACTGGCCATTTTTACTAAGATGAAATGAAATATTGAAGCTTCATATGTTGTTAATATTATAGTGAGATAATCTAGCCATGATTAATTAAGAATATTGGAAACCTCTGATACAATGCCAGAAAAAAAATCAGTTCAGCATAGGAAACTTTTCTAGAGCTGTATTATGAGAGTTTTTCAATAATGGATTAAACAGACTAAATAATTAAAATGTCATTTGATTGAAATCAGACCATTCTCCTTGTATTTCGGCGTTAGATCCTGTAACAGGCAAGGCTGTCTTTTCAGCTCCAGATATGGAGTCAGTCAGTCCTTCCTTTGCTGTGCATAAATTAAAAAAAAAAGTGCCAGAATCTAAATGCAAATGGCAGACACTGACTAGAATATTTATCTTAAGAATATAAATAAAAATCTAAGGTTAGGGTTTTCAGGGATGCCTGAAAATAGTTAAAATCAAAATATTAGGGAAAAACTTTTGAATCCCAACTTTTTTTGCTCCAGGCAAGATTCTTGGGATGTGAAGATGCAGCCACTATGAGTATTCACCCCAAATGCAATCCCCTGGGGGATGCACTTGAAGGCCTGAGCCCTGATCATTCTCGTTGTGCAGCTGCTGCTTTTCCTGCTGTTATTCTGAAGGATAGAAGGACACCTGAGCAGCATTACCTCTGTTGTAGCATCCCCAGCTGCAGCATTTCCTCAAGTTTCAAGGGCATTTAGGTGCCCTTGACATGAGGCTGGATATGAGCAGTCTGTGGGCCAGATGTAGTTTCACCAATCATGAACTGGACAGTCGATTATTTACTCTGTTGTAAATTTTACATTTTACAACCCTTTTGCAGCCTTTTCTGCTAAAGCTGATTAACATATTTTAAAAAAAAATATGACAATGAAATGCTAACTGAAAAAGAAATTTTCAGGTTGCAAGAGCTCTCAAGTGCAGAGATTTCATGTTCAGCTGGAAGGCCTCTGTAGTGGGAAACCCATCCCAGCATATTCCACAGAACTGGAAGATTCTAATCCTGGCTGGAGGTTACAAAGAGATCAAACATCAATTGGCTGATTCTGAACAGGCACTTGGATGGATGTCTTCCCTTTGGCAAGACATCTCACCCAACAGACAAACATTTTTTCTCCTCCAAAATTTTAAACGCAAAGGGCAATTTAGAAATGTTTTCCTCAAGTTTTCCAGTAACTGATATAAATTTTTTCCCTTCTATGAAACAGCTGCTTATACTCAATCTCATTTAAGTGAGAGACAAATGGAAGCAAAAGCATCCAAGAGTCAGTTCCAAGTTATTTGCATAGATTAATTTAAGGGTTTATTTTTGGTTTCATATTTTTTCGATCCCACTATTATACTTCTTTCAGTAATTTCATCTCTGCAGCTAGAACTGAAAGAATCAATCAAGTATGATCCTCAAGGTGTTGTGATCACACCACTGGCTCTAAACACAAAATCCAGTTATTCCTTACACTAATAAGGGTCTCACATAATTCATAGTTCAGAAGCCTCTGTATGAAGTACACTTCTCCTCTCTTCCTAGTGAGCCGTGCTCTGTAACCCACTTTCCAGTGGCTAAACCAGTAAGAGTGATAATCTGCCTTCAGGGACATGCTGAGCGTGGGCTGCACTGGGGCACCCATCACTGGCTGCAGCACCAGTGTCACAGGGTTTTCATTCTGGGGTTTGCATCCCCCAGGTGAGGGACAGGTGCCAATGTTGTTAAGAGAGGCTGGGAGGAAGAAGCCAAGTACATTTAATGTTTATGGCATGAAACTTGACAGCCTCAGGTAAAGCTGAAGACTTATCTGACGACCAGAATGTGACACTAAAAAATGGTTACGAGAATAAGATTGTATATAGGCATAGCTGACATAACATGTGATAGCAAACAGGGAATAAATATTCAGTTGTTCCAATGTTCCGGAAAATAGAAGTTAATACAGGAAAGAAAAAATGCCCGGCTACTGTTGAATAAAATAAATGGAGTTGCAGAAAGGGCATCAACACTCTTTGTCCTAATTAGAAGAGCTGGCAATACTTCAAGCTGTTATCTAGTTTCTTGGGTCAGAATTGTTGAAATTATTTGAATGCAATGCAAAATAAACATCATAGTCAATATCACAATGATTATTATAATAACATTTTTACATGTAATGCATATTTATATCTCACAATAATTTCAAACTGGCGTGGTACATGTTTTCATTGAATTTAAACGTGGTCTTTTGGGGCTCACAGATTTTTTATTAATTCTTTAAAAATTGATCTGACATCCTGGTATTTGTGCTTTCACCTTGATTGCTACAGGAATTGGCTTCTTTAAAGAATTTTCAGGAAAGAGATGGAAAACTAAATTATAACTTGACATGTAGGAATAGAATATTAAGAACTAGTTTGTTCACATGTATTATTGCCATGTATTATTCTCATTGATCACAAAGCCTTCAGGCTGATTTTCAGCTGCCAGATGCAAATTCACATTCACATTTTGCTATCAGAATTTTTAGAAGGGTGAAAGTTATTTGTCTAACTTGTGTTTATGAGCTCTTTTAAGTTACTGAATGATACTTGAGTACCTATTGGATCACAATGATTGCCTATCCAGGCTGTGAATGTTCAGGATGCCCTGCTTGCTTCTGCTGTGAACAATTCAGATTGGTTGCCCAGCTGAAAGAACTGATGTCTGTATCCAATCCAACAACAGATGGCATCATTTTTATACTTTTGCCAGCACTGATGTATCATATCACAGCAGATCTATGAGCAAAGCTTTTAAATCGAAGCTATTGTGAGAGAAGACTGCTGGTGTCTTGAAAAATTAATCATTTTATTATCCTGAATGATGTCTGAGAGGAGGAAAGAAAAAAAAGCCTTTAGATTCTATAAACTCAATTTAATCATCAGAGCCTGAGGTATGCTTGAAATTCCACAGGCTGCATATATTTCACTGAAATGCCTCCTTCCTGAAAATAAAGGTCTGCACTCAGCGCTGGTATGATTCTATTTTTGCCTCAGCTTTTCCTCATTTCTTAACTCTGTCCCAGCCAGAGCCAGCACACTGGCTCAACCCTGCTTCTGCATGATAAAATCCTCCAGCATCCCCTCCTTGCTATGGCCAGCACAACTGCTTGTAGGGACATCCTGTGGATAAAAGCTTGGGAGTAATCTGACAAAAAAAAAACTTGGCAAACTAGAAGTTTCAGCATTCAGATTAGTGTCTGTACATGTTGTCCTCCTTTCCCAGGTAGTTCTGTTAACACAACAGATGGCTTCACACTGCAGGGACACAAAGAAATGAGCAGCATGAAAACAGACAGCTTATAGTAAGACACACATTTTTAATCTACCACTGAGTAATAAACCAGGATTTTAACTTGCACTTAGTTTTCTGTAGTGCTGATTAATTCCTAGAATATATTTGAAGGAAAAAATATTGCCCTCAGTTCATTTGTGCATGATTTATTCTTGTGCCAGCTTCTTGTGCAACAAATTTTCAAAGAGGCTGTAATATATGGAAGACTTAAGTCACTTTTGTAGAGTTCTTCTGTCTGTTTTTTGGGGGGGGTTTTTTGGGGGTGGTGGTTGTGGTGGGCTTTTTTGTTTGGTTTTGGGGGTGGTGTGTTTTTTTTTTTTTTTTTTTTTTTTTTCTTTCACGTGTAATCAGGGTTTTCATTTTCTGTGCAGATATAGAAGTCACACCAGAGGTCTGCTCAGTCACTCTGAAAGTCCACTAGCTGAGGATCTCATCTACAGTGGTAGCAGGCAGATAGTGGGAAGTACAGTAAGATTTTTTGAAAGTGAACACTCACTGAAGAACAGTACTGGCTTTATTTTGACAAACTCATTAATCTCTGCTGGATATTCTAAAGTGTTTCCTCTGTTTTATCAGAGAGAAAAAAGAAAGTTATTTACCAAGAGACTAATTGTCCTAGACCTATGCTGTAACACTTTTCTCTAGAGGGATAGTAACTTGTGGGAACTGAGCTAGCTGGGACGGATAATAGCTTAGCCCAGGTAACTTATGCAGAAACCTGAGATCATGGGAGGCAGGACACCCAAAGAGTGGAAATTAGGATGCTGATGGCATCATTCCAAAATAGGTCATATCTCTGGTTTTGGTTCTCCGTTGGTTTGGGACCTTTGACATATGAGGTCATATTCCTGTTCCGCATTTGGGATTGGACCCCTGCTCTCAGGTAATCTTATATATTGTTAAGTTGGCCCCATCCCCAGGTCTTTGGATGCTCCCTCTTGGACCATGTCACCATTAAAGTTATTTTACTACCTTTAAAGTTGTTTTTTCTTTTCAGACACTCCATCATTTCCTTCCCTGTGTATTTTGCCTTGCTCTGCCCAGCCAGACCAGACCTGGAATCACCATGATGACTGTGGAAAGAACTTTCTTTCCAACTGCAGGCTGACCGAGCTCTGACTGGCATAAACAAAAAACAAGTAGGAGGAGTAAATTGGTAGGTGGTAGAAGCTTTGCATGACTTGGAAGGAAGCTCATTTGCCTGTGCTGATTGAGACTGAACAGCTGGACTTGTCAAAGGTCAAAGACAAGAGCTGGTTGATAATTTGAACAAATAGTACTGGAGACAACAAGATCATTTCACAGGTAGAATAACCACTTTTGGAAATTAATGCATTCCAAACTAGCAATATATTATGAATAAGGCACATGTCCTAGACCATACGAGTTTACAAAGGATCAGATTAGTGACCAGATTGAAAGGATTAACTAGAAGAAAAAGCCACTCTTCTTTGAATTTTCCTTGAATTCATCACTCTGATGAAAGTGATGAATTAAAGGACCATTGCATTCACAAATTATCTCCTTTTTAGAATTTCCATGGTCTGCAAGGACGGAGTAGCCACAGGAATATTGACAGATATTGTAAAAAACCTCTGTGGTATGGTGGATTTCTAAATTTTTTTTCTTGAAGTCCTAGTGTGTTGATAGTGTAACCTTTCTGGGCATACAAGATGCATAGGAAGACCATGTTACATATGACATGCTCAATGTCTGTTTTGACAGAACACATTCTCTGAGAAGTCTTTAAATTTATATATATATGACTCCAAAACAAATTCATTGAAGCCCCAAAATGTATCTCAGCCCTTCCCTCCATTTCGTTCTTCATATAAAAATTGCACAGTAAATTTAAGCAATCTCAGGTAGCCACTGTCCTTTGTCCTTAGCTCTCTTTTCTGAGACAAAATGAAGAGGCACCCCAAAAATATTGCTTAAACCCTTACAGTTAACTTTTCTCAGTCGTTTTTAGGAATTGCCCGATCCCTCTGTCTTAGGTCCAAGAAATGAATAAATTCAGTGTAATCCATGCTGGTTTTTATGCCTGTGCTCTCAGTTTTGTGGTTTGGTATTAGAGATGTTCTGTTCATAAATCTCTTGTGCAAACAGCTCAGCATCTTCATTTGCTCTTCATCAGTTCAAAAGGAACCTCTATATGTAATACTCTCTGTGTCCCTGCTCTGATGTTTCTTTAATGAATTGAAGGGATTGAATCCTTGGATTAGAACAGACAATTAAAGACTCCTCTTATAACTTAGAGTATATGTCAAAAAGTAGAAAACTTATATTTTTCTGATAAGTATATTTTTGTAAAATAAAAAATTACTGAAAAGTAATTCTTGTTATATCTATACTGTATTTCATCTCTGCTTTAGACAAAGGAGCAGCTCAGCCACTAAACTTATTGATCCCTCAGTTGAAACTATCAACCAATGTCAGTTGTCTTTAATTTCAAAATTAAAGAGCTTTGTTGATTGTGGGAAATGCACTACAAAGGTGTTTCTCTCATGTGTGACGGACTGGGCATTTCTGAAACACATGATCAAGCAGATGTGGCCATCTATGAATGATTCTACCAACTTGCAGCTGCTTCTCAGCAAAATTCTGGTAGAAGTCACTTATATAAGGCAAAGTCAACATATTCCACAGCCAGCTGTACACAGAACAGACTATAAAACAGCTCACCTTTGTCAGCCACATTTTAAATTAAAGGTTTGGCTTATAGAGCAATGGAAGCTCAAAAACTTCCTTCTCTTTTCCAACTCAGCTATTGGGCATAATCTCCAGAACAAGATCAAGTTAGACAGCTGGGAAAAGAATGTTTTGAAGCACTGCAATAAGGTTTGCCAGAGCTCATCTGTCAAAGATCTTGAGAAAAGTAGAACACTTAGGCACAGTGATTCATAACAGTTAATAACTCAGAATTTTAGGGAAGGTTTCCTCTCCATAGGCCTATGCTAGAGCAAGCCTTGATGAAGGTAGAGACTTCAGGTTTCCTAGACCAGTGGAAATTTGCTTTTAGATCTCTTTAGAGTAATCCATGGCAAATTTCATGGAATGAGAAAGAACATTTCCTCAGCTGGTTATAACCAGCTTCATATTCATATCTCAGTGATTTTTAATACTATTGAACAAAAAGTTACACTTAGATCTTGACAATGCTAGATGATAAAATTGCTCGTATTTTTGTTGTGTAAAAGTAAAAATACAGATATACATAGATTCAAATGTTTTTAGAGTGAGAAGGAACATGCAACTGCTTGGAAACTCTTTTGTAAAGATGAAAGATTGTGAACAGACTCACTGGTTGTTCTGTCCTTAATCTTGTGGGAAACTTCCTCATTCCTTCATCTGAATACAATATGTTAAGTGGCCTGAAATTAAGTCATTCTTTGTTTTTATTAACTGATACAGAGGTAGGTGATCACATCATCTTCCAAGCAGGTACAAAGGGCATAGCAATGCTTTTGTAGCCAGCTCCTCTCACTAAGCTGAACTTGGTAAAGAGAGGATCCATCTGAGTAATATAACAGATGTGAGAAAAACATCTGTGTGCACGGGATGCATATTTAAAATGGCTTTCTAAAGCCCAGCTTTTTTTTTCTTTTTTTTGCAATTGCAATTTTACATGTTGATCACAGACCTATAATAACTAACAAGTGAAGCATTTAGTAGAAGATAATATTGGACTGCAGATCTTAGACATACATAGCAATTTCTACTGAATAATGTATGTCAAATTTTGACCTAGAGGTTACGGTTGCTTAAATGGAAGAAAATTTATTTTTCTTTAAATCACCTTCACAATTTATTTTCCCAATTCTATCTCTTTGACTAAACCACATTGAAATCCTATTGTCTCCAGCTTGCTTTCCTTCTAAAAATTATTAGGAAAGGTTTTGTCATTTGAATGTGATTGAATAAGAAGATGCTTTAAATGTTCAAGGATCATAGCTTCTAATAAATGTTAAGCCAGTCTAAAAGCAGCTTGGAGAATAATTCACAGGCTCTGGGTGAGCAAGATGCCCATGCGGGTAACTTTTCAGAAAGATGGACAGCATAAACTATGGAGTCCAGGTGCCATTTATGTAAGAGATTTTCTCTATTTAAAGACATGATGGTCAGTTCCCACTGGTTAGTGATTCTAAGCTTTACTAGCTTTCAAGTTAGTAGCCCTATAAGAAAGACTGATTCAAGTTCGTCTAAAGTTAAATTGCAATACAGTTATTGTAATTGCAATTCACTAATACACTTTTCATTAATTACTTTCATAAACCTATTATCAGGGATATAAGTGAGTAAGAATTGGGCATAAAGCCTGGAGATATATTCTACTCTTCACTCACTAGGAGCATTCTCTCTGAAAGCCTCCTGGAAACTCCCTGGTCTTTGACAGCATTGGGTGTCTCTTCTTTCTGAGGAAGACCCAGGCATGCATCTACTTATCAAGCAGATATAATATACTTCACCATCAAACTCTACCAGAAACTTAATGTATAGGGAATTTCAGCTGTTTTTGTTGTTCTTTCTTGCTGTGTTTAAAGTTTGTGTCTCTTTTTAGGTTGTGACTATGTTAGGTGTGCAAATAGTTGGATCCAGCACCCACCAACCCTGCAAGGCTTGTGACGTGGATCCAGAGAGAGCTGTGGTGGTGGGGAGGGAGTTTGTCAGCACTGAAAAAGCTGAGCTTTACGAGAAGAATGCAGAGAAATCAATGTTGGGTATCCTGTGCATGCTGGTGTCAGCAACTGACACCATTATTGACCTTATATTTCTCTTGTATTAGACTGCAGGTCACTTGACATTTGGAAGATTACAGTTTTGGGCTTAAGTAGATTAGTATGGAAACTACTAAGATTTAAAAACCCATTTGTGAAGTCTCATCTGTATCTTGTGAGACTGAGTTCTGTTTTCACACACAGGTAGTCAGATATCATAAGCAATCATCCTGTTCTAAACTCATACTTCATCACAAATAATCTTGCCACATTGCAAAATAATGAACAATACAGAATGCTCTCCCCTCATCTTGAATCTAGTTCAAGAATTTATTCTTTAGGATTTTCAAAGTTTTCAAAGATATTTAGTACTGTAGAAAAGCTCTGTGAATTTCATGTCATTCAGACTGGTAATTCATGTGTTTTTTCCACCCTACATGTTGTATACTGTTTGCCATGAGCTGCGCACACAGTACTTCAGTGACATTTAGTGATATATGGCAGTTATATGATGTATAAAAGATACTGCTCTGTGCTTTGCCTGTTAAAAAAATAATCCATATGCATTCAGATAACTTTGCCTCCAGGTTGTAAGTAATTTGAAGTATATGTGACATATAGACCACATCCTATTCCTTTCTGGACAATCAGCATTTTCTAAATAGATTGTGACACCTTTTCACCTTGTGAGTGAATCACTCCAACATGTTTCACTAACAGATGTGTGATTATAGATTTAGGAACATACTATACATAGATCCTTCTCAAAGTAGGAGCTAGTGCATATTTCTATCTTTAGATAACTAGTCAGAAAAAACCCCAGAAGACATGCTTAAAATTCTTTAGCATAGTTTTGGCAATCTGTTTTTTGTGAGAGATTTTTTTTTAAAGAGTCTTAGAGACTCAGATTCACATCTGTGAGTTTTTGGAAGTTCCACTCACAGTAAACAAGCAGTGATAAATTCATCCTTTGTTTCTTTTTGACAAAGCTTATCAAAAGAGTGAAAAACTTTAGTATGAATGTCTTTGAGATTCAATAATGCACTAAATAGTATTAGTCTTTTTAACAGTCTATCTTGTTTGCTTCAAAAACAGATCCAAAGGAGGTGCGAGGCAGACAGATGGTCAGAACACAGCATCTTAAAGGGAAAAGGAAATCAATGTGAGAACATTACATAATATTACAAAGTATTCCTTCTTCATTCAGAAGATTTTTTTTCCCCTGAAGGATGGAAAACTGCCAGACTGGCCATATTGCTTTAGAAATGTCACTATTTGCAGTAAATGTGAAATGTAGCCAGTCTCAATCAGTCAATATTACCCCATCAGTCACTCTAGACTCATCCTCTGTGAACTCAGAGACATGCATCAATCTGCAAACCTTTTTCCCCTGTACTGAAATGTCCTAGCATTCCCTCCCTGAATTCCTACAAAAGTACTCCTTTCCTGATCTTTATAGACATTTCACAGCAATTTCCCCTCACATCTAGCTGAACCATTTAGTATTGTCTGGTTTAACCAGTCCCATCCATCTAGCATAAGACGTGACTGCTGACTTAACTTATTATTTTTTACCCCTAAATTACCTGCTGGTAATGTTCACATTTAGAACTGAAAAAGTTTTCTAAAGAATAAAGTCTTGGACTTTATCCAAGATGAGGGGAGAGCATTCTATATCAGACATTATTTTGTAATACCCAGTATTATACACTAGTCTCTGGTCCAAGAAATAGACAAGAAAAATGTGTCTTGTCAACATAAGGTAAAATTATAACAGTACTACACATACATTATGTACCTTACTGGATTATAAAATAATTTTAAGTTATAAAAAAGTAAGCAGAAAATACAATGTCATTTATTCCTCATCATACCATATAATGGCTGAGTTTGGAAGGGATCTTCAGAGGTCACCTGATCCAACTCCCCCTGCTCAAGCAGGGCCACCTAGAGCTGATTACCCAGGACCATAACCAGATGGATTTTGCGTGCTCCACCACATCCCTCAGCAATCTGGTGTCTGTGCTTGGTCACTCTCACAGCCTGAGCCCTCTGCCTTTGCTGCTGTCACTGGGCACCACTGGAAAGAACCTGGCTCTGTCCTCTTTACTCCCTCCCTGCAGATGACATACCCTTAAACCTTCTCTTGCCCAGCATGAACAGTCCCAGCTCTCTCAGCCTTTCCTCCTAGAAGAGAAGCTCCAGTTCAACATATCTGTGACCTTTCATGAGACTGTCCCAGTATGTCCATGTCTGTCTTGTACTGGGGATCCAACACTGGATACAACACTCCAGTGCTGAGTAGAGAGGATCATGTTGCTCAACCTGCTGGCAATACTCCAAAGGTGTCCATAATGCAAGATACCATTAGATTTCCTTGCTGCAAGGACACATTGCTGGTGCATATTGAACACTTGGTGCCCACTGGGATCCCCAGGTCCTCTTCTCCCAGTCACCATGATTGACCAAGGATCACTGAGAGTGGCCTTGCAGTGGCATCAGTGGCCTCAAGCACTCGTGGGCCCATCCCACCACACCCCATGGACTGATGGAGGTCCATTTTGCTTTAAGTATTCACTGACCAAATCCAAGGAATTGGACCTTCTTTATTTTATTTGCTCCTTCCTTTCTGACTGACCTTGCTAGTAAAGACAGTGACAAGAAGGGCATTCAGTATCTCAGTCCTTACAACAGAGCTTCCTATTACGATCACTTCTTCCTACTCATCCTGCAGGTCTGGGGCCAGGTGGCCCAAACACTTCACCTGACGGAACATCTGACTCCTTTTGGCTCCTCTTCCACTTTCAGAGTGGAGCCTTTGCTGTGGCTATAAGCCCTAAGGTGAAGTCAGGATCATGAGCCCCCAACCTTCACATCACCCTCACCCAGAGACAGCAGGAACCTTCAGGTTTCTCAGAGATTTGTGGGTTTTCTGCAGGGATTATGGACTCCATCCCTGTGAAGTTCAGAAACTTCCAAAACAGAATCCAGAGACTTCTATGCGAAACGATGCCCCTTTTTGCTGTGCTTTCAGGATAGTCAAGTAAAGATTAAGGTAACTGCTTCAGCTATTGGAGAGAAAAAGCCCAAACTCAGCAGTCAGCTCTTTCTACTTTACTGGTGCAGTGAAATTTCCTTCTTTCTCCTTAGTTTGAAATGGAACTATTGAGGATTTTTTTCATGGGAATTCTATTGTTTCTAATAGTTTGATAAACATTTTTAATCTGTATTTTTAATGACAATTTAAAAAGTTGTCATTAATATTTAGAAGTCAGATATTTTAAAAAAAATCTAACAGAATGGAGATTTTTCTTCTGGCTCAAATACTGAAACATAGAAAAGAACAAATTTTTAATGAAGGTTGCTAAGAGAACATCTTAGCAAGTTTTTTTAGACTTACATTTGTTTCCAAACTATTTTTTGTACACTTGCTGGCTTTCCTGAAGCTAAGCAAGGAGGCTTGCCAGGGAACTGATTTCAATAGAAAGTCACGGAGGAAAAACTATACATTTCCAGGCCAACTTGTTCATTAATACTATTCACTTTTCTTCTTAGTATACTGGTGTTTGGATAAGGAAGGATTTGAGTGTATTAGCTCCAGAACTAAAAGTACTGATTATTAAATGCACCATCAAATGCACCAGCTTTTAAAAACCATATTTCAGGATGTCTGCACATCATTTGCCCTATCTTAGTCTCATCATTACTGAGCGGGTTCACAGTCTGACATTTTATCAATATGTCGTAGAGTGCCATAGTATCTGACCATGGGATTCTGTGGAATGCTCAGTCAAAACAGATCTTGTTCAGATGAAGATGATATGGGAGAGCCCACTAGATGTCATAATCAAGTAGCTCCATAGAAAAAAATGTTGTCATCAGCCATGTGTTTAAAAAGAAAATCCAAATCAAGAAATGCATAGAGCCTCCCATTTAGTATGACAAATACCACAGTGAATAGCATTATTCCCATTTTATAGCTGAATGGTCCACAGGTTGCATGGCAAGAGTGCCTTACAATCTCCCTACTTCTTGCTTTATACATGTCAGAGCCCATTCTGCCAAAGCTTGAGTGCTCTGTATTATCAGCTTAAATCAGCACACCTGCTCTGTTTGGAAGCAGCAGACTGAGCACACAAACCTTGCAGGAAGTGTTCATAGTATGATGCTGTGCTCTAGAAATAAGCAGTTTAAGTCCTCATCAGCTTCAAAGCTCAGGAGTTCATTGTAATATTGTGCCCTGATCTAGAGATAAAAGTAAAGTAAAGTAAATTAAAATCAGTAAAATGCCACCCAGATCCATGCAGCTACACAGTGATGTGAAGACTGTAGTAAATCTAGTAATGTGCCCTCTAACTCAGAAATCAGATGAAGAGCAGCTGAAGGATGCACGTGCTCAGCAGAAATTCTCACATCTTTTCCATATCCTCAGCTTTTCTTGCTGTCATCTTAGTATTACTATCCAGACTGAGCTTTAATCAATTTGCTTTCAGCCATGCCACAGTCTCTACCAAGCTTTTAGTGAGATGCTTGATCACACTCTCTGTGCAGGATGTTGCAGATACAAAATTCTCTCTCAGACACCCCTGTTGCAACTGCCTGATCCTTCTATTGAGCAGAACCATGACAAGATCACATCAAGTGTCCTTCATGCTAGAACAACTAAAACTCATTTAATGATTATTCACTTGCTTATTTAATAACAAAAACCTATGCACAAAGCCAAGCATCAAATATAGCAGATTTTTAAAGGCTGTTTTAATATCTCAAAATGTATTTAATTTAATTTTGTCTTTGTTGTTCTTTGAAGAATTCTTATATCCTACTTTGTTATGGTAATAGGATTATTGAGTTTAACTGCTTATGGAAAATAAAATACCTCCACACAACCAAAGATAATAAGATAGAATTGCTGCAGCCTGGGGAGTTACTAAGAAGTATCTTCCATAGATTGATTCTTACTATGTGTAGGTTGGTGTAATCATCTCCCCACCCTCCAGCAAAATAAAATCAAAAACGTCGCTGAAAAAGTAGTGAAAATGAAACATTCTTGGGTGCCTCTTTTAACTATACGTATTAATTCTCTGACCTGTCTTTCTGTCCTCTCCTCTTCCAAATGTTTTACAGTGTTTCACCTTTGTGCTGCAGTGATTATGTCCCCTATTGCTAAGCAAAATCATTCACATTTTGAAACTGTAATGAATTGGTACTACAGTGGTGGCTGTGGGATTTCTCAGTGAATTTTATTTGGGAACACAGTAATAATATCAATCAGTAATGAATGCCTGAAAGATATAGTGACAGAATACATATGCACAGATTTGTATTAATTATTATGTCCTTCTTTTATCCCTAAGTCTTATTTACATTATTCCAAGAGATTAATTTTTCCTCTGTACCTTCTTTTCTTTCTTCCCTCTAAGCAATTTGCCTTCTTTGAACAAGCTTTTAATTTTTGTGTTCTTCAGCACTCCTATTATTTCATATGTCTGCTGCTGTAAATGATATCATGACATAGTCAGAGGGCATATCAGATATGTACTCTTTCTCAAATAATGACAATATTCTCCTTATAGAATAAGTGCTATAAATTCTTAAAATCCACTTATATCATGACTGTCTTATCAAATATGCTTTGAGATGAATAATTTCATCTTTTTCCTGTGCAGGATAGGCGGACAATTTTGTTATAACTAATGTTTCACACAGCACCAAATATGTTTTATGTATTATGTCGTAAGTCCTGCCACTTTGCAGGACTGTAATAACTATTGCAGTTATTTGCTGGAACTGTAATAGAGTTCAAAGGTCCTAACTGAGATCAGGATCCTATTACAATAGCACTGCCATGGGGCAAAAGAATTTCATCCTCTGACCCTATGAAATGAGTGGAATTAAATTCAGAAATAATCTTAAGCATGTCCAAGCTAGACATGGAAAAGGAAATATGTGGATTAAAGAATAAAAATACTGCTGTCCCTGCTTTTTCTGTGGGGTAGAAAGTGACAGCAAATTTTCATTTTTTTATCCAGGACACACAAGGAATTCATGACACAGACAGACACCATTTTTTCAGTCAATAATCTTATGGATCTTTATTTTTTGTGTCTTATTGTCAATAGGAGGAATAAGGCTGAAGCTGACACAGCATAGAAACAATATTGTTTTAAATTGCAGTGTGTTAAACAGAAGTATAAAAAAATAGATTTGTGAGCACAGAAGTATCACTTAAGGCACAGAACTATGACAAATCTGCGCCAAAGGGTATTTGGAAAGCCATTTTTTCTGAGGCCTGTCTGTGGAGCCTGAGGCTTGATTAGGGACTCCAGAGGAGAGCAAAACAAGCTAATCAGTGTCACTATAGGACACAAAATTAATGACATGCATGCAGTCAGGTCATCAGGGCAGAAGGAGGGAAGTTTATTTTCTACTTTGATGTATATAGATTTTGGACAATGACCATGGATTGGACAATGATGTTGACACCTCTCCAACCACACTGGTCAAACTAGAAGTCCCTCAATTGTCCCTCCTCAAGAGAGGAATGATATACAAGAAGAACAGTTTACAATAACATCACTTTGTTTACATGAAAACCTGTGAGAAACTCCAGTACAAAAGTGCAAACATCAGAAGGCTGAAAAAGATCAGTGTGACAAATAAGAACGGTGATAAATGGGGAGAAAGGGGCATCTAGAGGAAGAAAGGACTCAAATTGGGAATAAATTTCCCTTCAGTTTATGATAGATCCAAAACTGGATCTATCATAAGCTGAAGGGAAAGGACTAGAAAGAACCAAATTTGCAAGAGGGGCATGAACTCACAGTGACACAATCTTCTTTAGAAATTAGATTTAAACTACTAATTCCCAAATCACAGAATTCCTAGGCTATCAGCAAATCCTTCACAAATTGTCTTTACTATCATTCAATTTTTGAAGACACCAGGCTGCAGCTCATCTTGGAGCTGCATAAAGACCCAGTATGATCCAGGTGAGGATCTGTACGGTGACATACAGTCCACAGCTTTGTTTTGTTGCTTGGGCTTTTTAAAAAAGCACAGGAGATCACATGCAAAAACATAGCTTAAAGCCTTATTGATGTTTCCTACACAAATGTAATAAATGCCTCTTGTGTCTTTGCGTTTTAATTTGGAAATTTATTTTACACAAGATTTGTTCCCCATCCAGTGCTCTCTGAATAATCTTGCTCTAGGGTCAAATCAGAATTATACAGAGTAGGATGCTGTATAATCCTTCCATTAATTTGGCAGAAGTTAGAAGACATGCAGCAGTGGATGTAGCAGAAATCTGGTAAAAAAAAGGAATCGTCTGAAAATTCAGGGAAATGGAATGGTGCCCTCAATAAGTATATCCTTCAATGTCTCATGGATTTCTCTCATCTACATCACCTTTTGACAAGCGGTTACTACCTCTGTATTCCTATTTTCTGCAACTTCAAGCCTTTCCTGTGGTCTGAAAACATTAGGTATCTATACTTGCAACACAGGCAAAAGGAATTGAATGTATCCAGTATCATGTCTAAACTAAAACATATTCTATATCTAAACCATCTGAAAAATCAACTCATAAGCGTCTCAAACTGACTGTCAAAAATAGTGGATATTTTCAAATTTATTCTGTCTAAGTTCTCTCTCTGTCAAATTAGAATAATAATTCCTCTTCAGTGCACAGAAGTGTTGTGAAGATAAATTCATTAAGATTTGTAAAGCACTCAGACGCTGTAGTGATGAGCACCATGGAAAAGCCCAAGAGGAAATTAAAAATTCTGCCTTCAAAGCAGAACTTAAAAATGTGACATGGGGCCGTGCACTAAACAATAACAGAGAAACAAAATTTTGAATAGTTCCTCATTCAGGGAGCATTATCTATGTATTATGCATCGCACGAAGTAGGAATCCAGGTAACAAGTGGGACGTATGTGATCAGTGAATTAAAACCAGGCCTACAGTGCATATCAGGAGATAGGAAAATAGAGGTTGGTGGACAATCCAAAGCCTGGGAGTTCCAAGAGTTGAGCTTTTGGCTATAAATGCATAGTGATTTTTTCCAGAACAGTTTTTATATTTAATACATAGAAAGCTTAAAAGATCTCTGTCTCCTTTAATTCCTTTCACCAAGACATGACAGCAGCCATACATTTCTCTAATGTTATAGCTGATCTCCTAATTCAATAGATTTTGGGTTGTATTGCTCCTGTTTCTCTCAAGTCCACTTAATGCCTTCATTTAAAAGTGTAGGATCCTACCAGAGACAGCCGAATTTTAATGGAGCAGTGTCAAGTAAAATGAATGCTGTTAAAAGAATCTGAAGAAAAGTTGATTGTGCCAGACCAATACCTGTTATATGAAGAAAACCCAAAATTTGCTGGGTGAATTATCAGGGAGACATTAATCTCACCTGAGATTAAGTTATCCCTAGCAATGAAAATGTCTTTTTTAATTTAAATAACCAAATTTAAGCAAACAAAAAGCTGCTCTCAGCACCTGTAAGTATAAAAACTAGATTACAAAATTTCACACTGGCAGTTTGGTTTTGCCTTCAGAAAGTCACCTTTCTAATTCTGTTGGCAGTGCTCTGATTGTCTGATTGTTTTTCATTGCCTTGATTGCAGCATCTTTCCTTAATAAGTCAATCAAGAAACTCTGCTTGTTTCATAGTGTCACAGTAACCCATATCCCCTTACTTCACAGAAAACTTTTAATAAAACATAGACTAATGATCCTTAGACATACGGAACACTGAGGTTTTAGAAATAAATATTCTTTTCTTTATTATTAAAAGTATTGTTTAGAAAGGGGGAAAATATTCTCAAGATCTCTACTAAACAAGCAGAGACAGGCAAGTAATTTAAAATACCTTTTCCCTAAATTTTTTAGTATTCCTCCTCAGACTTCCAGGCGTTTGTTTTTGGGTTTTGTTGTTTGCTTAATTGTTTGTTTACTCACAAAAAATTAAACCTGGGATGTCACTATTCCCAGACAGTACTGAACAATATTAATATTTGATAATTTTTCATACATATGAAAGAGAAAGGAAGGGCAAAAAAGTTGAAAATACTAGTGTTTTTTAGATAAAAGTACCTCTATAATAGTCTTGTACTTTCATACACAACTTAATTTTACAATGAAGGGGAATTGACAAGCTATAAAGTAAATCAAGACTGATACAGATGAAGTGTATTTTAATTTATGAATTTAAGTCTTTCAGGCTTCCCTTCTATTTTCATATGCGTTTAAAGGTAAAAAGTTACAAAAAAATTTTGAAGTGACAGTGCAGAATGGGGATTCAATTTATTCCCTTTAAAAGCTACATGGAATTCATGCATATCAGTAGTTACTTACCACATATAATGAACACTTCTGTGGTTGGTGTCTAGTGATTGCTAGGTTTAATGATTTTCCATTTTTATGTTTCTCCCACATTGATAGGACTCTAGTTCAACATCAAATATGACTTCGACCTGGAAGAAAAAAATTATAGAGGTTAAAACTGTAAAGATTTTATGTCATGGAAGTACAGATAATGGTGAAGTTAAGTAAGTCTGTCACACTTTGCTGGTTAAATGCTCCATTTTTGAAAGATATCAAGCAATATTCCTAATACAGGGCAGTATATTAACTTTACCTGAATCACTGGGCATCTTTCCAGAAGCAAGGCTAGACTGAGACAGGCATAAGACCAGCCATAGTTGTAAAGCTTGAGACAAGAAGGATTTTCAGTGGAACCAAACGATGAATTGTCTGAACTCATCATCCTGGCCAGGTACAAACAGATGTGTCTAAGAAGACAACATGTGACAATATATAGCATTTCATTTTGTGCTCCAGGCACCAATTACCATAATAGAGTGGGAAGTTCTTATACTTTATCTTTATTGCCCTGACAATGGGTTTTAGATTTCTAATGAATTTTAGAAATCCTCTGCCCTAGGTAAATTTAAATGCTTTAGAGAGGTAGGCAGAAAATTCATCCTCAGCAGACATTTGCTAAGAAGCTTCAAGAAGTTGCCAGGCATAGCAGAGGAGTTTCAGCATCCCTGAATACTTCTGAAATCTCTCTTGATCACTGAAGTGCAAAATCCTTTTGAATCTAATTCTGCAACAACTATTCAGATCTGAATTTTCACTTTTGGCAAAGGGGAAAAGGAGATTCAAGAGACCTGAGAGGAAACTCTAGTATGTAATGTAATGCCATGCAAATGGCTGCAGGTTTTATGTCAGAAGCTTCATTAGCTATATCTCCTGCACTCCCTGTAATAGTTCTATATATTCTGATATATGGAAAACAATGAATGAAACATGTAAAAAGATATCCTCTCAATATCTCTTTTAAACCTACATCTCACATCACCTACAAACTTCACATTACTGAAGGTAATTTCATCTTCAAGTCCATTTGACAAACAAAAATGCTGTCGTGATGAGATGCACAACAGGCTTCGAGACAAAAGACGGGAGTATTAGAAACTAAATTGCTTGCCTAAATCCCAGCAATGAAGAATTCCCAACTTTTTTTCACATCCACCTTAATGCTTCTATAAATAATAAGAGATTCTTGTTTTGCTGAAACAATGTGTTCCCTTGAAACCTCGGAATTCACATTTCAGAAATAGGCAATTTACCAAGTACTAACCCAGTTTTTAACTCCTGCTTTGTTGCATTTTTCATCAAAAGTAACTCTTGCAAGTACACTTATACTAGGAGTATTCAAATACACCTCAAATTTATAAGCCTTGATGAGCCTTTAGCAACCAGTAAAGAGAACCATGGTTTAGCAACCAAGAACAGAAGAAATCTGGGTTGTTGAGTACCTGTAACCAAACAGGCGCAGTAGTCGGCATTTACTGTCACTCCAGAAAACATGAGTGGCAGGTCAAAACAAAGAGAAGAGAAACTTCAGGGAGGCAGTACTCTTTTTTTCCAGACCTGAAGATAAGTAAAAATTGCTTGGTTAGAATTTCTATGTGGGAAGTTCCTGTACAGCAGGTAACAAGATTAAGCTCTGTACACTGGTAAAGCAGATCTTACGTAATAAGTTTCACAGAAAATTTTCTTCCTGACATTTCTAATGCTTACACAACTGTAATAAGATAGATGTCTCATTCATACGATGATTCTGGGAAACAGCACACAGGTTATATATTTATTCTAGTGGGATCAGCATGCGTCCCTCCATGGAGATCAACAACAGCAGCTCTCTGAATTTGTCAAGCCACAGATGGTAGCCAAGGAAAAAAATTCATAATTTGATTTCTCAAGTGTAACATGAGCTATACTGTCCTGAATGTATCAGTCATAGAAATCCAAATTTTGCAAACATACATCTATAAAACCACAATATGTTAAAATTCTGTTAACTATGCTTAAAAAGTACTTCTCTTAAAAAAAAAAAAAGTATAAGAAGTCCATGAATGACATGAAATCTGAAAAACCTCTAGCTGCCATAAAATACTGTTTGTTAAAGTGAGCTGGTGAACCAACATCACAATTAGAAGGCAAGCAAAAAAAAAACCTCAGTAGGAATTTAGTAGAAATATCAAGCCTGAAAAAAGCAAATAAAAAGGTAAAAATACCCCAAACTAAAACAAAAAACCCAGTACACTCAAAAACTGAGCAGAAGAAAGATTCCACAGAATGTTAGTGTGCTGATATATCAGTGGGTAGAAAAGTTGTATCAGCAAAGCACAACAGCACAGCTCTGAGTATGTTATGCCATCAATATGCACAGCCAAACAGAAAATAAATTACAGGAGAAAATTACTCATATAATTGACATTTAGTAATTCTTTGCTGTTTCTTAACTTTCCAATTTCACTTAAAATATTATCCTTCTATAGCAAAATTTAATCAGAATGTAATATTATTTACTAGACTCATCTATGTGAGGAACAAGATGAGATCTTCCTATCTTCAGAAATAAAAGGGATAAAATGACTGTGAAATGGAAGGGCATCAGAGCTTCTAAAAAGGAGATTTCATCTCTAATATGCTTATGGCCATATGCTGTAGTGCAACATTTAAAGTAAGATACAGTTCAAGAGTATAATTTTTTACAATATGGCACAATAATTTTGCCTTACTGTCACTAAAGGATTTGTGACATTCTTTCAAGAGATCCATTATTAAAACTCACACTAACCAGATCCAATTTGGAGGGCTTATAATTTTGTATAAATATAGTGTTAACAATTTTGAATAAATTGATGTAAATTTCTCCTCTCCTCTCCTCTCCTCTCCTCTCCTCTCCTCTCCTCTCCTCTCCTCTCCTCTCCTCTCCTCTCCTCTCCTCTCCTCTCCTCTCCTCTCCTCTCCTCTCCTCTCCTCTCCTCTCCTCTCCTCTCATTACTACAATGCATAAGTAAACAGGTTTTGTGTAAAATGAGACATATAAAATGAGGACTACATAATTCACAACTACAGACTTCATTCTCCATGTTTAACACACTAAAACTTCTTGAGTTGGATCCCACTCTGTTAAGATGACCCTGGTTAATCTGGTTTCACAAAGAAAGATTAAATGTGTCCTTAGCCGATACTCTCAGTGCTATGACACCTTTGAACAATCCCAGCATGTGGCCATGAGGAAAGAGCATTTATGTCCTTCTCTTGGAGCTATCCATTGGGACTGTGACGCAGAGGCCTCATTAATAAAACAGGGATAGAAGGTAAACAATCAGATCTCCCTGAGGTCCACATCGTGTTGTTCCATCTTTCTGTATTACTCACCATGTGCAACCTGGTCCCTGAGCAAAGACAACCCCACGGATGGGTTTGTCTGTACTCGAGGCAGAATTGATCCAAACTGTCTTCCCTAACAAACCTCTGACATGTACCACTGGAACTTCATCTCCATCTACTGTATGCAGGAGCTCAGACTGGGTAAGGCCTGCTCTGTTGGTAGAACCTTGGGTGTTGACTAACCAGGTGGCCTTTGCTAAATGCTGCTCCCAATTTTTGAAAGATCCCCCACCCAATGCTTTCAAGGTGGTTTTAACAGTCCATTGTATCTCTCCACTTTGCCTGCAGCTGGTGTGTGGTAGGGAATATGGTACACTCACTCAATGCCATGTTGTTCCCTAGCTCAGGTGATAAGGCTGTTCTTGAAATGAGTCCCATTGTCTGACTCATTCTCTCAGGGATACCATGCCTCCAAAGGACTTGCTTTTCCAGGCCCAGGATGGTGTTCTGGACAGTAGCCTGAGGCACAGGGTCGGTTTGCAACCAGCCAGTGGTGGCTTCCACCATGGTCAGCACGTAGAGATTGTCTTGCTGGGTTTGGGGAAGGGTGATGTAGTCATCCAGCCTCCCCATTGTTATATTTGGACCACCACTCACCATAGCATAGGGGCTTCACTAGCTTGGCAGCTTGATCTCAGTACACATCTCACAGTCATGGATAACCTGAAAATACTGTCCATGGTTAGATCCACCCCTTGGTCTCGTGACCACTTATAGGTGGCATCTCTGCCCTGATGACCTAAAGCATCATGGGCCCATCGAGCGAGGAACAGCTCTCTCTTGTGTTGCCAATGTAAGTCAATCTTTGACACCTCTATTTTTGCAGCCTGATCTACCTGCTCATTGTTTTGCTGCTCCTCATTAGCCCATCTCTTGGGGACCTGGGCATTTACATGACAGACTTTCACAGGTCGCTTCTCTACCCAAGTGGCAATGTCTTTCCATTCATCAACAGCTCAGACTGGTTTTCCCCTACGCTGCCAGTTGGCTTTTCTACACCTTTCCAGCTGACCCCACAGAGCATTGGCCACCTTCCACAATTCAGTGTAGAGGTAGAGCTTTGGCCACTTCTCTCTTTCAGCAATGTCCAGGGCCAACTGAACAGCTTCGAGTTCAGCAAGTTGGCTCCATCCACCTTCTTCTTCAGCGGTTTGTGTGACCTGTCGTGTGGGGCTCCATATGGCTCCATTGGCTGCTTTCCACTTTCGATTCATCCCTATGATGTGACAGGAACCATCAGTGAAAAGAGCATAGTGTGTTTCTTCTGCTGGCAGTTGGTTGTAAGGAGGAGCTTCTTCAGCACATGTCACTTGCTCTTGTTCCTCTCCATCAGTGAGACCAAAGTTTTCACCTTCTGGCCAATTTGTAATTATCTCCAAAATCCCAGGGTGACTTGGGATTCCAATAGGAACACGTTATGTGATGCAGGCAGTCCATTTGCTCCATGTGGTGTTGGTGGTGTGGTGGATAGAGGGAACTTTTCCCTTAAACAACCACCCCAGCAACGGTAATCAATGTGCCAGGAGGAATTTTATTTCAGTGCCTGTTACCTCTGGGGTGGCTTGGACTCCTTCATAGGCTGCTAAAATTTCCTTCTCTGTTGAAGTGTAGTTGGCTTCAGACCCTCAGTAGCTTCAACTCCAGAATCCCAGTAGTCAGCCTCGAGTCTCCCCAGGCACCTTCTGCCAAAGGCTCCAGGACAAACCATTATTTCTGGCTGTGGAGTAAAGCACATTCCTCACATCTGGTCCCGTCCTGACTGGGCCAAGGGCTACTGCGTGAGCAGTCTCCTGCTTGATCTGGGCAAAGACTTGTTGCTGTTCAGGGCCCCAGTGGAAGTTGCTCTTCTTGTGGGTAACCAGATAGAGAGGGCTCACAATCTGTACTCAGGAATGTGCATCCTCCAGAAGCCTATGGCACCTAGGAAAGCTTGTGTTTCCTTCTTAGAGGTTGGTGGAGACATCACAGTGATCTTATTGATGACCTCAGTGGGAATCTGATGCCGTCCATCCTGCCACTTTACCCCCAGGAACTGGATCTCTTGAGCATGTCCCTTAACTTTGCTTTTCTTGATAGTGAAACCGGCTTTCAGGAGAATCTGGATGATTTTCTCTCTTTTCTCAAACACTTCAGCTTTGGTATTCCCCCCCACAATGATGTCATCAATTTACTGCAGATGTTCTGGAGCCTCACCCTTTTCCAGTGCAGCCTGGATCAGCCCATGGCAGCTGGTAGGACTGTGCTTCCACCTCTGGGGCAATCAGTTCTGGATGTACTGTACTCCCCTCCACGTGAAGGCAAACTGGGGCCTGCATTCTGCAGCCAGAGGAATGGAGAAAAATGCATTGGCAATGTCAATAGTGGCAATACCACCTCGCTGCCTTGGACTCCAGCTCGTACTGGAGTGGCAGCATGTCCGGCACAGCAGCGCTCAGCGGTGGAGTCACTTCATTCAATGCACAGTAGTCCATAGTCAGTCTCTATTCTCTGTCAAACTTGTGCACAGGCCAGATGGGGCTGTTGAAGGGTGAGTGGGTTTTGGTGACCACCCCTTGGCTCTCCAGGTCTCGGATCATCTTGTGGATGGGGATCACAGCATCTCGGGTTGTTCTGTAGTGTCGGTGGTGCACCACTGAGGTGGCAACAGGTACTTGTTGCTCTTCTCCCTTCAAGAGTCCTACAGCAGATGGGTTCTCTGATAGTCCAGACAAGGTATTCAATTGCTTGACACCCTCTGTCTCTACAGCCACTATCCCAAATGCTCACCTGAATCTCTTTGGGTCTTTGTAACGCCCTTTCTGGAGGAAGTCTATGTCCAAAATGCATGGGGCCTCTGGCCCAGTCTCAATAGGGTGCCTCTTCCACTAATTTCCAGACAGGCTTACCTCAGCTTCCACCAAAGTAAAACCCTGTGATCCTCCTGTCACACCAGCAATAGAAATGGATTCTGTCCTTACATGTCCTGATGGGAGTACTGTGCACTGTGCATCAGTGTCAACCAAGGCCTCATGTTTTTGTGGTTCTAATGTGCCAGGCCAACAAATCCACACAGCCTGAAAAACACAGTTTTCCCTACCTGGCTAGAGGCAGGGACTCTCTAAGCCTGGTTATCCTTCTTTCCCTGGGTAACTGGAGCTGCTTCCTTTTTGATGGAATTCCTCTCTTAGTCTTTCTGTTCTCCAATTCAAGCACCTATCCCACCAGATCAGCAGTAGATTTTCCATCCCATCTCCTCATGTTTTCTCAGCAATCATGCAGGAAGGACCACAGCTTAGCTCTTGAGGTGTACCTTCTCTCCCTGTCTGGGGTATATCTGCATTTGGTGCCAGAACCTCTGATCTGTAACGCAGAGACTTGGAGAAGGTCCTCTTTAATCTCCTCCCCGAATTTTTTGTGACTCTCCTCTATCTTGTCTTCTAATTTCCACATACGTGTTTCCACAGCTGCAATTCTTGCATGTGTTGGGCCATGCACAGCATCTGCAAAGGCTTCTTTGCCATATCCAGCACAGTCTCTCCTCTGTATCATCCTGCTTCATTATTGCTAAAGCAGAAGAGTATTCTTGTGGTCCAAGTCATACAAGTTTTTGCCACATAATGGGTGTACATGATATCAAGTCTGGGTTCCTCGTGTTTCAGTCACCTGAGAAGACAGTCTGCCACTGCCATTTCTCTCAAGCATTGGATCCCTTGTTCTATCGCCTTCCACTGGGTTTGCTACATATAGAAATCATCTGCACACAGATATCTTTGTGCCACACTTCCCAGGACCCATTCCCAGAGGCTGTGAGACGTAGCCACCCTCATCATTCCTTGGTCGATAACCGGATCCAGTGACAGGGATCCCAAATGCCTCGCTTCAGTGCTGTCCAGAATTGTAGCCTCGCCTGCAGCATCCCAAAGATGGAATAACCAACTAATTATAGATTCATCAGGTTGTTGAGTGTAATCCTCTCTTAGGCCATAAAGGTCCTTCAGGGAATAGGACTCAATAGTGTCTTCTGATTTTGTGTCACTTGCTTTGACTTCTTATTTTGTACTGAGAGGCTTTGAGAGTCCTCCTGGATCATTATCCACTTGTGGATCGGTTTTCTCTGTGCACTTCTTTCTGCAGCAATTGCTGGTGTCTTAGGCTCACTGCCTGGTTTAGCAACAACCTGGGGTTTAGCAACAACAAGAATCTGGGGTGTTGGCTGCATCCTGAGTGACTGGGGTAGCTGCTGATTTATCTTCCTGCCCCCCTGCCTCTATCTGCTGCCCTACAGTTTCTAGCAGCGTGCAATAAGCAAATGCCAGGGCCCAGCTTATTGCAATGATCCTTTTCTCCTTGGAGAATCATGACAGTTCTTGTCCAAGTATGTCCCCACCTCAGCTGGATTCTGAATTTGTTTACGTGTAAAGTTCCAGGCTATAGGGTCAGAAAATTCCTACAGGGTTTGGCCCATATCCTCCCATTCTCCATATCACTCAGAATTCTCCACACCTGGGTCTGCTTCTGGGTCAGGGGTCTTATCTGCTCCTCTGGAAATCTCAGACCTCACTCTAGACAAGCTGCAAACCATATATAGGAAGCTTACCAGATGAAATATCAGGAAAGTGGTATCTTTACTGTTCAGAGGAAACCGAACATTCTCCAAAAGCGATGTAACAGATTAAAAGGAGAAGAGGAAAAGAAAAGGCTGCAAAGTCTCATCCCCTACTCCTCCTCTAACAAACTGAGTGCAATTACTAATAAGTCCCCAAAACATGCTGCTGGAACTAGGATACAGGGTAGGACAAAGGAACCATAAACCAAACACAGCTGGCACAAACTCCACTACTCTATATACTTTCTATAGATCTTCATCACTGAGCCCAGCACAATAGCGATTCTAATTCATGCACCTCTACTGTGAGAACTGTGTGTTAGGGACAAGACTGGAGCTATTTCTGGATAATAAAACAAACCTAGGGATTAGAAAGGTATTAAAACCTCAAAAAAAGACTAGTGAACAGAAAGACAGAAAGGACTCTACCCCAAGAGACATTATGAATTCAAGCAGCAACATGGTTACCGACTGCTTTACCTCACATAAAGTACAACCAAAATGCAATCAGTACAAGATTTTTCCACTTTCTTGTGCCATGGGCTGAGTGCCAATGAATGTATCTGTCCTGGTTTAGGGCAAATTTGGGAGGAAACCTCCAAATGAGGTCCCTCTGGAAAAGGAAACCCAAAGGGCCCCACCCCCAACTGCTCTGGGAAAAAAATCTCCTCAGAGAAAAGTGGAAAAAACTATTTATTTAACAAACAAAGTGCCCACAAGCATAAAGAATGAATAATATGAAATAATAAAACGTCTCACTGCTCTGAGGTGAGATGGCAAACTCAGAATGTCCTTGCAGGTGTAGCTCAGTTCACTCAGTCTCTTATCAGTTCCTCTGGCACTGGAAAAATGCTGAGATCCAGGCCCTGGCGGGCCACAGGCCTGAGCTCCCAGTGCTCTTCTGAGTTTTTCAGTCCAAGACAGGTTTAAACAGTCACAAAAAAAAAAGGGAAAAAACCAGTACAGGGAGCTTCTCTGTCTCAGCCAGCTAAAATTAACTAAAGCAAAAAAAAAAAAAAAGAAAAATCTCTCTGTCCCACTGTTTGTCCATGCTTCAGATGAACACTGAACACCTGTTTCCCTAAGTTTTCTTGCCTTGTTAATATTTGCAATTTTGTGGTGGAGATTCTCATGCAGCTTCATGTAAACTATGCATATATTTAAAATTATCTACTTTGTTTACATATTTTTCCTCTGGGAGGAGAAATATGATTGATGGTGATGTTCACCTATGAGGTCGAAGTGGTGGCAACCAGTGTAGCCAATCTTTTGCCTTCTGTAAAAAGTGTACATAAATGAAGTAAAAAATATTAAAATAGAACTTTCCTGCCTCACCTTCTGCTGTCTGCCTCGTCCTTTGTGTGTCCAATATTGTGACAAACACCCTCCAGGAGAAGGAATGTAGAGGAGTGAGCAGTTTTCTGAAAACAAACTCCACACTCCTTCTTTCTCCCCCATCACTCTTGGAGTTAGTCTTAAAGGCACACAACTTAACATACAGCATAAACAGAACAGACAATTGGGGCTACAAGCATCAAAAAGTCACCCCATGACACTACTTTTTACCTTTGCACTTGCACATTTAGTCACTGACTACGTTGTGATCCTTGTAAGGCTTTGAACATCCTCCTCTTTTGTGCCTAGAGTAGGATGTCATGGATACAACAAAAACAAACAAATAAACTGGAGAGCTGCTCTGCTGGAAGGGAGATGAAGGTCCTGGTGTGCAGCATTTCAGCTCTGCGTCTGTAGCAAAGAAGACCAACAGCATCCCAGACTGTAATAACATGAGCACAGGTTAAGGGAAGTGGCTATCCTGCCTCAGCAGCTCTCGTTAGACCACATCTAGAGCACTTATTTTTCTCCCTGATAATCGATTATGCTAACAAGCTTTTTGTACCCATGATTGTTTCATATGAGAACTTGCAAATTATCTGCACTTAGCTAAAGTAGCAGGGCCTAATTTTATTGGACCCTATATTTTATAAGACTTTTCTATCTTTTACCTGTCTGCAACAAGACATATTGTTGCATCTATAAATTATCCAAGATGCTCAGATGAAACACAGAGGACATGTCTTTAAATGTACTTTTCTCATCATCTAAAAGTATAATAAATCATATCAAAACAGAATTTTTTATAGTTGAAAAAGGTTTTTTTTTTTTTTAACAAAGCACAAACCAGATATCTAATATAAACTAGCCAAGGAGTTTCTGTAATTTGATTTCAATTTGATATTGAAAGTGAGGAATGCTGATAAGCTACAGACACTATATTCTGTACACTTCCATCAACAATTTTAGTGCAGTTTCAACTAAAATGGTATAAACATAATCCTAGAATATCTACTGAGCATGGAATATACCATGTTTTACAAAACACATGCTTCATAATTACATACAATGTCAATAAAGTAGAGATTATGTCATAAGCTATGAAATAAAGCAAACTATTTTGATAACTGTTTCATTTAAAATCTATTTTGTGGACTTTTTAATTTAAATAATGAAACAGAGTTAAATCAGAGCTTGTCTTGCCCTGCTATGGATTCTAGAATGCACAACTGATTTACTGCAGCTGATTAGACAAGAGCAGAAAAAAGTAAAAAACTAATAATCAATTTGTTACAGCTTTACCTGCAGGTGTTCAAAGCTGGAAGATGGATATCTGCCTATTTTTCATTTGTTGCATATTGCTGCGAGCTGTGGAATTCATAGTGCTGCCCTTTGGATGTGCTCCCACTCCATCAGTGCTGATACACCCTGGCTTCAATGTGCAGGGTATCAGCACTTCCCAGGAAAGGCTTCCTCCTGTGTGGAATAATGGTTGCTGCAGCATAAACCCTTTGCAAATCCTACTGCTGGTTTCAGGGTGATTCACTTGCCAGAGGTCCATGGAAAAATGTGTGCATACTCACCCATACTTAAAACATGGTGAAGGCCTGCCAGGGGCTACCTAAACTGTAAAAATGGGATATAATCTACTAAACACTCATTACATGTCGAGCGGCACAGCATATTAGATATACCAGCAAGCATCAGCTTAATTTCCAGGGCTTAGATCTATACAGCTGGCCATAATTTTACCAGTAGCAGATAGCAGTAGATTAAAATATTAAATATATTATATTAAAATATAAAATATTAAAATCTGAGAAACGGTTGATCTTCACTCTCTCTCTCTCTTATTTTTAAAAACTTTATTTTAAATTATTTTTCCCCAATTCACTTTCTGAGAAAATCCATTTATTAATGTGTGTATGGTTATTTGCAGACATGACAAGATGGTCTTTCCAGGCAAGATGTGTGATATCTTACACAGTTAGAAGCAGTTTGGGATGGACTCTGAGTGTCAAAAACTGTATGGCAGATAGCTCTTTGTACCCAGTTATTATTGCTGGGCTGTGTAATACTTAAAAGACAAATCTAGTTGTGAAATACACTCTGCTTCAAAAAGAATAATGATGTGTAAATTATCCCAGGGTACTGAGCTCCAGGAATCTAAAACAGTTCCTGATAAGCAGAAATTCCTCTTTAGACAACTTCTAAAGAAATCCCCGTGTCTCTCCATAAAAGCTTCAAAGTAAATAATGGTAAAATTGACATTTTTTGCCTTGGGAGCTCTACTGTTGTCTCTTCCTAAATTCTTCAGCACCATAGTTTGCAATGACATGGTGTCCCCTCCAGGTACTCTCTTACTAATAGGTACTGAAAAAATATTGCCTTACAGGACAGTTCTATTACAAAAAGACATAGGGTTTTAATAACACATTTCTGACATCGGGACAACAGTAATACTTTGGCTTTTCCCTTGAGGTCTATCTAGGTAGCAAAACCAAAATTATAAAATATGGGGCGACCTATGCCCTACTCAGAAAAAAACCTCCCAAATATGAAAATGAGGAAGTGATAAAAATATTTTAGTGGATTTTAATATTGAAATTACCCTTGGCACCAGAGAAAGGTAAAAAATCAGTAGAATAATCCAATTTCACAAATCAAATTCTTGCAACTATTTTTGTCCCTTCTAGGGGAGAGGTTTAGGGGAAGAGATGCATCTCTTGGTATATTGTCTCTGGGAAACACCTCTATCACTTTCCTATAAAGATGTCAAGTCACTTAACCAGTCATGGTGCTGTGGAGACAAATTTATATAAACCCTTCACCCTAAAAAAACCTTTGCCTTAAAGGAATAACACATAAGAAATATGTAATCTTATAAACTCTCACCTCTGATTCATGTCTTCTGAGAATTTTAGGTTAATGAAGTTTACCTTTATCTTCTGCTGCTGATTTCATTTTAAAAAGGCTCCTGTTCTTTACTGTAGTAGATATAAACATTACCTATCCATAATGATTAAATCATCAACCTGTTCTGCTGTCTCAAGGCGAAGGCTTGAGCTTCTAGATCATGGATTAACAAGTTCTGTTTTAAAAGGTTGGGGTGTTTTTGTTTGGTTGGTTTTTGGTTTGTTTGGTTTTGGTGAGGTGTTTCTTTGTTTGTTTGTTTTGATTTGATTTGATGTTTGTTTTGTTTTGTGTGTTTTTGGTTTGTTTGTTTTGTTTTGTTTTGGGGTTTTGGTTTTTTTGTTTTGTTTTGTTTTTTTGTTGGTTTGCAGGATTTTATTTAGTTTCATCAGTTTTCTTCACAATGTAATCACCAAAAGCTGTCTCAGCACAACAAAGGGCAGGAGCACATTGCAGCATGGGAGGAGGAATGTGCATTGTGTGTGAGATGCAGGAATACTTTAAGCTTGAATTTGTCCTCAAGGTGAGTTTTCTTAGTACACTGAAAACTGTTTAATACAAATGTAATCACAGTGAAGGTAGTGATTCATTTAAGCATATAAAGTAGCTTAGCATGTGCATTACACTTCTGTCTTCTCAGAGTAGAAAAAATTTCCTATCCCAAGTTTGGAGGGATCAGCATGATGCCACCAAAGAGGTAATTAAACCTTGTTGCTTCAGGAAAGGCACTCTTTAGTGGCAATGGTCACCTGAGGAATTGCCACACTCATCCTTCTTCCCTGATTCCTCAGTGTCTGGCTGAGTTGTGCTGGCCCAACACCTTTCTGGCCGGGGTGCTCAGCAGATAGGGAACACACTTTGTTTAAAAAATCCTAACAAGACTTAAATAATGAAATTGTGTACATTTTAAATAACAGTAAGAGTGTTTTCTTAAAGCCAGGTATCCCATTTATCTCTTTCGCAGAACAGTTGCATAAACACTTCTGGGAGCAGAAGTAAGGAAAATGCTGAAGACTAAGATGGAAGGGTGGCAGAGGAATCAATGCTGACTCCAGGTATTGTATCCAAAGATTCAAAATAATGAACTGCAGTCTACAATAAAATACCAACAGAAAGCTCAGTGGGCTTTTACCTAGGTACATCCACATACAGGTGGCCTGTTTTCTTGCAGCTGGAAAATGAATTTGCTTTAACACCATGGAAATCTTTTAAGGTGCTTCTGTGTCATCCGAATGTTAAACATTTACACTATTTTCCAATCTGGATAAGTAAGCAGCAAGATAAAAATCCTATGATTTTCAAGGAGAGACATTTAGCTGAGAAATTATTATTCCTTTAGCTTAATAGTACTAATGAGCTCTGGTTTTTTTTAGTTGGTGGTGGGTTTTCTTGGGGTTGTTTTCTTTTTTTGGTTGGTTTTTTTTGTTGTCGTTGTTGTTTGTTTTTTTTTTTAATTAGTCTAGAGCATAATAACATGGATTAGCAATGCTACTGCACAGAGCTAAAGGTAGGAAAATTAAATCAGTGTGTCAAGTCTGTAATGCCATTTGATGCACAGTTGGCCTTGTCGTATCAGGAATGCAGGATCATTGTAATGACATTGCATAAAGTCTGTAATTATTTTTTAATTGATCTAAATGCTCAGGAACTTATCTATAAGTCTCCTCCCGTATCACAAGTTAATGCAGGATGTTATTTAAATTCCCCGTGTAGATTTCTGTGTGTGTTCCAGTACTTGAGCAGTGTACCTGTGATCATCTATTAGGCTGTAGCCTATGACTCTAATTAATGGCAACAGCAGTAGATTTATCAGGACTTTAAATAGTTTCAGGAAATCAGATGTCTGAATGTAAAATCAGAAATTTGAATGCAAAATCAGAAATTTGAATGCATGTCTTTAGCTTTGGATTATGAGTGGATACTCTCATGCTTGTTCTTTGTACACAGGCATTAGCAAGGATCAGTAGCAGCTTTTAAGAATAAAACCACAACTTGAATTCCTTCACATCGCTGGGAATCTTTCCTTGTGTCTTCTGAATTTTAATTCATTGTAAAATCAAACCTAACTTGCTGGTTCCTTTTACTTCTCTGAGCAGTTCTGTGGCAGATTACAGTTTACACAGATGAAAACCAGACTGTCTATGTGCACATAGAGCCTGCTTATTTGTATATGTATATACACATATATGTGCATATATGTAAATATTTATGGAAATGTACAAGTATGCTTACTTATGTTAATTCCACCATCATTTATTTAGTCAAATAGTCAAATTAATGTGAATTGGGATGGAAAAGCATTGGCAAGTACTAGGATTTGTAGGAATGTGTATCTGCACCACAGCTTAGAGCTGGGAAAATCCTGTCAGGTTATTCTAAGGAAACCTCCAGGCCCCCTGAACACAAAATGTGTAGTTTTAAATAGCACAGCATAGATTTGAAAGGGAAGCTGAAGGCAGCACTAGTCAGATCGTGCTGTTGTCATAGCAACAGACATTGAAATTCAAAATATGAAGTACAAAATGGGGGTGGGAGAAAAAGAAGGGTAGAGAAGAGAAAAATAGCAAGTAATAATGAAAATCTCTAAAAATAATATGAAAATAAGATTTTTTTAAATCAGCGATAGAATAACTATAATATCCTTATTCTGCTTAGTATAACTTGTATTTTTTCACCTTTTCCATAAAAAACTTGAAAATGCTTTGTAAATATTAACAATATACGCCTTCTAACATCCTGCAACGAAAGTATTGATGTAATTTATAGAAAGAAATACTGAGGCAGAGAGTGCTTTGCATAAGTAGAATACATATGACAGAGGAAAAAAAGAGAGTTCAGCTATTTGCTTAGTTCTGCATTCACATGTTCTTTGCTTCCCTGCTTTAACATGCCTCAGTTTTATGATGTTGTTATGTGGATACGCAATAGAAGAACCAGAGTAATTTTCATAAGAGTGGTAGCAACATTATTCTCTTTCTGACAAAAAAACTCTGGTGCTTTAATACACGTTTTGTATAGTCATGTAAAGGTTTATCAGTATTTCCTTACAATAATAGTGACAGAAAATAAGAAAAAAAAAGAGCAAAATGGTAAATGGCATTTTTTTCAAAGATGTTCAATAGTTTAGAAAAAGACACTCATTCATGCCTAACAGGGTACTGCAGCAAATCTAATCCAACAGGAACGAATTAATATGCTTTTGTTGGGGATCAAGGAAACATACGGCAGGTTAAAAGCCTGAGCTAACGCTTTTGTTGGGTTTTCTTTGAAAATTTATTATTTTATCTTTCACAGACATCTCTTTACAATCTTTACTTCTGAGTATATATCTGTATTAATCTTTCTGTATTCCTGACTTGTATTATTCCTGAATAATAGAATTCTTTAGTATATCCAGGAGTTTTTTATTAGTGTTGAGTTTGCAATGACTCCCATTTTACTTCAGCACTATGACGGAGTGATAATGAGGAACTTTCCATCTTTCTATTTCCCACATTTATTTCCCTTCCAGGCATGTTATTTAGCTTAGAGTCATTATTCTTGAAGTAATATAATGCTACAGTGTGTCTCCTAAGAATAACTTTGAGGTTTTTCAACATCACTCTTAGCAGTATGGAACAACAGATAACTTGCATATCACATCCAGGAATTTTAGGCAATGAACCATAAACAAAGAAACTAGATAAAGGTAGAAAAGAAGCATTAAAAATTATGAAAATATGCTGAATTATAGGCTTGTAATGTACCAGAGGAGTTGCACAAACAGAAGAACAAAGGGAAAAGAATTCTTGAAACCTATAGCTTACCTGAATAGGACAAGTGTTTTACTGTTTAAGAAGCAAACTCCTGGTATTTCTAGGGTCACAATGGTGGGTGAATAGGTCATGATAGACTGAAAATTCTATAGCAGTTGGAAAGCCAGAAAATATTGAAGCATGAGCTTACAGAAAATGAGTCATACTGAAACCATTTCTTCAGGTATTTTTACCAGACGGTTGCTATTGTTTCAGTTGTTTGGGCCATGAAGTACTTTGCCTGGTAGCTGTTGAGGAGTTGCACCATGGAACCTGGCATGTGTCCAGGTTCTTGCCAAGTTTCTTGGGAGGCACCTTTGCAATAAGGTCTGAGATAATGCTTCAATGCCACCACTGTCCAAACCAGCAGGTTTTAAGTACTGATGCTGATCACCTCTGGTCTAGCATGAAGACAAAATGTGTAGGAGTTAACATTAAGAGTTGCTGAGGGCAGAATGGAAACTTTCAACAATGTTTATGAGGGAAACCCTACTGCTGCATCATGAGGCTCAAAAAGATTCTAGCTTTCTAATGTTCTCCTCAGAGAAGAACTGAGGTGTGGCTGGATCCAAACCCAGGATCCACACCACCCACTCAAGAGTTCATGTTCAAAGATTTTTACAGGCATAATTGAAGCTTAGTACAGCTCTCTCCTGCAGAGTTAAGGATAGCAAGACAATGCAAAGAATTATTTATTTTAATTGATGATAAAAATGCTTAGACTAAGGGATCTTAATGAGAATTTGTTACTACACAGTTAGAAGATTGTTTTAATTACTAGTATAGTGCATGATTTATTGAAGCAATACAGAAGGAATGTTATTAAAGCCAGCAAAACAATTACTCAGCAGGGATTGGTGTTACCCATACTAACAATCAAGGGCAAATCTCTTTTGCTCAGCCTTTAGGGGCACCCCCATTCAAGGATGGAATCGCCACACTCTGAGAAGTGGTGTGTTAGAACTCCCTCCAAATAGAAAGAGCGGCTGGGCTTTTGTAGTACAAGGTGATTCACTGTCAGATGTCTCTGGGCGTGCAGCATCACCTCAGCAGCTTGAGATAAGTTATCAGTACTATGACTTGGTACCACTAGCAGCAACTTCACTTGCCAGATCCTCAACAGCACCAGCTGCAGTCAGGAAAAGTTGTTCTTCACATTTTCTCACACGTTTCACTTTGGGACTGATGAATCAGGCTGATTCTTCAACACCAAACACAGCATAAGGCCCCTTCCCCATCCAGTACTGATAACTTTTGAAAATAGGGTCAAGTTTGAGCTGTTTTACCTCCACTTAGGCAGAGCATCCTGCTACAGGAGCAAAAGGGAGAGGCTGGAAGGAAGTACATCTGCGGACTGACAGAATGTGTTGAGGGAAGAACACATCCATTTCCCTGATCCTTTTTGTCTCTTTTGGATACTTGCAGGAAGCAGCCTCTCCAATTTTGTACTCAGACAGTGGGCCCTGGGTCAGACTTGGGAGGAAAAGGGCAAAGGAAACACGTACTGGGCTGAGTGAAGGAATGTGTGCAGAACTGGAAGACTGGGAGAGGGAGGATCCTTTTACAAATAAATTTGCTAATTTGAATTTTAATGGCAAGTGCTGATAAACATTTAAAGTTTTTTGTACTCAATAATTGCACTTTCTATATAAAATTAACAATTTGATTTTCAAAATATTTTGCATATGTCTACACTACAGTGAGTCAAGGAACATCTCTTTTTCATCTTTATATAACAAATCTATGAAAACTTCAGGGGAAAAAAGCCAACCCTGTTACATAAAAAAGCGCACAGAATCCTTTCTTCCTCAAAAATCAAGTAGGTTCTCTGATAAAGTTTAAAAATTTCTGATCAGAAAACTAATGAGGAAAGGTTTTTCTACCCTAATATCATTGCCTATCGGTTTTCACAAAGCTAAAGGGTCTCAAGGCCAGCTAAACTACCAAACTGTAGACAAAAATCATACAACATCTTTCATAGGCACACGAGACTGACAAGATACCTGCCCCATAAAATAGCCTGTGTTTGGATATAGCTGAACAAAGACTGGCTCAGGTTGCTTGCACCAGCATCTGTCATAAAACACTCTAACTGATGACTTCTTACAGCGAATTCAGTATTAGCATATGAGATTATTATTGCAGATCTAACATCGTGGGAAATCTACAAATGTAAATTACATCTTGAACTCTCATTTTCTACTACAACTAAATAGCTTTTTCTTCCCTTCGGTACTATGCAAGTTTGTTTATAACTGCATATAGGTCGCAGTTTGCCTCAAGGTGCATAGAGATGAGGTAAAAAGGAGTGTGATTTTTTCTTATTTGATAAACAGGCAAATAAAGGAAATTATTGCTATAAGCTGTTTGGGAAAACAAGGTGTGAATGGCTTAAACAGAGGTAGAAAACTGAACACAGTGAAGTTTTATTATTACTCTTTTAAACACTTTGAACCTAAAAGAAGCCATGAATTGGAATATGACTACTCTGTGCACGTCTCCATTTTTAGGGTCTTTCCTAGATACCAATCACTACCAGCCTCTCAGGGAAAAAAAAGTAAAAAAAAAAGTATACTTATCTGTAAGTATAATCTAAACCATTAAGGGGCTCTTCAGTATCTGTGAAATGGATTGTGCAACCAGACTTTGTTATTGCCACTTCATTAAAATGATTTTTTTTTCATTTGCTTCGAGTATAATCTCTTATAAAAGACAATATAAAAAGCTTTAATATTCATGAGTTTTCCTGAAACCTATCAAGGTAGTGTCACAATAATAGCTTTCTCTCCCCTTTTTTTTTCCCTGGATCTTTTTTCTCCCTGTCTTTTATTTTTCTTTTTTCCTCCCTCTTTTTTTCCCCCTTTTTCTTTCCCTTCTGATTTTGCCCTTCATTTTTCCTTCCAGTTTTTCTTTCCCCCTTTTTGCTTTAATTCCCTTTTTTTTCCCCACCATTTTTTTCCTTTCTTTTTTTCCTGCCATTTTTTCCCATCCTTTTCCCTTTTTCCTTCCACCCCCCCTCTTCTTTTCCCTGTTTTCTTTTTCTTCCCCCTCTTTTTTCCTTTCTTCTCCTCTCCCACTTTTTAATTTTTGCTCCTTATATCCCCCCCCTTTTTTTCCCCTTCCACACCTAATTCTCTCTTTCACCCCCTTTCTTTTTTCACTTCTCGCTGCCTCTCTCTGGCGCTGAGCTCCCGAAGCATCAGGGACCCCTCTCCTTGTCCATCTGTCCTTGTCCACCTGTCAGGCGGCAGCCGCGGCGCCCGGGAGCTGCTCTGGGCATCCCGGCCCGCCGAGCCCCGCACAGCGCCGACACGGGGGGCTGTCCCCATGTCTGTCCCCAGGGGTGTCCCCATGTCCATCCCCATGTCCATCCCCCGGTCTGTCCCCATGTCTGTCCCCATGTCCATCCCCATGTCCATCCCCATGTCTGTCCCCAGGGCTGTCCCCATGTCTGTCCCCATGTCCATCCCCCGGTCTGTCCCGGCTCGAGGCGGGGGGAGGGGGCGGGGCTTGTTGCCGGGAGACGGAGGCGCGCGGGAGGCGTTGGCGCGACGCGCGTCCCCCCGCCCCCCCCGGCGCGGCGCGTCAGCGGGAGGCGGACCGCGCTGCCATTGGCCGGCGGGGCGGCGGGCGGCGCCGCGGGGATTGGCCGGCGCGGGGTCACGCGGGGCGGGGCGGGGCCGGTGACGCGCGCGGCGGCGGAGGGGGCTCGGCTTGTCAGGTAGGGACGGTCCGCGCGCGCCGCCCGCGCCCCCGCCGCGCCCGCGCCCGGTCCGGCCGCCCTTCCCCCGTCGGCCCTGCCCCGCCCCGGCACCCCCGGGAACACCGGGAACACCGGGAGCGCCGGGAACACCGGGCGGCACCGGGGCGCGGGCGGGCCCCGCGCCGGCTCTACCTGCGGGCGGGCGGGCGGGCGGGCGGAGCGGGGCGGGGCGGGCCCCGGCGGCGCTGGCGGGTCGCTCCGGCGGGGCGGCGGCGGCGGCCGCATCCGGTGGCGTCCCGGCGGCGTCCCGCGGGGAGGTGTCCCAGGCGCCGCTCGCCCGGCGGCGGCTCCGCCCCGGCGGGGCAGGGACAGGGACAGGGACAGCGCGGGGCCCGCCCCGCCCGGGTCCGCCGCCGCGGGGGGAGGCGGGGGCGGGTTCGGCCCCGGTCCGGCGGTGCTGGGCCCCGGTTCGGCGGTGCAGGGCCCGGTCCGGCGGTGCAGGGCCCCGGTGCGGCGGGGCCGGGCGTGTCTGCACCCCTGCCGTGCTCCGGCCGGCCTGGAAGTGTTGGGAGTAACGGGAGGACCCGCCGGCCGTGTCCAGGAGCTGCGGTGGTGACCGTCCCTGCTCCCAGTCACTCCCGCAGTCCGGGACAGCCCGTTTGGGCTCTGGAGTTCTGTCCCCCCCGCGCTGCACCCGAGCCCGGCACAGCACAGCGGCTCCCGGGGCTTGGGCACTGCCCATGGTGGGGCCTGCTGCCCTGGCGCTTTCCCTGTGCCTTGAAATGCTTTGTGTGTTCGGGATTTTGGTGTCCGCACGGGCCCTGAACGCTCATCTTTGGTGTTCGAGAATGGATTGCACAGAAGGGCATTAAACATCCATTTTCACGCTGGAGTATGTTTCTGTTTGGTTGGACTTTACGTGAGCATACACCCCTGAAGTGACACGTCCAGTGTGAACACCAAGGGTTTTCTATAACGTTTAAAACAATCCGGCTCATTTTCTCTGTGCAGGAGGGCGTCACTGCTTTTCAACTACATCTTCACAACTTTTCCCGGCTTTGAGAGAGACCTGCTCAAAGTGCCTTTGCTCTATTGTACTGTAAATTTCTCCAAGAAGTTGTGGTGTGAAAAAAAACCGGAGTGATGCGTGAAATTTCTTGACCAAAAAAAAAATTATTGGATAGTAAAATAAATTTATTAAAGTGAGTTAATTTTACGTGCTAAATTATACCGAACAGCGAGATTGCTTCTACAGTGCATTTTATGTAAGTGCTAGGAAGTGAGACATTCACACATCATCTGCTCATAGTCAAAGCAAATTGCAAATGATGGACACATTGTAAATTGAGTTAGAGTAATTATTATTGTTGGTGAGACAATAACAGTGTCGTTGTCTCCTCCTGTTGTATGTTTGCTCATTTTATAAGTATCTCCTAATGTGTTGACAGAAATTGTCAGTACAGTTAGAACTTTAAAATACACACGTATGGAATGTTAACCCCAATAAAGTTGGGCTTTGAAGATATATTCTTTGAGGGAGAAGATCAAGTCTTGTAGGTACAAGGTCCCTTACTAGCTGAGCAAAAGCTGTTATCCATCACATTACCTGATTTTCTACAACTGTAACTTCATGTCACAGCTGAGTCCTTTATCCTTCCTCAGTTGGTATTTGGCTTGCCAGTGTATAAAATGATTATGTAGAAATAATTCTGACACTCGAAAGCAAGATGGGCTGGAGAAGGTGATGAGTAATACAGAGAATAGAAATTTTCGGTTCCTCTGAAGTTGTTTGATAGGGCTCGAAGATTATCTTAAAAAGATGAAAGGATGTATCAGTGTGGGCACAGGATGTCAGGCCAATTTCAATATCAAAGAACTTCAGTGATGCAGAGGAGAGATGGGCCTTTTTTAGCAGAGGAGGAGAGGTGACATTTGCTTTATTAGGTAAGAGATATTTAACTGAGAGCATGAAAGGGAAGTAAGGCTTGGCTACAGGAGGTGCACCACACTTAGGTTACACGGGATGTATTTCCATACTTAAAATGTTCCGAGTTCAGTGTCCTTCTTCCTGCCGTGGAGAGCAGAGGTGCTTTGGTGTTACAAAAAGTTATGTCGGATGCGAGAGTGGAACATCTGGTGGCCTGTTCTTTATCCATGGGAACCCCCCTGTCCCTGCCCGGTGCCTGTGGTCGGTGTTCCCTGGGCTGGGAAGCAGCAGGGTGAGGGAAGGTGTTTGCCATGTCAGGCTGAAGGCGGAGAGAGCTGGCAGCAGGACCGGAATTGCTCCATACAAGGAGATGGGCTAGGAGCATGAGGTCATCACTTCGCAGGGAGGAGTTTTTTTTTGCAGTGTGTGGGAAGTAGGTCTAGGAAAAGATTTTTGTGCTGGCGGGGAGGAGAAGCAAGGCTGTAAGAGAAGAGAAGAAAGCCTAAATGCATTCCAGTGGGAAGTAAACTGCATATATGCTCCTATTCTAAGATAAAACTGCCCACTTAGTCCTGGCCTAATTGTATTGTTGATGTATTTGCCTTGTGAAAATGGATTTCAGAAATTTAGTGGAGAGCCTTATTCTACAAAAGCGATAGTCTTGGGATTGTTGAATATTCACCTTTTTTTTAGGGAGTTAAAGGATTTAAAATTTGGTGCCTGAAAATATGCAGAAAGTTTCTCCTGTTTAATATTTGTGTCAGGTAAATGTAGTATTTCTTTGGAAAGGTCTATTTTGGAAACTTTCTCAGTAGTGAAACAGTGAAATTCATAGCTTTGTTTCCAGGGTTTGAGAGAAGATAGTTACTTCTCATTTTAAGAGCTATGTGTATGGTCTCATACAGTACATAGAAAGTTTTGGTGAGGATTCTTGAAAGCCAGCAAGAGTTCTTCAAAAATGGCTTTTATTTTTGTGTTTGGGGTTATAATTTTTCTTCTTGTCAGACAGCTTCATTGGATGGAAGAGTTTGATTGCTGTCAGTTTGTAGCATGAAATCATATTTGTGACCATTACTTTAATTCTTTTCTATTTTCTCCTGCAAGTTTAAATGCAGAGCTCAGAGTTTGGTGTAAGGACTCTGAAATAACAGGAAATTTTTTAATGTCTGTGTGTTTCCCTGATGATAATAAAAATAAATTCCCAATAATTTAGGGCTTAATGCTGCTTTTAATCTGAGTGAGTGAACTGTACCTCGTGACATCATGCTACTTTGAATTTCAGGTTGCTGTTTGCTCTATAGTAACCAAGTTCCCTTGCATTACTGCCTTTTATACTTGGGAGAAAATGCCAGGTGCTTTAACCACATGCAATTTCAGACTTTCTTCTTCATATCTGGGTTTCTTACTAACCTGCTTACAGTACTCAGATGTGTGTCATAGCAGTTTGTAGAGACAACTCTCTATACTCATAACTTTACTGCAGTTCAGTAGCTGATTTCTGTCCCCATGTACGGGTTTGACAGAATTACTGGTCTGTGCTAGTCGGCCCTTTAGAATCTTGTTTATGCTGTGGGCTTGCACTTTGAGGAAAAAAGGTATTTTGTTAGGATTTCTGATGTGGCTGCTCTTATTTTCTGCTGAGGGGACAGTTACTACTCGGACCAAATAATTCCTTCAGGTTGTTGGCAGGGTGAATATGGAGTAACAGCACTAATTGCATACTGTGAGAGCTTTCTATGATGTGGCTCTCTAGTGAGACAAACACATGAAACTGTCAGCTATTGAGGGGGAAATAGAACAGCCATGTGTATACTGTTAATCTGTCCTTTAGGTATGCTGTACAATATTGCCTGCAAAATACTATAGTCCACCTGCTAGCCTCTCTTATTACGAGCTAGTAAGAAAATACTTAATGAAGAAGTACTTAATGGTTCTCATGTGTTTGGCATTTTTCTGTATAGCATTCAAATCTTGGTCTGAAGACAGGTAGCTGTCTTGCAATTGTCATTACTTGATCTTAAGTGTCTCACAACTTTTTTTTTTCATACTGTGATTCTGTAAGTGATTTATTTCAACGTGAGGAACTGAAACATTAAGAAATTAAGCTTAAGCATGAAATTAAATTACCATTATTACGACCTAATGAAAAACTAGTTATCTTGTAAGTAGTGGCAACTTGTGAAAAGTTTGTCAGTTGTTGCATATTAGGTAAGTACTCTTTGCCAGAGGCAGAAATTAAATCCAGAGCAGTGTTAAAATGCATTAATCATGAGCCATTTTGTTCCCTGAAATTGCCTGTTTAGTAAATGGGAGACACACAGTTACAGCAATGAGCCTGATAAGAGTTGTGAAGATAAGCCCCTCTGACAGAGTGCTGAATCATACACAGAGCACTCCATCCTGTCTAATAAACGAGTTGGGCATTTCTGGAGAAAAGTGCTGTGAAAGTAATACACAATCACATAGTGCGTATTCCAAAGATGGTGGAATTTGGGTTTGCATCCTCATTTTGTCAGTCTCTTAATTTTGTACTTGGTTTGTCAGCTTTTCTGCTTTTTGCCAGTTCTGTTTATGCCTAACTTTTTGCTTTAGAAAATTTGGAAAATCCTATTCCCTACATTGACAGCCTATTGTAGCTTATATTGTCTGTCATGATATTTGTAAAGTTTGCTGTATGAATTGTGAGTGGCAGTTATAAGTTGTTTTCTCTCTTAATAGAGAGCTGGAAAGGACATGGATTTAATGACTATTTTAATATGACAGGAATTATTTTATTGAATATTTGGTGCTTTAATACTCAGACAAATAACCTATTAATAATTGCTCAGCAGGTGGAGATTGTTAGCTACTACATTCATAAATCACAAAATTCACCTTTGGTAAACCTATAAGCAAGTAGGAGTAGCATCATAAGATAAATCCTGAGTATTGAATGCTTAAAGCTTGTTTTATCTGCTGTTAGCTTGTATAAATTTGATAAAATATGATCGCTGTACTGTATTGATATTGTGTCTACTCAAGTACAGCTTTTTAGAATTATGCTAAAGCTTCTTTTCTATGTTTGGTGTGTCTTTCAGATAGCATCTGACTTCCTAGTTGTGGCTTCTGCTTTGAAATGTTCATGAGTGTAAAATAATAACCCACAACATTTGTACTCTAAGTTTCAGGAAGTACAGATAAGGGGTACATTCAGGCAAAGTGGTTAAGTTCAAAAATGTGATAGCTTAAGCATTGTAAAAATGGTATTTTTAAAACCATCAGCAAAATGTGAGAATTGCGGTGTTAAGAAAGATCATACAACTTTGCAGCAGCTTTTTACTGGTTAAAAAATAGAAAACATGGAATCAGAAAAACACATCCTTGTTTATTTTAGGTGTATTTGTTGTATGTCAGTGCTGTGAATGCTGTGTTTCCTCCCAGCTTTTCTGAAATTTCCATGATATGGTCGATAAACTGAAGTTCATCAGATAAAAGGAAATGCCTAATTTGCCAAATACAGAAAAAATGTTGGCAGTTGAAGTGCGCATCTGAAAAATCAATTCGTTCTAAAGAGTCTGTAGCAAAGACAGAGGAAAGCTATATAATACTCAGTTCTGCCTTTTGGATTAGGTGATTTTGGAGTGCAAAATCTCTCATCAGTGAATGTATTTAATAAATTCGAAGCTACTATTTTAATAAATTTAATTGGCATCCAGATAATCTGATTTATCTAAATGATTTTTTTTTTTTTTAATATGAGTAGGTAGTTATATGCCATTCTTACTGAGGTCACAATCTCAGTTCGAGTCAGTTCTTGTGTTCCTTCACGGTCTCTTAGTTTTCCATGCTGCATGCCTTCTAGCTCTGCTTCTCTGGAGCCAGGTTGTACTTTCTGAAAGGAGAGCAGCCCATAGCTAGAGGGAGTTTTCTCTGGGCTCTGCTTCAGCCCCAATGTGGAAATTCATTGCAGCAGATGTGAACCCTTTGCGGAACAGTCTTCAGGAAGTATCCAGTCCCCGTATGCCATGTGTCCCAAGGCTTCCTGTTTCCAGGAAGCTTGCAGTGCATACCCTGTGCAAAAATCAGTCCAATGGGCTGTGATACGGTGATTTCTTGTGCTCTAGTATTTCATCACCAAAGTCACCCCATCCAGGCTTGGGGAATTTAAGTGGGGATGTAGGGATTAGCAGTGTGGATGTGGTCAGTCTGCTTGTGAGGGGGGGAGCTGCCATTTCCAAAGATAAGCAGATGATTGTCAACATTTGATCATTACCATAGCATGGCTTCTGTCCTCTACAGAATTTTTCTCAGATTAAGTTGGGATTTCAGGTTTAGAGATGCAGTCAAATTCCCTTTAGCTGTCTCAGAGTACAGTAAGGCAAGAATTCTGAGGAAGCTAAATAACCCTTTCTTACAGTAAAACGTTATTGTCATCTCTAACTTGTTTCTGAATGATGCCATGTTATGCCAAGCATATTGTCCTTTTAAATGAAAGATTGGCTGCCTGATATAATTTCTGGAAAAAACAGTTTTGGGAGGCAGAAGGAAAGACTGGATATGAAATAATAAGCTACTGCAATAAAGTTCAGATAGGCTGAATCGTATATATGCAAATAAATTTCATGTGAAGGGTCTAAGCATGCACGTGCACTTCAGGACCACTTGTCCAGACACCTGGAAGATTAAACCTCTAGCACTTTTACCTGTTTGTAATAGCATCCATTACTTAAAGCATATAAATAGCATCCATTACTTAACATTTTCAAATGAGAATACCATCCTTCTTTATAACTTAGGTGTTCTTTATAACTAGGATGGCTAATGAGACCAAAACAAAAATTGACTGGAACTCAGAAAAGAATAGGTAGGTTTCATCATGTATTTTGGTATTTATTTGTAGAATGTGTGTATTAAAATTTGTTATACACTTAAAGCATGTACAAAGAAACAAATGCATAGTTCAGTCGTCTGCATTTCTGGTGAGAGTAACTATATCCCATTTAACACAGAGTTACCACGATATCTTTTAGGATATGGAGCGTGGGAAGGAGCAGTCATTCAGCTCAGGAACAGCAAACAAAGGCTTGGGGCAACACCTTTCACTGAACCACATGATATGTTATATTTCCTGCAGTGCAACAACCTGGAATATTGGCAGTTGGGAAGAGAGAGAACTCTCTCATGGACCTGTGGTCCTCGTGGCCAGTATTTTCTGTACAAAATGCTGTGTAATCAAGCTACATTAAGTGTGGTACAATGATGCCAAGTAAATAAGTGACCTCGAGAAGACTGAATGAACAGTGAGTTAACTAAGTAGAGGATGTAATGAACCAGAAGGATGTAATTAGTTTAATGAAGGAGGAAAGAAGAAGAAACATCTGATTGCTCTTTCAGTTTCTTTCCAAAGAGCATTAAGTACTGGGAACTAGATAATGTTTCTTCTGGGGAGACCACTATTGTCATATATTACAGACCAATGGCAGATTTGTTATCTAATTGCTTTGTCTGAAGTGAGGCATTCTGGCTGATATTGGGCCATAGGAAGAAATTAAATGCTTCTAGACGTTTTAAAGTATTTCACATCCTGTGGATTTATCTTTTTCTAGGGCTGTTCTTAAATCTTGAGAGCTAAGACAGTGCTGCTGGGAGAAGCTTCTAGTAGTGTGCTGGGTTTCTAAGTTGAAATGTACAAAATGGCAGCAGCCAGATGAATTTTGGGACTTGAAGTCTTCAGAAGGAGTTATAGGTGTAGCTTTGTGATGATGAGAGACCCTCAGTAGGAGTATTCTTCAATCCTTTTCCCCTGAAGAAATGCTTACGTAGGCAGCCTTGGGACTGAGAGTTTCCGTGTGGGTTTTATGTGTGTGTTAATCCCAACTTGCCATATATTCATCTTGAGATAGATGGATCTCAAGATGTGAAATGCTGCTTTCAGAGATTTGGGGTATTTTTTCAAATAAGGAAGACTGCTTCCTACCTTCAGACTAAAGAATTTAGTATCTAATTGAAATCTAAATATCTAAGAGAGATCAGCAAATAAATAAATTAAGGGTGCTTAGACTAACTCTTTAGTCAAGATGGTTACTACAAGTACTTTTTAATTTCAATGTTGAGTTTTTCTAGAAGTTGTTTCTACCTTCATTAGTCATCTAAGACAAGAAACCCCTTGGAAATGCAATAGTTTAATTTTCTTAAGTTACTCTTTTTTGCTCAGAAGTTTCTTTAGCACACTATATAATACACACTTTAGGTGAGCTTGAGTCACTGATGTATTTTTTATTCTGTTTTCAATTTGTGGCAAATTTTTGGATATTTGAACATTATGTATTTCTTCATAATTCTGGAACAGTCCTTCTGTAGCTGATAGAGTTGGCTAACGGGGCTGGAGGTGCACAGTACCTGCCTGCAATAGTCACTTTTAGCAGCCTTATCTTTCTCAATTCATTTTTCTTTTAGGATCTAGTGTGGAGATACATGCTGCAACACTACAGAATTCAGAGTTCAGTGAAAATATGTTGGTCAGGAGCTCTACTGAGGCCGTGCTTTTCTTTGCCTTTCCTTGAGTCCTGGAGCTGAATTTAGGGAAAGTGTAATTCTTGGAAAAATAGAGGAGGGAAAGTGTTGTTTTTTTTTTTTTTTTTTTTTTTTTTTTTTTTTTTTTTTTTTTTTTTTTTTTTTTTTTTTTTTGTTTTTTTTTTGTAAACACATGAAAGGTATTGAGAAATTAGGTGTGTTTGCCTTTGAAAGTAAAAGAAGGAGGTATGACTTATTTTGTCACTTTTTCAGAGTTAACAAGGCAACAGAAGAGTCTTGAAGCATTAGTGACAGAATGTGACTTCTTTCAGCTAGACTAGCTCTTTTCCTCCTAACCTGTGTCTACCTTCACCTTGTTTTTCTGACTGGTGAGATTCAGTCTTGTTATTTAGCTTTGACTGCGAAGTTGAAACTTCTACAGGGTGGAAACAAAACTGTTTGAGTAACTGCACCTAAAAAGCACTGCATGGTTCACTACCAGATGTCAGCTCTACTCTTTGCCCATTTCACAGGTGGCCTGAGATGATAAAGAACATGCTGAGAAAGTTACCAGGCCATGGGAAGTAGCAAACAGCTGAAGGAGACTGAGATTACTGTTTAGAATAGTCTTGGCAAATGGGAGATGTCATCTGGAACAAAGCAGGGATCAGTGAGTATGAAAGCTCACTGGCTGTCTGGACAGAATGGATGTGTGGTGGGGGAGAATGAAGTTCTGTGGAAAAAGAACGTGAATTTTTGGATAATGAACAAATAAGTATATATTATCAAGTTGTTAGGAAGGGGATAAGCACTTGGACAAGGAGGTTGAAAGTAACTTCAAGTAACCTCTCTGTTCTTGTCAGAGTTGGTTGGTCCTACAGTACCCCACTGTTTCAGCTTCTGACTTCTTGTGTGAGATGGAGGCCAATTGCAGGGGTTTTAGAGGATAGCAGTGGTTTAGAAAATGGTTTAAAATGAAAGATTGAAAAAATTAGAATTGTGTCTTGTGATTCAAGGGAGAGAAGCTGGGAGCCTTGTTTTTGGGCTTTTATCTGTTTTGTCTTTTTTTTTTTTTTTTTTTGGACTGCTGATAAGTGTAAATCCTATTCTTCAATGGAGCCATTTGCATTTATTTTTAATAACATCACAGCTGCAGGAACTGCTAAGGAAAAATGTCTTCCTACAGGTGCAGAGATGGGAGTGTACTTTTTGAGGATATTTGTATATGACCAAGTAAAATCCATGTAGCTCAGTACTTGCTACTCTCAGATAAGAAGGGGCTGTTGGCACAAATGTAGAGTAATAGTTCCTGTTCTGCTTCTACAGTTTAGAGATATCTTGAGATGGAACTCATGCTGTTCTACAGGTCTGTTTTTTAAATTAATTTTTATAATAATTTTGTACTTCTTTGTTTCATGGTCTCAGAAATGTCTTTAGGCATTGAATTATCTCATTTAATTATTTACTGGGCAAATAAGGATGTAAGAGCAACTTCTTAAAAATTTCATTTGGTGTTCTCAAGTTCTTCTGGAAAACACTTCAGGCATCTGATGTACCATATCACTTTGTGCTATAACTTTTTTTTTTTATTTTGGTGTACTTTGATCTTACACCTGTCATTCTTAACTGCTTTGTGAGCTAAAAATTCTCTTTTCTCTGTGTGTAAGCTGCTCCATGCTATGATCAATATTATCTATGTCTTTTTCGGTCCTTTATGTTTTTCATGAGCTGGAAGAACTTGAACATAGAGCATTGCCACTAATGTATCAGTAGCATATAAACATGTTATGTTTTCCCTTCCCTTCATTAAAAAATAGTCTGGTGTTCTGGATGGTTTCTAACCTGACTGTTTGAAAGCACTGAATGCTACAACTTTTTCTGGTACTGTTATTAAATAGCTCCTACCAGTATATTATGTTGCATTTATTGGCATGTGAGTTAATCTGCTGTTTTCTGTGCTTGCTGCTTCGTTTTCTGAGGTTTTGTGGGTTTTGTAATGATCTGTAGGTTTTGATTAATCACAATAATTTTGTATAAAGTGCAGATGCTCTGTAATGACATAGGCAGGTAACCATTCTGAAGAGTAGCCCAAGTGCTGGCACAGATTATGGTGAGGCATTTGAGCTCTCTCCCCTGTCAATCTTTGTCTTTTAAGTCTTACCCTGCAAGGTCTTCATTTCTCTAGTAGCTTCCGATCAGACATCATCAGACACGTCCTACTTCCAGCACCTTTTCCCACAGGATCCTTGATGCTTTCACAGAACTCTTTAAGTTGTGAAACATGATTTTGCTCTACAAAAGCTGATTTTTTTTTTTTTTTTTTTTTTTTTTTTTTTCTTTCTTTCTTTTAAATTATTCTAGATTCTTAGGCATGGTTTTAACCACGTAGCTTGTGCAGTATCAGAGTCAGCCTGTGTTGTGCTTCTTCTGCTTGCCTTGTCACATCTGAAAGAAGTTTGATTTATTTTCCACTCTTGATTCTTCTTTGCTTGGCTCACCTTAAGCCTAAGTTTTTGTGGAATCAATAATTTGGAAATTTGATAGCTGATGCTTCAATGCTTTGGCTCAATAGCATCTGACTCTGGTGAATGCTTACTGTTAATTTGATGTTTTTAATTGCTTCTTGGATGCCTAATTTTTAGAAAATGCATTATATGTTATAAATTTAAAGAGTATCTGATTTGGGGATTGGCCTTAACTGTCTGGGTAGTAATTTCAGAAAACAACAGGTCATCTAGTTTTTTTGTTCTGTCTTTAATTTATAAATTTGTCTTTTATATCTTCGTTAGCTAGTGGATTATTGCATTGAGGTAGCAAGATGTTTGTAACTATCAGATTCTGATATGTTTGAGCTCAGAAATAGCAGTAGGAGTTTTGTGAGATTTTATTGCCCTCTGACAGATGGCTGTGCAATTCACTGGAAAGCGTTTATTATGCTTCCGTGTACTAGCTGGTGTTTGCCTATCAGTTAGACCCATATTGGACTTGCATTGCTAGGTTTAAGTTCTGCTAATGACCTGTGTGTAGATGACAAAGATGCACATAGGTAAAAGTCAATAATAACTGAAATTCTAAAGAAAAGTTGGGCTTGCATTTAATTTTCACACTAACAAACAAAATTCTGCTCTCTAAAATATGTGGTTCTTTAAAAAGAAAAAAAAAAGAGTATGTTCATTGTTTGTGTTCAGGGAGCAGAAGATAGAATGTTTTTGTGTTGAAGTGGCTCCAGTCTGTTGTTTCATTTGATAAATGGAAGTTTTTAAGGGCTTCATTTTACCACATGCGATTCTTAACATCTGCTTGGAACCCGAATGTGCCCAGGTGCTGGTGGTGATGTTTGTTCCACCTTCATGAGTCCCATTTGAATGGGGATTAGGACTTGTGTTCCTGTCCAGTGACAGTCTGGTCTTTCCACCCAGTTTGTATTTGTGTTAGAAAGACTGGAGCCAAATTTACACTGATGTTTTGCTTCTGCTTGTACTTTTTGCTAGTGGAGAATTTCCTTTGGGCTTTGCAACTTCGGAACAAATGATTTTATGTCTGTTTTTTAGAAATGTGATGAATTTTATAATGCTTGTAACCTCCTGTGGTTTTTTTCCCCTTTCATATCTGCTTGCATAGCTACTGTTCCTTTGCAGTGCCTGAATCCTAGCATCACTTAGTCTTGTCTATTTTTGGTCATGGAGAATAGAAGTTTTGTATTTATATTAGGCAGTTCTTTGTTTCTCGAATGTCACTAAGTAACCAGAAAGGAATACTAAATAATGCCTGCTTGAATATGAACTAAGAGAGTCCCTTTGTAAGATTTTGTAAATGTGTCTGTGATCAGTGCTTTGTTTTAAATAACAGAGATTTGGAAAATAGTTTTGCTTTCTTCACCCCTACATAGTGTCTTTCTTTCAGTTTTGCTTTATGTGCTTTTTCCTATGAGGGCATTGCTAAACTGTTATGGAATGTCTCATCTGAAGCTGACATTCTACCGTGAGATTGGGAGTCAATGCTTATCGTGGGTCCACATGTAGAGATTATACAGTATACCTTGCACTTCCAAGCTGAGTGCAAGCTTGTTTCTTACCATTTTTAAAATTCAGTGATTTTTTTTTCTTAACATAAACCCTCAAAACCCTTCTGTATCAGTTTGCTTCACCTAAATTGCAGTCCAGAGTTAAAACTTGAAATTTTGGTCCTGCTAGTCATCCTAACTTCCTGATCTCTTACTTTTCTAGGTGTCAGAGTAGTTAGAGCCAGGTAGAAATTTATGTGTCTTGAGTGGTTCCTTTCTCTTGATACCACTTGTTTTCTTCCACTTTTATGAAAATACCACTACGAACTTGTTTCATATAACAAACTTTGGCCTTCCATGCTTTCATTTTCCTTGTTAATGGGTTTCTGTTTTCGTTTTACCAAGTGCAATTTTTCAGCTACAATGCACTTCTCATAAAAAATTCCAAGAACTTAAAAAAAAAATCTTCTCTTAGATATGTAGAAGCAAAATTATTTCTTCACTCAAAATTATGTGTATGAAGTGGTAGCATACTAGTAGTAGCAGTCATTTGAGAAATCTGCTCTTTTCTTTTAGTTGAACTGTCTCTTTTTTTTAAATAAAAGCACTGGCTTCTGGTAATAATCTGAAAATGCACAGGGCAACTTACCTAAGTTTGAGTTTTGTAATGTATTTGAAAATGCCGGGAATAGTAAAAAGAAGTTTTATATGTTTTTCTTTCACAGAGCCCCCAGAAAAGAAAAAAAAGTGTATTTCAGTAGGTGAAGTAGCTGCTGACATAGGAAAACTGTACTAAAGGACATTTCTGAAGGTAAACTTTTAAGGTATGTGAGCTAAATTATGCTTTGCAGAAAAGCCTTCCTGAAAATTAGCTGCCTGCTTTGCTTTGAGTGGATCTGTATTTCAAATCTGCTTTGAAATAATCAGGGTAACTTGTGTTACTGCTTCAGATGATTATTGTTAGCAAAAGCTCTGCAGGAGGATTAGTTTTACTAGTTCATGTTGTCTACATCATATCTGTGCATACAAAGATGGTCTTATGAATATGTGATTAGTGTAAACAAATGGCAGGTAGTGCATGTGTTTTGTGTTTCGTGGTCTTGTGCATTCCAGGAATAGATCCTACACTAGCATAAATGTGGATTTTTTGACTGTCTAATTTTTGTTCAAGGTGTGGATGGAGCGCTAAGAATGATTTATTTCATTATTTTAATGGAATTTAACTACTGATAGCCTCACATTGAGAAGGACTGTCTAAGATATTGATAATCTATTGTAAAAATTCTTTTAGTTCAGCACAGAAGTCTTGATTTTGAGGGTTTGTCTCCTGAATCCACATCCTCTTTCTTTACTGATTTTGACATATTTTTAATGTTTGTGGAAAATGTTTGCAAAATAAAATACATTCTGTATTCTCTATGATTTGGAGCACACACAGATTTAGGAGCAGTCTAAATGCATAGTATATGAAGATTGAAAGAATCCAGATCTGTGATGTGCTTTCCTATCCCAAATTTAACTGGGGGCCAGGTGTGCTTTCTGGGTTTGTAGTTTTTTAGTTGCCTACCTTGGTAGGCAGCTAAACTTGGTTCACTGGTTCTGTGAAACCACAAGTTCCAGCTGATACATGTACATCCATCATTATTTTAAGATTATCATTCACAACCTTAGATATAATTGATGGTGATATGCAGTAGAAGGCACCAATTGTTACAAGTGTAGGAGAGCATTTTGTGCAAGTGTTGCATTGTACATTCTCTGTTCTCCTTGCTCATTTCATTTCAGTCAGTGTCAGACACAGGACCTTTGGTCTGACACAGCATGGCCACTTTCATGTGTCAGACAGATTGCAATCTTTAAATTAAATGTACATTGGTTATGGAGACTACTTTCTTCAGAGTTGCTGCTGGAATCCATGAGGATGACTAACTGGAATACTGGCTTTGTTTCCTGAGGGGAGTGTTACAATATTGAAGGATTATGTGACTAGCATTGAAGTTTCTCACTGTTAGGCTGACAAAATTTAACGTTGATTTGTTTTGAATCTGACTGCAATCGCTGTTTTGGTGGTGGAGAGGAATTTTAAATTGTCTTTGGCAACTCTGCTTAAATTTAGAACAGTTTGAGATCTGGTTGCTCATTCACACTATTTTATTAAATGTACATTCAATGTGTACTTCCTGTGAAGATTAGTTAAATTTTGAGCATAATGCTATAAAGAAAGTAAGTCCTACTTTCTTGGAATTGACTGTGAGGCATATTTTACTCATAAGCTTAACAAATATTTTTGACTAATGTACAGTAGGTTTTTTTAGCTATCTATATCTGTGCTTATGTGTCTATACCAATCTTGTATTTCAAAATAAACAAAAAAATAGCTGAAACTAATTTGTCTTATTTGGTGGTAGTGGTGTTTTATTGCTTTTACAAAACACGCTAGAATTCTGTTTGAAACTTCACTGGCATGTCAAATTTTGCAATCTTTGTTCATGTGTCGAAAAAGAGATAAACCTCATGGGTATTTAACAGATGCAGACAAAATCTCTTCACATTAAGAGTAAAGCAATTCCTGGAGGTTTTCTTTCTGTATGAATTTAGCATATCATGTTTGTTATTATCACTTCTCCATCTAGCTTGTTTGAAAACATTTCCCATCTCTGTATTTTCCCTTAAGATAAAATACTCTCCCATGCTTTTTTGAGAATTTTTTTCCCTCCAGAATAGCTCTTATACTCTATTTTGAGCATCAGAGAAGAAAGTATGTTGGTATCTCAAACTCCCCTTATCTCATACCAGTTTCACATTAAATCTTTTCTGGGTTCAGATTTTTGCTATTTTTTCTGATTTCTCAATTTTGCCAGTAGTCTCTGTGATTGCAAAATCTTTCTGGAAATCTTTGTATTTTAATGTATGGTAATGCCAAAAATATGGGAATATTAATATTCTATAGTACAGTAGCTGTGAACATGGGGAAGCACAAGGAGGATCACACCATGAATAGCACCCCAGCTAGTTTGCTGTTCTTAAACACCTTCTGGTGCCATGGTTGAAGACACAGGGCTGATCTAAATGCATCACTGTGCCCAGGTGTTTGCTGTAGGTGCCTTCTGACTGAAATACTCTGACCCCGTAGGGCACCTCTCATCTCATCTGTGGTCACTGGCAAGGGAGAAACAAAAATTGGGAAAATACCTCCCTGTATTGGAGCCAGATATTGTCTTTTTGAGCACTGTCCTTTTAAAATGCATTTGTGTTTTTTAAGAGTATTTGAAAATCAGATTGTGTGTTCATGTGTTTGGTAAATCTGTATATCCAGGCATCTAATAGTGGAATTGGAAAAAAAATGATGACTGCTTCATGAAGAGCAACTTAGTAGGCTGGAGTGAGGTATTGCTGGGTCTTTTCTTCTATTGATTTTTGTAATCCTGTGGCTCCTTTGTAAGTCACTAGAAGCAGACTGAAATATGACATACTAAGAATATTTCCTCCTTCCCATGCCATACTGCCTCTCAGTAGAAAACAGAGGCTCGGGTAAAAGCAAGCAAGCCCTTCCTTTATTCATAATACAAGGCCAAACTTCACTGTGAGATTCAGTTCCCATCTCTTCTGAATCTGGATCTAAGAAAACGAGGATACTGTCTTTTCTCATGGCTGTTGTGCTAGGAGAGTTAAGTAATGTGCTAAAATGGGGTAGGAGAAAAATGAAAAGTCGTAAAACTGGATCAAGATCTGAGGGGCATCAAAAATTCACTAGTGCAGCTTTAGCTGTTTTAATAAATGGGCTTTTTTCTTTGGTTCATATTACTAAAATGTTTGTGGTTCTGAAAGTGTGTTCTTGAATTTTAACTCTGGAGGTAGTTTCACTAATATTAGTAATAATTACATAGTTCATAAATACAGCAATATAAAATATTTACTATTGCTGTATATGACTGAATTCCTAGCTATCAGGAATAATTCTGACTAAAATACACAAAAAGCCTCAAATTAAAGAGCTTGCGAAAGCTTAAAGGTGGTTACTCATACAGCCTTGGCTTGTGTGTGTTGTGTAGATACATAGTAATGTGGCACTTTCTAGTTTTCTTTATTGGATCTTTGTTTTGTTATGTAGCATGGTTTGTGTTCTAAGAGTAAACGTGTAGTACATGAATCTAATTTCAGAGGCTGCTTGAGGTTCTTATTTGCAAAATCTTCAGAACTGTTGTGCAGTAACTGAAGCCTGTAACATATTTATTTTTTCTGAATACCTAATCTGCTAAAAATGCTAGGCACTCTGAAAAGTCTGTCTTTAAGCCTTGTACATATCGATATGAGCTGCCACAGTGTTGACATTAGTTTATGTGTCTCAGCTCTTAATGTAAAATAAGAATATTAATCCTACTTCTCTCAATAGACTGCTAGGAAGATAAATTTGTTAATGTTTTTAGAACACTGCTAATTTGAGTGGCAATGTGTAAAGCCTGTGAAGAAGTTGGGATTTCTGTTAAAAAGAACCAAGATTTGCTGTAGTGCAGGAATTAGTGAATAGGCAGTATACGCTGTGGCTGCACTGCAATCCAGAGATAAGGATTGTCGTTTATATAAGTTTATCTTACTTAATTGAACCTGATTAGTATAGGACCAGGTAGTTGGTGTGTACACAGAAAATGAGTTCAACCCACATCACAAAACCTGTGCAAGAGTGTGTAGGAATTACTTCTTTGGGTGGTTTCAGCTCTTCCATGATGTAGCTGTGTGTTTATCAGCATCAGATGCAGGTATTTCAGACCTAAGTCTAGCAATGTGTCTTTGACCTTTGATTCTGCTGCAGGATTTCATAATACAGAATATTTAATCTGTTTATCAATTTTATTTTATGTCAATTTGGTACAATAAGACTGGACTATCCTAGGGTAAAATGGTGTAAACTAAAAAAACTCTGACTTGGGACCAGTGTATGGTTGAATGGGAAACCTGCTTTGCAGTATTTTCTGTTTTTTTTGGAAGTCAAATCTACAGATTTAATGGCTTTTTAAGACAGGGTTTAGGAGCAAACTAGATTCTAAAGAGTTTCCAATTTCCCACAGATGCAATGCCTGAGAGCTGGTGTTCTATTTGGATTTTTCTGTGCTCTTAGGGCAGTAAACATGCGAAATGTTTCAGGTCAACAGGAGTAGAAAAGTACAGTTGGCAGCTTGTCCAGAGATACTGTCAGCTGTACTTATTTGGTCTTAAGTGTTTGTCTTAGATGCTGTTTTCTTTCATACTGTACTTTAAGTTAGGGGGGGACATTTTTGCAGAAATGGAAACTGAAGAGCAGTTCTAAGGCTGAAATCTCTAGTCAGATTTTGTTGTTAAAAACAGTGCTCCGAGCCTCCTTTCAGTTTGTACTGAGGAGATAAATGTATGTGATTAATATTATGATTAGGTTATTTAAGGGTTTAGGCATCAATAGTTGCTCTTTGTCTCACCAGTTGTTTTTCTTTTGATAATTATCTCTTCTGTCATGTTCTCCTTTCAGATGTGGTGAAGAGCCTGTATTTTCCCCTGTCTGGTATATAGTGCCTTAAAAATGGGGTTTGGAGGTGACCTGAAGTATTCTCATGATGCTTTATTAAAACTGCAAGACTGGGAACTACGACTGCTGGAAACAGTGAAGAAATTTATGGTAATGAGAGTAAAAAGTGATAAAGAATATGCATCCACTTTACAGAATCTTTGTAACCAAGTAGATAAAGAGAGCGCTTGTCAATTGGATTATATCAGCAATGTGTCCAAGGTAAGTCTGAATTTGGAATATCCTTGGGTTCTGGGTTTATTTTTGTGTTTTTGGTTTGAGTTTGATTCCTGTTCATTCAGTTCTTGAACATTAATGTTGTCTAAGTATTAAAAATGTATTATTTTAGTTTCTCAGTGAAATACACGAAAGTTGAACTCTAGTCTTGCTTTGAAAAAAGTAACTGATTTTTGAAATTCAGTATTTTACATAAATTAGTTGAGCCTGCTACTTTTAGTGCTTTGAAAAATCTAGTAAGCTATGGTAACCTTTTCTTTTAAGATAGGAACTATTGTTTAGGTTATATAGAATTGGTGACAGAAATAGAAAAATGCCAGGAAACCAAGGCAAAGCCTAGCATTCCAGCTGTTACTCACACTGCAGCATGTGTTGTAAAAACAAAACATTAATTCAGGATGTTTCTCGTAATTGTGAGGTTATTTTATATTCTGTTTAAAATAACTGTGTTGACTTTTTAAAAAGGTAAGGCTGTCTGTTCTTCAAATTACTGGTTTTCAGATTTAGAGCAAGTCCAAGTAATGGACTTGTAATTTAGAGTAAGTCCAAGTTACAATGTAGCAAACTTCCTTTATCACCTGTTTGAAAGTTTTGCTCTGGACGTGGATTTTATACTAACATAAGACTATTCTGTTTTGATGGGTTATTCAGTTCTTGGCCCTTGTTCTGTAGCAGTGGTTACACAGTGCCTTCAGTCTGGCATGCATCCTCATTTTCTCTCTGCAGGAAAACACCCTTTCTGGGTCAGGTTAAATTCTAGACAAAGCAGTTTTTATGTTGTGGGCTTATGGGGTGGCTGCTTGGACTGTGGCTGTGGCGTAGCATTAGGAACAGGGTTGCACCTTGGATGGATGGGTGTGTACAGGGTTAAACTGGCTGTGTGTGACTTGAAAGCTCTGCTGCTATAGCTGGGCTGCTTCAGAGCTATGCACTGTTTATATATAACATGTTCTGTTGTTGCTTCCCTCCTCCACAATCATTCTTGCCTTGTAAATTGAAATACTGCCCTTTTTTTCATTGGTACAGAGTATTTAGCATTATAATGTATAAGCAACCATTAACCTTCTCATAGGTATCTCAGTCTAGGACAGCTCATATTAATAACATGGGCACTTCTTGTGAGCAGATAAATTTTAAAAATCTGGAAATCTGACTTAAGCCACGTTCTTTTTGGCTTGAAAAGAGATGTGCATGTCACATTTTGAAACCTTGTTTTGAGCAGAGGCACTCAAGTTGTCCTTCAGCATCATTTTCGTTCCCCCCCTTTTTTTTTTTTTTTTTTTTCTCCTAAGGAGGTGTAATATTTTGCTAAGTTACATCTGTGATATATGTTTTTGTATAGCAGCAAAAATACTCGTATGGACAGGCAGATCTTTTGTATGGGCTTGTTTTAAAATTTCACTGACACCTTGGGTTTTGAATCTGTGTAGTGACACATTATCTTACTGGTTTTGGCAGTTGAAAAGTCTGAATGATTGATTTATTTACCAATCTCATTCTAATTTTATCTATTTAGTGATTTTTTTTTCTCTCCTCTTGACATTTTACAGAACCAAAGAATGATGGAAATATTATGGGACATGAGTCTAGTTTCTTCCATCTTCTGAGATGTAAAATGCCAGTATTTGGTATTGTGTTACTTGGCATTTTGTGGCATTAAAACCCAATAGCAAGCTGTTTAATTTTTCATGGGCTTTGTTTGTTTGGTTTTGTTGTTGTGGTTGTTTCCTCTGTTTTGTTTTGATCTCTAAGTGTACAGTAAGAGCGAGCACTTAGAGAGAAATGGTGTTTGGGAAAATTTGTCTTTTTTTTTTTTTTGCACGTGGAGACAACAAACTTGCTGAAAGGCATAGTAGCAGCAACTGCTAACACTAGAAAAGAGGTGTTTTTAAGAGCTTATAGACTGCTCTTTTGTGTGTGTATATGTCTGAAAAATAGTGTTAAATCTAACAAGAATGTATTTTATTGCCTTTGTTGGATTGTGGTCATTTTTTTGTGGAAGGAAATGCTTTACCTTCTCTGCTGTTCTCACCCAACTTTTTTGTCCAGTATAAATCTCTGTTATTGTAGTGTTTTCACTTTACCTTCTCCTTATTTAGGGTAATAAAATATAATCACACAAAGCACAGAAATCCTGCTTTGCTGCTATTTCCCTATAGAAACATTGCTTTTGTCTTTTCCTGGTGAAAAGAGTGATGTGAAGAGCAGGGAAATATGCAAATGATTTTTTTTTTTTACTGGAAAGGGAAGTAATTGGTATGTTTCTGGCTTATTTAAGGTCATTTGGTGAATTGTAAACTAAGCATTTCCTTAGAATACCTATACTGTTGAAAAATGTTTTTGGTGTGATTTTTCAGGATTAAAACAGTAGTTGTCTCATTAGTAATAAATCAGCCTTATGGAAAACAGATGACTCTGACTATATTTTCACCTCTGAGAGCACTTCTGTGAACTCTTCTGTAACCACAAAGGCCCACTCTCTCACACAGGTGTTCAATGCTGTTTTATCCTATGCAGCTTTGCAGTATGGCTTCTGAAATGGTCTCCAGCCATAGCTGGAAAGCTTTAGGCCTTGGTGTTTTATAACACCACACTTTAAGTAGTCTGCATAGCTCCGTGGGATATTTACAACCTGGAGGAAATGTTAAAGATAGTCCAATATAAAGGGGAGTCAATTGTCTTTAGTTTTGTTTTTTCTAGAATCCAGTTTTTGTTGCGACATTCTCATGTAGAGATGGAAATATTAGGTGTATGTGTTTGCATTCAGGATAAAAAGAAACCGCAAAGCTAAAAACAAATTAATTTTCTAAAGTTTTTAGAAACTAGGGCTGATTTGCGTTTTAGTAGGAGTAAGATAAATGCTAATAAAACTCACATGCTAGCTGCCTTTAAAAACCTTGTAATTCTGTGGCATGTAGCTGCTCTCAAATCTTAGCTATAGCACAGCATTCATTGTGTGCATTCATTGTCAGGGAGTTATCTTTAAGGAGTCCAACATGTGACAGCAATCTTGAGGTTAATGAAGGCTTTTATTTGAAGTTTAATTTGTGTCTGTGATATCTGTGGGTGTATATCTGTATTCAAAGCCACACACAGCACATTAAGCTGTCCTGAAAACTGACAGAATGTCCAAGGAAGCTGTTAAAGACGGGGAACAGAAGGATGCTGAGTTACACCAACAGATGATTGTTATGTTTGTTTATGTCTTTGTATTGGTGTCCTGCGTGATGCTGCTGTGGGAAGCAGCTGATGTAATGGTGTCCCCTTAGACCACCACCCCTCAAATGCATATTGCTGTCAGCTATTCAGACAAAGCTCTAAGTCAGCTTGGACAGAGCGACTATGGGGGGAAACTGGAGGACAAAGGATGTAAGAACATGGTTCTTGGGGCATTGGGGGTATATTTGAAAAAAAATAAGGCTGCAGTGCTTTCTTTGCTGTTTAGAAATACTAGGACAGTGCTGAAGGGTGAACATTCAATGCTGTATTTTTGTCTCTGATGCATTTTTATGACTTTATGAGTAGGATTGAGGCATTCTGGTGTTGGTGGAGGATCTCAAATACATTTGGGTAAGCCTTAAAAATAGTGCTTTTACTGAATTTTTTTAAACAATGATGCATCTTTTCCCACAGTTTTTATTAATTGTTTGGTTATTTGTGAGCTAAAATAAATAAGTGCTTTTCTGTTCTGACTTTTTTTATAGTCTTGGTTGCTTGTGGTACAACAAACAGAACAGCTGAGCAAAATAATGAAGACACATGCAGAGGATCTTAACTCTGGGCCCTTGCATAGGCTTACAATGATGATCAAAGATAAGCAACAAGTTAAGAAGAGTTTTGTAGGTGTTCATCAACAAATTGAAGCAGAGATGTACAAGGTATTGTATTCATCAGTGCTTGATAAATTGATTATAATTATCTATGTTTAAAAATATTTAATTAAAAGTAGATTTTGTTTGTTTTTGTTCATGCTGTGGTAAAAGTGTAGTGGGTGATACGTAGAATGCTTAGTTTAAATTTCAGTAATTTTCTACACAATTTTTCTTTCCTGCAGCTGACAAAGCAAAGATGGAAAAGTTTCTTCCATATGAATTTCTGTGGACAGATAGCACTGGAAATGCTCTTCTAGTAGAGGATGATTCTTGTGTGACACTTCTCTATTCCACCTCTTCTTCCTGTTCTAATTCCACTCTGGACATTCATGTGACCGGGGAACTGTAAACTTTTGTTAATGAGTGCTCTTGGCAGTCCAGACTCTTTTGGGTGGGGACAAACGAAAATAGGGTTCTAGTCCCTATTCTAAAATATAAAACAGGTGTAAACCAAACATTGAGACTGCAGGTGAAACTCTTCAGAGTGTTTTCCATTACATATCTATTGTCCTGCTTGTGTTCAAAGTGCTGTATCTTGTCAGTAAAGCTGACAGAAATCACAGTTTCATTCAGATGCTCTGGGGAAAATCTAGCTACAGATGTCAAAAATCAGGTGATAGTCTGTGAGGTCTACTGAGAGAAGGACAAGCACTGTTTCGTCTTTCTTCCAGCAGAGAATTTGGGATTTGAAGTAGTGTAATTAAAATGTAACATCTGAGCAAAGCAGTAACACTGTCACAGATTGATGAGTAAAAGATTCTTGGGCCAGTTACGAGAAGAACTTGCAGCTGCTCTGTATTTGAACTAAGACTTATTTTAAGTTAAATACATTGGTTCTAATAAGATAGCTTCCCTAATAAGCTAGAATCTTGGCATCTTCCCCAAGCAGGGACTATGAGGATGTCTTTTTTGATGCATGGTCAGTTGGCTGTCATTATCTGATAACATTTCAAGCCAAATAATCACTTGCTGCTACTTATGCATTGGTGCATCTCAAAAAGTCAGGATGGGAGAAGAGGAAAAAACTGGTAGCATGTGTTAGAAATAATAGAAGTTATAAAAATTGCAGAAAGAGAAAAGGATAAGAAAGATAAACTGAATGGAATAAGACTGCTGGAAGCTGAGATATACTTAGAAAAGAGACTATGCAATGTTTTGTTTTCTGTTAATAGGCCAAACTCTAATAAAACATCTAATAAATATGTCTTTTAAAATAAGACTTTTCAAAAAAAAACATAATGCATATTGAGGTAAAATGTCGATTGTATCCCAGGACAGTATGCAAAGTTTGTGAACATCAACATCTGTGCAGCTCCTGTTTTTAGGATAAGGTGGCATAAAAATGTGTTTAGGTGAAATATATGTATGTCATCGTTTCTTTTTCTAGACACCTCTACAATGAGGAATCTTACGGGGAAGATTCTTAAGAACAGTGAAATTACACAGCTTTTGCACAAATATAATAGGACTGTGTCTTGTAGATTTATTGCAATTTCCATTAATAATAATTTTCTTTCTTCATGAAATTTGAGGGGAAGAAATAGAGTAGTGGGCTTATTAGGTGGGTAAGACCTTTTGAAATAAAAACTGAATTTAATGTTTGACCATCTTAGTTTCTTAAGAACTAAAGAACTAGTGCTCTTTGGAAACAGACATGCTCTTGGTGTTGATTTTATCTGTTGGAAAAACACACTCTAAGAATCATAATACAATTACTATAAAGGTTTCATAATGCTAGCGCTCTGTTTTATTTCTCAGTTTTCTGTTAGAGAAGCTGTTTGTGTTATTTAGGTCTTAACTGTGATCATTACTTCTAATTGCATCTTTTTCTTCATTTGTCATGATGTCTCTATAATACAAATTTGTCATAAAGTTATTTCTCCTGTATTGCCTCTATTGGTATATAACAGCAGTTGTGTATAATTTATAGAGTGTAGAAATACAAGATGAGTATATGTGATTGATGTGGAGAAAAGGTTCTACCTTCAAATTAAATTTTGCACACTTAGCCCAAAAATAGAAACTGTAGACAGCACTTTGTTGGATCTTTAAGGAATTTCATTAAGTTTTCAGATGTTCTAAGAGGTGAAAGTAGTGTTATCTGGGCCTTGCCTTATTAAAAAAAGGGGAAATTATGAACTTTAGCCTTCTTCCTGCCAGCTGCAAGAGGAACAATTTTTCAGTAGAATGAACTACTTTTTCTGCACATTCACTAAGAGAAGCACCTCCACTAAAATTAGTTAATAATTTCTCTTCCAGTGGTTAATGATTTTCCAGTTGAAGGCTATTTTTCTGGGTTTTTTTTTTTTTTTGTTTGTTTGTTTGTTTTTGTTTTTGTTAGTTTAATATATTTTTAATTTTTTTTATTTTGGTCAGAATTTTTGTTTTTATTTACAATATATGTTAGCTTTTTTTGGTCTTGTGATGGCTGGTTTATTACTGACTTCTGTTTGCCAAGTTCATGATTTGGGATTATTTCTGAACAATGCACTAGTTTTGTCATACAATGAATGAATGCTGGGGGTGGAAGAGAAAACTATCTTAATTTTGTGACCAAAAACGTTATGTTCAGTGCTCTGTTTCATGGTAGGGTTTTTTTATTTGATTAGTTGCTTCAGTATTTGGGTTTTTGTTTGGGTTCCTTTGGTTGTTAGTTTGGTTTCCATTTCTAAGGGTTTAAGTTGTACAATCGATAGATTATTTCATGCCAAGTTGCTGTTCCTTAGTTATTTGTATGAAGTGTAATGTCTAAAAATTCTGCTTCTTTTTAGGTGCTAAAGAAATTCCTTCCTATGCATAGGACGTTTTAAGCCAGTATGATTTGTTAAGCATCTTTTTTTTTTTGCCTTCTAATTGAAATGGAATGTTGTCAATGATTAGTTGGATTTTCTAAATATATTTTTAATTACATTGATGTGAATGAGGATTTGTGTCTTAAGCCTCTTATTTATTTCCATGCATTTATTGATTTTGCACCATGTAATTTGCACCATGTAATTTGCACCATGTAATTGCACCATGTAATATCCTATTAAGATTTTCTCAAGCCACTGGAAAGTGTAGCATCCTTATTTTGGATAATAAATTCTGTTAATTCTGTTTTACTAATGCTATGGGTTTTTTAATGTGTTGAGAGTAAGTATTTTTAATGCTTTTTAAATTTCTCTTTCCTTCAAGGTCACAAAGACAGAACTAGAGAAACTTAAATCAAGCTACAGGCAACTAATAAAAGAAGTAAATTCTGCCAAAGAAAAGTATAAAGAGGCTGTAGCTAAAGGTATGGTTGACTTGATTTTGTGTATTTATTAGCTCCTTTTTCACTCCTGCTAAAACTCTTACATTGAAACAGGGTAATTTTTTTTTTTTTTTGAGCTACTTGATTACAATGTAAAAGCTTATTGAGTGTCTTAACCCAGGCTGATTTTCATCATGTGTGCTTGGTATAATCTTTTAAAATTTCATAAAATATAAATGATGATTCTTTTAAGTTCTTGTATCATTCCTTCAGTGGATGTTTTTGAAATCTTAAATTGCTCAGATGGACTCTGGTCTCACCTGCATTGTAGCTGCAGCCTACTTGACTGTGAATTATTATTGTTGCTATAGTGCCATCAGCATCAGTTCTTGTCAGTGTGATACATCAAACCTTTGTCAACCTCATCTAAAAGAGGAAAATAAGCCATTTGCGCACAAGATTTTTTTTAGGGGATGATATGTTTAAATTCACATGGATTTTGACTCCTGTTGAATTGTCCTCGAATTATGAGATAGAAGAGAGCCTTTATTCTATTATGTATTGAAATATCTTGCTAATAGTTGTTCTTGTGTGTCCTTCTGAGATCTTCTTTTCTTTCTTTAGTGAAAATTGAGTGAATGGCAATCTCTCAGTGTAATTCCAGGATCGATCTTAAGGTTTTGCATGAGTGTCTAAATTACAGTTTATGTTCTTGGTTCTCTTGTAGTGTAATTATAGTACCTCTCAGTGAGGAGAGATTGTTTCTTTCCGGATTTGTCTCCAATTTTGACAAAACAGCAGGGGATAAGAAGTTATGCTTAGTACTGTTGAACTTCTACTGTTCTTTTTCTTTTACTGAAGTTCATAAACACTTAAAAATGAAAATGCATACTGTGATGTAGATTTCATCTAGTTCCATATTTGCTGTATTGTAACTTACTTGATTATTTGGTTTCTTCTCAAGTAACTGCTTAACATTGGAATATGTAGTATATATCATGGAAAATGTAATAGTATGTTCAGATCTTAGTATGTTATTTTTAGCCTCTCTTCCTGTTACCAATCTGGTTATTCTCTATTCCTGAAGCACCAAACTTTCCCATTGGAATAAAGGAGTGTTTTGGCTGTCAGCAGCTGTGATATTTTGATGTGGTTTTGATTAACTGAATTAATGTTTCTTCAGATAGACAGCAAACATAAATTGTTTTTAAGACACTTATCTCCTGTGGTTTCCTTTGACCTTGTCTTTCAGGCTTTTATCTAATGTTTGTCTTATTATAATTCATACTTAATTTCATTTCTGCTAAAATCTTACTGTAAGTCTGTTTTGACAAACACTGATGACCATAAAAATGTTTTTCTTCCAAAAGTTGCAGCATTGCTTCTCTCCTGCTGCATCCCAGGCCCTGTTCCTGTTTACAAATACTTGTGCATTTGATGAGCTACTGCAGTTGTTTATCAGCTGCAGGTCAGCTGAGCCACTTGCATTTTTTTAAGTCATGGTATTTCTGAACTTTTAAGTTGTCAAACTGGTTCACTGGTGAAGTGAAAAGTTAGGGAAATCTTAAAATTAAAATGCTTCATTATTCCAGGATATTCTTTGTTCAGTAAGCCAAGTTTATTCAGATTATGTGCTGTTAATATATATTACTTTTGTTAATGTACAAACTGGTATAGTTTTTCAGGATTTCAAGAATTATGGAAAACAAGAGAAGAAACAGTGCTTACAAGAACAGTAGTGGGAGGGCATAACCCAAGTATTGAAAACAAGCTGAAAACCATTTTGTTAACCAAAAGAAATAAGCTTTTGACACCACCTCTTGCAAGTAATGTGTTAAAGTAGCTCATCCAGGTTCATTTATGAAAAATGTCATTTTAAACAGAGTCTGTTCCTCTAGCAGTCTAGTCTGCAAGATGGTGACTGGCCTTGCCTCTCTGGAGCCAAAGGGGACAACTGCCCCTTAGGACATGCAATTTTAGCTTTACCCTGGGGGTTGTGTGTAAATTCGTGCAGCTCCTGTATGAGCCGGTTCCCAGGAAAAGAATGTCAGATAAAGTAGTAACTGACAAATGTCTCTGTTTTGCAAGAGTAGTGGTTTTGAAATGTAGTGACTTTTTCTACTTTGTTTTGGCATAGCAAAGCCACTTTCTGGTGAGAGAGTAGGTTTATTAGAGCTGCTAGTGAAAGAAGTACAACTGGTTCTTCAGCTTGTGAAGAGAATTTTTCCCCAGTTTTCTGGTAATTAAAACTAATATTAAGCTCTGGACTAAACACACGTGGTAGAGGATATTAACTGATAAGGATAAAGGCTGGCAGAGTTTGTACAGTGGAAAGTGATGTTATGATTTACTGGAATCAGGGAGTATTCTCAGGTAAACTTGAATTTCTTTGTATACTACTTTGCACCAGCAGAGTGATCAGTCACTTTGAATCAGTAACACTCTAATGCAGGCCTACAGGAGTTTCCATTTTTTGATGAAAACACTAGGAGAACCATTGGAAAGAATAGTAAGTGTTAAGGACTGAATAATCATACTGGTTAGTTAAAGGTTTTGTTAGTGTTTGGGCAATGGGTAAAGCATGTGGTGGGAGTTTTTGGGTCGTTTTTTAGCAGGAAAAAGGGAACTGGTTTCTGAAGGAATGGAGGAGCTTTATTATGGAAGACTGTGGAAAACTTTGTGCTGTCCAGATGTGGGGGAAGGTCAGCGTGTCTGAGATTGTGTCCCAGAAGCTGTTCTGGGGAACTCTCTGCTAGCACTTGTGCACCATGGGGAGCAGTGGGACAGTTTTGTTGCAGAGGGAGCACCACTGAACCTTGGCTGCCACCTCCACCTTGAGCCAAGTTGCACTGCCTTATTATGGCCCCCAGTGTCTGCCTGATGGCTCAGTCAGAAGCTGCTGATTTATTTTGTTTGTTCTTGCCCTTACCCCAGTAAGCTATGCATAGCTGCTCCTTTCTGGACCAGTGATTATCATGGGAATCACAAATGCAGTCTGGTTGGTTTTCCTTGGGCATGGAGGCTCCAAGTGTCAGGCAGCCTGGTTGATGTTAGTCATTTGCGTGATAGTTTTCTGCCCTTTTTTTCCCAGTTGTTCGCACTTACTTTTTTTAATGTATGGTAAGAGATAACAGGTTGAGAGAGGATGAAGTCAGAAAGGTGAACTAGTCCAGTGCCTCTTTAATGAGGCATAAATCAGTTTTTGGGACTCTATGGACAGGTTGGATACAATAGTCTCTTCTGGATTAGAAAGCTTTGTTAAAAAAATCCACAAAATATTTTTGTTAAAAACATCCACAAAGCTCTGTACTGGGAATATAGAGCATGTTCCTTTGCAGAACTGGGGCATTGGAGTCATAGGGTATGCAGGGGTCTTTGGAACAAAATATAAGACAAAAGCTTATTATATTATTTTTCTATAATGAAATGTGAAATGCTCTGGGTGTGTGATATTGAGAAAAAGCAGTTAAAATCTTATGACAGCAGTCCAAAGTAACAGTCTTAGAGTGTATATGAGTGAGTTTACAGGGCTGTGCTAATCAGTGATGCTGAGTAACTAGGTGATTATAATGTGGCATGTTGATGTTGCTGCTGTAGAAAAACACATCAAGCCAATATATGTGCCAGATGGAAAAAGCATGGTTTCATAAAGAAGCCATAAATCTTCTGAAATAATTTAATGAATAATGTATTAAGAATACAAAAGGGAGACTGTAATAACTAGGACAACTGTAAGTACAAACCATGATATTTCATTATGTTTTGAATCTCATTTGGTTGGACCAGTAACTGCTTCCATTTAAGATTGCTGTTTGCATAATTACTTTTGTTTATGCAGGATTGTACATCTCTATTAGGTATATTTCCGTGTGTCTGTGGGGGTTTCAAATATTTTCATCCTTGAATTTTTTAATTAAGCATTAATTACTCCTATATAAAGAAGGAAATAATGATTACAAGAAACAATAATTTACCCAGTTCATTGCAGGTTTAAAAAAAGTTGAAATGCGTTAATAAAATTTAGCAACTCTTTTTTTGCTAATTTTGATGTTAGATGTTGAAATGTGAAACAGTTGCTGATATATCAGTACATATTGCAAGTTGGAACAGAGCCAGTGTAGCTTTGGGAGGTTCGTACTGAATTTTAATACAAGATACTCTTTAGAAAAAATTACATTTTTTTGTGTAAATACATTATTAGAGGTGTTTATTTTAGTCTTATTCCTAGTTCATTACTGATTGAATGTAGAAAATATGTTGCAGCGCTCTTATGTGACATAGTGGATCTGAAATAAATATTAAAGGAAAAATACTTTGATTCTAAGTATTTAATATCATAATTTCATTTTATCCTGCAGCAGCATAAAAAATATTTCACCAGACTTCTCTGGGCTTATGTTCTTTGACAGCATTGCAATTTAGAGGAGCCTAGAAATATTAGGTGTACACCTGCCACATTATACAACATTGCTTCTGCTGGAAGAATGTTTTCCCTGCAACTCAGGTGATTAAATACTTCAGAATTGATGTGACTTCTGTGGTGCATACTGAAGTTTCACAGCAGCATAAGCTCACATCTATGATAAATAAGGGAGCTGTTAAAAAAGCTTTCATTAGATCAAATTATTGTCCTACTATTCTTTGTAATAGCCAAGTGGTCAAAAAGTACTTACTGGATGGGTGGTACATTCATTCTGAGATGCCTTTAAAATCGTTATTATTATACAACTACATTTCCTGGTGGCATGTGTTGCCTGTAGTTGTTGCTGCAATAGCAGAAGCTCTTAGTAGGATGTTTTTTAAGCTTAGTTTTGACTGAAACTCTCCTATTGTTAAGACAAAACAAGTAACACTGGCTGAACTGGTCTGTCTAACTAACAGAGATCAGCAGGCTGCATAAATTTAAAATGAATATGCTCTACTGTAAGTGTTTCAACACATATATACTACCATTGCTTTTGCTTGGAAGGGGTGGGGTTGTTTCTTCTGTGTAAAATAAAGCTTCTAGAGCAGGAAACCCCAGGGAATGCAGAGAGATCAGGGTAGCTTCTTGTGGAGTGTGGGACCAGCTTGGACATACTGTTTCCTCTTAACACAGACATGCAGCCCGAGGATGTGCTCTCCTCACAGACCAGCAGGCACAGGACAGAGAATTGGCTAGAGGTGCTTAATAGCTTGTCCTGACAATATTTGACAGCAGTTCAAAAGAAAGAACATTAATTTTTGCTGTTTTTATGCTATGTTACTTAGTTAAGATTAGGCTGATAGCTTCAGTGAACTAATTCCTAACTCAGAAGTTAAGATGTGGTATTCTGTAAATTTGAACTCTAAATATACACAAATAGTTTTGGGTTTTTTTTTTTTGGTTTTTTTTTTTTTTTTTTTTTTTTTTTTTTTTCCATTAGAAGACTCTTTATTATTTACAATCATTAATTTCTTAAGTAATATTTGGGAGAAACTTCTTAACCTCTTCTCAGAAACTGGTTGAGTGGAGAAAGAAAGGAGTGATTATTTGTTGAAGAAACACAGTCATGTAACAATCTTGCAAGACATAAAGGAGAGAAGACCTTTGCAATTCAACGTGAAGATCCTATCTTGTTTCTGTCTGTCTTTGTGATTTTGGTTTTGTAAAACCTGTGTTAATTGAGACCACTGTGTCTGCATTTCTTGATTTGCAGAGTGATGATAAGGCTGGTCACTCACTAAATTTCTGAGTGTGCTTCCAGAGACAGAACTAACAATCAAAGCTATCCTAGTTCAGTGGCAGCAGTTTGCATAAAAAATGTTTTGTAGATAGGATTGGGGGTGGGGTGGCTGGAGAGAAGCCTTGCAGAAAGGGACCTGGGGTGTTGATGAACAGCAGGCTCCACATCTGTCAGCAGGGTGACAGGTGTCATCCTGGGGTGCATCAAATACAGCACAACCAGACATTCAACAGAGGGGATTGTCTTCTGTATTTCGTGTTGGTGAGGCCTCACCTGGACCACTGAGAGCAGTTCTGGGCCTCACACTTTAGGAGGGATGTGAAGGCATTGGGATGCAGCCAGAGGAGGGCAGTGCAGCTGGTGGAAGGCATGGAAGGTCCTGTGAGGGGCAGCTGGGGAGTCTGGGTTTGTCCAATTTAGAGAAAAGGAGGCTGAGGGGTGACCTCACTGCTCTCTGCAGCTTCCTGGGGAGGAGAAGTGGAGAGGGAGGTGCTGACCTCTTGTCCCAGTGACAGGGATCCAGTGACAGGACACATGGGAAGGGCTCACAGCTGTTCCAGGCGATGTTCAGACTTGACATTAGGAGACATTTCTTCATTGAGGGGGTGTTTGAACACTGGAACGGGCTTCCCAGAGAGGTGGTTGATGCCCCAAGCCTGGCAGTGTTTAGCAGACATTTGGACAATGCCCTCCAAAATATGCTTTAGTTTTTTGTCAGCCCTGAATTGATCGGGCAGTTTAACTTCATGATTCTTGTAGGTCCCTTCCAACTGGAATAGCCTAGCCTAGCCTTAGGGAAGTGAAGCTGGGCTCAGTATGGGAGTCGAAATGCTTCAAAAGTCATGTAATTGGTGGGGTTTTTTGGGATCAATAAGAACTGTCATATGAGGAAGCAATTTTCATAATCGCATACGGTATTTAGATGTCTCTAGCATTATAGTATGAAATACAGAATTTATTGAGATAATTTGGGTCAGGAAGGTCCTGAAATCAGTTAAATGGGTAATGTAGAGTAATCAATTGCAGAGCAAGTTCTACAACCTGTGTCTTTCCTACTGCACAATGAAAACCTGGGAAATTGAACAAAATATGAGGAAATAGAACTGGAGAAGTTAGAAGGTTGCCTCCAAAAGCAGGGTGCAATGATTTTTTTCTGAAGAACTCATTGTAAGTTGTGTAATGTACTCTTCGGTATTGGCAAACAATTAACAGGAATATACATAATTGCATTGTTTTGATGTATAAGTAGTCCTTTTTTCCTTCATATCTAGGCTTTTGAATTATTTGCTGATACTTAAGTGCTTAGTCCTTACTAAAATTCAATTGAGATGAAGACCATATTGCAGTCCCAGTAGTATTTGCTCCAGTTTCAGTCTCTGGAGCAGTTGAGTAAAGTTTAATGATTCTCTAATATAAATTTGTTTTATTGTTTAAAAAAAAAAAGTGTTGCTAGAAAAAGAGCTATTTGAAAACCATAGCCATCTCATTTGTGAGTGTAAATAATATATTCAGTCTGTTCAGTACAATAATATGTAACCAAATAATGTAATGGACTGTTCTTTTCTGGGGACAATTAAGTAATGCTCTGTGAAAAGGTGTATCTGAAATAATTAAGGAAGTGACTGTATTGGAATTTTGTTATTGATAAACAAATGTAAAGACAGCAAAATACTCAGAAATTGTTTCTGTTGTTGAAAATGCTGAAAAATGTGTAGATGGAAAGATAAATGCAGTTCTGGAAAATGATTGAAAAACCTCAGTCATAAACAATGGGAAATGCATTGTAGATCTAGTGATCTACAGCTGGTGATTGACAGCTTTATAGTTTAGTGCTGGTATTTACAAAACTAAATGTTTCTAAATAAAACTGAAGAAGAAAAGTTTTTTCTGTCTTAAAAATTATTATATGTTCAAGATTTGCCTACTTACTCAGGGGAAACAAACTACTTACTTGTTTCCTTAAAGAGAAGAAAGAAAAGTGGCAAAAGCTCTGATTCTTCCCTCATGTCCCATTTAAAATTTTTCTGAAATCAAATACTGTAATACTTAGTTAGATTTTAATGCGGAAAATTGCAACAACTTTGAAGCCAAGCTGCTTAACTTTCTATGGGACCTTGCCTGGTGCCTCCTTAATCCTAATCCATAAAATTGCTCCTTCTCTGTGTCATTCCTCATCCATCCTGAGGCAGTGCTCCGTGCACTCCAGCTGCTCTCTCATGTAAAGGGCACCTTCCTCTCCTTGGCTTCCTGGACTGCTTTTCCCCAGGAGTCTGAATTCTCCATTGCATAGCTCCTAGTCCTGCTTCCATGATCCTGAGTATATCCTGCTCTTACAGCTGCACACCAACACCCAACTTGCCACCTTTATCCCCCACACTGCCTGCAGTAATACACAGGCATGTCATCCCAGCATGCTGAGGTTCTGGAAAGGATTTGTGGGACTCTTCTCACATTGGTTCTTTGTAGGAGCCTTCTTGCCCACCTGCACTTGCTGTTTTATTTTCTTTGTGACTGATCCCTTCTCATCTTACCATGCTCTTTAGTTAGCAGTCTCCTTCATTGTTCCCTCAGGACTGTGGGTCACCCTCTCCATCCTGGGTAGTTCCTAGTTTAAAGCTCTCATAATGAAGTCAGTCATCTTACTGGCAAAAATACTTTTACTCTGCTTAGAAAGGGGCTTCCTATCTTTCAAGCAGATGGTGGTCAGCAAAAAGGGTCCTATGGTTGTAGAATCCAGACCCCTATGGCCAACACTGGTTCTGCAGCTACTTATCAGCCTGTATTGCCAGTGTTCTCCTTACACCCTTTCCCTTCACTGGCAGGCTTAAGGAGGACACAGCCTGGCCCCTCGTGCTTTTCCTGTCTGCCCCCAGAGCTCTGTAGTCACTTGTGGGACTGTCCAGGTTTCCCCGTGCAGTGTCATTGGTGCCCACATTTCTTATGACATCACCTCTGCTCTTTTTCCCTTAACTTGCCTATTCCCTGAAATCTGGATGGATTTGCTTTTTGCAGTCCCTGAAATGCAAGAGATAGTTATGGGAGTTCCTGGCATACGTTCTAGTAGCCAGGATACTACTAGGATAATTAGCCATAGTTTTATTTATGTATGAAGACTTTTTTCCTTCTCGTTACTCGTGTAGATGCTCAGCTTGTACTATTTTTAATTTTGCTTGTCTGTTTCCACAGTTCTAGTGTATTTAAGGTTTCTTACTGTGTTTCTGTTGGTAGGATATAACTGTATATTGTGACATCAGATGTGTCACTGGCTCCTTTTGAAACTAAATTAATTGTCAAAAGCTGGGCTCATGAAATATTGTGTCAGTGGTGTTTCTGCATGGGATGGCATTCACTGTGTGCTGAAGCCAAAGATCACGTTTCAATACCAGGAGCTATAAATCTAGACATTTAGTTTATCTGTTTTGAGCTAAGCCTTTATATTGATCTCTGTTGTCTCCTCTATGAACACTTTGTCATCATTTCAGAATGGCTGAAGGTCTAGCTGGAACGAGTTGTAAGAGGGTAAAAGCCTGAGCTTATTGGCATAATTACTTCTTTTAAAGCCAAAATATGTGTGAAAACTTTCTCTGTAATATTTATTTTTTGTAATATTTATTTTTTTAAGGTCAGCTTCCCTGAGGCATTTGCAGTGTACATTGATTCTGATTTAATAAAAGATGAAGGAAACATTAAGAGCTGAAATTTTTCTCAGTTTATTGTCCCATCCAGTGTTTTTTCCTCCATTCTAGGTGGTTATTAGGCCCCAAGAGTCTAATAATTATGATTGCAAGGATTTCAAATTAGCAAAACTGCCTTTAAATTGAATATAGACTAAAACATTCTTTTCCTGGATGGCTGTGTTGTACTGTATGCAGAAAAATCTTAGATGAGTTCCTATTAGAAATTGAAATACTACACTCCAAAATGATTGAAAAAGAATGCCAGCCTTTTCTTTGTAAATGTAAAAATTTCATAATTGAATTTTTCAGGCTTCACAGTACAATTTATGGTGTGACATATTGTATACACAGTTAGTTTCTATTAACATGAAATAGTTTTGTCAACAGCTGATGGCAGTAGAATTATAGTTAGATCTATTTATGAAATTCATTATAGAGATAAAGAAAATTGGATGTTTTCCTCTGTGCTAATTGACATGTAGAACAACTGTGTTTGCTGCCTCACTGCATTTTGCTACTTTAAAAAATAAACTACAAGATGAAAATAATAGTGTAACTGTGTTCACCGAATTAAATATAGATCCAAGGCTGTATTTTAAAGTTGAGTCAATATGATAATTTGATTTGTGTCACAATTAGTTGAGGTGTTGTGCTGAGGAATAATGCATAGCAAAAGTATTTAATCCTTAAAACAGATGAGAAAATCAGATAGCTTAGATGTTAATGAGGTTTTCGAAAGAGATATAGCATTACTAAATTGCTGGTTATGTGGATTTGATAATTTTAGTGTAAATTTTCAGTTTAGTTTAACTGTTGAAGGTGGTTTGTTGCAGTTCACTGGTCACAAGCCTGTACTGATGGTACGATTTCACATGTGCTGATATTTCATAAGCTGAAAACTGATAAGGAATGAATTTTAAACAGCTGCATAGACAACTTGTAGTTCTGAAACTATGGAGATATGGAGATAATTTTAGATAATAATTTGATCTAGGGCATGCTTCAGTAGGAATAGCTAAACACAGAACAACCCAAGAAATAATGCAGCATTTTTGGCTCTGCTGCCACCTTGCCTGACTCTTCTGGCTTCCCTGGACAGTGTGTCTCACAATGGACTGGCAAGCAAAACATTTCAGCCTTGGCTTCCAACAGATTTTCCTCTCCTTTTTCATCCAGTCTTCATCCTGTAACTGTACATCACCTGCATGTGACCTGTTCCCATCCCTTCAAACTCTCTTCAGTCACCTTCCAGTATTTCCCCATGTTCCACATGCCTCTCCTTCTCCAGAAAGACCATACAGTGTCTATGTTTTACTCTGAAAATGATCAGGTGGACTCTGTAGCCTACTGTATTTAGAAACAAGTCTGTATGATACCTCTGTATGATACTCTGAAATCAGTTGAGGTTTTCTGCTCAGGAATAATGTATATACAGGAGGAATTTAGTCCCCAAGGCAGATGCAAAAATGGGATTTTACACCATCCCTTCATGTTGTGAAGGTGTCAGACATGCATGTTTGGAGGTATTTAACTTCTGGGATATTATTGTGATGTGTTAGATCATTTTTCCCCTTATAAATGGTCTACATTTCATTTAAAAATAAATAGTGTAGGTTTGGGGGGGTGGGGGGGGGAATAAAAAGTATTGGTCTCATGAAACATGTGTTTAGATGGCTTGCCAAAGACAAAACCTGTTATATCTGGCTAAAGTTTAAGATAGACTTTTGAATGTTATCTCTCCACAACAGTTCTACAGAAATGTTTTTAAGTGGATTGTTTCATTCATGCTTACATGAAAAATTCTTTTCTGGTGACAGCTCTGGAGACGCGTTTTGCCTTTGTGGTACAGAGTAACTCAAATAAATTGTAATAAGAAATCTGTACCTTCCTTTTGTACCATGTACAAAATTAGATTAGCATTTGGATTGTTTTTAATTAAATGAAAAACAATATCCTTTTAAATGATTTTTATTAATCTGTGTTTGAAACGTGGCTGACAGTGTTGTGAGGTAGCAAGTGTCTAGAGAGTCATACAAGAGTGCAAACTGATAGAAATGTGCTTCAGCTTTATGGTAGTTTGTTACCTAGGGAGTTCCTGAGTCAAAAGTGCTGTCCTAGTTCTTAGTAGCTCTTTGGGATTTTTCTTTTTTTTTTTTTTCCATGCACTTTTGAACCATGTAAGTTTCTTTTTGCTTATTACTTCTACCAAAAGAATACATAGGTTAGCTCCATGCTCACTGAAGAAGGTCTTTGTATTTACTCTTTCCATATAATGCTGTACACCTTTTACATTGAAAGAGGTTGTGCAGGTCTGTTAACTGTGTCTCTTCTTACATGTTCCTCCTCAGACTCCTAGTGCTTCAGGACCTTTCACTGTAGTCATTCTTTCTGTATTTGTCTTGTTTCCTACCTTTGTGATGGTTAATGCCTTTCTCTAAACATTTTGCATGTCAAAAATATCCTCCTTGAGGTCAACAAATTGCGTACTTTAAAGAAGATATAATCAGTACTATAACAACCCAGTCTGCTCCTTTGCTAAATAATGTCGTATATTTCCATCAATCTTGCTCTACTGACCAAAACATCTCATTTCTGTGTGCATTTACATTACTAAACTGGAATAGCTTTTCATCCATGTGCATTTCACTAAATATTCACACTGTTTTAATCAGTACCTCTCAAGGTTTCTGTGTTGGTTTTGCATGGCCTGAGGGGCCACAGAGGTGAATTCCGTGAGAAGCTGCCAGAAACTTCCACCATGTCCAGCAGTGCCAATCCCTGATGGCCCTGAGGATGGACAGGCTGCTGCCAAGGCTGGTAAAATGGGAGAGGTTGGTTATCATGCCTCTGGGATAACACATTTTAAAACAAAATCAAAACAAATCAAAAACCAGTTTTTTCTAGCCAGCAAAGAGAAGGTGAGAACGTCTGAGGGAAACAACAAGGGGACACCAAGGTCAGGGGAGAAGGAGGGCAGGAGGTGCTCCAGGCACCAGAGCCGGGATTCCTCTGCAGGCCATGGGGAGACCAGGGTGGAGCAGCTGTGCCCCTGCAGCCCCTGGGGATCCATGGGAATCCATGGGGAATGCAGAGATCCCCCACAGCCCGTGGGGATCCATGGGGATCCATGGGGAATGCAGAGATCCCCCACAGCCCGTGGGGATCCATGGGGATCCATGGGGATCCATGGGGAATGCAGAGATCCCCCCACAGCCCGTGGGGATCCATGGGGATCCATGGGGAATGCAGAGATCCCCCCACAGCCCGTGGGGATCCATGGGGATCCATGGGGAATGCAGAGATCCCCCCACAGCCCGTGGGGATCCATGGGGATCCATGGGGAATGCAGAGATCCCCCCACAGCCCGTGGGGATCCATGGGGATCCATGGGGAATGCAGAGATCCCCCCACAGCCCGTGGGGATCCATGGGGATCCATGGGGAATGCAGAGATCCCCCACAGCCCGTGGGGAGGTGCCCAGGCCGGAGCAGGGGATGCCTGGAGGAGGCCGTGATCCAGCGGGAGCCCCTAAGGAGAGAGGAGGCCTCGCTGCCAGGCTGGAGCAGCCTGTCCCTGGAGCAGCCTGTCCCCCGTGGAAAGAGAGGCCCAGGGGGGCAGGTTGGGAGCACTGTCTGCCCTTGGAGGAATTAATGCTGCAGCATTTTCAGGGGAATTGTTTTTAAAAACGGTTTTAAAACCTTTTTTTTAAAAAGGGGTTTTTTAAGGACTTTTTTTTTACTTCTCATTATCCTCCCCTGATTTTGTTATTAATAAATTCACTTCGTACATTTAAGCTGAGGCTGTTTTGCCCTTTGAGTGTTTTCTCCCTGTCCTTCTCTCTACTCATGAAGCTTTCATTAAATTGTTTTCTCTCTCTGCAGCTGTGGCAGGGGAGGGTGGGCAAGCGGCTTTTGTGGGTGACTGGCGTTTGGCCATGACAGTTTGTTTTCCAGTTCTTCGCATTTGGTTTCCCTACTTGCTACTTTCAGATAGCATCTTCATCATCATTGTCTTCATCACCTCATCTATCAGAGTCCAGCTGATATTCCTGGGACTCTTCATTGAGTGCCTGCTTCCTCCTGTATAAACTAATAATAATATTTCAGCTAAAACTTTCTCAAGTACCTTTGAAGTTTCAAAGCTAAGCACCATCCAATCCTCATAATTTGTTCTCATTTCATTTATTCTCACCAACCTCCTCTTCTGACACCTTAGAAAAAAGAGATTCATTGACTCTTTCACAAAGTAATACTTCATCCTGAAAATCTCTGAAGGTCTGAGGTAGTGATGACAGAAGGAATTTTTTTTTTCTTGTACTAGCTCCTTTTATATGGTGACTGTTGTTTACTTTTTCTGACAGGCTTGCTGACTCCAATGTATATAAAGGAGGATTTGTTACTTTTTTCCCCTCAACTTTTTTTTAGTGTGCCTTTAATGTGGCTCTGTTTTGATTCGAGTTCACAGTCCCTTGTGTATTCCTTATATGACACAGCTAGTCAAGGTCTGCTTTCAAGCAGCTGTTTTGCCACTTAGCTAGGAATGCTTACATTTTCTTTTTTCTCAACTGCTTTGTGATGAGTAGTAGACATGTTTTTCTTACATAAATTATTTAAAGTTTATAAGAAATGGAGTGGTCGGAATAAGATTGCTTTAGGTAATATATGTGTAAGTAGTTGTGACTCTGCACTTGATATTTGCAGAAAAGAGATTAATTTAAAATGGTCTTAGTTCCTGAAAAAGTATGAGATACTTGATAAATATCAAGAAGACATCAAAGATGTATTAAAAGCTTATATGTCTGTTCTGGTTACAGCTAAAATAGATTTGATTTTCTTCACAGTAGCTGTTACGGGACTGGACTGCATTTTGTATTTGTGGTGGAAACAGTGTTGATAACATACCCCACATAGCTGTGCAGTTACTGCAGCAAAGAGTGGAATAGGCGATGTCTTGAAGTACCTTGTAGCTCTGCAATTCAACCCTCAACTGGTCCTGTCAGCTAGAACTTGAGGACTTCCAGTCTCAGTGGTGCAAAGCTGAGGCTGTAGACCTCCTGATCAGGATATCAGCGTGGTAGGGAAATATGAAGGTGTACAGGAGAAGCTGCCTGTTTTCAACAGGAGTAACAATACAGGCTGTACAGGTTCAGCTGCTCCTATGTAGACTGACTGCATCATGGCTTTATTAGGATTATACGTAGCGATGGAAATTCTTAAATACAAAAAAATAATGTATTTTTAGTGAATCTAGTGTAGTAGGACTTCTGTTTCTCTGAATTAAAAAATATTATTTTGCAAATAAAGGAAAGCTTTGAGATAGTAATGCATCTTAGATTTCTTTCTTGTTTATAGTTACATTATTTTTATACTTGTGGTTTTCGTGTACTTTTAGATAAGGAATTCTCACATTTCTACTAAAAGAACATAACCTTTTTCTTACATAGTTTATTAATTAAAAAACCCTAGACTTTTGATCATACTAATTATCTGAAAGTGGTTGGATTTTATCTTCATTAGAGAAGATACTGTAGAAAAAGGAGCAAACCTGTCATAAATCTACCAGGTGTGTCATCTATAGGCCTGTATACTTGTAAATCACCATGTGCATTTTTGTTTTGTTTTCTCTCAGGAAAGGAGACAGAGAAAGCCAAAGATCGGTGTGAAAAAGCCACTATGAAACTTCATATGTTGCATAACCAGTATGTGTTGGCACTGAAAGGAGCACAATTGCATCAGCACCAATATTACGATACTACGCTTCCTCTGTTACTTGATTCACTACAGAAGATGCAAGAAGAAATGATTAAAGCCCTGTAAGATGTATTCTTATATATTTCTAACTTGTACAATTTTCTTTGTGTAGTAATCTAATTAATTTATAGCAATAGTTGAAAACAAGAAACTGTGATTAATTACTTATGTATCTGGGGATAGCAGCTGAAAAAAGTCTATCCAAATGATGCAGATGGTAGTTCTGAGTGCTTACTTAGGCTTACCAACAAGATGCCGTCTTCTTATAAATTCTTAAAGATTGACTGCAGTGTTTATACTGGAGCTCATGATTTTTCCTTCAGCTTATATATAGACTATAGCAAGTCTGTTGCCTCTCTGGTAGTCATTATGAAACTCCACCAGCCACAGATTTGGTTTAAACCACCCAACTGTCTTGAAAGTGATTGTGGAGGAGGGCCAAGCCAGATGCATAGTTAATGATATGGGTGGGAGGATTAACAGGATTATGTAAACTTGGTCTCACTGTAAGGAGTCTCCCCTTAAAAATACTACTCTTTACTAAAAGATCATAATTTTTTTCATCATTACAGAGTATGTGCAAAGTGATGATACCTGAGAACAAATTTTGAGGACTTTTAGCCCTCCTTTCTGGTTTGTTTCTTAGCTTAAAAAAGGGTGGTTACCTTTTTTAATAAATGTTTTTCATTTAGATGTGAAAAACTTTTCTTTAATTCATTTTCTTGCCTATTCTGGAGTCAGTGTTCATCTTGATTTCAGTGCACAGAAAGTGAGGGAGAGTTGAGGATTCTGCACTACACATAGTGAAGGCATGATTAGCTTCCTTATACAGTATCATTTTAGGTTTTTTGTTCAGGTGCTGGTGTTGAAATAAACCTTTGTAGTACTCCCTGTACAGTCCTTTTAATTTTGCATGTAAGATTACAGCAAAAGGCTAAGTTAAATGTGTGTGCTCTAATTAAGGTAATTTTTTTTAGAACCATAAGAGATAATAATAAACTGAAGAAATTTATGATGGAACAAGAACTTATTGACACCACTCATCTTTTCTCTGCCTGGAGTAAAAACTTGTAAAAAATACTTTTTGTCAACACATAGAAATTTTTGTGAGTTCTGAATGTATTGGAAAATTATTCTATTATAATAACTTTGGTGCACGTACAGAGATACTGATTTCAGGTGTAGAGCTTAGTGTGACAGCCTCTGTGAAACAAAACTTCCTCAATGATCCTAATTTTGCAGGTGAAGTAGTTTTTTAAACTTGAAAAAAATAAAGATTAATATTGCTAACGATTTTTTTTCCTTTTTGTCATTGTAATTGATGTTGATTCTCTTTCTCTTAGGTGTAGCATTGCTGTAGTTGATGTTTAGCTATCTTTTCATCACACTTCATGAAGTATTTTCTGGAACCTTTTCACGCATGATATTCTCAGAAAATACAAGATTTAATGCCTTCTCTTGTCTTGTTTTCTGCTCAGAACAAATGCAGTGAAAAAATCCTATCACACCACTCTTTTTTACAGAGCAAACATAACTTGAGATCTTTTCCAGGAAAAATGAATTTGTACATTTTTCTCTGCATATTTGGCTAGCCAAAATTCATCAGTGTTTTTTGAGCAGCCACTATGCTTTAGATCCAGGCAAGCTAGCAAATTTATCAGAGATAAAAATGAAATAAGAAATAATTATGAGGGTACATTATGAAGAAAAACTAAAAGTTAAAGGAAAACAGAAGGGTGTTCCAAGTATGTGTCACTGGATGCTATTAAGAGTAGTGTCACTAGGACCACCTCTTCCTCTGCCATTCACTTTTCCTTTGGTTTTTCCCACTCTTGGAAGCAGGTAAAGACAAGGTTGAGTGGCTTGTACTTTCTCACAGCAACTTCTTGGTTAATTTTCACTCCTCTTGTAATTATATGCTTACTTGCGATTTATACCTATTTTTGTCTGAATGACAAATAATATATATAAAAATAAGTTAAAACAATATGGAAAACCAGTGTTGAAAAGAAATGCACACACTTCTGTAAATTGTTTTGCCTGATGCCAGAATATATTTTCTCATGAAACTTGTAAATCTTCAGTGTGGGTTATAACAAACATGGCAAGTCCTATGTGAAGAAGAGCATCATTTCTGAACTCTATTCACTCCCTTTCATTGTAATTTCTCCAGTTTTTAGTTGAGCTATGCTGTGTGTTGGTGCACTGAAATCAACAGGAGCATGGTCTAAAGGGACTCTAGCCAGCCTAAGCCTGTAGAGGAAAGGCTCAGGTATTGCATTGTTTCTTTGAATAATATATTGTCTCATTTTTCCCTTTTTAGCCAGTTTCAACAAGAGTTTGTAGAAACAGAAAATTGAAAATTTGAAGCATCTTCAATGCCATCTATGCCTTCAGTGCCATGTTATACACTAGAATTTTTTTTCCTCTCTAGAAAAGGGATCTTGGATGAGTATAGCGAGATCACCAGTCTTGTAACAGAAGAGATTGTGAATGTCCATAAAGACATCCAGACCTCGGTGGAACAGATAGACCCTAACTCTGAGTATAACGACTTCATAGATACTCACAGGTAAGCATTTTCATCTCGTGTTTCTTCTTGGGAAAACCCTGGATTAAACTGCAACTGCTTAAGTGTTCAGAGGAATTTTCTTCTGTTTGGTTCCTTTTACATGGTTACTTGTTAAACTTCATTCTAATTTGAAAATTGTTCTACTTTACACATCCAGAAAGCTGGCTGAACAGTCTGTTTGGCTGGCTCTAGAAAAAAAAAAATTCAGTTACATAGGAAGAGTCATAACTTTGGTACTGACAGCAGACTACACATTACAGTCTGAACTGAACGTGAGCCAATTTACTGTTTATTTGGATGCAATTTGTGTTCTGGGCTAAACTTGTTCTAGTTTGAAGTCAGCTCTAGGTACCTTTGTACTCTGAATTAGTGCAGCTTGAGACTTCAGAGCATGCAGATACTGCAAGAAAGTTCTTACTTCAAAAATGTATTTCCCACTTTTGGAAATATTGCTGTTCTAGTGTATGAAGAAATAGCTCTAAGACTTCTTGTATTATCTTTCTGTTTTTGTTGTGTGTGAATAAATGGTCATCATGTGCAGGTTTATGATGGAGGCAGATAAGAGTCACCCATTCACATTGTTAGTCTTTGAGAACCTTTATTGTGCTGTGAACTTGATTCAAAGAATTGTAGTGTGTTTTATTTTTTCATGAGATTTTAGAATTATGTTTTTTTCACAGGAAAAAGAATATTTATTTCATATATAATTTTAACTGTAATCTAGTTAATAAAATACTTCAAAACTAATGATTTGCTCTATAATGTACTCAAGGTACGTGTTGATTTTGAAATTACAACAATTATTTACTAAATTAGGTCATCAGAAGTTGTTGAACAAGAAATAGAATTTGATACGTCTTTGCTAGAAGAAAATGAAAACCTTCAAGCTAATGAGATCATGTGGAATAATTTAACAGCAGAAAGTTTGCAAGTCATGTAAGTCTCTTTACAAATCTTTAATCCTTTGGAAATGCTGTTCTGTGTTTTATCTATGTTCACTCAGATCCTTTCATGGCTGTGTCCCCATTTTTAAGGTCCAGTTTCTAAGTGTGGTGCTTTTAGTCTACAGACTCTTTCCCGTGCTGTTTGTACTGTTCTTTGCACAAATTCCTTCTCCTTAGTCTCCTCAAAAACCAAGATATTGTACATCTTGGTGTATTCAGCACAGTAACAAGAAATATATAGAGACTGAGCCTCCCTTTTCAACAGAATATTAAAATTTTGAAAGATTCCGCCTTCCATAGCTTAAAAAGAAAAATTCTTGTTTGGCTTGCCTTTTGTATCCAACTGTTATTAGAAATGAGACAGCAGCATATCTAAATAAGAGATTAAATGCTGCTTTCCTAATAAACATTTCTGATCAAATATATAATTGTATTGTAAATGTATATCTATATATTTACCCACATATATACATTTTCAGTACAATTTTCATTGTGTTCTGTTGCAAATTTTACATTCATCCACTTGAAATGGTTTTGCAAATTCGAGTGAGAAATTTTATGATGTGGCATTATTTCTGGAACATGAATCAGGTAGCTCTCTTAAGTGTTGCTGTCTTTAAGATGTTCACTTTCTGCTATAGATTTAGGATTCTGAGAAAAACAGTTAAACCATATTAAGTCAGACCAAAGAGACACTCAACTTTATTCATTCCTATGTTAGACAACAGGGAAAAGTCTTGAGAGGAAAGAACAGGATGATTATATAAGGCTATTTCCTCAGCCTCCCATAATTTTCACCTCTGAAATATTTTGAGGCATAAATCTTTAATGGCTGTGGAGATAGTTTATAATATCCTTGGAAGTACTTTTGTTCCATGATCCTTTTCAGTCAGGTTCCATGTGTAAAAGTACCTGTTGTCCATAGAATTTTTGGTCAAGGAATTCAAGAAATTAACTCCCTATTTTGTGAACCTGCTGCTGTCTTTTTTAATTTTATGGCTCTTAAGCCTTTGTTTTGGAAGAGAAGAGGAACAATCTGTTCTTTTCTGCCTATGATAATGTAAATTTCTGTTCAACTTCTACTCTGTGATCTCTTTATCAGAGTGATCTTTCAGCTATCCTTTCACAAAGCTTACTCATCCTTTATCCATCTGGTTCTCTTTATTTTAGTGTTTTCAAGGTTGCTATATTGGTTTTGAGATGAATGGCTAGAATTTCACAGGTAATCCAGATACACAGTTCAGAGGGAGGCCTTCCAAGGTTCCCTGTGTTCTTACTCTGCTTTGGTTTTAACAAATCCTGGAGAGGCATTCAATTTGGTTTTCTGACCCCAGCAACTCAACAAGCCAATGTTTTCATGATTCATAGGGAATCATCTACTGTATCTCCAAGATTTCATTTCTGAGTGGTAATGGTCATTTTAGATCCATGCTCCATTCTCTACATAAAGCTTTGGATTATTTTTTCCCCCACTGTAGAAATAAAACTTTGGATTATTTTTTCCCCACTATATATTTACCTATTTCCATATGTGTTGAAATGACAGCCCAGGTATAGAGTCATAAGAACCAGAATAATCCTGGTTTTATTCTTCATGTTCAGAGCCTTTCTCTTACCTCAAATAACATTATATGATCAGCATTCTTTGTCACTTTTCAAACTATCCTTTTATTTGGATTTTTATTAACATATTAGGCAGTGCAGATTATTTATGAAGCTTCACGGTCCCCTGGTACTGTAAAAACTGTTTAAATCCTGTTTGTCCTTTTGCTGTTTAATAAAGGTGAGAAGGCTTCATTTTTTGTTACAGGTCTGGGTAACTGTCTCTACTCATAGGTCTTGTTAACTGTGTCTTAGATACATTATTACAGTCTTGCCTTAAAGCCACTGCAGCCAAAAAAAAACCCCTACAGGTATTTCTGTCAACTCTGAATGACTAGAAATTTGCAAGTGAAGTGTACTATATCATTTATTCATAGTTGATGACTTTTGAAAAGTCAGCTCTGGACATGATGAAACAGTAGAAATTTGTCTTTTGATCTTCAGCATTAAAATCATGGCCTTGGAGCTTTAAAATACTATATTATGTTTCTGCAGAGGGAGAACTACCTTCAGTATCTACCAAATAAAATAAGTGTGGTGGATTTTTTTCTCAAACATTTAAAACATTCTGAGACATATATTGATTTATATTCAATAATATTTGGTTGAATCAGCTGTTGAGTATACAATGGAAAAATGACAGCTTTGGATACATAACTGTTTATCTGTTTTAACAACATATATTTTAAGGCACCATGATGAGAAAACTGGTTTTTACATTTTAAGGTAAATTTAATTTTATGAGTAAAATTTTGACAAAGGGAGGTAGTTAAAAGTCAGTGTTGACTAGCTAACCTTTCTAAGGAATGAGTTATGTTGTCTCGTGATAAATATTCATAGCTCTCACTGAACAATATTGAGAAATTCTGAAAAGTGTAGTGGAATAAAGTTTATACTTTGAAGAGACCTGCATTAAAAGCTGAGAGGAGACAAGCAGAATAAGCTAAAGGTTGATCAATGAGCATAGTAATATCCAGTTCTTCTGAAATATAAGTTCTCTAAGATCAATTTATTTTAATTGATAGCTGCAGCAGAACAGAGCTGATAACTAAATAATATGAAAGGAAGCTTTCCAGCTAGGGTATTAGGGGTACTGTGTGATTTTTAACGTATTATAGTGTTAAGTCATAGAAACCCTTTTGTAAACTGGTTGTATCTAGAAGGCAAATAAGACACCACAAGAGAATTCCTTTGGCAAATTACAGTCAAGGTGATACAAGATGCAGAGTTACCAGCTGTACCCAGTTTGAATGAAAGTTACTGTTCAAGCAAAGAATAGATGTTAAGTGCAAGGAGACAAGTGATTTTGGTGTACATGATAGCTTTTGTTTTTTTTATTTTCTCTAAGATAAATAAAAATGTCCTGAAGTATCTCAGAAGTTTCAGGAAGAACTACATCAACTTAATGTTTTAATCTGATGCTGCAATATAAAATATAAAATCTAATATATTTGAAGTGGTGAAATAATGAAAATATTGTATCTGCATGTATATCTCATTCCTTCTAAGATGACATCTTATTGGTTTTAATTTCATGACTGTTTATGCTTGATCATTAAATAAAACATCTGCTTCCTCTAAATCAGTTGTTAAGCAAATATAATGTTGATTAAAACTTTGTTTAGAGAGCTAATTAAAAACTAATTAGTTTTTTAAAATTACTTTCTTTAGCAAGGTATTAAAATAAAAAAAAAGTTGGTAATAAGTTGGAGACCCAGTATAAGAAAATATAGAGAAGTTCAGCATAGAGACTTTGACAGTCTAAAACTAATAAAAATGTATATAAAAAGTGGAGCTGTGAGGATGTTACTTTGAGGGAGATGTTTTAAGTATTTATCTTACCTCAAAATAAACACCTGTAGAAGGTTTGTCTTTCGGGAAATAAATTTTGGTCATTCACTTTATGGCCTTTTTTAGTAATTTTACTATCCTGGAATAAAATGCACAACTGAGTTCAGATTATGTATAATCAACATTGTATAAAATATATTGGGAGGAGAGGACTGATTTGTTTCAGTGTTTAGAATCAAATAATTCATTTCAGTATATACAGATGTGTGGAATGTGCCTCCTAGATAATTAGAGAGTTGCATATGCCAAACCCTGGTCCAGAATGGTTTTGGGCCATAGATCTGTTCAGTGGTGATTACTACATATATTTTGCTTTTGTGTCCACTTTGGTAATTTTATTGAAATTGGGCTTGAAAATGCAGGGTAAATAAAGTAAAATAGTTAAAGATGTGGAGATAAATGACAAAAAGGAAACAAGATGTACGTGCTTATTTATTTTTAGGACATTGTTCTGACTTAACAATTTCTTGATTGATATGCATTTTAGAAGTGATTATTCTGTAAGACATTTACATATACTGTTCAGAATGCAAATGTTGTTGTACATTAATGATGGTTTTTGTTATTGGAATATTTACTAGGATAATTATGAAGTGTCAGTAATGATTTTAAAGTGTAATATTTTTTCTCTGTTAGTATTGAGTGGTTTTGTACAGTTTATGGTTACTTTGAGTTAACCATTACCAGAGATTATAACATAAAAAGGATAATTTTGAAGAAAGATACAATCGCTGTTTTAACAGAAAGTTCATTTGTACTTTTGCTATTTCTAGAAGTAAATACAACCCAACTACTGATTCTGTATATTTATTTGACAAATGCTTTTTTGAGTTGGAAGGCTTTTGTCCTTCTGAAAGCATCTTATAAATTAGCAATATATTTGGAAGGCATTAATATGTGGAACTCATCACATATTCTGAAAAAAATGTTTTCCTGGTGCAAGAACCTGCAGACAGGAGATCATTCTGTAACCTTCTATGTATACAGAGGCTTATTAGAATCTCTAGTAATGCAGATGTGCAATGTAAAGGTCTAACCACACAAAAAAACCCAAAACAAACTATCATCAGGCACTGAGTAACATTATCTAAAAAATAATGCTCTTTTACATCTTCAGGGAAAACATTAATGTTTCCAGTTGTATACAGTTTATGCATTCACAGCTTGGGTTTCTGAAATCTGTTTTACAGGTTAAAAACAGTAATAGAAGAGCTGATGCAGACACAGCAAACCCTTTTGAGCAAAGAGAAACTTGTTTTGGAACTAGAGAAAAAAATAGAAGAGTCATCTAAGACATGTGAAAAGAAATCTGAGTAAGTTGAAATTAAAATTCAAAATACAATAATTTGAGGGGGGGAAATGTCTTTAATGCAATTCCTAAAACTTAAATAAGAAATAGCCTTCACTAATTTTGTTCTGCTTTTGTGTTTAAAAATTACTGTGAAAAATGGTCATAAGTTAGTTTCTCATCTCTAAAATAACCTATGCCCACTGCAGACCCTAACTTACTGAAGAATTGAGCAGCTCTGTAAATTTAGTATAATTGTCATAGTTTGGCATGGCTCAAGAGCTGGACCTTTCACTAATTCAATTCAACTTGATCAAAGCAGATGAGAAGTTCAGTTGCCTCTCTGTTTGACAGAATTCCTTGTGTTGGTGTAATTCTGTGAAAGGCTTTCAGACTCAAGTGCAAAACTCTTTCTTATGCAGTAATATCTTTGTACCTTGTCAGGTTAAGCTCATTCTTCTTTGCATTTCCTTTACAAAAGTGTAAATGTAAAAAATGTAAATCTCATACCCTGTGGTACTGCATAGTAAATTCAGAGATTAGTAAGTGTTTTAGTGCACCATAAATAAAACATTATTATAAGAATCATACTTGGGCAACATCCTTAGGCTTTTCTTCTACCTTTGGTTAGAAAAAATATTTGCATACTCTTCTAAACTGATGTCAATAAAACAGGTAAATAAACCTTTTGTCTGTAGTGATATTTTTCTGATTTTTGTTGCAATCAATCTTAATCTTACTAATTTGGTCATAAATATTAATTTACAGTACTGGTAGTGAGTTGGAATGCAAGTCCTTCAGGTAATCTTTCATTCACTGAAGAAGTTTTGATGATCTTTGTTGACAGAACCTTGTCACATGAAACATTGTATAGTATTTAATTCACATCCAAAACTTTATTTATGTATCTGATATTAAGGTTTTGATTAGATATTTCATGTCCTTTCTTTCATGAAGTTCACATGTATCCACAGTGTGTTTTCCAGTTTCGGTTCTTAACTTGTCTTCTTTGCTGTATGCTGCTTAAAGGATAAATTATATTTGAACTAGTTGAGTTCAATGGGGTGTTCTTTGGTTTTTTCCCCCTCAGTATTGTTTAGTTACCAGTTATCACTCCCTGAAAATGGTTTAGACCATGGATTTCTTACTGTGTGAAGGCTTCTCTGACTGATACTTTAGCAGATGTTTGTGGTGTTGAGGAGGTGATTTCACTTCAAATTGCACCAGTACCTCTTTGTCTTATTAAAAGGCAGGGAATCTGGCTTAGATATCTAGTTTTACAATGAAGGCTTCCCTGAAATCATCCTTGTTCTGATTTGTCATTGATCATTCCTACCTCCAACAAACTCCCTTTTCATCTTTTATCTGCAGTGCAGAGCAATAGGGATGTTTCAGCATGTAGTTACTGTCCCCAGAATATCTTGTCCAAATGTTGCATTGGGTTTAATTATGACTGCATAAGGTCATACATAATGGCAACGTCTTGGTACTTTTATCCTGGCACTAATATCCCTTTTCCAAATGATAATATAACCTTCAACACAGAAAATGTTTAATTGTATTTTATTTATATATGTATATGTCAAGCATATTGTCTGCCCTTCCAACACGATAGTGTATTGAATGTTGCATTTTAATTTAGTTCATTTACCCACTTTCTCATATGTTCTCATTTAGTTCTTTTTCCCACTTTCTCATATGTTGCCCTGTTCTGCAAGGATTCTTCACACAAGATCTCACTCTGTGAAGTTGCTAGTTGTTACTACGAGACACAAGGACTTTAAAGTTTGCACTCATGCAAGCCACTGACAAATAATTTTATAGATTCTAATCCCTCATTCATGACAGGAGTGGCAAGCACTGCAAGCTGGATTTGGAGAACCAAATCAGATTCTGATCCACTTTGCTGCAGTTGAGACAGAGAATAGCTTGTGAGCGACCTTTTCACTAGCAGAATGTGTCTTGTTATCGCTGTGTCCTGATCGATTGAAACCATTCCATGTTAGGGGATGCCACTCCAGCCTGTGTGTATTTACAAAAGCCTTGCTGATGGTTGAAGCCTGTTATTTTCACGTGGTGATGTCCTTTTTCTCTGATAAAGGAGACCAGATGAAAGCACATTATCTTCAGGATAACTTCAGAATCACTTGCTTCTCTGATGCTTTTAAATATGTGCAAGCTCATGCCAAATCTGTTTCAGATTTGAGAATTGTGTCTGCTACCTCACACTTACATTTTGAATGAACAATCATTTTGCTGATGGTGTGGAGTTTTGCTCATTATTGACTTGGTATAATGCTCACCTGTGTGGGTATGATTTTTGTCTTTTCCTGCCAAAGAGTATTTTATGAGAGGTGGGGTTCCCCTGTTACTTTGAAACCCATTTGAATACTCATTTGGCTGAACATCAGTTTCTGAAGCATCAATCTCTGTATGAACAATTTTCCTTTTCTTTTTTTTCTTCAAGGGTAGGGCTTGCAGGAGGACTTATCTTCAAGGGATTAGCCTGAAGATACAGAGCAACACAATATTATGATTTTTCTTCGTATTGTCCTCATTCTTCATAGTTCTGGTCCATTTACCTCCTTAATCTGTTCTTGTATACTGTGAGAACTCTGCATCTCCTGTAGTCACTGGGCTCTGGTTGAGCTTTTAACAGTGCTTTTAAGAGTGTCTGTATTGTACTGTGGGTGATTCTGTGTCTTAGGCAGCTTCTGTCAGTCTTTGGTTTTGGCAGTTATTTGAGATAATAGAGTCATCTGAGTACCTGCAGATGCTCTAAGTGCATGTCCTTCAATTTGATTTTATCATGGCTGTCTTGAGTATTCACAAGTATGAGTGGTATTCAGCAAGGAACTATAAAAATAAGCAGAAGATGGAAAGTTGCTTAACTCCTCATAGAGATTAATTCATTTAGCTTCATAAGACAGTTATAACACAGTCCAGAAATACTTACAGTGCAGAGGAAAAACAAGATATGTGATGCCATATGAATTTATACTGGATGTGAGGTGAGTTTAGTATTGCAAATTATTACTGCAACAACTACACAGATTGGAGTGAATTTCTTATCACTTTGAAATAATTATCTAAAATTTACTTATTCTCAAAGGGAGGGGGAACCCAGTGTTTATAAATTCAGTTAAAAGTGGATGAGGAGTTTCACTTATATTTATTAAACATGATTTTTGTGATAGAGAGAATGAGTGTTTGCTTGCATTATCTCATTGCTTTGAAAAATTTCTAGAATTGCTTCACCTTTGAATAAATGATTATGTTGAGGATTATGTTTTAAATTGTTATTTTTCTTTGCAGTATTGTACTCTTGCTGAGCCAAAAGCAAGCTCTTGAAGAACTTAAGCAAACAGTCCAGCAGTTAAGATGCTCTGAGGCAAAATTTGCAGCCCAGAAAGAACTACTGGAACAAAAGGTTCAAGAGAATGATGGCAAAGAGCCACCACCTGTAGTGAATTATGAAGAAGATGCCAGATCAGTGACTTCTATGGTAAGTTTTACATCTTTTTTACTGAATTGTGTAGCCCTGCCATTGTACTTCAGATCCAGGATCAGAGTATTAAGATACACACTGACATGATTTAAAGTGAATAGACTTCATGTTGGATTTTTGGAGAGTAGTTTGGACACGAAGTTCAGTTGCATGATACTTTTTCTTTTTAAGAGGCAGTAACTCAGTAACTCCTAACAATCTGTGTCTGGGGACTTGGATTAGTCTCCTCTACACTTGATGCTTAGATTTTTCATTACACTGTTTTATAAAGAAAAGTCTTAACCCTTTCATAGATTTAGTAAATATGACTGAGTAGCTATTGGTAATTTCCTTGCTGTGTTGAAGAAAAGAATTTACAGTTGTAGATAGAAAATTAACAGCAAAAGCTCTTAAAATTGCTGCACATGTTAGGTAATTGAAAAATGAATTTTATGGACTGGAATTACTCTTTTATTTTAAAAAATGAACATTGGTTTCCTTGCAACTTATTTTTTAATGTTTACATGCTCTTAATAATTAAAAGGAATTTTTTTAATTCTGATGAGACCTCATATAATTTAAATAAGTACCTTACTTTGCTAAAATTCTCTGTGACTTCCTTTTCTCAGTTGTATGCAGCTATGTGCAGAGTTTTTAGGCCACATAAAAAAGCAAACAAACAGTACCTGTTTACTAAAGGGACAAACAGTAGTGTTTGCCTTTGTTCATTAGTTTTGACACGTAGGAGATATTTGTGACTTTTTTCTTTGAGGTTTAGCCTGACGTTCTTTTTGGCCCATGGGGCAGTAGCTCTGTGAAATGATAATTAAAGGGTTGCTTTGGAGAGGAAAGCATTTTTCTTCCTCTGTCTATTTGTGGAACTGTTTGATTCCTATTCTAGAATTATACTTTCTTGTCAGTCTTCTCTTGCTTCCACTGCTGTTTAATATTTACAAGGCTCTATGAGGTGGTTGTCATTTACACTGGTACAAAACATTATTTTACAAATCTTGTATGCTTGTCATGACCTAGAAGGAGTTTAAAAAGTACAAAAATATGAAGAAAGAGAAAAGAAGAATCAGGATAATGATTGCAAAAGATTGGGAGGCTTGGAATCTTTTTGGGGCAGGCTATCTTGTTAGTTATTTAATACCATATCCTGTAGTAGTGCTAGTGATTAGTGCCTACTAGGGTTAGTTCAGATGATGAGTCTCGTCATAAGAACAGTACTTTTGCCCTTCAGCTCAAGAGTACTGAAGTCTGCCTTCTGGTGTCTAAACCTCTGTTTCAGCAAGTGGGAGAAAATAATCCTACGTGCTGAGCACAGGCCTGCGTAGGGCCAACAGGACACAGACACAGCAGCTCCATCAGTGCCAGCATCGTGTCAGCTCCAGTGTCACCTGCGAGGAGTGAGGGCTCATCACCTCCGGTGCAGCCACTGATGGGCCCGCAGTGCCCTGGGGGCAGATGGCACAGGGTGGCTGGCTCTGTGCTCAGGGCATGGTGCCTTCTGCAGGAGGGCAGGGGAAAGGGGGAACATAGAGTTTGGTTTGTGTTGGAAGGGGCTTCCAAGATTGCCTGGTTCCAATAGTTTTCAACACTTTCCGCTACAGCAGGATGCACCCCTTTACAAAATCTTGCCACTTTAACCCGATGCAGGGTTGAAGAGAAAAGCCATGAGAGCAATTAGACAGGGGTCTAACGATGATAGGCAGTCTGGTCAGCTTCGCAGGAGAAGGTAAAATGGGAACAGGAATTTGGTACTAAAGGAGGCAAAAATATTTAACACACTAAGTGATGATGTGCAAGCCTAAATAGAGGATGATGTGGGGTTTTGTTGTTTTATTTTTTTAAAGCAGTAAGTAAAATTTACTGTTAAGGCAACTTGAGAAAATAAATCAGAGATGCATTTGTGTGATAGGGATAATATTAACGTTCATTTTTAACATGGATTTTGTACTTTAAGTAACTTGTTCTAGTTTCTGTAGTTCTATCTGGCCTATGTTATCTGGGAGTTCAGGGTGCCTTTCACCTGTTACGAAAATAGTGGTGATCATCAAGCTGTCTTGCAGAGAAGACCTGTCATGAAGTGCAATGTGTTAAGTTTCATCTGAAGAATAAATTGTGCAGAATTACCACTTCCCTTGCTTTTTCAAGGCAAAGCTAAGCCACTCTTGGACCTACACACGTATTTTGTGGGTACCAGATGTGGAAGTTCTTGTCTTGTCAGAAGAATGAATGGGACTGAAAACAGGGTTTGCTGTGAAAGCAGGCAACTTTATTTCCACAGCTAAGTCTAGTTCAGCGTTTACATGCACAGGATACAGCACTTACATGCAGACCATTGGTACTGGGGCTGCCTTGGGATCAGCACACATTACCCCAGAAGGAACTGCTGGTCATGATACACAGCAGCCTGCACTGGATCCTGTACATCCTGCTGTTCATGCTGTTTCTTCCCTTAGGACCTGCAGGAGCTCCTGCACCTCAGTAAAGAATTCTACCAGCTTTTGGACTTGAAAAAAGACAGGAGCTAAACATGCCTGATGGTGTTGGTATTTGGTCTTGCTTTCTGAGAAGGGGCTTGAGGTGATCTTAAAAATTATTTGATGCCTATGATGTTAGATAAGCCCTTACATCTGGCCTGTTTGCTCAGCACTTCTGCAGCACACAGTAGAAGTGCTAAAAGGTAGTGCAGACTCTGGGGCATTTTTCTCTCACACAGCCTCTTCCTCAGCTGGTTGCTCCAGTGAACCAGAAGTAGTCAGGCATGTTGTCTCTGCACATGAAGGGACCACTGCTGTCACCCTGCAGTGGAACAGAGAGGGTTAAGGTGGTGTTCGGTGGTCACTGTCAGTACTGGGGCTTTCTCCTCTATCACAGCTCATGCCAGAGCTGTGTTCCTGGCAAGGCAAAGCAAGACTGCTCAGGTGCTGGAACCTCTCCTCCTTTAGACTAAGACTGTTACCCCTTATCATATCACTATCTGACAGTGTGAAGAGTCAGCCTCCATCTTTTTTCGAGCTCCGTTTAAGTACTTAAGGGCTTCAGTGAGGTCTTCCTGGAGAACTTCCTTCCCTTCTCCAGGTTGAGCAACTCTTCTCACCTGTTGTCATAGGAGGGGTGCTCCAGCCTTGTGATCAATTTAGTGGCTTTCCTCTGGGCTTACTCCACCTCTTTCTTGTGTTGAAGACCCGAGACCAGTTTTCAAGGTGGGATCTCACAGGGGCAGAGTAGAGGGAGTGAGTCACCTCCATCTTCCTGCTGCTCATGGTGCTTTGGGTGTAGCCCAGGATGTGTTTGACCCTTTGGGCTGCAAGTGCCCAGTGTCAGCTCATGTTCAGCTTTTTGTCTACCAGTCCTTCTGTCTACCAGCTCATGTTCAGCCTTTTGTCCCCCAAGTCCTTCTCTGCAGGGCTGTTCTTGACGTGTTCTTCTTTCTCCCAGTCTGTGCTCATGTCTGACATCGTCAGTCTTGACTGTGTCTCAAGATGAAAAAACAATACTCTGATGGCTTGTTTCTGTAAATAAACATCCTGGTGATTTTTAAAATGGGATTTTTTTTTAAGTAAAACTCCTTAGAAGTATAGGGTTGTAAAAGATCAGAAACAGAATGTTCTTGCTACTGATTGCTCATCCTGGTACTGTTCAAGAGGATGACTCTTTCTCAGCTATAAATTCATTAACGTTTCTCCGGTTTTTTTGAGAGCAGTTTATCTAAATGTTGTTCTGATACACTTGAATGTGGTTATATATTCCTCTTCAGAAATGAATTGTAAACACTTGTTTTACAAATTTTTTTCCTAAGAATTATAAAATCATAGTTGGCTTGTGTTGTCAGCATCCATAAAAAGCAAATTTTTGTGTCCTCAAGTCACATATAATTTTTTTGGTTTGTAATTTAAAATTTAAAAGAGGATATGCAAAGCAATTTTGTTTCATATCTCCTAAGTATTTATATCATATAAATAGAGCCAATTTCATGGTGGAATAGTTTGCAAATTGTTTTGTTTCCCTTCTCTTACATTAGGTAACTGTATAATAGAATACTAATGAGTGAAATTCTGATATGCTGTTAGAGATGCTTTTATAGACAGTGTGCTGTTACGCAAGTGTTTTAACTTAGTTTCCTTATTCTTTTTTGCCTCTATTAACTGTAGGAAGTTCATATTCTGTTAGTGTCTTCAATATGGTTTGCTTTAGACAATATATTTTTTGGAGTATGTTTGCTATGCATTTGTAGGCATATACTCACTTAAAGGAAAAAAGAAGATTGCCAAATGATTCTCCTTTTTTCAATCAGGTTATCATAGCATGGAGTGAAACAAAAATGTATTTTTTGTTATTTCTGAACATTGCATATAACAGTTTTGTCATCATATATGGAAAAATGAAACATTTTATTTTTACTAGCAGTTATGCTTTTCTACTGACTTACCCATGCAAGACATTATAGATAATTATAGTGCTGACGGTACTACAAGTTTTAAATCTTGGGTTTGAGCCCCTTAGAGTTATGCATTTATACTATTCACTTTGTTAATGGGAGATTCATAATTAACATTTTCTTCTGTACCTAAAGTATGGAGACACTAAGAAAAGCTGGTTATTCCTTGTAAAGAGATATATTTTGATAAAAATGTAGTAGTATCTGAAGTGTTATATATTATGTCACTTTATAAAATTTAATCAGTAACTGGAAGCTACTTGAGCTAACTTTTCCATGCTTAGGTGTTCAGTGGATGTGTGGTCTGTTGTTTGTCTTAAGGTACATAAGTTATATTTTTGCTGTTTTTATGATCAACAAAGCATGGCAGTAGTCCATGGTAATTAAAATGAAGAAAGCAACAGCAACAAAACCTTTATATGTCCGATGATCAGATTAGAAACAAATACCTCATTAATTTTTGAATATTGTAGTCGCAGCTAAACATTTACTCAGGTAATTACATACAATTTGATGATTTGCTTTTCATGGTAAAGCTTTAAACTTACAGCATCAGTATTGCCTTGGAAGTTGTTAGAGAACAGGAAGCCTTCAGAGAGTGCTTTAATATAAAAAAATAATTAATTTTGTTTAACAATCGTATAGTGAAAAGTCTGTGCCACTTCAGTATGTTTTCTTCTTTTCCTTTACCTGGTAAAAAAAAAAAAAATTATGAAGGTGTAAACCCATTACTTTTAAGAATGTGTTTGAAATGACATGCTGTTCTCACTGTAGAAGTGCTTCACATAGATTTATTTTGCATGCTGCAGCATTTTCCTGGAGCTGGTTGACAAAACTGAGACTTGGTGGGCAAGCTCTGCAACACTTGAGAGACTTGTCAGCAGGTGGAGCTCAGTGCCAGAAGACTGGTTATGACTGAATAAGCCAAAGCTGTTAGCATGAACTCGTCAGAGATACACAGGGCCATGGTACAGCCATGGGGATGTTGTAATGCCTTGTGCCAGTAGAGCTACAGGCTTAAAACTGTACACAGCAGAAAATGGTTTTATCTGTTGTAGCATAATTTCTTGGAAAAAAAAATACAGAAATTAGTTCACCTAGTATCTATTCACTTTTGTTGTTTGTTATTCCTTTTTAAAAGGCTTCAGAGATGTTATCCTTAGTGATTTCTTTAAAAGTAAGATAAGCCAGGTTTTAGTGAAGGTTGTGGTAATTAAAAAATTAGTTCATAGTCATTATGTAAGGAAAAAAATACTAAATACATGAAATGGAGCTAAAGTGCTACTTTATTTGTTTGTAAATTATACTACCTAATGTGAATGTTTTATCTTTCCATCCTTGCTTTCTAGAATCCAGGACTTAGTGCTCTAATTAGTATGATCAATAAACCAGTCTTCTGCAGGTTTGGATTTGAAGTGGATGTGTTCAGAACACTCACTAAAATAGTAATTGACAAATTTAATCAGTTTGTTTGTGTTGTTTTTTTTACTGTCAGTTACATAGGTATGAAAGAGGCTTTGCAGGAGTTTGCTATTTGATTGAATATGCTTCATTGCATACATTTTAAATGTTGGCTCACAAGGTCATGAAACATAATCAGCTGGGAGAACTACCACACTCTTGGGGTTCCTTTTCCCCTGCTGTCTCAGACTATGCAAGTTCATTTTAAAATATAGATACAAGGAAGTGATTGCCTTCTGTGACAGGCCATTGCAGCAATAGCAGAAAGCGTAACAGTAGTGATAAATTTGTTATTTTTCTTACTGGTTCAGAAGAACAGCAGGTTCTTATGCTCTCTAATGCATCAGCGAACATCTCCCTTATCTGTCCGTGTAAGTAATTCTCTACTGGTTTGAGGCTCATGATAATTTATATAAAACTAAAGTTGTATTAGAGCATGGTAGGGGAGCCCTTCACAGTAATTTGGTTTATATATTTATAAATCTTGTACACTTCCACTGCTTTATTACGTTATTTTAACTTTCTTGTTGGTAGACCCAGGGCCGGAGTTAGTCTGTGCAGAATTGGTATCCTTATCCTTACTTTTATTTTAGTCTCTGCTAAGGAAACACTGCCAGTGCAGTCATGCTGTAGAAAATTTGCCTATTTATTCATAGAAGGCCTGGAAGTTTTATTTGGTGGTTGCCTGGACAACTGAAGTTCAGTTTTGTTTATGGCCACTTCCCAAGCTTGCTGTCTTGGGCCTGTGTTTCTGGCTTACAGCCAGAGTTTGACATGGATTGAAAGTGCCCCAAATGTCTCATGCTTTTAGGAAGTGTGGAGAGGATGAATTCTATTTATCTTTCTCTCATAATGAATATGTTCTAGCTTCTGTTTCTTCTTTTTGTAAATCCCAACTGCCTGATGGACACATATCAGAGGAAGAGCAATACAGAAGAAGATACTAAGGTAGTAGACAGATAAAACTAGTCATACTTTGTCCCACTGACTGGTCAAGAATTTACAGGATGAGAGGTCAGTGAAGCTATCAAGACTCTTGCCACTGAACATGCCTAGAAGCTTCTGAAGTAAAAGATTGGACTAAGTTCACACACTAAGGCTCAGAACTTAAGTATTTCTTAAGGTTAGCATATTGTCTATCAAAAAAGTATTGAGAAATAACCTGGTTTTGGGGAAAAGCAAAATTAGAAGAATAAGCAAAATTTTTGAGGACTTCGGGGAGGTGGATCATTTGGAGAAACAGAACTCTTAGAATACTTGAAGTACATAATTAGTTTACCCTCTCTGTATGACGGTGAGTTATAAGCGCTTGAAATAAGTACATAGACCTCTCTTGAACTGCCAAAAATATTTCAAGAGCTTTCATTTCTTCCTTGAGGAAGCAGGCTTCACCATAGTAGTGTTGCAGAACTTCATACCCACTGGGGATTTGTTATTTCAGTCAGAAGCTTTCCTAATCCACAGAGAAGATTCATATGGTATCCAGCATATGTTTCTCTGTTGCTGGGAGAAAAGTAGTAATTCTTTGCCAGAATCATCAATGCCTTCTTGCATCTTTTTCATAGTGATGGGACCAAATTAGTGTGATTGCTAACTTCTCATAGCCTCTAGGCAATGCGCAGTATGTAATGTCATAGAATTTGGCTGCTTTAAATCACTTCTCTGCTTTTTTGTCTTCCTTTTTAAATGGCTGATTAAAAATACCATTGTCCTTAAAGGCAATTATTATGCTTCTAGAACTCCTAAAATTTGCTATAAAATAATTACTGGAATTCAGAATTGTGGTTTTAATGTAGTGTCACCGCTAGTTATTTCGCCAGATTGAAGTGTATGATTTTATGCTTAGCTTCTGGGTTTTTTCTGCCATGTGGAGAAGTTCTCACCTGCTACAGACTTGAGAAACCAGAATGTCAATCCAATTTTCAGACCCCTGTCTTTAAGTTACAGACCTATTTTTTTGTTCTCTTTTTTTTTTGGTTTTTTTGGTGGGTTTTTTTTACTGTTGATGATTTTTAACAGTGGGGTAAGTGAAATAGCATGTTTCAGATAATCCTTTTTTTTTTCTTTTATCATCTAGCAGTCAGATATATGCAAAACATTTCTGGTCAGTTTGGGATCCAGATGCCTGAACATCAGCACTAATGCCCATTTTTGGATTGCCTAAGGTATCCTGCCTGTGGCATGAAGCTGTGACTCAAGTCTGCCAGTGCCATGTAGTTGACTTGGATAGCCTAGGCCATAAAGAGCACTGGGTATTAATATTCAAACAAGTGAAGCCCTCTTTCCAATAGATAGTGAGGTTCTTTGTTCAAAGTAGTCCTTAATGGCAGGGAAAATTAAAGTTCTGTGTGCGATAGTGGTAGTCACTGTAACATTTTCAAAAAATTCCAGGATTATTTATCTCCATTTCTTTTTAGGGAGGTACAAAAACAGGTCATCAGAAACTTAATTTTTATTTGGCTGTTGTGTTAGGGTAATGTGAGAAAAAGGCAATGATATTTGCATGAAGATAATAGAATAACATGAAGATAATATCCAGGAATTTCTGAAACTGATGTCCTCATCCTAGAGAAGAAAGAGAGCTTAGAGTATCACAACCAAGATACGTGGAAATTTGTCATTCTTGGGAAATGATTGAAGGTCTTTACTCTTAGGCACTGTACGATTTTGTGGACCAAAAGTAGATTTGTTTTCTGTAAGTTACTGCAAAACCTTTCTACAAACGAAATCATTTTTTAAATCTGATTTTTTGGTCAAGTTTCTAAAAAAAGCAGGAGGGGGTGGTGTCTAGAAGCTAGAGTATAGGTTAGTAAAAGTAGGGGAAAAAAGGAAAAAGGAAGAATCCAAATACAGGATAGAGAACCAGACACTGGCAGCTCCAGAGGCAGCAGAACGTTCAGTCAGGTTCAGAGTGTGCTTAGGAATCCTATCACGAGCAAATTGGAAAGAAATTAGGGACAGTGCTGAGGACAAGACTATCATGTGGGCCCAAAGTCTGTCCAGGACATAGGACCAAACATAGGATTGGAGAAACCACTACATACTCATGTAGGACTCATCCAGAAGGAGGGGTTGGAGGCAGCAGTTGTCAGTATAATTTCATGAGACAGTATTTCTGTGAGACTGTGGCTCTGACTTGATTAACACATGTTGCCACCATGGTAAACTGAGTGGTAAATCAAAGCATAAATGGCATGATAAGAAAAATACAGCATAGAAGTGATATAGCCTGAGCTATATCAGCAAAATTTTGTGTCTGATGTGCCTCAGAATTACTTGTTTTATTTCTGGATCTTGGCTCTGAATACTAAGATGAAATAAAATCACTTAATATTTGGCTTCATATGTAATACAGACGTCTATCATTCCCATTTAGATTAAATTTAGTTTTGCCAGAACTCTGTAACAACGAGGACTTTCAGAATATCTAACTGAAACGATACTACTCTGGGAACCTGTAGCATTTACTCAGCAATTGCTATAAAAATGAAAACAAAGAACTGCTGGTAGGAGAGAGAGAAAAATGGAAACACAACTATATGTGTTTGGGGTTGGAGGGGGCAAAAATGAGATGCTTGACAGACTTGACAGTTTCTGTGTCAGGTTAATCTGATTTTTTTTTCTTCTGTCCTAGCTGATGTCTAGAGCAGTTGAACATGGTGATTGTTTATACTGAGTTCAGTGTGATGCCGTGAATGCTGCAATACAGAAGGAACTGATGTTCCATAGGCGATTGTACTGAAAGGGGATGGAGATTTTTTTTTGAATGACTTGTGAGGGAAGATGTATTTGGAGAGTTCTAAAAATAAGAAAGTTTAAAAGTAGCTTCTGAGCTGGAAACAATGAAACAAAAAAAAACCCAAAAGTAACTTCTGGTTTATAAAACTGGAAAAGTTAAAGAAGTAACTTCTGCATTTAAAAAAACCAAAAACCTTTTAGATACATTTGTATTTTGATAGTCTCGAAGAGAAATCCACATTCTCAAGGAAAATCAAAGTTCCATGCAGCTGATATAGATTCAGTTTTCTTATGTTAATTTGTTGACTGTTATAGTGTAAAGGGGAGATATTATTTTCTTTGTAGGGAGTGGGGGGAAGACAAACCTCCTAGTAGGAATCATGAACATTTCCTACCTAATAGGATCCTGTTACAATGTGATTGTGCACACTTAGTGATGATTCAAGTTCCAGACCACAGTAATATGTGATGTAAGAACCATTAATGAAGGAATGATTTGTTTTAGAGTAATTTTTGTACGTGCCAATGAAGTAGCTTTTTGGCAAAAATGGAGCTGTTTCCTTCTCAGGATGTTTTGTAGTAGTATCTAAAGCTGTGGCTGTATTGAAAGGTTTTGGTTTGCTTCAGGTGCTACTGCTTTTGTCTATTTGATCTGTTCACTCCGTAGGGATTTTTATCTGTAACATAAACACTGGTTTTGTGCATAGCTGTATGTACAATTTGATCTTGGCATTAAGTGTTTCAGCAACTGTGTAATAATGAGATTTGTAGCTTTATGATATGTAACAAAAATAGTGAAGAAAATGTGATCTTCAACAAACATGACTGAAGTATTTCATCAGTTATTTTCTTCAACATATCTTTTAAGAAACTGATTACATTGAATCCTATATAACTATACCCATAAACTAGAAATTGTTGCTTTTTTTAGGAGAAGGGAGTTATGGGTGCAAAAGGAGTTTCTTCTGTAACAGTGGAGACTGGTCTTAGATTCAACAAGTAGCTTGAGCATGCCAAATAAGTACAACTTAGGAACTTTGAGAGAACACTGCTTGGTTGTTCAGACCCTTTTTAATACATAGTGACTGAAACAAAAAAAGAGAATCTCTTGACTGAACTAATAACTGAAAATCTTTTTGCATTTCTGTAGAAGAAATGCTGCCTTATTTGTTTTGGCTCATCATGCTAGATAAAATTTATGAACCTCAGCTTGAATAGGGTTGATTTTATTTGGTACCATTACTGAGACTTAGACACTGACTCTGTCCTCCATGATGTCTATATTTTCAAGATAGTCTTCTCTGTGTCTGTGATTTGTAGCCATGATCTATGCATGAGTTCAGTGGGCCATAGGCTTTACTCAGAGTAGAATTTGAACACTGCCAGTTTTGAGGGTTTACATTTTTGTTGTTCTGTTATTTAAATTGGCAGATAGTTGTTGTTTTGGCACCCTGCACAGATTACTCATTAAGCCGACCTCAGTATGGTGCTCAAGTTGAGCTCAAGCTGTCACAAAGTTGGTCTATCATTTTAACTATTAACATGTAGACTGTTTCATGCATAAACAAGTATCTGTCAAAACTGAAAGCAAACATCATATTCTAACTACCTGCCAAACAGCTGTCAGACAGAAATACCTGATCAAATTTGAGTCTAGGCATACTGCAAGCTCTTTCCAGTTATGAAAGATTCAGTTTTATTGTTTAACACATCTAACGTAAATGTGGATCTGGCTAAGAACGTGTTGTGTCCCATCTGACTGAAGCTCTTCAGGGTCAACTCCATGAAAATTTGTTTTATTGTGATTAAAAAAAATGCATCCTCTCTCAATATGATTTTCCAAAAAGATTACAATCACCAGTCCATATTTAGTAACACTCTATTGGGAGAAGAAAAAGGCTTCATGTTCTGCCTGATGATAGAACATGTAATGCTATTTCTTGGTGCTTGACACAGCATTTGCCAGGTGGTTTCATTAGAGCAAGTCAGTGAGTCAGCTTGAGCCAGTTAATGAATTAAAAGAGGAATCTTGATTAGTAGATGACAGTGTGTAAAGGGCAGAATTGAAGAAAAATTACCTTGTACCAGTCAGAACAATGTGATGACAAACATAAAGACAGTGCCTCTCTGGTACAATGATGTGGTAGTTGGCTGAGGAGACAGGATTTTTCTCTAGACTGTAAGAACTTCCTTTGAAGTTAGGGGAAAATTTTGGGGTTTCCCCACCTCATCCCCCTAGAGAATAGTGTTTTCTGTAGACTGGCAATTGGCATGGACCTCTGCTGAAGCTGCAGCCTGGGATCCCACAGCTATTGGATATTTAGTCCTTTCGTGTCATGTGAACCGTGGGAGGATTTATGAATTTCAGGGTCATGCAATATAGTGATACTGTTCTTATTCTCTGTTCTTTACATGTTGACTTTTGTCCACTGCTTCCCCAACAGCTGTTCATGGTACAGCTGCTTCAATACATCTAATCCCTTCCAGGAACCAGACTTTCTTGACTTAAATGCCTAAGATCTGGACTCCACCACTAGCTTTGTAAGGCACTTATCTTTAGCAGGTATTACTGGGCGTAAATGTGGCTGAAAACCAACCAAATCCAACAGTATTTGAATATATTTAATGATACCTAGGAAGACGGTCATTCCTCCTGTTAGTGAGTGTATTCTAATTAGAGTGATTGATCAGTCGTAGTAAGTGCAGTCACTAACAAATGCCATAGTCAGTTCACACTATGTTTATAAATACTGCATTTAGATATATTTTGGGCTGACTAACCCCCAGCTGGCACAGTTGGAAGCAGCATCAGCTGCTTCATTGCCTGATGCACAGAGTACTTGCTCCCATAGTTTCAGTTTTCCCTTTATGCAGTTGGTACAGCATCCAGTTAGTTGATTCAGTTGTCTTCCCATGTTTTCTTTGGATACAAGATGCTGAACTCTAAAGACATGGAGTCCTCCTTAGAAAACTGTGTTTTGGATGGAACCTTTGCTTGAGTAGAGATCAGACAAAATTTTTTTTTTTTTTGTTCAGAATCTCTAGGAAGAACCCCCCCAAACTGTCATTCTCACTGACTTGTTACCTTAGTTCTGTATTCCCTGTACTTTCCTTGAGCATCTTTTAAATAACCTCCATGGCAGAAAAATATCACCTGCTTGTAGCTGTAATTTTCCTCTTCCTTGACTTACAGTCCCCCACCTACAAACTGCTATACAGATTTACTTCATGAGATCACATTTTGTCAAGATACTTATGCCGTTGTAGTCAGTGAGAACAGAGAAGCTTTGCCTGTGCAGATCTGGAGTAAAAGATTGAGAACAGTTTTTGTTTTGTTCTCTGCTAAAATGTGGCTTGGCTTCCTGTCTGAGGGTTTTAGAGTTTTAAAATAACCAACACAGGTTGTAAGGAGAATGGTTTGTGCTCTGTCTGCAGGGTGTGTAAGTATATATGGATTTCTGGCAAGCCTATTTTAAGTTTGTGGCTAGTAAAGACAATTTCCAGTTACAGATGGCATTCTTTGGCATGCTCACTGCTCTTCAGGAATTCATCAACATGCTTGTGATAGCTGTGGGTGATCTTCATCACTTCCTTACTTCAGCTACCGACTGTTACAGAGAACATTAGGAGTTGAGGTATTTTGGATATTTTTTTGCAAGACTTTATATTTACCAGCCTGGATCCTGTTGTAAAAATGTCCTGGACATTGTGTTTGTATTTGCTTAGTCTGCTGAGTTCATTATGTTGAATACTGTATGCATAGCTTAGTTCTTCAGGCACTTTCACTGGAAGATTTTGCATGCCTCTTGTGAAATGTAGCCTAGAAGTTCTTCACCTGTGTCTTTTTGTTATCAGCCCATATAGTGATGACTCTGGCTCTTTTTATTAGGCCAGTAGTTGTAACAAAGTTCTGTTAGTCCATGAGTAATATTTACCAGTTTGAAAAGTTTGATGTTAACTTTTTCAAAACCAAAGCTAACTATTATACACCTAAAATTTCAGCATTCCATTGAGGAAGCACCATTACAGAATACTGTGATTTTTTAACAAGTGCCAAAACCACTCTCGACCTTTATACTTGTTATTGTGACTAAATGAATGTATGAAAACTTCAGGACATAATTTTTTTTTCTGCACTAATTCCCATCTCTAGTGGAGGAATACTGATTTTTTCAGTTGCTGTTTTATCACAGTCTAGTTAATTAGAGATGCAGTTTTCCAAATAAGAGTAACGCTGCATAGCACATGGCTATGTAGAAAAAGTCCATTTCTTCTATTACCTTAGCAGGAGTCTTCATTCTAGCTCAGGATTTGTTTTGTTTTGTTTCTTTCTTTTTGAACTTGAAAGGAGAAAGGCAAGACCAGTCTTTGTGTGCATAGATGTGTATAACCAGTTTGAAAATGTTTTTCAAGTTGAAGACTTCACCACTTCAAATGGCAACTGTAGTGTTGATCTTGATTAAAACTCTGGGGCAGCATTAGGCATTACTGCATCTCTTTGTTTTTATGTGAATTTGGGTCATAAAACTTGAAACTATTTCAACTGGGTGTATGCACTATTAAAGTAAAGAATAAAATTAGCCTCTTAGATTCAAAAATGGCCCTAAGTATTTTTACTTTTAAATGATTTGTGGATGCACAGTTATTCACTGCTTTTTTACTTGTGAGTCTTGGTTTTCTTGAAGCAGCAGCAGCACAGCCTGAATCTTGAGCATGTTGTCCTGGCAGATGCTGACCAGGCTGCTTTCACCAGCAGGCAGTTAATCATACCGCTGGTTTTTTTCATGCCATTGGTTTTTTGAATTATGAGCTACCAGTGGATGTAAGATGTTGGCTTTCTTGCTTTTATGAACATTAGGTACTGCAGTAGAACTCTGAGCATTCAGTGCAGTCTCTTTTATGTCCTCCCATTGCAACTTCATGAGCTTACACAGAACTAGAGCAAGAGAGAACTTAGGGGTATGTTTGGAGGTCTGTTATTATGATGTGGCAATGGCAACCAAGGAGAGAAGGGCCATGTGATGAAAAGGTAGTTCCCTTTCATATAGAGCAAGTGCTGTACAGACTGAAATCTGATGACTTTTTATTACTTGAAACAAGTAAAATGATGGTTTGAGAATTAATAATTTTTTTACATTCAGTTAATAATGGCATTGTTGATTAATAGCAGTACTCTTGAAATCAGTGAAACAGTTCATATCTGAAAATGTACAGAGCAGCCTGAGGTTTTTAAAGGATGGAGGTCTTGAGGTTCCCTGTTACGTTTCCACAGTTAAATAAGGTAATAGCCTTTAAATTTAATTTTTTAGAAATAATTATTTGTTCTAAATTTGTCTGTAAGCTTTCAAAGGTCTGAATTGGTTTGTTAAATTGCCTTTATTGAAATCAGGTCATTTACTTGGCATCATTATGTGATCAATGAATGGAGGTGTCTTAGGATTTAGTGGTGTAGAGATACAGTCATTAAGCAGAGAGGGAATACTTATTTTCAGGGGCTTATCTCCATTGCAAAAGCCTTTGTCTAGTTACTTTTTCCTTCCACAAAAACAGTTTTTATACAAAATTTCAGTGCCTCAACTTAGATGTTTAGGTACATTTAGTCATCTTTTTCTCTAGAGAACTGTCAACATTCTTGATAATTTGGTGAAATCAAAGTATCATCTTTTTAAAAATAAAAAAAGTGTTAAATGCATATAAAAGTTAAAATGGACTGTGTTTCTGGAAACATTATTGCTAACCCCCATTAAGAGGTGCTCTGCCTTCATTAAGACCTGTAATACGTGTTTGTGTGTTTGGAAGATGTGCTAATTATTTAAAAGATGAAGGTGACATTTCCCTGATATTTCATATGTATCTTGAAAAATTAGCCTTCTGAAACTCTTAATTAAAACAGAAAACAGAGCAGACAACTTTACCATACATTCTGTTATGATAGATAGAGATTCAAAAAAGAAAGCAAAGGGTCAATCATATTGTAGTATTCATAATTCTTTGTAAAAAATTAATCTGTTTACACAGAGTGTTTGCTGATATCTGAGCCGTTCCTAAGTAAAATCTGCCAAAGATTTTTCAGGTTTCTGTCTCCAAATACTTCACCAATCTCTTGCTTAAGACTTTCTTGTACTGCGGTTTTCCTGGGGAAAAAAAAATGAAATTGCTTTCTAGCCTCTGTTGTAATTTCAAGATCTGGTATATAAGGAATGCATAAAAGTAATCATAAGAGAAAAAAACCCTGCATTTTGAAAGAAAACAAATGTTTTTGATAGTAAGTCAAGTAAATTCCTGAACTTGTTACAAATTGTACATATTATTTCTAACAGCCTTTTAAAAAATTCTAATATTAACATTGTATTGTGTTATTAATTGCGTTCCTGTAGTAACACTGCCTGATTTCACATATGCCAGTAATGACTTCCAAGTTGTCATTCTAAATAAGCTCTAAATGTTCCTGAAGATATCATGTCACTAGAAGTGATCAAAACAAAAAAAAAAAAAGCCAGGAATTTTCAGGAAAAGAAGAAAGAAGAGAGCAGAACACATTACATGACTGTGTAAATTGATGTGCACCTGCTTCCCAAATGCCATAGAACTGCAGAATAATTTAAATTGGAATAGGTTTCAGGGCGTCCATCTGGTCCTGCTTCTTGCTCAGAGCAGGACCATCTTTATTGTTATATTAGGCTGCAAAATGCCGTATGCATGTTGAGGCTCAACAACTCCAGTGATGGAAGTCCCTCCAGGAAACCTGTTTCATTATTTGATTGCTGTCCTCATTGTGAGGTTTTTAGGGGTTTTTTAGTGTCTAACTGGCATTTTTCTTAATGCAAGTTGTCCTTTTGCTATGTACCACAGAAGAGTTTGGCTTCATGTAACCAATTATATTTTCAGTTCCATTAATTAGAAAACTGATGTAGGAGAATTCAGAAAGACAAAATAATAATGCTCAGATATGTGGAGGAGCTTCTGTAGAATTAGTGAATAAGTAGATTGGGATTTACAGAATTGAGAAGTGCAATGAAGGGGAATGTGATAAAGATGTGTTTAGTGTGTTGGGTGTAGGGATACTTGGGGGAAGTGAATAAGGAATACTGACTGCTCTCTGTCTTTGCAGTAGCAAGAAGTAGGGCTCATCAAATAACCACAGTAGGCAAATGATTCAAAACACGCACACAAACATGTTCCTCAAAGACGTGTAATTAAGTTGTGCAACTGGTTGCTAGAGTGGAGGGTTGTAATAGGTTATATAGATTCAGAAAACACCTGGAAAATATGGAAGAAAAAGAAAAATCCTTCCATGACTGTTGCATGTAGAAACATCACATCTTAACTAGAAGGGCTGATCTTATACTACAGATCCTCAGAGGACAAAGACATGCTCTAAAGAATTGTCATTCGCTTTTTCTTACTCCACTGGCATAGTCTGGGATATACCTTTGGTCTGAGAAAATATAACTGTTATCAAATTTCACACTTGTAAGTCATGTTTTTCAGACAACCCCCTGCAATTCAGGATAGAGAACATTAATTTGCAGTGCAGTGTTTTACAATATGTGTACATCAATTATGCATAATTTCTGCTGCTTTGGAAGGTGTTACTTGTGTTTAAAACAGAAATTTCTGTCTTATCATAAAATTATTTTTGAATAGCTCTGTTGTTTAATTGGTTTCACTGTGTACTTGAGATGTTTTTAATTAGCTTTGAATATTTAAATTTTTAATAACTGTATTATATCTAAATGGCTCTGCACAGTTCTAAATATCTACAGTAGTAAACTAAGAAAATGCATATTATAATTCTTGGAAAGAGACTCCAAAGAGATGATCTACTCAACTCAAGTAATCAGCTTATATTCAGGCAGCAACTCGTTTTGTGTGTGAGGGCCATATTAATGGTCTCTGTGTGTTTTGGTAAAGATGGCATGATTCTTTATCTGGTTTTCTACATGTGATCTTTCTGAGATACCTAGTTCTATCGTGAATGGGACAAAAAAAAGAGAGAAAACAGTCTTCTAAGGAACAATATCAGTCTTATTTCTGAAATCAAATCATAGACTAGGAATATAGGCCATGTTCTCCTGTGTGCTCAAATTTTTATATGTCAGCATTTACGTCTCTTTCAGTAAATGCTAATAGCTATAAAACAGACACATGAAGACCTCTATGGTTAATATATCCACTCATCAATTGGCAGGCCATAGTTAATGTCACAGTATAAGTTTATGACCTGTTTTTAGGGCCACTCCTCAAAAACTTTTAATTTCCACTACTGAAGTGACTAATGCAGACAATAATTTTCAGAAAGTTCTTTTCTTTATTTTGAAGAGTTCCTGCTTGTAAATCACAAAGCTTCATTTTCACACCATACTTCTCTTGACTTTGAAAAAACAAAAAATATTCCTTGTTCTGCCCATTGTCTAAATTTGAAGTCTTAAGATGAATGTTGTTCAGCACCTTTTTCATCAAGGAAAGTGTATCTTCAAACAAGAAAGGAAGCTAAGCATTCACTTTATGAAAACTATATTAATTGCTCTGGCAGATGCTGTCTGTATGCCTGTTTCATCTGTATGTTCATTGAACATATTGTTTGCAGTAGCTGCTGGAATTTCCCTGTCTGGTTTTATCTTAGAGCCCTTGTACTATACTGAAATAGTTTTCATCAAAATCTCTGAAGACCAGTTCCCTAGCCAAATCACAGAAATAGTGAAATCACTCTGATCTTTTAGATATCACTGATTATGTTCTTTTATGTAACTGAATTTTCCTTTTCTTCTGAGAGCATTTTCTCTCTGAGTTGGAGAGTCATCATCGCATTTCCCCTAATTTTCCTGTGGAGGTTCTGTGATTTAATTTGTGAGCCCACATTCAACTTCTGTATCCATATGGACAGTTCACATCTCACTCAGGGGGTATTTTTTTCTTTGAATAAAATAATATTAGAGTAGGGGCTTATTTATGTTACTGTACATACATAGCTGACTGGTGTTTTAGGAATATTCAATATATGCTGCATTGTCCTTTGTTTCTTGCTGATAATCTTCCACCTTTGATTGGTAGTGTTACTATTTGCCTGTCCCTGAGAAGCATTAATTTTATTTTATCTTTATCTTAGATCTCTCTCCAGGCTCTTACTTCATTGCTTTTCTAAAAAGAGTATGGACTATTTCTCTTTTATGATAACATCTAAAATACAGCACCAATCCTGGATTTATACAGCTAAAAATCTCTTCTGGGCTTTTACATCATGTAATTCAATTTAAGCAAAATCTTTTTTTCCTGTTGCTTTGTCTTGCTTATGTTCATTGAAAATACTGTTGTGATTATGACTCATCTGGCCTGTCTTTTTGGTTGCATCACTCTGTTGGGTATATTTTATTTCTCACAGACTCTTAAGATTTCCAGTGATTTTGCTCAGCAAGAGAACTGTGTGCTTGGCAAATGGGACACTGTTGTCTGTGGGAATGTGTCAGTTGTAGGGCATGACCATAGAAGATAAATTGTAGTGAAAAATACACAAAAACACACAGGACCTCAAACTGCACAAGATCCTCCAAAGAGAACATAGGAAACATGGGAAACACAGAAGCCCAGATTCTGGTCATAAATAAAGATACAACAGAAGACATTCTCAAGTAAAATAGCAAGTGCTTCACTCATGGTTTTCAGTTGACCTGAATCCCATGCTGCTTTTTTGGTTTTTATGCTTCATTTCGCCTTTCTGTCACTTGTGAGAAGAGAATGAATGGAAAGTGAAATTAAAGAGTGTCAGAATGGTTGTCTTCTGTAGTGACATCTATTGAAAAAAAACGAAGTAATTGTTTCTCCTCTTAAGAAGGAAAGAAAACTGAGCAGCCTGTATCCTTCCATTCCAACACTCTGCAGGAGCTGCCCCATGCTTCTGTGATACCAGTAAGGTTATAGCCCTGCAACTGTGAGCATATTTCCAGTTCCTCCTGTTTACTCTCCACCTTTCCACATCAGCATAAGAGGCATTTCAGTGGGCACCCAGTGAAGCTGATTGTCTGGAGTGGCTGAAATTCCCTGGTGTTCTTTCAGGTCCTGCTGACCTGCCTGCCAACCCTGGACTCTCGGCATCTTAGTGATGTGAGTGGGATGGCCTCTCATCCCACACACTATCATTGTTAAACTTGATGATATCCCTTCCTCCGTTATATCTAGTTTATGGTATAGTTAATTTTAGTTCATTCTGTGGAGACGTTAGAAACATGACTAGTCCTAAAGAGGGAAATATCAGTCATACATTTTTCATAATTCTTTTTCTTGTGTGTTCTCATGACACAGGTGTGTTTAAACGCACTTAAAAGAAATAGGTTAAAATGTTTTCTAATGCCAGCTTGTATTTGCATGCATACCTAGCTTCTTAATGGTAGAGGACAATTTTTTCTGTAGTAATTCAGTTATTGCATAAAATATTATGACCTAGAGGTTAGTTTGCTTTCTAGTGAAATTGGTGTTGTATAAATAAAGAGGTGAGAAATCATGCTACTCTGTTCTTGGTATCTCTGAAAGTAATTTGAACTGAAATGAAACTGAATCAGCTAATATGCTTTAGCAGCTGCATTGCATATGCTAGTAAGTATATTACTCCATAATGCTCTCCATAGCATCCCCAAAGCAGAATTCCTAATTCCTTTCCAGTGTCTAGCTCAGATCTATTAGTCTCATAGTTGCATGTCTTACAACTTCAAAAATTTTGTCATGACTACATATTTGGCATGTTTGTTCTTTTTGGTGACATTATGTCTGTTGGAATGAGTACTGTGTGGAATTGTAATGAACTTTCTGAGCAAATAGTGTCTCTGTTCCTCTGATAGGTTCTTTCAGAAATTTTAAATTACCTAATACCCTGAGATAGTCCTTTGTTGAATTGAGAGGGGCTTGACTGAGAGGTTTAAAATTTCATGTGGCTGGGAAGAGATCATTCACTGAACGATAGCTGTGATGTGTATTTGCTTTTATTTTGTAAATCAGCCTTAAATTTACACCTTCATTTAATTGGTGAGATTGTACACACACATGTACATAAAGACATACATTTAAAAACAAGTAGATGGGATGTTCTGGGTTGCAGTTTTACACTAGTTTAGAAAAAAAAAATATGCTTAATGTGCATTAAAAAAAAAATCCCTTTGCACTGATTCCTATAATATTCTGAGTGAAAAACAGGTTTCCTGCAAGATCAAATGGATCCTTCTAAGGCACACTGCAGCTGGGCAATGGCAAAAAAATCAGTAGAAGGCCACTGTTGTAGGTCTTCAGTTTTATCCGGGTTGCCCTAAAAATACTTGAATGGAATAAATAAACTCAGTACTGGCTACAGTTGTTTTGTCATGTGTTTGGTTTTGCCTGCTGTGCAGACAAATTCTGAGTCCTCATTGCTGTAAGATATAGACTAATTTCAATATGTCGCAGGAAAGAGCTGTGGAAATGCTAAATAGTGTGATAAATGTGTTGCAGTTAGAACAGGATGTGCTGCATTATGAACAAAGCCAAAGTTTATCCCTTAAGTCCAAATTTCAATACTCACTCTATTTAATGCAACTATTTGCCTCTGTATGTCATTCAGTGGCACTTATCAAAGGCGTCCCAGTCCTTGAGTCTGGTATTTTGAGTCAAAAGAGCTCCCTCTTGTTAATATTTTTTTGTTAAGGAGCAACTGGTGAATGTAGAACCTTACTTGTAGTTTGATGTTGTCACTAGATAATCAGGCTGTTAGTGTCCTCTAGAAAATTATGAGTTTTGGTTGTGGGAAGTGAAGTTGAATTTATGCATCTTTTGGTAACTTATTTTCTCCTTTTAAGTAATAAGTATACATTTATTTGGTGTTAAATCTCATGGCTCACTTCTGAAGAGATGTGTGGAATGTTTCATTCCACAACCAGCATGGACACAAATACAGACTTTGCGTCTTAGTTGTTGATGAGGTTTATTTATTTGGATTTGTTTGGTTTTCTGTTTTGTGGTTTCTCTATGTTGGTGGTTTTTTTTTTTTTTTTTTTTGTTTTTTTTTTTTTTAGGTTGGTGTTCTTTCCTTTTGTGTAAGCAGTTTAATTCAGCTGCATCATAAGAATAAAATTCAGGTTTCAGCACAGAGTTGTTTCATTAAAATGAAATTATTTGTTATATGACAATACTTGAGTCTGATAAAAGGTATAAAAATGGTATTGATGCGTAAGTGGGGACATAGTTAATGAGTATTTCTATGACAGATGCACTCCCTGTCACACTTTTCACAATTTGACTGGTTTTTGCACTCTTGTATTCAGTAGTATACAAATTAAAATAAATTGCAGACTTCTGGTACCAAATAAATAGCAGTATTTTGCTAAGATAACTTTTAACCTATATCTTGTAAAATAAACTCTATTTGGAAATAATTTTCAAAGACTGCTCTATTTGGTGTACAGAACGTATACATCTTGTTGCTTGTTGGGAAATCCTGGAATAAACTGAAGCTGCATTTATTACATTATGAGATTTTTAGCTTCTTCTGTCAAAGGTGTTCATTGGAAACTTGGAAGCAATTTTTCTATGTAACACTGGCAAACAGTTGTAGTCTGTCTTCATTATCAGTTTTTTACAGTTTAGTTAACCTAAAGCTAATTAGAATAAGGTTGTTAATGTGTGATTTTTCTGTGTCAAGTTTATTTACTTTGTGAGTACTCATTCAAGTATGAGTGTAAATAAACTTGAAGCAGAAAACATTGAAACTCTTTACTGTTTCTGAAGGTGATTTACAAGCAATAAACTTAGTTTGTCCATGTTACAAGTACTTCTTAAAAAAAGATTATTATTAATTTGAGAGCTAGATAGTAAGAGATGAAGAAAAATACAGTCTTTGGAATAAGTCAGCTTATGAGACCTTGAAATTTACATTGACTTCTGCTGAACTAGAAAGTCTGTTTCAGTGTTCTAGTTAGAGCCCTATTCTTGCAGAATTCTAAACTGAGAGAGTGTCTGCACTTACGGTTTACAGTAATGCCTGAAGAGAATTGGCTCCTATTGCCTGGCACCAATGGGTGCTAATAGTTACAGGTAGTGTTTTGTTAGAGAAGAACCTGCTAATAAAGGGATAAAACCCCTAAAGATTAAGTAAGTATTACTTAAGTAAAGTATTAAGTAAGGGTAATGCACATACTTATACTTTTTTACTATATGGGGGTTTTCATTACATATTTTCAAATCATTGTCCCTTTAAAATGAGAGGTATTTCAGGAGAACTGAGAGTTACATCTCTTGGTTTTGGGGTATAGAAGAATTTCAGTTTTCTTTATATGTGAAATTATTGCACAAAATGTTTCAGGAAATACACAACTTGTAAGTGGTTAAATTGGTCTGAGCTTAATCCTGCTGATGTTGACACTTCCTAGCTTGTATCAGTCGCAGTTCAGCCCCTGTCTTTTATTTAAGTGAAATTCAGGATCCTGTATTGCACATTCTCCAATAAATCAATTATCCTACAGATTTGGGTTTTTTTACTGAAGATTCTGGCCTTTTTCCTAGGACAAGAAGGATAAAGTCTCAAGATTTGACACGATACGCCATTCCATAGCTGGAATTATAAGGTCTCCAAAATCCATGCTGGGTTCATCATCGGTAAGTAGTACCAATACTGTAGTGTTGTGATGTATTCTGTTATTTTTACAGCTTAAATAAGATTTATTTTTTCTTGAAAGATCATGCATTTCCATCTGAATGGACAAAAATTACATTTAAAACAATGTTATATAAAAACTGTTCTGATTGATAGGCATATAGGATAATATGATGGTATGTCAGAACAACTTGCTACACTTTAGGAGAATCACAGTTTTTATGTTCTTTGCAGCTCCCAGAGTGGTGCTGTATTGTTCAGAATATTCTTCCCAGTGAGGCTGATTTTCTTGATTTGTACTGTATGATAATAATCTGTAGTAAGTTAGATGGCCATACATGTTTTACCAATTGTTGCAGTAATTGTATTCCTCATATTTGTTACAAAAAGCTCCAATTTATAAGCATACTGTTAATATTGCTACTACTGTTCATACTGTAAAAGTAACTAAGTGTTATAGATCTTGCTTAAAACCACACTAAAAATGGTTGTTGAGTATCTCTGAGGTCTAGTTAGCTTTTATTCAAATTCTGTAATTTCTGTAATTTGTTCCTTTTACTTTTGCACTTCCTTTTGTTTGTTTCGTATGGAAGCTTACAAGATTAGTTAGAATCCTTGAGCACCTACTAGAGATGTGTTAGATTATACTTGAAAACTTTCTGTCTTTTTTTTGAAGTGGTGGAACATATGATCATCATAACCCTCCCAACATAAAACCAAACCAAAACAACTCAAAAACCAAGAAAAAAACCCCAAAAAACCTTCAAGAAAGTTGAGCAGAGTTTTTAAAATTGTTTAAAATTGCCTTTTAATTGTGATCTTGTCACCAAAAAAAAAACTCCAGGTAGCATTCTTGAGAAAACTTTAGAAGGAATGAGTCTTCTATTTTATGCTGCAGGATTGCATCCAAAGATCCATTAAAGGACGTAACAAACCATATTTAAGTGAGATAATATTCAGAATGGGTGGAAGAGGTAACAATTACATGTGTGTAAATAGACATGTGTACATAGAGAACACCTGTACACTGTGATGAAGGAATGGAAAAATAAAAATGATCATGAGATAAAATTAGGGCAGAAAGGCTTTTTCATGAAACACAGGAAAGTTGCGTGACATTTGAAAAGTAACAGGAAAAAACCTTGCTAAACTATTAAAATATTCTTGATGTTAAACAAAATGTCCACATTATTATGACCTTCATTTTATAAAAGTTCTAGTTGTTGAAAAAAGGCAGTCTTTCATAGTAAAAACCAATTAAAATGTATATTTCTGTGATCTCTGTTCTTTATGTAGGTGAGACACAGCTTTCATCTCTATTTCTATGTATTATAAAACTTGTGATTTCAAAATAAACCAAAAAGATTCCACAAACCACAGAAAAAAACTTATCTGAAACAGCTTCAGAGAAAAATTGGAAGAGAAAAAAAAATCTCGAGAGGAAGATCAAAATTAAACATCTAGATTAAATCAGGGAAAGTCAATGTCAAAATGTCAATTGGCTTAAAGTGTCATTTTAAATAGTCTATGTGCCATACTCTGATTTTCATTCCATGATCTGCCTGTAGATGGTAGATAGGATTGGTGAAGCCTTGGAATATATTTGGAAGAAGTAAGATTGGCATTGGTTCGTTTGAGTCAGAAAGTAAAATCTGAGTAACAAGTGCAATCTTGATTTCATGGTGCTTAAATTACTCCTAAATTACTTCAAAGTTAGAATATATAAACTAGCCAGTTTTCATCTTTGCTTTGTATTTTGATTTTGTGATTTTGTGTGTGTTAGAAAAGCTGACCATATGTATACCGCTAAAGTACTTAGCTATTAAATGTGGTCAGCTGCTTCCTGCTGACAACCACATAACCATGCTTAATTGCTAAATATGTAAACTGGTACTTAAAGCTTATTATCTATCTACAAAATATTAAAAGTGATTATTGAAGGTATATTATAAAGTAATATTAACATACATTAAAACAAAGTTATGTTTTTAAATAGACCAGTATAAAAAAGGATCTCAATGCAGATTTGGAAAATATTTTGGTACTGATTCTCTCATATAGTCTAGTCTAAAATGTGATCTTACCTGTGTTCACATTATTTGTTTTAAATATTTGAAGTTTTTAAAGTATTTCTAAATATTTAAATTTTAAATACATTAAAACTTTAGAAATGGAGCAATATCTTGGTTTGAATGTGGTGCTATATTAAATATATATGTTACATTAAAAACACTGTACAGTATTTTTAATTGGTGGGATAAATTGAATTTTGTTCATATAAATTAGAGAGGACTAATTTTTTGTATGTCATCTGAAAAAAGTCGTAGGGAAACTGTCCCATTCTAAAAGCAGGCAGGAGTTTTTGTATGTTGACACTGAAATACTATATATGCTCTCAGAATAAGAAGGTAAGAGGTAATACAGGAAAAAAATGTAGTTTGAAGAGAAGGAAACAAGGCTAAGGATGCAGGTAGTTTTTCTTGGACAAAATGCAAGCCAATTTTCTGTAACAGCAAGAGATGTAAGTTTAATCAAATGAGGAGAGGAAACACAACAGTGGAGGTAGCTTTCATGTACTGGTAATGAAATGCTGTGAATAATCTGAATGAAGAGTCTGAACAAATTGCCTCATGAGTGCCAGCTACTGCCCTTCTGCATTTTTTTTTATTTGGTACGAGACATTTGAGCTTGACACAAACATCTGCTTTTGTTTAGGATTTTTAAAAATTGTTTATAGGATAATAGGTGGAATTAATGCTTGTTTCAGATGGTGTATTATTAGCATGTGGGAATGAGCCAGGTAGACAGAGACAGAATATTCCATAATGTATTGTCTTTAATTATCAACCTAAATTTATTGCTTTACTTTCTCATTTGTGTCAGTGCTACTCTTTTACATTATGAGAGAAAATGTGAGAGAAAACCTTGAGAAAATGTTTTGTTTGCTCAAAGATGGAAAGAAAGGGATTACTGAACATTCAGAGCATATACAAAAATACAATATTGAGCATACTATTAGTAAAAATAGATAAAATATTATCTCAATTATTATTTTTATTTAATTGGTAGTGCAAATTCAGGAATAATATACAATTCTGTGGAGTTAGAAATAACACACTGCTGTTTGCTCAGTTTTTCTTGAAATAAGGGAAGCAGCTGAGGACTGCTTCTTTTTACTACTGGAGAAGAGCATATGTTTTAATAGATTGTTAAACAGGGAGGGAAAAATGGGCTCAATATAAAAAGAAAGAGGACAGTGTTAGATCCATGACAAGTGTGATGAAATACATGAGGCCGTCTCCTCTCAGAAGAAGAAGTGTGATAAAATATATAAAGACACACCCACCCAATAATCCATGAGTGAAATATGGGAATAAATCGAAATCTTGAGGGACAAAAAGGCAAAAAAAAGGAGGGAGAGGGAGGGAGAGTTGAAATTTGCAGTGGGAGTTCTTTTCTTTCTGCACAATTTAGTTAATTCTTGTTACTTTCCAGCCAAATTAACAACAAAAATTCTAGAAGCAATATTTCTTCCTTTGCCTTGTTGAATCATTGAGTGCTTCTGTAAGTGTACATATAAATGAGGAAGAGATCCACCCCCCTAAATGAGATTGTAAAACATTAAAGCCTAGAATATAAACTTGTCATATTAACTTGCTGGCTGATAGTTAAGTAGAGTTTAAAAAAAAGAGGTGGGAATTTCATTTTGTGCAGGTTGCTTTCCCCCGACCCGCCCCTGTATTTTCCTCAAAGACTGGTCTATGATCTAGTTCTAACTATAAAATGCAGTAGAAATATTAGTACTAATAGTGGTAAACTGAGTTGAAATCAATATTAAAGTAGATATGTATCCTGCATTGGTACTGTTTTTTCTGGAGTTTCAGCCATGTTTTATTCTGTAGCCAGTCAGGTCAGTATTGTAGAACAGAGAAAATATGTTGGAATCAAACGACTTTTTCATAAAAATAATGCAATTTTAATAACAGTCAAGACAAGAATAATTGCCACTTACTCCACTTACTTCATCAGCAAAACCACCTTGATATGAACAAAAGTAAAGGTAAGGTAAATTGAAATAAAGTCAACAGAGAAAACTTTGTGGAATTTCCACTGTTTCTTTCTAAAGTTATAATATTTCAGTCAAATTTCAAAGAGAGGGAAAATTGATGATAGAGTTATAGACAACACCATAGTTACCTATGTCTGAAATGCTCTGTTTTCCTTACATACACTCTTTCTCTGTCATAAAGGCTTTTAAGATGTTTTGGTTTGGGATTTGATCCTGATTTGTCTGGATGGTACCTCAGCCTGCACCCATTTTGTACATAAGCAGATGTTACAATCTGGTGGCTTCCTTTTTAAAGCTATAAAATAAATTGCATGTCAGGTTGGTTTTGTTTGTTAGTTGTTTTTTTTTTTTAACTTTCTTTTATGACGTAGATTAGTAACCCTGTACTGTTGTTTTGTAGTTAGGAACATTCCCTTCCAAGTAGGAATCTGCTCCTGTGTTTGCTGCTCTGAACATAACAGAGGTCTAGGTTTTCTTTCAATTCAAGCTCAGCGTCTTTGAACAATAAATGTTCAAGTAAATAACATTTTTAACATTTTGAAAGCTTTTCTCTTTCTTTTAGGAATTTGTGAAAGAAAGTGGCTTCATGTCATTTAACAGTGGTGGACAGCTTTCACCTGGGATGTTTTTAACTGTTGGTGAAATTGAAAGATATGACTATCTTTTTGACCAATCAATATCTCTGCTTTTTAGCAGCTCACTGTGCTGATAGACACATAACCTTGGAGTACAGCTTTGGCCTCTAAAAACTCTGCAGTTTGTGTTCAAGCTGTAGTTTTTTCTTACGTACTCCTTCCTATCTCTGACTCTGTAACAGACCACACTCACTCTTTCTAGTAATGAGCCTATTGGTTATAGTACTTGTTTCAAGTCTCAGGTCTGAAATTTTCCTTGATGAGAATTTCATCCATGATGATTTTCTGTGTCTGTTGATGTCAGAGAACACAAGGGTCTGTCAGGTTCTTAAATATGTTCTCCAGTTTTTCATCAGGATCCTGGACTAAACTAGTCCTTTGAAGTATAACTTAGGCAACCAGAAGCCAACAGACATTTTTTAATAGCTAAAATGGTATGGAAATGCTAAAGAATTGCAGATGTTTGGAACCAAGAATTTCTGCATATATTCCATTCATGTGTCTGCTTATTTACACTCTGAGAGTCTGAGACTATTCCTAGTATTTTTTGGACTAGGCATTGTAATATAAGTATCTTCTGAGGAAAACCTTAAATGTGCACATGACCTCCAACCTGTTTTTTTATCAGGGCAGAGCAGAGGTTAGTTATTTCAGGATGGTGTGCTTCACTTGCATCTGTTTGAACTGGGAAACGTTCACATACTTGATCTGCTCACAATGTGCACTGCATTATGTCGTTCAGAGTTTTACCACTCTGGCTGTGAGAATTTCTATGAGCTCTGGCAATGTTTTTGAATTACATACAGCTTAAATGAGGGCTTGCCTTCCTACCCATAACAAATAAATCTGAAGTGGTCAGTGACAAAATGCTAAGTTTCCCTCAGTGTTTTCTTAAATAATGTAGGCATGTTAATCTGTAAAATCATAGATTAAACTCATTAATTTCCACTTAGAGCTAGTAGCTTCCATTTGCAGCCAGTTCCAGGTAGTGAAAATAATTCTTTGAAATTTTTGTGTCTTCAGAAACTCTTCTCATAGAGTTAATAAGGACACTACACCCAGGTGTGTATTCTGCATTACAGGATATACGTGAGGAAAAAAGTCTCTTAATTATTAATTGATTTGGGATGCAATTGATAAATTCTTGAAAACAATTTATCCAATTCAAGTGTTTTGTGTGAGTCAATTTATTATGGTTTTGTGTCTGGGAAGTTTCTGTATAGAGAAATGATTAATTCTCAGTTGTTAATAGCATCTCAGAATGTGTGAGAAAGAGTTGGTCAGTATGGGTTATGAAAAATAGCAAGCCAGATTAAAAATATTACATGGTTATATGGATGATTTCTTAAAGTTCTGCTTCTGATATATTGATCTTTCAGGTAAACAGGAAAGAAAGTGATCAATATGCTTTTATGCAAGTGTAAGAGCCTTGATCTTGTTACTTAATAGAAATACATAATTTAAATACATAAAATAGAAATGATTGTTGTTTGTGATATTTTTCATGTACAAGTAAACTCTAAAAATGTGTTATTATAGTAACATTTTTCTTCAATATTTTTCCCAAGTTCTTTGATGTAATCTCAACCACTGAGAAACCTTTGGCTGAGCAAGACTGGTATCATGGTGCAATTCCAAGAATAGAAGCCCAGGAGCTGTTAAAACAGCAAGGAGACTTCTTGGTGCGAGAGAGCCACGGGAAACCCGGTGAATATGTCCTTTCTGTGTTTTCAGATGGACAACGGAGACACTTTATCATACAATATGCTGATGTACGTCTCTGATAAAGTACTGAATATTCAATTTAGGATCAACATAGTTTATGTAGCAAATGGATTTAGCCTTTATGTGAAAATATGAAAGCTGTTGGAAAAATTTCCATCAGTGCTGGAATCAGGGGTAAAGGTCATTTTGGGAAACAAAGGAAAAGTATGAAGTATCAGGTTATTCAGTGTCTTTTGTCTTATATTGACAAGACAAGATATTTGTGTAACTGTTTTGAAATCTGGGAGTTGTTTCTCTTTATGTATACATGTACAGTTGGTTATTGGTGATTTGGTTATTGGTAGTTGGTGCAAATTAGGCTACTTCTAGTTCAGACTGTAAAGATGCCACTGCATCTTCCTGAAAAATGGAAACAGCCATGCAAAAGAAAATAATCTGTGTTGGTTTTTAGACATGTGGGAAATGAAGTGCCTGTTGTACTTGAGACACTTGTTTTCTTTTTAGTCCTTTGGTTATTGTTTTGTTCAGTATAACACAAACACTTTCAGATGTTGCACACAGTGTGTATGCTTCTAAGGACCAGAACTGAACCCCTTGTTGCTCTGAGGAAAAATTGATGATTTAATGAACAATATATTATCTACCATTATACAGTGTATTGATTTTTATTCTTCTTAATGCAGTGCTTGGCTTTTTTAATGTATGTATTTTCCTTTTTACCTTGCAGAATCTTAAACTTATTCAAAATGTGACAGTTCCCATAACATTGCTAGAAATTTTTCTTGAAGTATGAAATTGCAGCAAATCATTCTCACTTTTGATTCAGTAGTGCTGTCTCTTCAGTCTCTTATAATAAAGTTTCCCACTTACAGAAAAATTCTCAAATTTGATCTCATAATGATATTACACTGAGGAAATTTCATTGTCTGAATCCCCAGATGATGCAGCATGCCTGCAGTAACTCAATATTCTGTACCCGGTTTATTTCCTTTTAATGAGAAGCAGTGATATTTTTCAAACTTTAGATAGGTTGGAATGCTTCTCTAGGATTAATGATTATAGACACTTATCATGCTGGAGAGTGTTCATTAGTTATCATCTAGAATTTTCCTTGTAGAAGTGAGCACATAGTCACTGTTTATTTTATTTTTATGTGTCAGAGTGCTAAATGAGGAAATAAAAGCAGTAAAATTACCTGTACCTAGAGTCTTACAAGATGATTTGTGCTCACTGATCTGACCCAGCAGAAATAAATGCACGTTATATATGTGGCAAGTAGATCTTCAAAAAGATAGACTGGATTTTCAAGTCCAAATTCCAAGTATTACTTTGGGGCCTACCTGTAAGTTGACTCTTCCTTTTGTGTGTGGGTGGAGGGGTGGTGGTTTCCAACAAAACAAACTATCTTTCTCTCCATAATTTTATGCTTTCTCTTAGCAGCATTTGAAATGTAAGACTGATACAGTTTAATATAGCGTAGCTTGGAAAGTCCCAGCATTGTCAGGTCAAGATATCTATCTGCTTGTACGTTTACAAATAGAGCATTATGTTCATCTGCTCTTGGGATTAATTCGTGGTAGATTTTCTTGTCAATCATGGAAGTTAAAACTTTTTTTTCTTAAAGATGTTCAGTACTCTACACATTCATATGGGGTAAATTTTCTGAGAATGACAAAAAGCTTATTAAGCTCTAGAAAGTAGGTGTTTGGAGTTTTATGGTCATATAGTGAGGGATTTACTCATTAACATTTTTATAGGCAAGTTCAAGGAGAGTTTAGTACAAAAGATTTGATTGTTTTTATTGGTATGAACAATGTGGAATTGAGTCTCTGACTGACCACAAACCACACTCCTGGATGGTCTCCCTATTTTCTTCTGAATCAAATGCTGAAGGACGTTTGTTTTAACAGCAATCCTTTAGTTGTATAAGTGTTCAGTGTCTGGTTTTACCATTACTTTAAAGGTTAATCTTGATACAACTATGTGTGTGATAAATTAATTCATCATTCAGCTTTAAGCATCAAAATTCACTGCTGTCATTCAGGACTACATTTTTTTAACTTCTGCTTATTTGAAGTTGTGCCATTTTAATTTTTTTTTTTTTGCTAGGGATCTTAGTAAGGGTTAGGATTGTGTGTGAATACACAAAATCAAAGGACACTGCCTGTTCTGAAGGTTTAACATAAACGGCAGCAGATGGGCACGTGGCTGGATCTGGAATGAGGAAATAATAGGCAGTAGTGGTGGTTGTGCAGAGGAGACTTTTAGGGACAGCAGTTTTTTTGGATCAGCAGCACAGAAGTATGAAGGAACTTACTTGAAAGGAGTGGGAACTAGTATTAGTGGTCAGTCAAAGCTGAGTCACTATTTAATAAACAACAAAAGGATCATACTATGGAAGCATTTTTATGATAGGTATCTGTGAATGTTAAAAACAGTGACATGACCCAGCTGTCTTTACTAACAGCAATGACGTATCTCCTTAAGGAAAACAATGAACTTAAAATGCACTGTGCAAGGAATTCAGTTCTGGGGGCTAGAAAGTATGCATGCCAGTGGTAGAAGTGTTCATTGCTCAGTTGTGTAAATGAACTTAAATCACCATCTGTGCTCTGAGTTTTTTTAATTACAGTACTTGGTCATTGTTGTATTGTCAGGCTGGCTTATGGCAGCTACTGCCTTTTGGGCAGTAGATGTAGATGCTGAGTCTTATAAAAGCAGGAGACTTTATCATGTTTCACAATCAGCTGCAGGGTCCTGCCCAACTTCTCTTTATAGCTTGTGAATTACCTACCTTTGTCTCTAAGTCGTTTGGACTGTCCTGATAAATACTCTTTATTAAAGACCAGTCATGCATCCTATACTCTATTCCAGGGATTTACTAATTTTAGGAGACAATAAATGAAGGAAGATGAGATTAGGATAGTGTTGTGAATCACCTGTTTATCTCTTGTTGTATTTTATCATACAAATTTTTTAGTTTGCCTGCCGTAGTTTTTAGAAATAATTCAGAAGTTGGGTTTGTGTTGGTTTTTTTTTGGTTTTTTTTTTTTTTTTTTTTTTTTTTTTTTTTTTTTTTTTTTTTTTTTTGGTTAAGAATATTTTTATTTTATTCTGTAATAGTTTTGATTTTAACTGGCTTATCTATTTATATTAAGAGTTTAATAATTATTTTATCATATTGCCTTCAATGACTGATGCAGTAATTTTGCTTTTATTAATTTATCATTTTCCTAACTATCATTCCAATTAAGTTAGTATAAATGCTATTCAATAGTGAAAGAAAAAGAATCTAAAATAAATCTATAAAAGTGTGCATTTTTTTCTGTGTTGTTACTAGTGAAGGAAGTTTGGTCAATCATTTTACAGTTTCTTGTTCAAACTATTCAAACTATTGCTTATAGAGAAATAAATTTTTCCTTTTACCTCCATACAGAATCAGTATCGTTTTGAAGGAACTGGGTTTCCAACTATTCCTCAGCTCATAGAACATCATTACACAACAAAGCAAGTTATTACAAAGAAGTCGGGTGTTGTTCTGCTTAATCCTGTTGTTAAGGTAATACATACATTCCAGAACCTTTATTTAATGATTTGACAGTAATTTGGGGGGGGGTTCTGTTATCATTTAAATAAGATCCTATGGAACTTCTCAGAAGATTTTTTTTGTTTTATTTTTTTTGTGTGTGTCTCTGTTCCTGACCTCTTCCAAACTTCTCACCTCTGTGCAATACATTCACTTAAAACAACTCCCTATCTTGATTCTTATTATAAATTTTTTCTGTTTTGAAAGAATGGCATTCAACTTCTTACCAAGTATCCTTGCATTTTTCTTTTTGGTTTCTCATTTGGATTTCCATACTAAGTAATTCAAAGTAGCAGTTCATTGCCCTTCCTTCTATAAAGTAAAAAATTTCTTTTATATGATGGAGAAGGTCTCATGAAATTTGGAAGACTTACAACAATTCCATTTTGTCTCTGTTTTGTATCACAAAAACAAGTTAGACACAAGAAAATGCACTGATATTCCAGCATCAATGAAAATTTAAAATAAAAATTCCCTTTTAAATTGGGAAGCTCCTGTAGAAAGTTTTTCAGAACGGAAAAAAAAATGGGCTAAGAATTAAACTGTATCAGTGTTTTAAGAGTCTCCTTGACTTCTTCCAGCAGTTTTGCAGTTTCTGTCTAGTTGTTATTTCAGTCATAAGCCAACTCCACTTATCTTTGCATCTTAACTATAGGGTAAGCCTTTTGTTCTTGATATAGTTAATTTTTCAAGACTGGTTTCAAGCCTGTGTTCAACAAAATTTTAGGAAGTTTGGCAGTTTATATTTCACCACTAGTTACCTACTCCAGGGTTGGTATAGTTGAGTAATGTGATGGTTGGCTCTTGCAATTAAGGGTTGAATATTATGTGTAAAGAGAACTTTTATTGAGGTATAGCTATGTTATTGTTACTTGTTGTTTGGACATCCTCTGTTGTCCCCACAGCCCCCTTTCCCCTGTCTGGTTGCCCAGGGCCAGCCCTGGCAGTCAGGACCTGCAGAGGGGGCTGTACCTGTGCCCTGCATGGGGCACCTGGGGAAGCGTGGGCTGTTACCAGGAGGCGTGGCCTGGCAACACCTGACCGCCAATCAAGGTGCAGGAAACCCGTCTCCACCAATGAACAGCGAAGAAGAGTTGATTGGCAGACTCTGGGAAGGCCCAGGATTGGCTGATGCCACTCCAGGGCAAAGGTGGAGCAGCCATGTTGTAAACGAGCTGGTGGCTGTTGGGTCACCCACTCCCAGCACACTGTCCTTTTTCCTTATTCAGTCCTTTGTTGTGTTTTGTTAAGGTTTTTATTAAACCTGCGAAATTTTAAAAGTGTAGTTTCTCACAAGTTCTTTCTTGCTAATAATCCTAAGAAAGTCAAGCATGTTCTTTTTCTCAAAATTGTACTTAATCTGCACTTAACTGTTCTATATAAACTTAAAATTCTAAGAATGGGACATTGGAAATATACATTTTTGTTAATACCTTGCTGATTGCCAAACTGATGCTTCATTGAACATAAGTTATTGCTTACATTCATTGTAGATCACATCAAAAAGCATAGGACAATAATTTTGCTGTGTGAATAATTCTTTTTGATATAAGTGGTTTAAGCTACAAATAAAGGGTAGTCAAGCTCAAAATGAAATCTTTTTAAATATCTTAGCAAATTTCTCTCTAATACCTTGTTTGTTTTAAATATGTAATGCTTTTTCTGTTTCCTGACTTTACATACTGAGAGAGCAGCCCTGTTTTGGCAAAAGTAAAATGATAGTATAGTATATTATCACATAGTTATTGTTAAACTGGAATGCATAATCTGTAAAACAGCATTTCTTCCTTCTCTGTTGCTTACTTTAAAGATAGGGGGTTCTTATTCCTGCATTTTTTTCATTTTGTATCTTTTTTTCATAGAGTTAAGTTTTAATTTATCCATAGTCTTGTTTAACTATAGCAAATTAATTTTTCTAGTATATGACTTGTAGAAGAAACATATTCCCAAATGACATTCCTGGTCATTTCACCATTACCACTCCGGCAGCAGAAGCGAATTCCTCCCCCATTCACCAAATCCAACCGTTCTCCTCTGAAGCCAGGAGAGCAAGAGAGAGCAGCTGCCCAGCCCCTATTTCCCAGCTCAATTCTCCAAGTATGTGTGCCCCTTGGAGGGAAACCCTCAGATAAGAGAGTAGCCCAACACACCCTTCCTGGGGCAACTTCTTTTGTCTCTGTTAGCACCTGGTCGTTATTTTCTTTTAGCAACAAGATGGGAGAAAATTCTCTAAGAGAATGAAAACAAAAGGAAAAACCCTAACCTCCAACAAGCCTTTTGTTTTTCTTCTTTTCAGGGGTAAAATGAAACGGGTCTACTCCTCTTTGGGCTTGTTGACTTAAGTTAATCTTAGTATCAACTAACCTTAGTATTAACTACAAATTAGTGAAAATAATAGTATTTGCTCTAGCATTATGCTAGTTAGTAGCTGATCTGAGCTGCAGTGCGTAACTACTTCAGCTGCTCAAGTTTCCCAAAAATTATGCGAGTAATCGGAATCTATCCATAAATTCCACACGCTGCATCTGTTTTTTAATATGACTTACCTTGTCCCGGTATGCATCAGTCTTAATATTCAAAAAGGTAATACTCCTTTAGGGTTAGTAAACCTTTCTACTTCCATTATGATCTTACGTGAAGTGTTGGGAAGGGTGACTATTCAGACTAATAAATATATTGAGTGACAGGAAACTGATTGTATAGGGTTTTTAAAAAAATACGTATTACATAGATTGCATGTAGGCTTTAATGAATTTATGAAATAGGATGTCAGTTTATATAGCTACTAATACTTGGTGTAAACTAAAATCAATGTATAGTATACTTAGTGCTTCCTGACCAGCAGTTTGAGCCAAATGAGGCAGTGTTGAAGAAGGTGTTAGCTACATGATTTGAATTTCTTTAGAGCAGCTGTTCTCAAAAATATTTAAATTGTTTTGGTTTCAGCCATAATTTTATGATGGCTTTATTTCTCCCATCTGATAAGAGCTATTTGCTGTATTCTGAAGAAGTACTTCAGAACAAAGCAGAAGAGTGTTCTGAGGCTTTCTTTTTTAATTTGCATGGAGCTCTGGCTTTTATATGGGAAAGTGGAGACATTTTCTTTTCAGAAGTAGCATGACACCTAGTGTTGGGGGTAATTTATGCACCATGTGCTGTTATTAAGATGTCTTTAATCATCTCCATAAAGTTCATTTGGCATCTCCAGACTGTTTTTGCTTTGTTCACATTGTAGCTTTAGAGCAGTTATTGTCATTTCATGTAATCTTTAATCTTTTTAAGTAAATTGCTGTCCCTCTAATGACCTTTTGAGAAACGATGTTCACTTCTAAAATTTCAATGGTTTATTAAACCTTAACAAAATACAACAAGGGACTGAATAAGGAAAAATTACAACAGCCACATGCTCCTTTACAAAATGGATGCTCTGCTTGTTATACCCTTGGCCCTTCCCAAAGTCTTCTTATGCAACTCCTGCTCTGCCGTCCACTGGTGGAGATCACTCTCTTATAACTTGTGTGGAGGTAGGTGTTGCCATGCTGCACCTCCTAGTAACAAGCCTGCCCTCCCCTAAATGCCCTGACCAGTGACAACAGTAGGAGGGAAGGGAAGGAGGACTGTGGGAAGAACATATGAAAATAACATAACTATACATCTATGAAACTTCTCTTAACATGCACACAATATCTATCTCTTAATTGTGAGAGCCAACCATCACATTACCCATCGATAACAACCTATCTAGAAATTGAAAGTTAAATATGACAAACTTCAGAGGAAAAAAAAACAGTTATGCTTTTTAGTTTGTTTTCGCTTTCCTTCCCACAGTCATTCTTTCTCCTTTACTATATTAGTAAAATTAGTGTTCACCTTCTGTGATGTTGCCCTTGAAAGGAACAGGCTTAATTATGTCACAAAAGGCCTGTCCCATGTCCCATTTCATGTAGACCGAATTGCCTGCTTGGAATTTTAATGATTCTGTAATAATAGAATTTAAATTAGAAAAACTGAGGGCATTCAAAAGATATCTGCAAGTAACTTCTGTAATGGAAAAGTGTCTCATATTTATTTATAATCTTGTAGAAAAAAATGCACATTGTGTTCTCCAGGTTGTTATTGATGGACTGACTGATATATAAAGCCCCTGGGTAACTCAGAGCACACCCAAGGACTTCATTAATAGTTTAGACATACTGGATTAATGGTTTAGACATACTGGATATATTAAACTTCTAACATCTTTGACCTCCTGTTTTGGAGGTCTTTAGATTTCTTGAAATACAAAATTTTTTTTACGTTTTTACAGATTATGTGTAAAATCTGTGTTAAGTTGTGGATGTGCTTCACTTTGACTGCTGGAAAAGAGAATCATAAAAAAAAAAATAAGGAATACCATTTTTATTTACGTGTACTTGATTTAAAGTTTTCACATGGACCATAAATACACCTTTGAAGCAAGTCTGCCCAGGATGCACAACTGCTTATGGGAGGGAGTTCAGCTTTCAGAACCAGAAAAGATCTAGCCTGAAATAATACTTTTCCCCCAAATACATGTTTCAGATTCTGAGCACCAATTGATTCACTCTGGAGATCTGCTACTATTTCACTAGTGCTGAAATAGTCATGGTATATGGATGCTCTGTAGTTAAGTCAAATTCTGAGCTTATGGAACAAAATTAACTGCTGCTTTGTCAGGTGAGTTAGGCCATGTGTTTGTTACTAGTAACTTTTCATTTAAAAATTCTGAATCTATTTTTATGTGACAAAGAAGGCTGTTACATGGTCTGATACATTTTGTGTGCATAGGAAAATGATGGATCATAAACCATGAGATGAAAGAAAAGCGCTGACAGAAAACACCCAGATATCTCTTAGTAGTGTTTCTAATGCTGATAAATAAGTTTGCAAATGACATGAGAATTCTCTACAGTTCTGGTTCTGTCTTGCAAGGTATGAATATATTGATGAGTTAGACATGGAAAGAAATTCTGAATAGTCATAAATTTTAGTTAGAAAGATTTTCTTCATGAAAAATCCTAGTAAAAATCTGACATGATGCTAATTATTTGTGGGTAGGATTTGTTTTATTTTAGCAAAGCAAGCTGAGGTTCACTGTTGCAGACAACAGATGTGCTCAGAGTACAGGTAGTGTGTGCCTCTCAGGCCAGCAAAGCACATGAGGAGGAATTGAAGGAGGCTGCTGAATAGTCTCAGTTTCAGAGAGGCTCTCTTATGTCCACTGGGAGATGCTGGATAGAAACAAGGAGACTTACAAAGGCCATGTTAATCACAAAGTAATACTAGCACACAATTAGAGATGCTCATCCCATGGCTGGAGACAGTTAAGATGCTGCAGAGGGAAGCAGTGGCAGTAATGGTGCTGCCTGTGGGGAAGATCATCTTGTTTCTGTTTGACCTGAGGACCACTCTCGAGGAGCAGGAATCTGAAAGGCAGAAGCTGCTTGTGGCAGGGAGTGATGCAGTTATTGCAGCTCTACCTTAGCTAGATTTGTCACTCCAGAGAGGATTCCTGTGTGACACCCACCCATTTGACCAGGCATTGTGTAGGAATGCCAAGAAGTGCCTGGTGGTTGTGGTCTTTGGGTGCTGGTTTTTGGCCTAAAGCTGTAATTCTCATGGGTGTGGTTAAAGTCTAATACATGAATTGTAAATGTCTAAATACATCTTCAATTTTCTTTAAGGAAATTGAATTCATCATTGAAAGTGAGTATTTATAATATGCAAAGGATAAACTTACAGGAAATGAATGTATTTATTGAATATGCACAAAATAAATCAATAGCCTACAGCTATGGACATTTGAGAACAGAGTTTTGTGTCTTAATATTAGAGGTGCATTACAGTTACATTTTTATTTCTTGAGAATTTGGAGAAGTATGACAGAATTTGCTTTTTGTGTTTTTTTAGCAGAGCTTATTGCAATATTTCTGTCAGGTAACAAAAGGAATGCATCATCCTTAATGGTGGCCTGTACTTGTCAAGGCATGTCATGCTGTAGAGAAAAAGGAAAAAAGAGAGTTATTTGCTCTTTGCGCTAACAAAGTACTGAACCAAATTTATCTGTAATTTCAGGTATATTGACTACTTTCAAAATTGAAAGTATTTATTTTCTCAAAAAAATCTTATTAAAATGTATTGTAATAATGGGGACAGATAAGGTACCTGAACAAAGAGTGACAAGGATTGTTTTGTAGTCAGTGATCAAAGTTTTCTGTAGGTTTTTTTTTAGAGGCCATGGCAATAAACATCTGCTCTGTTGAATGTTTCTGGTTCGGTCTTGTTTTTCTGGTACTTCTTGCCATGATCAGGTTTAGATTAAAATTGAAAAATAACACTCATAAATGGTGTAAGCTTTATGCTCAAATCTAGAAAAAATATGTATTTTATCAAGTATATGAATTTCATTTTAATGAACACAATATAATATTTTACCAATCTCATCAAGAAAAATCTCTGTCCTTGAAATTTTAAATGGAAACCTTGGCAACTTATACATTCCTACTTTCTGTGCAACTTTCATATAAAAAACTATAGAATACCATATTGTTATGTGGAATGCAAATTGAACAAAATGAGCTATCTCAAACACAATTGAAACAGTAGGAAGTAGAAAAAATAAGTAAAATTTATGAAGCAAGAGATGGAAGCAACCATTCATTCTTTTAAATATAAAAAGTTATGTTGTTAGGAAGAGGTAAAAATTATTAAATGAAAGACTTTAGAAGTTTTTTGATAACTGGTAGCTAAGAGAATAAACTACTTCAATTAAAGCATCCTTCATCAAAGTTCATTTAGATTTACTAGATTTTGTTGCTGATAATTTGTATATGTGTGTGAAATCAATGAATTGATTGTGTTCTGTAATATTCCGGGTGTAAGTTACGCCTTATGGAGCACTTATAAAACGTGGGGCTTTGTACTTTGGCTTTTCATTGTCTTTATTAGAAGCTTTATAACCAGATGTTAATACAGCACAATAAAATTTGTATTAGAATTGTGTATGATTGCAGCAGCTTTTCTGAGTTTAAACATACTGGGGTTTTTTATGGATTCTGACTTCTTCACCATATTTGGAATGCAAACATTCCCCCATAATTATTTTATTTAAGGTTGTGAGTTGTAAACTTCTTGTAGTCCTCTAATTATATTCTTATTCCTGTTTTCACTAGTGCAGTCAGGATGACTTTAATGCAAGTAATGCTTTGAGTTTTCAGTATTTTCCTAGTGTGTGACTGACAAGCACATAACCTTCCTTGAACGTGGGCTCTCATGGGTCAAAAAACACAGTGTAGATTAAGAATAGGAATGAGTGTCAGTGCTCTTAAATGCCTTTGTAGAGTTACAGTTGTGCACAGTGGGTTACTGTGAAGTAGCTTGTTGTTGCCTAAGTATTTTGGCCTCCACTAATTTCAGTGGAACAAAATGTTAAAAAGGAGTGAAATGAAATTTCAGCTGTGGAGAAACAGCACACAAAAGGAGCTACAGGGTAAGAAGGGTACTTTTGTTAGATCAGGTCTGTGCATCTGGTGTATGTAATCATGTCTGAATTCTCAAGAAGATCTGTTTATTTAAATACTGATTAAGGAGAAATTCAGGGGGGAGAATAAGGAATTCAGGATTCCTTATTTGCAAGGTAAATATTGTACTTAGCCTACTGTTGAGGGTATGCATGGATTTCATCATCAGTTCATAGTGAAGCAAATGCTATTACCAATTCTATCCTTTCTATCGCTTGGATTTCTTCCTGGTAGAATTGCCAATGATTTACACAGTGTATTACTAAAATCAAGGTCACCCCCAGAGGGTGGTGATCAGTGGTAGAAAGTCTAAGTGGAGGCCAGTAACTACTTCTGTACCCCCAGGGTCAGTACTGTGTCCAATCCTTTCTTCATCCACTGCTTCATTAATAAGCTGATGAGGCATGAACAGTTTTACTGATGAGACCAGTCTTTCAGGAGGGGCTGGTACACCAGAGGGTCAAGCTGCCATCCAGAGGGACCTGGACAGGCTGGAGAAAGGGTTTGACAGGAGCCTCATGCAGATCAACGAGGAGAAGAGCAAAGTTCTGCAGCTGGGGAAGCACAACTCCAGGCACCATGGTGTGATAGACATAGATTTTTTCCCTTATATCTTGTGCTCATATTGTAAATTGAAAGTATGGATAGTAAACTTGTTTGCTTAATTGTAGGCCAGTTTATTCAGAAAGAGTTTTGAAAAATTGAGGAGGGCACTGCATAATTAATTCTCAGAGTTTTGAGTTTTAGTAAAAGATGTAAAGGTGCAACTAATCTCAACATAGCTGAGCATTCACTTCCCCTATGGCAGGATAGAGGAGAGAATTGGAAGGGCGAAAACTAAAGGAGTCATAGGTTGAGATACAGACAGTTCAATAGGTAAAAACAAAAGCTCTGCACACAAACGAAGGAAGGAATGGATTCACTGCTTCCCATTGCTGGGCAGGTGTTCAGCCATTTCCAGGAAAGCAGAGCTCCACTGCATGTAACAGTAACTTGGGAAGAAAGATGCCTTCACTCCATTTTCCCTCTTCCTTCTTTTTGCCCAGCTTTATATGCTAAGCATAATGCTATATGGTATGGGATATCCCTCAGTTCTGTTTGGGATCAATTGTTTTGACTGTGTCCCCTCCCAGCAACTTGTACAGCTGCTAGAATAGGTGGTGAATTCTTCAAATATTCATGTTCACTGTTAATATTTCATGTTTAATTTTCGAGAAGAATGCGCACATATGCACTTAAAGATTGCTTCATGTGTAATCATCTTTATAAAGAGAATAATTTAACATGCAAAACCAAAATATAAGCCCATACTAGCTACTATGAAAAAAATTACCCCAGCCAGAATCAGCACAGCAACAAACAGTAGATTGCTACAAACCACACAGGAAAATGTTGTCACTAATACAGGAGAAAAAGATTGCTTAAGAGAGCATTCAGAAGATTACTAAAGTAATAATAGAATCTGCTAATATCTAGCAGAGCCATTTGGTCCTGCTTCCCTTTGTGTGTCCTTCATTGATCAGCTTTTTTTTCTGCCACTAAGAGACTTTCCAGTGCTACTCCTATCTCAGTAATGAGCTAGCTAGTGGTATGTGAGAAATTAGCAATATCTTGTTAAAGGACTGTATGCATCTGATGTAAAAACCTGGTGCAGCATGCTTCTTTTAAACTCTTGGCATCTATGTAATGTTGTATGATTTCTGATTCAAAGCCAACATCTGTCTTGCTTGGAATGCAGGCAGAGCTCACTGGTGCGCTAAAATCTCCTAAGTTAAGGCTGCAGTTTTCTTTCTGTGTGGCTTTGCCTTTTTCCTGAGCTCTCACAGTCACAAATGAGCTAATACAGCAGATTATTTGAAATTTTGACAGGTTATTTCTATTCCAATTTGGTGTTTTTAACATGTTGTCTGAAGATTATGAAAGACAGTGCAAAATGAGCAGGTGTGGCTAGAAAAGCATAGGATGAGGATCTTTGGGTTTTGCATTGAACAAAATAGTAATTTAGTGGAAGCTCTAATGCGGAACTGTAGCACTCTGAAAGGTATTGCATGCTGACCACTGACATTACTTCTGAGGGGTGAATTAAGTGTTTCGCTTCCTGGGGTAAAGAAATCATCTAACTGGAAACAACTGGATATTTTTGAAGTTAAGTCAGGATGGAATTAAGTATGTGGCTAAGTATCTTATATAGTTCAAGGAGACTCTCTTGGACATTTTTACAGACACTTGTAGTTCCCCCAGCCCCATCTGACATACCTTTTCATGTGTGGGTGGTAGTAAAAATGTGTTGGCATATATGTGAAAATGTTTTAGCCTATTTTAATAATTTGAGTGTTTGGGGAGGAAGTTGTGCATATGTAATGTGACTCTGCTTTTCCATTCCTCTGTTTAAATCACATGGAATGTTTCAATGAAAAGCCATATTATTGCATGGTTTTGTTTGCCTGTGAGTGTGCAGATGACTTTCACTGTTTTGTAGGGCATATCTGATCCAGAGCTGATAATTTTTCTGTTTGAATACATTTGATTAATAGGTGATTCAGAGTATTTTGTTTTGGTAGCTGAATTTACTCTATTCAATAGAAAGAAATAGTATGTATTCTAATGTGCTTGAAATATGGTAGATTTGACATAAACTTAACTTTCCTTTCCCTGTCCTTAAGGATTTCACATTCTATTTATTTTTATTTTCTCATTTTTAAAAACTTTTTTATTTTTCTTTATTTCCTGTCTTTTTCCTAAAATATCCTCAGTATCATTTTAACCCTTTCATGTATAAGAAAACATAAGCTTAGGGAAGTACTGCAAAAAAGCCTCTGAGGAAAATGGGTATTGTATGTTGAGTACAGTCTACTGATCTTAAAGAAAGGACAGTCAAGGAACAGCTGTGCAGGTAATCTGAGGTAATTTCTGCAGTTTATAAATTGCACAGTAGCTTTTCCAAATCTTTCTGCTCCCCTCCTGTTCAATGATCATTTAGAATTTGGTTTAGCAGGAGGGTTGAACTTCACAGTTTTTTTATGTAGCAGTAAGTCAGATAAAATAGCACATTTTTTCCCAAGAAGCTAAACCTGTCTTTGCTATTATTCTGTTTTACAGCTCACATTGAGTTTCATCAGTGTGGCTTAGTACAGTGCTGTTAATAATGCAAAGCAGCTTCCATAACAATTTTTACAGTTCATGAATCTTTATTCTGAAACAGTTTTAAAGAAGTTGACAGTGAGGTTTTTCAAAACCACTCCTGTAAAATTCACTTGTTCCTATGAAAAATCTTTTCCACCAGCTACCTTTATTTCTGTACTTAATCTGAAGGACTTGAAACACATAGTTTATGATTCATGAAATTGATATGAACATTAGATCTACTAGTGTAGGTGCTATCAAAAATAGTACTTCTCTAAAAAGACAGTTTCTTATAACCACATTGATAAACCTTATCCGCATGTACACAGCTGGTGTTTTTTTTTTTTTTTTGTCTGGTTCATCAAGTTCTGATAAGTGAGATCTGAATACCCATCTGATGAAAATTGCCTGCAATTCTGATTTTCTTGGCTGTAAAAAGAAATTTTGTCCAATTATTCTTAGTATTGAAAAAGAAAGATTAACTTTCCATTTTTGTTGATGTGGAAGAATAGCTCTTAGCTGCAGTAATTCATACTACTGATATTTCATATTTAAGTTGAAAGAAAGAGAGCAAATAATACTTTCCAGAGTATTTTTGATGCATTTTTTTCTGCTTAAAACATGAAGAAACAGGCATCATGCATGTTTATGCACTTGACTCCTGAGATGTTGACAATATACCTCTATTTTGAGGGTTTTTAGAAGAATGTTAAGGGTTAATATACTGGGATGAGGGAAAGGGGAGGAGTATTTAGGTTTTTCATAAGTGCTGCATGCTGTGCTTAAATGTATTCTTAAGACTGTAAAGTCATATGTTTTCAGTTTTCAGTCCTCTTAATGCAGTATGTTTTGGTTTGGGGTGATTTCTTCCGGAGCTCCTAAATAAATGAAATTTTCTAGCCTCTAGAGTTTTTTATCCTTTTTCACTTCTGTTACATCTACAATTAAGACGAAAAACAGTGTCAATGCTTGCTATAGATACTGCTTTCTGAACTAGGAAGAGTAAATAATGTGACAGAGAACATGAAATGAGTAAATAACAGCAGTGATAACATAAAGGTCCTACTTACTCATACTGTGTTGGAACCTGATCAGGATTTCCTCACTCTTCCTCTTTGAAAAATCTTGGTTTGGAATTTGGGTAGGAATCTTGGTTTTGTTTTGGGGTTCCCTGAAACTGAATACAAGCACAGGTGGCTTTTTTTCCTTCCCTTTTCTCTCTCCTTTTAGAAATGATGAGATTTTAGAACCAAATATTTAAGCTGAAGCTGATAAATTCATACCTAATTTTCAAAACATCTCTTTTAAAAAGTTTACTATCTAATTGCTTCACTACTGGTTTTTAATTAGAAAAAGTACAATTTAAAAATTCTTAATGATTGAAATTGTTACTGAGAATTATAAAAAAATAATGCTAAGGGAATTTGAACACTTAAGTATTAGTTCATAGTAATGTTTTCTATATTATTGAAAGCTGTTATAATTTACTGCAGATAATTTGTAAGCTTTCTTCCTGGCATAGTAATTTGTGATCTCTTTGATGTAGTTTCTACTAATGAAGGAGGATGGGTAGGAGAAAAACCGCACTTATATATTTTAAAGATGTTTAGGGTCATAGTGATAACATTTCAATCTCAAGCTCAGAAAAGGAAAAATGAGATTTCATTTTCTACAGCCACCATCTGCTGTTCAAGCTATTCTCAATGGCTTGCACACAACTCCACTGTATGCTTGCTGAAGTAACAATTGATGAAGAATTGATTCTTTGCTAGCTGCTCAAGGTTTGAACCTTACCTTTGTCTAGGGAACCACGAAACACCCTAACATTATAAAAGGAATGCTACATGTCCAGGAAAAGAATACTATATATCCAGAATACTTCATTTTATGAGTAAAAGGAGACATTTCTGATTATTTTTAAGTGTTCCTTTTCACAATTGAAAGTTGTATCTCTTTAATTACTGTTAAAAATTTGTTAAAATCAGAGTGCTGAATATAATTTTCAGAGCTTATGGGAAATTTTGCATAGTGCTCATCTATCTGCATGCCATCATGTTGTAGGTTTAATTTCTAATAAAAAGTTTGCTATACGATATCACTAATTTTATTGTATATCACTATTTTGTTGTATAGCAAGATTTCTAAACTCTTGAATTATAAATGCTTAGCTTTAAAACTTCCTGGTATGCTTGTGATTGAGTGTTATAATGTAATACTTCAGCTCCATTTCTACTGAAATATATCTTAGAGAAACTGTATCTTGCATATTTGCACTAACTGAAAATTCTGCTTTGCTTTTCATAGGATAAGAAATGGGTTCTCAATCATGAAGATGTCACACTGGGAGAATTACTGGGCAAAGTAAGTAATAAAGTGAGCTAAATAACATTTGAATACGTATACTGTAATCATTAAGCTATTTCTGTATAACTTTCCTTTTAAATTACTGTGGTATGCAATTGCTGTCATTTTTTTTTATGCTAGTACACAAGACAGCCTTATGCTTTAAACAGCATAAGTGTAAATCACACTTGCTAGTAAACATTATAATGGTTGTGCTGAAAATATTTGACTAGAGTGGTTTTTTTTCTCATTTGGAAGGGATTTGAGCTAACTAGATTTCTATAAAGCATGATGTGGCTGTTTAACCTTTTGTAGTCTGAAAAAATGTTGCAAAATATAAATAAAAACATGTAGAGAAACAGGTGTATGTTTATGTATTTGTGTGTAGAATCTGATACGAGTTGACTAAACCATTGTTTCTTAAGACAAATGCTAATTGCTTGTGGAATTGCTTATTGCAATTGCTTGTGCAATGATTATTTTCCCTCATTCATTGATGAAATTAGGTATTTTCAAAATCTTATTTGTATTATAATAATTCTTGTGTAGTTCATAAACTTTTAGTTTACAAAGCCTGCCTAGGAACCGCAAGTCTTTAAAATCAAAAACTCCTCAAGTTTTTGGCACATTTGCACCTGCAAAGACCATTTTGAGTGCTACTCTGGACACAGTCTTTGGAAAGTCTTACTTTTTACAGTCTTACTGTGATACACACTAAAAAAATAAATAAGGAGTTCAAGAAGTGGGGGGAATGAAATACTGCAATACTTCTGTTACCCAGGATAAAATCTCTTTGGCAATGTAAGTTGACAAAAAGTATGACCAGACTGAGCCTTCAAAATGTAAGTACTGCAGGATCTTCACATTCTTGAACAGGATAGGATCAATGGATAAAAATAAAGATGTTCCAGCCATAAAAAAAAGCTTTTACTTGCTAAAAAATAAATATGAATTAGTTTTTGTGTATAAAGACAGTTAAAGCAATTTGAAAAGCATTTTATTAAATTCAGTTTACATGGGTACTGCATGTTTTTGGCACAAAGTGTTTCTAACATTCAGTAAAGGCAACTCAGAATTTTAAAGTGATTGCAGAAGGATGTTCTTTAAAAAATACAGAACAGGCTAAAAACTTTCTTGGAACACAGTATGAATCTTGCACATTCATCTCTAAGAAGAGTTAGTCATACTAAAAAAACTAAGAATGACATGAACATCAGCATCTGTATGACAAAATGTGAAATAAGCTATTGCCATTCACCACAGAAGTGAGAAATCTGAGAGTCTACAAAACTTTGAGTGGCCTGAAAAAGATGAAGAAGAAATCACAAAATTTTAATGTGTAAAAGATGCAAGCTTTAGAAAATATGAAGGTTTTCCTTCACCTCAGGAGAGAGTGGTCAGTTCATTTACTCAGCATTAATTCTGTAATACCCCACAAAATTAAAGTTACGTAATAGGAATGTGTTATACTAAAAATCATGTATTTAATAATGCTTCAGTATTGTCAATAAAGAAGTAGGGCATTTTCAACACTTAAATAGAGCTTAGGGTGGATTCAGATTTCACTGTTAAATACTTCTGACCAGAATGGTAGAGGAAAAGTGGACTGGGACCAACTCTACTGCTTACCTTTGGCACCTCATGCTGTTCTAGATCTGAGAAGTAGTGTCCTAGCCTAGAAGTGTTCAGAAGGGCTGTCAGAGATCCTAAGACTCACTTGCCAGCTGCATCTTCCTTGTCCCAGGGTACAGAAAAAAATTCTGCAGCCTTGTTCAGCCCTACATTTCTTCCCTTGTTACTGGAAACACGCTACTGTTTTCCATCTGTGAATTTCGTTTTTCCCATTTCTGTCATCCTTCTTTGGCAACAATAAATTCAGCTGCATGATGTAATGAGATCTACATCACTCAGGAGAGGAAGGAAAACATCTCAGCAGACTTTTTTGAAGTTACATGCAGCCCCAGATACCAGGACACAGAAGTGTAGTAGTGCATGTGGAAATTAATCAAACATAGTTTCAAAATTGAGTTGTGCTTATTCTTTGCGAAATGCAATGTTTAACTAGAAGTATGAGATCTATAGTTTTCTTCTTGTTTCCTTCTCTTTACAGTTTTTTCATTGATACCAGTGTTTTATACCTCATAATTTCCTTCTTTTTTCGAATTGTGTCCTAATTAATTTTCCTTTTGTTTTTATTAAGTAAAAATGCATCTGGTGAAGACTTTTATGGTGTTTATTATTTAATTTTTCTTCTATGAAAGCTAAAAAAACTTAACTTGCTTTGGCCAGGGTATGTTGTTCACTACCTAAAATATCTGATTGTAAAGGGAGCTGCTTTCTAAAGTCTCGTCCAAATGGAAGCCTTATAGATTTGCCTTTATAGAGCAATGCTGAGCTTGGGTTTTAAAGAAATTCTGAATCACCAGACACAACAGTATGTTTTGCAATGGATTTAATTTATGATAAAAATTAATGTTCAGTGTTTTCATTCTTTGTATTTTGTACTTTTTCTTTCTTATATATGAGAATATTGATATTATTTTGATATATTTTGTCAGAGCTTTTGAGATCAGTTTTTGGTCCCTTCCAGATGGCAAGTTAAAAACTATTCACAAAATACGATAGTGTGAAAATGAAAGAGTTCAGGAGTAAGAATAAGAAGAACAAAGTACTACACTCAGTGTCAGTTGATTTGAAATGTTACTAAGAGATTTTATGAGAAAATTCTAATTACTTAATTAGTAGTGTTTTTTCCCTCTTTCCAACAAGGTCAAACCAGAACTCATACGCTGTGTCCATATAATAAATGTACTATATCAGAGTGAATGGCTTTGGTCAGGGCAGATACCAGAAGAAAATCTCATTTGGCTTTATAAACACATTCCAAAGTTCTGTTTCAGTTTCAATAGCTGTCTGCATTATTTTTTCTGACAATTCATTAAGATTTTATTTACCTAGAATTATCTTTTTTCCCCTGATTTCAGGGTAATTTTGGTGAAGTGTATAAGGGAACATTAAAGGATAAAACTCCTGTTGCTGTAAAGACTTGCAAAGAAGATCTTCCTCAGGAACTGAAAATAAAATTTCTGTCAGAGGCCAGGTAGGTTCTCTAAAATTACTTGTGGCAGTTTTTTTCAGTTTTTATCACCAGATGCATTTACAAAACCTGACCTTCTAAAAAATTCAGAAAAACAGTAGTCAAACTTTTCCTTCCTTTCTCTCCCTCAGTACATTCCACAGCTGTCGCCCTGGTAACTAAACATTGGCATTTTTAACGTGTGAATGCAGTAGCATCTGCGCTTGCTGAAACCATCTCTTTGACAAAGCAAGCCATGCCTGTAAAATAAAATGTTGTAGTCTTAAGTGCTTTCATTTAGAACTTCTAAGATGTGCCATGAGGATTGGGTTAAGAAGGCTGGATGATGTTGTTAATTTAAATGTGATTGTACCAACACCTAACTCCTGCCTTACATGCATGGTTAATTCAGGTGATCAAATGTGCACAGATTACTTTTCTTAGTGGGGTATAGACCCCATTTAGTAATTTTCTCTTTGTAAGAAGAGTTCACTCCTGTAGAGGTATTTTATACTCTGTCAATCAGCATGAGCTTATATGCTTATTTTTCAAATAACAGTCATGACACAATATGCAAAGTATTCTGAGTGTCAGCTGATGTGCATAGGTAGATTCTGAGACTCCAGGGAAAGGGGTGTCTTGAGATAAATGTCATAATTTACTTCACTTCTTCTTGCTATGAAGCTTAATATGTTTTAAATTCCACTCCCAAACCAGTATGATCAGTATTGAAAAATAAAAGATACCATCTGCATGTATAGAATGAAGATGAGGCACTCTATCTATTGAATCATTAAAAAAAACTTGTAACTTGGCAACGGCAGAGATATGTCATTTGTTAAGCAGCTTGACACTAATAGGAAAAAATGGTCTGAAAAAATGGAATGTGTTTTTTTTCACTAAATGTGTATGTATCAGGTAGGTTAGTATTTTACTCTTGATCCTAGGGAAAAAGGGAAAAAGAGGAGGTGCTTTGAGTCAGCAAATATAAGAAGGAACATTTAAGTTACAAGGTCTCTGTAGAATTTTTTCTTGTTCTTCATTTAACTTACAAATTATTGCATGCTGTTTTAGGCTGGAAATGTTCTTATTAAAGCATTGTGTCAAAAGATGTAAATGTTTTAATTTAATTCTCAAAATTGCTGTTCTTATAGTCTTCTAAAACTTACTGTATTAATTAATCTCTGAAAGAAAAGTTGCAATAAGTGTGGTTTTGAACAGTGCAGCAGGGAGGCATACAAGCATACTGTGCATACACTTTTGATGTACCTCTGCTTCTGGTCCATCAATGAAATTCTGATTAAATACAAGGGTTCTTAAGAAACTGCAAACCTCTCAGGCCATTTGTCACTTATATAAATAAATGCCACATAGACAAATGGTAAAGTTACAGTAAGAACAATTTTTGTTTTATTAGTGAATCAGTTACGATTTTCATTTCAAAGAGAGTAGTGATCTGTTCAATTGATTTTGAAAACAGTAATGATATTTTTTCTTTGATAACAATAATGACATCTTCCAATAAAGTAGCATTAAAGGTTTAAGATATATTCCTGTAATATTTAATTTGCCTATATAATAAAGGTTATTAATTTAATAAGCTTCCTGTGTATTTTGCAGAATACTCAAACAATATGATCATCCTAATATTGTAAAACTTATAGGAGTTTGCACTCAACGACAGCCTATATATATTGTTATGGAACTTGTTCCAGGTAATTGTTTTTTTCTTCTTTTTTTAGCAGCATATTTTCATAGGTTTTATTGTTTCCATAATGTGAAATGTATTGTTTTCTATTTGTCTTATTCTGCATTCTTGTGGCTGACCTCAAAAGTCACCTGTGTTGCCAATCTTTGGAATTACTGGGTTCTACTAGCTTTGGAGTGGTTGAGCTCCACAAATCTGTTGAGAATTTTATTGTAGCCTTTAAAGACAACAGAAGCTTCATTATTCTCCTGATGAGATAGTAAGTGGTATTTCCTTTAACAATAGAGTTAGGTAGTGAATATTAAGAAGTACTTAAAGAGACTTTATGTCTGACTAATGTCTCAGTATTAATAGCTCACGTTTGGGTCGCCTTTAGTAATACACATTTTTTTCTTCACCAGAATGTATTGTTTGGTTTTTGAGTTGCTCTTGATTAAATTTTGGAATCGAGTTAATTTTATTCAGCAGTGGCTGCAGTGAATTTCAAATTGTTGGGATGATAACAGATTTTGGGCAATTTTACCTCTTTGTTGATTTTCTCAGGAGCTGGAAAAGGTGTTCATTTGGTAGCCTTCAGTACTGCTTAATATGCAACTCTGTATTTGTTTTATATATCACTGGATTGGTCTCAAAATTGTACAGCAAGCTGCTTTAAGGACCATTTTTTTTCAGGAAGACTTAGATTGCTTATAATTCTTGAATACTGGCTGTAGAATGGGAGCATTGATGAAATATGTGACCTTGTAGCATTTTCTGCCTTTATTAAATTAGATTATATTAGATTATTATGTTTGTATGCATGATTAACTTTATTAAAATGGAGACTGAAAGCAATGTCCTCGGTTTTAAGGAGTACTTTAGTAATCAGCTTCTCCAGACATGTCTGAAGATAAAACTAAATCCTGATCTTTTAATACCTCTATTATTCTGGTTCAGGTTTTTCAGAGCCTTGTACAAGTTGTTGAAACATGCTAATGCCATTCAGGAGGAATTGAGAACTTTCCTCTGATTCTCATGCCTGTTTTGCAGTTCAAGTCTATCCAAACATATTTGGATTTGAATTTGCTTCTCTTCTTGCAAAGAGAATTTTTGCCCTGTTTCAGTGGTCTGTAAACACCCTGGGCTGGCTGCTCTGCCTGTGTGCCCTCACAAACACGGGACTGCGTTAAGTGCTTTTACATCTTGGCACACCAAGAGACTGACCAAATCAGCGGAAAACATCAGGGTGTGCCAGAGAAAAGTCAAATTACTTAAATGGGTAGAGAAGCAGTGATTCTGATGTTACTGTTTTTCTTTTTCTAGTGAGCAGTTTGGATGAGATTACAAAAAATGATAGTTAATAGTGCTCTGACTTGGTATTTAATGCTGCCCTTTGAGGAACAGGATAGTGATAAACTTGTCTTCCACTTGACACTAAACTTTCTCAATATCTTCATTGTTTTGTCTTAAATGTGTTTATACTTAAAAGTGTTTAAGCAGTTTAACTCTGGCATTCTGTTTAATAACTAAAAATGTTGAGTTTTATCTTAGAACTGCATTTCGTGAATGTATGGCTGAGAACACATGTAATTTATAAAAATATCTGACAGTTTTTTCCCTGAGGATAAGATTAGAAGCATCTCAAAAAAAAAAAAAAAAGGGATTTCTCTTGTGTTTTCTGACTTCTGTCTAATGCTTGCAAATTTTCTGCCATTTTTATATCCCAAATACATGTAGGCTGTACACCTACTGTGTCTTTTGAAATTCCTATGGTGTGGTTCCATAGCAGTAAATTCTGCTCTGCATTCCAGATTTTGATTTCAAATCAGTCTTAATTTATTCAGTATTAGAAATGTGTATTGGAAATTGTATTGAATTGTATATTATATAATGTATATTGAAACTTTATGTAGAGAGGTGCTACTCTGTTAGTGATTCTCTCATAAACTGGTTTTGCAGAGATATCTTTGTTGCAGGTGTAAATAGGATTAAAAAACATGCATATGGATAAAGGCATTAGTGAAAACAGTAAAGAAAGGTTGCAGATGCATATTTAATTATGTGTCCATCCTTTGTTACAAGCAAAAATAGCCTAAATGTTGCCAGAAAATAACAGAGAAACAAAATTGTCAAAGACAATTATCCTTTGCAGTAGACCCTTTACTTGGAGGGTGGTGTGAGGGGTTGGTAGCATAAGTGATGTGTCCTGTAAGTGTCTTATAGTAAGAACCATAGTGATAAAGAAATGTCAAGGTGGGTGATGTAGGAAGTAGTGACTGAAATAATAAACAAAGTACCATATAATGGATACATAGAATCATAGAATGGTTTGAGTTGGATGGGGCTTTGAAGATCATCTGTTTCCCACCCCCTGCCATGGGCAGGGACACCTGCTAGAACAGGTTGCTCAGAGCCCCACCCCACCTGGCCTTGAACACATAATAACTGCATATTAGCGAGAAAAACATAATTTACTTTCTGTTCACTGGCTGTTGCTCATGCTGATCTCACTGTACATGTCCTCCCAGTGTCAATCCACCATAGATTAGTACAGAAGGAAAGACTTTATCCTTTTTGCAATCCACTTATCAAGGTGTTAGGAAAAGGTCTTACTTTAATGTATAAACATGCTTCATAAATCTCTCTTTAAGGGGTGCATGTACAGGAAAATAATCTGATCTCTCCCTGCCATTAGCTGGGATTTTGGAGGGCCAGATCTCTTCTCTCCTGAGTCTTGTCTTACAGGAATTTCTGCAGGTTCCTCTGCAAGTGGGGAAGAACATCTTGTACAGAATGTGTGCACTGTTTATGTATCATAGAATTTAGATTTATTATTGCTTTCTATAAGCTTTTCTTTTAATTGTTGAAAAATAAACTCAGTAAAATGTTTTTTGTCATATATAACAGAAACTAAAATGTATGTAGCAGCAATTTCTTTCATGTATATACAGAAAGTTACACATATGTAAGAAATGTGACCTGAAAACACCATTCAGGAATTTGCAGAGAGTTGCTAAAAGATAGAATTATTTTTTTATAATCCTAAGCAAATTGTCCTGCCTTTCCTCCCCTCGCCTTCCCAAAATTACCAAGATAGCCATGGAAAATGAATCAATAAACCGTTACTATAAAAGTTTTATGTATTTGTAAGTTGAGATCTATACACAAATCTGATTTACAGGGTTAAGTTATGCTAGCTAGCTTCTGTGAAAAAGGAATTTAGCCAAGCAGATAGGTTTAAATTTTTTGTGATTGTATAATGGATAAATTTGCAATAACCTTTAAAGAACTCTTGCACATAATTAATTTTATTCTTTACCTAAATGACATTGAAATACTACCTAAAAAGATAGATATCCCAGATCTTTGTAAGGGCCCAATGCTGTAGTTGCTGGGTGCCTTTTCAACTACCATGTAATAATAAAACCCCCTGAATTTTACAGTGGCCTGGTTTTCTTCTGTGAAAATATTAATAGACTAAGAAATGAGAAAACAACTCTACTTGGAAATCAGCTTTCTAGCAAAACATTTTGTTGTTCATGGAGAGCTTACCATGGAGATTTCCCCTTCTTGTATGATTTATGATTCTTTCTCTATGACAACTGTTGTTCTTAATTTGAAAATATTAAGACTGTTAAAAAGACTGTTGCTTAGATAAATCAGACTGTTGCAACATGTTAGTATCTTAAAGGACTCTGAACATCATATAGGTTGCTATAAATTATTTTCTCTGTAATAGTCTTCATAATTTTTACTGCTTTATAGTGAAATGCTCTCTAGGATGAGTTTGATAAGGTTTGTTGCAAAGGTCACATTTGGTGGAGGTTTTTTCTGGTATTTTCTGATCAAGAAGTACGAATGTATTCATAACTGTATTCATAACTGAATGCAGTAACTTTATTAGTCTGTTGTGATACACTTGAAGTACACAGTTTATCCTAAGGAAGATAGAAGAAGTTAAAATAAGAATTGCTAGTGAATTTTGGGGAAAGAAGCCCCGTATGTTGCCAAATGCTCGATGGTAGTATAGTGCTGTGAGTTTGTATTGTCCTATGGACTTGCCTGACCTGACTGAAAAGTAATGTAAGAAATGTGCAACACAAGTCTTAAAGCTGTTCAGGGAGAATTGCTGTGTATTTGCAATCACTGAAATTTTATTTATTTATTATTATTTATTATTTTTTCTAATGGAGATACACCTTTGTCAGGGATGGTTTCCCACATGAAAAAGAGCAGAACTTCTTGTAAGAGTTTATAGTGCTGTGTAAGAAAGAGTGTTACTTTCCTGTAATTCCAAGTCAATTTGAAAAATGGAGCATTCTACTCACATTTTTTGTGTTAATTTATTCATTCTTCTTTGCTCGGTGTCTGTTGTCCTGGTGGGAGATTTGGGCTTTATCTTGCATTGTTGACCTTAAAACTGAAGAAAGTGAAATAATTATGAGGAGATGCTTTGGTATTCAGAGCAGCAAAGGAATTATATGCCATTGTCTCTTAAAGCCGCATGGGGCATAAGAAATTTTCATAACAGCTCATTTTTAGCAAATTTGTATGATGATCAAAAGGACTGCCTGGAATACTGCCAGAGTCCAGATTGACAACCTGAGAGAAATGGATGCTGAATTTTGTTGGGGCGTGGGGAAGATTGATCAGGAAGATGCTGAAGGGGCTACAGAGCCTGCTTCTTGTTCTTTTCTTTTCAGAGTCAATTCCGTATCTTTTAATTAAAAAAGACAGGGAAAAAAATTAAAATTCCCTTCTCTTTTACCCTTTCTAAGTGTTTTCTGCCCCCAACTTCTTCTTTAATGATCATGAATGACAAAGAAGGTTTTAATTCATCACAATACTCAGGATCATCTAACTGCATTTTCATTTACTTATAATTTATCATCCAATCTCCAATGTAATCAAAAAGGAACTGCAGGAGTCCCATTAAAAATTTCAATGTTTTTTTCTCTTTCTTTAGGGGAAGAGCAAATCAAAATCAAATGTAATCTGTAAGATGCAAAAAGCAATCCTAGCATACAACATTTTTTTCCTTCTTTATGTTAATTTTAATTTATTTGAATCTTAGATAGTCCTAAATAAGATTTTAATTTAAAGGTAAGAACTGGGCATGTCTCTGAAATGTGTGCTCTAGAATGGGGCATTTTGAGGATAGATGTGGAATTCTGTGGTGTAGTTACCACTTTATGCAGCTATTTCAGCAGCTTATCTTGTAGAATCTTCCAGGGCGCCTCTGTCCCTCCAGCAGAGTCTGCGAGATAAGCACCATCATCATGCTTGCGCTAGCTCTCTCTGGAAAGATTTGTCTAATTAAAAGTAGATGCAAACATCTTTGTGTGTTCCAGTGTGTCTTGGTTTAGGAAGACAGGTCTCTGCCAGGGAAAGCTGGAGCTTCCCTTGGAATGGAGAATGTAAACCGCGTCCGTCTGAATTATTATAATTTTGCAATTAAGGGTCTTTCAGGCAAGGACATGGGAATAGGAATAACAGTTCTTTACTAGGAATAATAAAAATAAAAATGTAATAGTACAAAAAAAGCAAACAAGCAGAAGGAAAAAAACCCACTCATAGAGTCAGAATACAGCCTGACGCCGTGTTGGTCAGGGTGTTGGTAGCAGTCCAGTTAAGTCCTGCTGGAGTGACAGATGTGGTTCTTTTGAAGCAATGATCCTGTAGAAGGGTGCAGTTTTCCTCTGAAGGTCCAGTGGTGGTGAGATGGGTCTGGTTTTCCTCTGGGAATGCAGTGGAACCAGGCTGCACTGGTGTTCTAATGCTCAGATTATATCCAGGCAGGAATGCTTGGCTGGCTCCTCCCACTGGGTGGAGCATCTCCCAATGGGATGATGTAATTTTATCAGTCATGCAGTGACCCTCAATGGCCCATTAACAGAAGATATCCCCTGGAAGGAGGATGGGTCATGGAAGAGATAAGGAAAACACCTCCCCAGCCAGTTTCAGCAGATGGCACTAGAATACATATATTTGGTTACATCTTGCATTGAAACCCAAGACACAGTGTTTGATTCAAGGTAGTAAAAAGAAGCTTGAAGTCACATATTTTGTGACCTACTCCTTTTAGAAGCTGGGATATTTAATCTCAAGTTGGTAGCCTACTTTCTCTGTTTTCGGTTTCTATATATTTAAACATTTTTATAACCAACATAGTTAAAATTAAAACCCAAAAAATGTTTTTTGAATAATTTTATTTCTGCTACCTCAGGCATTCAAATATAGGCAATTGAAGTGTCTGTCTTGTCTGTCGAGCCTTAATATAGCTTCCTCTAGCATATGCATTATGCTAATGTGATCCTTGATGAGGATATTATATGTTAGCATATTATGAAAACTAGATGATCTTCCTGTACCAGATCCTTGTCTCAGACAGTTCTAAACAGTTTCCAGAGGTTGTCTCTTGTCTCCTAATGCATTCTGTGGCCATAGACCACATTTAGTCTGTTCTATCCGTGTTCTGCTCTAGTAGCAGTGATCTGTTCTGATCCGATTCTCACCTCTTCTCCCTAGTGTATGTTTATGGACATTTTTCATTCTCCTGCTAATGCATTGTAGACATTTCACTGAGTGCTTAAGGCATCCAGAGTACCTGTGTGCCTTCCTGTTACCACCAGAGAATTCCTTTCTGATAACAGATATATGCTTCAAAAAAAAAACCACTTAACAGTGAGTTGGTTTTCCTTGTTTTATCTAACTTGTGTTGATATGTTCTAAATGCTGGCAGTTGGAAAGAGGTAGAGCTATGCCTGTACGTATAAACAGCTATGAAAACATCCAGTAATAGCATGGGGAGATTGTCAGAATTAGATTGCAGCTATACTCATCTTACATGTAAGCATGTGTAACCAACTTCCAACGGGAAATTCCACTAGGTCATAACTTCTGTCTTTGAAGCTGGATAAGGTAACCTATAGAGGTCTGTTCCAAATCATTTGGGATACAAATTGCCTGTGCCACTGATGCAGAAAAAATCAGAGGTGACAGGTTTTATTAGCTCAGGTGTGGCACTGCTGAATGTGACCTGCTCTGACTCCCAGGCACTCCAGGAATGAGCTTGGCCATTTCTGTCATGCCTGTACCTGGATTCACCCACCCCTGGAAGTGCTCATGAAATGGCTAAACCTGGCACTTGGAAATACAGCTTAGTGGGCATGGCAGTGTTTGGCCAAAGGTTGAACCTGATGGACTTGAAAGTCTTTTCCAACCCAAGGGGTTCTATGATTCTTAACCTAAGCTCTGGGTTACCTCTGAACCCTGTTCATGCTGTCCTTCCTGCAGTCGGCTTTGATCTGGCTTGGTTTATTCACTCCCTTTCTTCCAAAATGTGACTCCATCGCTACTTTCTGTATGTTACAGCACTTCTTCCATAGGGCTTCTGATGTCAGAAACAAGAGCAAATAAAACCTGGTGTCTTCCTGACCTACCAGGCTCACTTTTTGGCCTTTCTTGGAAAAGAGGGCTCCAGAGCATAAAATGTAGTACCTACAGATGCATTATAGGTGATGCTGAGGAGCTGATACATCTTACTAAATCTTAAATTACTTTTGTAGAATTGCTCTTATTTTCTGCATGTAGTGATAATTCAGAGTACAGCACCAAATCACAGCAGACTTTTTGGATTTTTCTTGTTACTTGCACTGGAGCCCGTAAACCCATTTATAACTAAAAACTCAGTTCTGAGACTGAGATGTGTATAATTTATTTATTAATATGAAGTAGAATATCCATATTATCTTCAGCTTTTCTGTTAAATTAATCATCTTCTTGGTTAAAGGAGAGCAGATGCTAAGAGCAGCTGAAGTATCAGCTGTACATCAGATGTACATCATGGTTTACTTGAGCCTTAGATCAGGCCTCCTGTCTCTGAGATGCCACTGATTTCATACCACAGGCCTGGAATGCTGATTGATATTGGGAAGTATCTGAACTTCTAGTTGCACATTGTGCAATTCAGCTGCTGCATTTTCTACTTTGGCGCATTGTCGCTGTTGGGTCAGAGACAGGGATGTGACACATGCTGAGGATCATGTGGCAAAAGCCACGTTTATTGTCTAGCAGCTCCTTTTATAGGGCTTTCGAATTCCCTGTGCTCACAGACATGATTTGGTCAGGGGTCTCAGCCCTGCCCAATGATATGGGTGCACCTGTGCTTCAGAGGGGTTGGCTGAGGTCCTCTATCTGGGTTTGAACACGACCTGTGGTTGTCATGTCCAGGGACTTGTTTACTTTGAGCTAGGCCAGTAAAGCTGGTGTCTGTTAAGCCAAATCATCTGTGCAGATATAGTCCAGCTATATCTGTCATAGTGTGTTTTTTTCTCTTTCCTGTTTCTGGAGGCAGTGAGATGTCTATAGAGATCATTAATTTTTTTTTCTAATTGCTTCTCTTTAGAGAGCCCCTAAAACTTTATTAAAGTTTTACACGATCTGACCCATTGCTTGTATTGGTTGTACATCCTTTGTAGCTGTCTTGTCTGAGCAGATTTCAGATCTGAGTCCTATCTTGCAGTTACGTCCTGAGTCTTTGCTGCACGCTGTCCAAAATCAATGCAACAACAACAAAAAAAGTCAGTCAAATTCCAGTTAGAGATAAGGTGCAGTGATAGTGGCTGTCTGGCTTTGTTTTCTATTAAGTTATCTTTTATCCTCTGGTCAAATCAGTTATCTTTTAATTATTACTGGTTAATGAAGCCACTGTCTGTCTGCCCTACGGTTTCTTTTCACATAGAATCCTGTCTGCTTCTCGTGTTTTTTGTCACTCTTACTTTATCCTCTTAAGTTTCCAGCTTCCATTTTGATTTGTCTCTGTGTCTCTGCAACTTGCTGTGCTTCTGCCTGTGCCATCTGCTCTTGTTGGGCATTTCACTCAAAGAGCCCGACACCTCCCATGGATTCCTTTTCTCCATGTGTCCAACTTTTCCCTCTCCTCACCAGGCCTTGTGCAGTACACACACGCATACATACAGACCCTGTTTCTTCTTCCTTTCCTTGCTCATAGCCCTGCAGTGCACATGGGTCTCTTCCTCCCTCTTTGCTTCATGGATTACAGATTGTTTGGAAAAGTCAGATTCCTTTGTTAGAGTGTAGGTGGTGGTGATTAAAAATTCCCTTTGCCTCAGAGCTGCTCTTTAGTGAAACAGAACCAAAGCTCTGGTCTCCTTTTATTGTAGCATTTCATACCACAGTTAGATTTTTATGTCTTCACACGTTCTATGCTTTGATATTACTATATTTTGTATCAGCATTGTACAAAATCAAATCAGCAAATAGAGGAAACTAGAAAATGCATTTTAATGACTAAAACAACCAAACTTAAAAAATTAGCAGTGTTTTGGCAGTTGCAAAAACATTGGTGTTCAACTTATTTCTTTTTATTCATTGTTTTTCACTTTTTTTTTTTTAATTTTGCCTAGAACAGTTTTTGCTGTAGTAGCTATTTAAATTGTCTGTGTTTAAAAAACATTCATTGTTTTTATTTAGATTAAAAAAACAATGTGTTCTTCAGGTACATTCTGTTTCACATCACCTATCATGTCTCTCTAATCTCGAATCCTTTTCAAGGCCTTTGATTATGGATTATTGAGCATAATACAGTTACAAGAATTATTGAAGAATGGAAGACCTCCTGAGGAAAGATGATTTTCCTTTCAGTTACTTTCTGAAGTAGGCTTTATCTATGCACTCACAGTGGGTTATCCTTACAGCCACAATATTAAAACATAAGAGGCCAGGTAGTCTGGGTAGTGTTATTTTGGCAGCACAGAAGACAAGAGATGCTAGCTGTTGATGTCTCACTGTGATTTCTGGTTTCTTCTTGGCAGGTGATGACAGGCTCTGTTTTGGACAGGCACTTATGTCACATGGGATATTGGCTTATACCCTTATTTGCTCTACCTTATTTTATCCACCTGAAATCTAAAGCAGGACTTCTGAGCATTGTCAATATTTCATTTATTTTGATTATCATATGTCTGTGGTCTGTCATCCTGTTGAAAGGAAGTGAAATAGCACATGTAAATGTGTTGCAACCTTCTCATTTTCATTTTACCACAGTGCAGTTATTTTGTGCTCATGAGTCATCTCTGTTCTGGTCTCATCACAGGTTGTCTGTTAAAAAGTCATCCACAGCACAGTTCTGGTACAAACCACATTTTCTCTCTGTTTACTTCTTTGCTGCTGCTGCTTCTGTCCTTGGCTCTCAATGCACCCTATTAATTAAATTTTTTTTTTCTTTCTTCATTTTTGTTTTCACATACAGGTATTTCTACTTCATTACTGCCATTGTTAATATTACATTGGCAGCACTTTACATGGTTATAACAACTTTTATTTGCTTTGCTTAACAGGAAAAATAAAGTTCTAACTCGATTTCAAAATAGTACTTTGTAGGCAGTTAGAAAAATAAACCTTGGGTTTATTTACAGTTTCTGTTACTACATAGATAAAATAAAAGAACAGCAAAAAAGTGAAAGCACTGCATTGCATACAAGTGTGAAAGCACAGTATTTTATTGAAAATTAGTGTTTTGCCATTTTAAATAGTTTGTCAAATAGCTTCTTATATACTTAAAAAACGTATCTCCTAGAGTTCCCTAGAGATGCATGTTTACTATTTTAAATTCATAGTTTTAAGTAACTCCATTTGGGTTTGTGTTTTAGATCCCATGTACATGGGATTAAGATACTAGGCAATAAAGGAAATTCTAAATTGCTTTAAGGCTACTTGAAATACTATTTCAATTCTCAAATTTATAAATACTTACAGGTGCAGATAAAGGTAATTTCAATAACACTGTGATGGCCTGTAAAGCAATTAGGAATACTGAATTCTAAAGCTCCTCTGGGTTAGGAGGATTATTAGGGGGTGTGGCTGCAAGCAAGATGCATCTGCATGATGAATGTGGGTATAAACATAAGAAGAATTAAGTGACCTCTTTAAAAAAATGTAGTTTAAAAGGCTGTTTAAAAAAGTAAATTCTCCCACTTTAATAATATTTATATGTGAATAATAATACATATAACTTTGTATCATTTGTAATAATTGGTATTGTATTAAGACATTTATTAATATTTGTATAGTTATTTGTCATATTATTAGGATACTAATAGATAGAGATATAGTGTATGAACAGTGTATTTCTGTATACCAATTCAGTGGGAGGTTTCTCATGATAATTTCAAAACCCATTTTAGTTGTGTTTGGTGTCAGAATGGTTGTCAGAATGATGCCAAGAGTGCTACCACAAAATACTGAAATACGTGGTCATAGTTGATTATAAATACCAGTCATATCAGAGATTGCCATGACTGCTTTGTAAACCTATTTAATGATTTTCGTTGTTTCTTGAATTTTTGGTTTCTTCTCATAGATCACAGAGGGGTTTTTTCCCTCTTTCGAAACAGTAGCTTGCTTTTTTGTGTGCAAAGGAGGGAACTGTTTTATTGCCATGTTATGCTACTTACTGTACAACAAGAAGTTTATGCTGTAAAGCACAGCCAACACAAGGAATTGCTGATACGTGGTATTTTCACACTCTCAGAATTCCTGCATGTAATGAGAAATTCATTCACAGCAAGATACATGAAGGGCTGTGTTTAGGCTGATCTCTTGGACCTTCTGCTTATGAACTACATTTTGTCCTCTATTTAGTAAAATAATTCTGTTGTACTAGGAAGGGACTCCAGTACTGTTATTTATCCGCCTGTAAACACAAAACAGGCAAGCCATCTCTGCTAGGTGATTATATATATATAATAGTCTAATTTTTTTTGTAGTTCTTAGTGTTGTTAGAACATACCTCATTTTCGAGTGGTGTTGTGGGCCATTAACTGTAATAACAGGTAGCCATGCAGAGTACAATGGAAATTCCACATAAAAGAGGAAGCATTGCTTATTATTATATAGTCATCCAGTTTTGTGTCAGTTGTTTCATAGTCTAATAGGTCTGTTTATTTCAATTTTATCCACAGCTATTACACTGGAAATAATGCTCTGACACTATGTGCTGCAATAGTGAATTAGAGCTTTTCATATTAAAACTTCTTGTAAAAAATACATAAAAATATTACCTAACCACAGCTCTGCACTGAAGAGTTTGTTGAGAAATACTCTTAATTCAGCCTTGAAGATATTCATGTGGATGCTTTGCTGTGAAGATGAATAGGTGGAACACTGATCACAGTAGAAGTCAGAATTTACTGAGGAGTAACTCTGTTACTTAAAGGGCAGATACTTAAACTTGTGTTAGTATCACAATGATGAGGATAATCACATTTAGCCTAAACATTACATATATTGTACACAGTGAGATGAGTGTCACTTGGCTGTTTTATTTTGTCTGCTACTAACACTGCTTTTACATTAATATTAAACAGACTATTTAGAAGATTGTTTTGCCATTTTTATGCAGGGACAGATACAAGAAAACAGAACAGCTAGTGAAAACCCTGAGACAGATTAAAGTAATGTAATTAAAACTCTACTTTGGTGATAGGCATCAAGTGCACTGTATACAGCTCAACATATGGTGCTAGTTTTGGTGGAAACTCTGGGATTTTGTACAGTGCATGCCAGACTCTGAAAATCAGCAAGTCTAAATCACTTCCTGATGGTAATGAATTACACTGGGAAGTGACAGGCTTGTGCTTTGTGAGTTTGACATACTCCGATGTAAAGAACTGAGCAGCTTTTAGTATCATTCAGAAATAAATTGTTGAAAATTGGGGTAATAATCAGATTACTTGAGCATATTGAAAATGAACTTGTAATCTGTATTATTTTAAAATTTTTAATGGATATGATTGGGTTTTCTTTAGTTTAAAGTTTGTTTTAAGTTTCCTTGTTGTCTTTAAAACCTTGTTACTTGAGAACACACAGTGAAACCATCTGATGATTGTGGAGAACATTAACTTATTTATGCAAAGAATTTATATGAATTGTGAGGAATATAGTTTACACTGATGTTTTTATAGCAAGCTTTTTAAATAGAGATTTTTTTGCAAGATTTTGGGGGGATTTGTTTCTGCGGGAGGTTTTTTTGTGGGGTTTTTTTGGTTTATTTTTCCTTTTTTGTTTGTTTTGTTTTTTATTTATTTTGTTTTCCTAAATTATTAAACTGAGCTTATCTGTCTTTTCAGTCTTCCTACAGGAAGTTGTTAGCAATTCTTAATCGCCAATATTGAAACATTGGCTGAGTGACAGTAGGGGTTTTTTTTAAGATTTTAAATATCTTTTAAGGTCTTAAATGCATTTTTATAAGCTGCCTTGATTTACTGCTCTCATTCAAGTAATGCCACAGTTTGTCAAGAAGGGGAGACTTCACATAACGACATGCAGTCATACTTACTCACTAAAAGATGATTCCTGTGTAGAGACCAGTGAGGTCTCAGCACATAAATAACAAAATTTTTATCAGTTCGTTGTATGTGTTGGAGGGATGAATTGCTTAAAAGTTATTTTTAGCTGTCTGCTCTAACTAGAATAATTCTGTTTACATGTGCAAGAAGTGACACATAATTAATTGGAATGTTTATCTTACTTCCCATTGGTTATACCTACTTTTTATCAGTTACCAGACTATGTCAGTAGCCTTTCAGATTAAAGAAAAGTTGATTATTACCCATATCAGTTTGCAGTAGTCATCTGTCCTTTTTTATTGGAGTGTGAAAGTCAGTGTTGGGTATTTAGAATTGGCTTTGTTTTGCAAGAACAAATCTTAATAGTCAGTTCATTCCCAAATGAAAGGAAACAAATACTGGAGCAATGACTGGCTACTCACTATAAAATAATTGTGTGATATGTAAAGCTCTGCTGTGACTTTTTTGTTTTTGCCTGGATTAATAAAATATATTTTAGAAAAATCTTTAATACATTTATATCCAGGAGAACACGGCTTTGCAGTGTTTGTTTAATATTCTTCCGGCTTACCTTTGTCCTAAATCAGCTTTTCAGAGTATTTTTTGCTAACACAATTTGCTTTTTGGAAATTTTCCACCCGAGCCCTCCCACTTCTCAAGACTAGAGGACAATGGCTTTGCCTCTCCAAGGCAGAAGACTCTGAAGGCACAGTAATAGCTGTTCACACTCCACTGCTCTGGTCAAATGTCTGCCTAACATTGCCCAAGAAGAAAATACTTTGTTACTCCTCCAACACGTCAGTGTAGAATTTGAGAAGCATCACTGCAAATGATCAATTAAAAAGTAATTACTTTCATGTAGCTAACAGAACCTAACCTCTTTATTCACAATTAATAATTCTGTGATTAGACAAGAATTGTGGGAAATGGATTTGAAAAAGGGATAATCCAACAAACAATATGTATCCCAGATTGTCAGTTGTTTTTGTTAAGAGCTTTTAAGTGAGTCTGTATTTAATTTACACTGGTGAAGACGTTAGGTATATCAAAAGCATGGTATGCAATTTTCACTTTTAATCACCTAATATTTAAGGGAAAATGTATTTTTGAAAGATGAGTTCCTTCCTTTTTCTTGGACTAGCCTCAAATTGATGGGATGAGCTGAACACCTGATAACCTGCATTTTGTTCGGTCTTGCACCTCTAATGAGAGATAAATGTGAGTATGCTTTCAGTCTCTCACTGTCCATCTGTCTATTTTCTAGGAGGTGATTTCCTGTCATTCCTAAGAAAAAAGAAGGATGAGCTGAAAACCAAACAGTTGGTGAAATTTTCATTAGATGCTGCCTCTGGTATGGCATATCTTGAATCTAAAAATTGTATACATAGGTAAGGAAGATTTTTTTTCTCACTATTGTATCTTTGCTCAGTGGAAATGTGAAGTGTTTAAAGGTGTATGGTGTTTACTGTTACAGGAATGAACCCTAAGATTTCAAGAAAAATATACTTTTTCTGAAAGCTGGTGGTCATTATTGCTTTTCTAGTTCAAAAATATTCATTTGGGTAAAAAATAAGTCCTACATTATTTGATATCTATAGTTTGGTGCTATTAATAGAAGTTAAAAGTTATTTTTTTCACCATAATGATATGCATTATAAGGAGTCTGATTCATACAGTGAGAATGAATCATAGCAAGAAGCAGTCTGTGAGGCTTTTGTCATGTCTGAATATACAAATATTTGCAGGGCCAACAGAGAAGTTGAGGTATGTTTGAAGTGTGCTTCAGAAAAATCCACTGGTTTCTCAGATAATAAAAAATAGGTAAAGTTCTGTATATTAAAATACTAATTGTCTGGACTGCTCTCTCTGAAATATGGAAGATTATTAAGCATTATGCTGTTGGAGTTTCTTATTTCTGTTCCTATCATTCCTTGTTTCTTCTCCAGTTCGACGCTGCCATTGCTGTTTATACTCCATTTGTATCAAAGGGGATGGAATAAGTTTCCACCTGTATTGTTCTCTCAGAATATCATAATAATATCCTGCTTAATACTGAGACTGAAATATGAGATGTAAACCTTATGATAATCCATTTCACAGAAAAATTTTGAAGAACAAGTTTTCATTTCTGATGTTGATGTCTTACACTTTATGGAACATCTGTAGGTGAACTGTGTGATACCTCACCTCACCTGTGTGACACTTACATAACCAGTTCATTTGGGATTTAACATCTTCCTGCTGAATGTTCTTATCAGAGACCTGGGTGGTATTTCTCTTAGATTTTTGTCAGCAGTGAATGGGCCAGTTGCAATCCTGCATTAATGTAATCAAAATAATTCTGCAAGAACATAATGCATGTATAAGAAACACTGAGAGGAAAAAAAAAAACCCTAACTCATGATCTAAAACTATGTAATACTCTCATAGGGAAATCCAAGAAAGGGATTGTAAGCATTCTGTCATGACAGAATGTGTTTCAGCCTGGCTGTTTGTCAAGGATATAATGGCATAAAAATCAGAGCAAGTAACAGCATTAGTGATTTACACTAGCTTCATAAATGTTCTAGTGCTTAATAATTCCTGTAACACATCAGTGTTAAATCTGAAGTGCCTGTTTAAGCTCTCATGTTCTTAGAAAATTAAACCAAAGATAAAAGTAGCAGCTGGATAACTGAAGTTCATAACTGTAATTACAAAAAAAAAAAAAAAAAAAAAGAGAGAGAGAGAGGGAGATTTACTAGTTAAATTATACTGTTCTGCCTAAAATATAAATAGTTTTATAATTTCTTTTTTAACACTGGAAAAAGGGTATTCTTGCACAGGTACGTGGAATAGAACTGTTCTAGTAGGTATGAATGACAATGTGGCTTCACTTTATCTCTTTAAATTTGCTCTGCTGGTTGGTGAATAGGAACTGCTATTCCTAAGATCTATTTACATAGCTAATAGTGATTTAGAGAATTTGTTTCAGGGAGAAGATATGTGGAGTATTGTCTTACCATATGAAGATTGTTTGCAGTTGGAAATCTGAATACAAATGTGTCATGTAGTTCCCAAGTCAGGAAAAAGAGCAGAAATCTGACCTGTTCTGTTAGTGCCATAGACTTGCCAATGCACATAGCCTGGGTTACACGTACTATAGTACAAGAAGAGAAGAACTTCTTTCCCCTTGTTTATTTTTTAACTAATAAAATAATAATGAAATTTGTTTATTATCACACATTGTCACTGAAGGTTATCATAGAGAGCTAGCACTTTCCTTTAAAGTAAGAACCAGAATTTTTAGGAAATCTATTCTGAGTAAAAATAGAGTTTTAATGTGTAACCAAGCAAGCAAACCATGTGTTCAGGAAAATGGCTTACTTTTATGAAACACACAGGTTAATAAATCAAAATATGCATTTCCAGTATTAGTTTACCAGTCTCATTTTCTTTGGTACACAACATTCTTATTTGTTTTATGTTGTTAGCCATAAATTTGATAAGTAAATGTAATGAAAATTTCAGAATCAAGTGAATAACCAACTAAGTTTAGTGATTTTTGCAGTAGCCATAAAGGAAGTTGGTTGGTTTTAATTTTAGTTACTAACACAGGTTGATTACAAATGCTTAATCTAGGAAAGAAGTTCATGAAGTTTTAAAATGTGTTTGACTAATGGCTGAACTGCAATTTAGTAGGCCTACCATACATAGAATTTTACTAGGTCTCTTCCCTGTTAGAGCACTGATTCAGGATTTCTAGACACCCTGGGGAATGGCTGGAGGTGCATCAGTCTAGAACCCCTGTCAGCCACAGAAGCCCAGAAGGCAGGGAAAAGTCAAGCTGTGTTGTGCTCCATGAGCAAGTTCTTGGGTGTTCTGACTCAGAACGACACTGGGATTTCCCAAGAACTGAAGGTGGAACCATGTGGCTGCATGGTCTGTACAAGGAATCTGGGAGCATTTGCTCCCTCCTTTTTAGGTCAGGTAGGACAGATTAGTCATCTGTAAGTTTAATGTTGACAACAGGTAAATGGGAATGGAACAATTCAGTTCATAGCAGGAAGAAGCTTTAGCACTCTGTAAAAAGTGTTGTTTTTCTGATAGAACATTAAACTTGTTCTTTGCTTGTCAGAAAGTCCATCTACTGAGAGTGGTTCTCAGGTAAAAAAAAAAAGAGGTGAGAAAATTAACTAGAGACAATGGATTAAGCAGCACTTAAAAAAACCTAAGTCTTTTAATTTGTTTAAAGGTTGGTAGGCTTTGCTTACTATTGCTTAAAGATCAGTAATGTATAATTGGAAATAGTTTCTGTTATATAGATTGCAGTAAAATGAAATTGGTTTGCTTCATGATGTTGTCTTTCTACAGTATACAGTTGGCTGATTTAAAGATTTTTTCAGAATCCTACATATATTTTTCTAGTAGTTTAGGTGACTAATTTAGTACCATGCATATTTGGCTGTGTGATAAGGGAAATTGGGGCTACTCATCAGTTTATTTGCCTTATTTTTAATGCTGCTCTTTAGTTGTAACTGCAGGAGCTACACTTAGCCTTTATATTTTAAAATTCTACTCAAATTTGTATTAAAGTTCAGATATTATTGTCTGAATTACACTTTTACTTACCCTTTCAGTAGCTGGGACAGTGCCACAACTAATGTGCTGTTTTTCTATTTTTTTATGTGTTAGCTATTTCAGTAGGTGAAAATGCCTGCATTGGCAACTCAGTGATTATTGAATGATTATTTGCATTTCCTCTAGCATCCAGATGTCACTTCTTCTTTGCTCTCTCTCTTTAAAGAACAGAAATGACTGCACTTTCAGGATAAAAAAAAAAGCTGCATGAAAAGATGTTATTAGATAATAAAAAGAGTGGTTGAACATGCACAGAAGAATGTAGTCATTTCATCTCCAATTAATTAACATGAGGTTGAAGAATAGTGTCTTGCTTTCATTTTTACCATATGCTATTGTTTAGATGGTTCAATTTTTCTTTTTTTAATTGGAAACAGAAGATAAGGATGGAGATGTGATAATTTGAATTGGTTTAATAAGTATTTGTGAGTGGCCTGCTTTTCCAGTATTTGATTTGCATGTAGTGAATTCATTTGTCCATAATTTATGTTTAGTTTTCAAAGCAATCTTGGGGGGCTGTTGGAGGGAAGCTGCAATCTCTGTTGGACTTTATTGGATGTGCCAAGATCAGGTTAACTTATTTGCAATAGATGCACTATGAGTGTGAGGAAACAGAGACCAAGGAACCTGCATTCAAAGTCAAATTTTCCTTTCAGTCAGTGAATTTATCTTCTGAAGTCTCCTGTATTCTGAGTTAGAGATGTGTTGGTTGGCAAGATGATCATGTTCTCAGATCCAGTTCTTAATTTTTTAGTCATACTGCTACTACTTCTTTTTGCCTTGGTTTTGTAGCTGTGAAAAACCCTATGTTTTGTTAAATCTGTTTTATTTTCATGTAATGAAATCCTGACTCTGTGGATATTAATTCAAGATTTCTACAGTTTTCATGAGATATGTATCATTTAAATTAATTACGTATAAATTTCTAGGAATATACTTGCTTTCCTGCTACAAATCTAGTTCAGCTAACTGCTCTGCTGTCAGAGCTTTTTTCCTCTAAAGCCTGGTACCTGCTAATGTATAGAATTTTAGAAAAAAGTGTCAGAGCCCTTTCATAACCATGAATTTAAAAATTATACTAAATAGTTAATTAGGTTTTTCTTTTCCTGTGAGTCTTCTGTTTCTACCTGGAACAGTAGTTCAGCTACCGCAAAAAGGATGAAAAGTGATACTTCCCAGTTTAGCAAAGGTCCTGGTCAGCTCTGTGTGTTTCAGAAGGGATTGAAGTCTCCTGGGAGCAGGAGAATGACAGTTTAGCTCCGAAATGGAACAGATCTCCTTCCTAAGAAGGAGAAACAACCTGTCTGCTTGATTTCTCTACCTAAATCCCATGGAAGACAGCAGCTAAACACTTCTCTGGGGATGCCCTTGGGAGGCTCCACACAAGCCCATGCTCCCTGGAATGACGGCTTTGGTTCTGTTCTGCAGGAGCCTGGGCTCCTTGAGTGCAAGTTTCTCTGAATATTAAACTTCCTCCTGGCCAGTTGCAATGCCTGGCGCCTTTACTGCAATTTCTGTGATTTTCTCTGCTACTGTATGACTTACAAAGAAAGAAGACATCTGGGTGGCAAACCACCTGGACTCTCTGAGGTTTGAGGCAAGGATTAATTTGCCATTGTTAATTATCTTTTTACGTATGTAAAAATATATGTATTCCTTTAGAATTACATGTATAAAATGATGATGCGAGATTCCATTTCTATAGCTTTCTTTCATAGAAAATATATTTATGACTGAATGAGAAAGTATGTACTACTGTGTTGATAGTATCTGTTGATCATGCTCCAATGAATAAGTCTTTCAGAGAATTATTGTCAGTGCTACAGTTGAAACACCCCATAAATGTGGTGAATAATCATAGCTTTGAGCCTTTTTTTAATATGACATCTCTGCTTTATATAAAATGATGTTTCAAAGTGGTTTTTTTTCCAATGTTTGAAATATTTTCATTCTGTTTAAAGATAAAAACACAAATGGAAACTTTGAAGAACTGTTCAGGCCACTTTATATAAGATACATTGTTAACTTTAAAAAAAAATCTGCTAAAATTTACTCTGCCCTATCTATAAAATAATTTTTAGTCAAACTTTGAATTTGATGGGCACATTACTGTGTGTTGGGCTTTTATTTCTTAATATGGACATGCCTTATGCAACCTTCTCTGTTGCCTCTTAATTTGTAAAGACTTTTCCACCAAAATGAGTATTTCCACTCAATTTATTAGATTATAAAGAGACTGTTCAATTAAATCATTGCCAGTTTTATACAAATTATTATTTTTATTAATTTTTGTTTAATTTTTCATTTTATTTTTAATTTTTATTTTATTTTGGTTTTTATTTTTATCGTTTTCTTTTATTTTGTCTGTTGGTTATAAGTGGTACTAATGGAAGAACCATTTGCAAGATTACAAAAACTCTCCTTTTTATAGTTCTGTTGTGGATAAATAAGGATCTGTCTCTGCTAACTCTTTCCAAAAAACCTGAATTCAGAGAGCTGCTCTTGGGACTCACAGCTGTTGCTAAACAAATAAAGGAAGCTGTGATTCCAGAGCAGTGGTGGTGCTGACCTCTCACCACACTAATGCCAGCATTCCACGGGTGCTCTTGGGGTACTTGGTCTGCCATGATCCTTCTTTTATCAGTGGCTATTAACACTGCATTTCAGAATATAATATTGATAAAGTCAAATGTCACTGCTTTCAAATGCTCCAGAAAATTATTTGTCATAGTTTTCACTCTAGGTGTTTCCAACCCAAAAATAACTAATATGGGGCACTCCCAACTGCTGTCATCCAGGAGAGGCAGGTGGACATTGCTATATTTCACTAAGCTTGCCATATGGGAATAGATGATAGAGTATTATATACCAGGTTTCAGCTTTTAAGAATAGATTTTCAGGAGATTCCCCTCTCCTTTTTTTTTCTCCTGCTGTCACATTGGTAAGTGTGGTTTGATCCTAGAGAAGTACATTTACAATTGAAGTAGGATCAGTTCTGAATCAGTACTTCTGCTTGTCTGAGATCTTAATCAAGGATGATTATTTTTTTCTTTAGTGAGTTTGTATGAATCTAATCTGAAAGCATTAAGGAGAAAAAAAAACCCTCCAGGAAGCATGAATATCCAAGCCCATGAATATTGTATACTTTAAACTCATTATAATAAATTAGAGTGATTATTGAATTTGAAGTATACTGTAATGGAAGGGCCTGTGAACTATGGTGAAGGGTTACTTTTGAATAAAAATTGAACTTTCTTCTATTCTATTGTCTGTTTCCCCAAGCTATTGAACTTTGGCATTGCTGGTAACAAAAGAATGTAAAAGGAAGAGAAATACAGGGTTTTTTTTTTTTTGCTTGTGGGTGCTGTGCACTTGTATTGGTTGATACTGCTTTCCCTTGTGTGCTTTATTTTAAATTCACCCCAGGCTATATTAAAAGCAAACTAGGTATTTAAAACAGATTGAGCTCTGCCATAGTCGCACAAGGCTTGTAATTAGAGTAGCAGATGTGTGGATTTGGATGGCCAGAGTGTGATATAAGAAAGGTCTGAATATGTTTTTATTTACTGTAAATCTCCACATCATTCTGTCTCCATAATACTGTGCTATCTTTCATATATTCCTGATGTATGCGCAAGGTAGTCTTGTTACCGGAGGAGTTAGTGGTCACAGGGCTTAGGAAATACATACTTGAATTGTGTCTATTTCATGTTACAGTATTAAATAAACATGCAGTAGACTACACAAAATATTACATTAACTTAATGATTGTAACTGGAAGCTCTGGTAGTTTGTTTTTTTTTTTCCCTCTTTAGGAATAACATAGTACTTTATTCAGCTGCTATTTGGATGAGTTTTGTTTGCCATGGGGATTTTCCAGTACTAATTATCTCTATCAATTACTAATCTTCTTTTAAAATATTAAATTATAAGGCATCTATTCATACTAGTGGAAAAGAAAGTTGTTGTTCAACCCTGGTCATTCTGAGGCTAATATTAATAATTGATGTCTCCCAGAGGCCAGTTTGGTATAAGATATTAGATTACGCTGTTCCTTAGCTTCAAATGGCAAATTGACATTTCTTCATATTAAATAAATAAATGGAAATAACCTTTTTCTTTCCATGTTTGTATTTGCTTTTGAAAAGGCAGTTAAGTTACAATGTTTCATCTTTATTTTTGCCTAATTGACGTCTCCTTTAGCTTTTATTTTATGTCTAAAGATAACACAGCCTGTATTTCAACTGAACAGCATCAGGGATAATCCAGAATGATCAGTTAAACATAGTTCTTTATATTAATGTTTTGAAGTGTCTGTTAAAAGCTTCAATAAGGCTGATATGTTATTGCAAAGTTTCCCTAGTGGTCCCAATTCAGTATGTGCTCAAGAATCACCTTTCATGTGTTCTTCATAAAATGGGGAAAATACCCAGTTATTTCAGACTCTGAGCTTTCAGTATTTCAGTTTTTCTAAGATGGTGATTTAAAATGTCATGTAGAGTTAAACTAAAGATACTAATAGTTAAATTGGTTGGCATGTTATTGCAGAATTATTTCAGGGACCTAGGTATTTTAAAAATGTAGTGTCAATATTGTCAGTAAGGTATATTAATATAGATATATGTGGTGAAAGAATTCACTGATAACTGCTAATACAAGGGAAGCTGAAAATCCATTACTTTTCACAATAGCTAGAAATTTATAATGGGTTTTATTTCTGCTTTCTGTTTTGTACATCTCATATGTCAGGTAGCAGTTAGAGGTGGGATACTTACCATTAGAAGGCAGATTCTTCATTCTGGTCAGCTGACTCTTGTATTTTTAAGGAACATTGAGTGTTTATGTATAATTTATATGTGACCTGAGGGCTTATTCTCACAAGGAAGAACATGAAAAATCCTTGCTAAGGGGCATATGTTGTGTACAAATATAAAGGGACTGAAATGTGCCATTTTAAGGATAATATTTTGTAAGAAAGTGACACTAAACCCTAAACTTTTTAGAGTTCCTTTACCTTCTAATAGTCCAGGGCTTCTCCTGAGATTTCACATCTTTCATTTACATAGTCCCTGTCCTTCCAAATTTTACTGCACAACTGGGTAAGATGTGAGTGAGGGAAAAAATATGCAAAAGGAAATTTGTTAAGAAGGAAATATTTCTTGTTATTGCATAGGTAAAGTACATATTGCATACATAATATTGTATTATGTGCTAGCTGATATTTCTGCTTTTATATGTTTAAGTGAATAGCAATGAATCTGTTCCCTGAAATATCAGATAATGGTTTGATCTTTCTGCCATGCTGATTTCCTGTTTGGATTCCAGGAATCATCAGAGAATCCAAAACAACAGCACAAAGTTCAGAATATTGCCAGATACCGTAACAAAATGTTCTATATGATGAATATAGTTACATTATCATATCTGTTTTATTTTAAAGGGACGGTTGTTCTGCGTAAAACCAAAATGAAGTTATTTGAACTTAGTCACTATGAAATACTTACAATTTTATAGACAGTGAGGAGAAACATTAAGTATCAAAAGCTAATTATTAAAAGGCTTATATCAGAATGAATTCTTAGGTTGTAAACAATACATAGGAAATTTCAGAGGAAAAGATGTAGATTTTTTTCTTGTCACAGAAGTTGCATAGTATGAAAAATATTTATTTATTGCCATTGGAGTTGAATTAGTCTAATTTTTTTTCATGAGTTATCCCTGATACAGAAAGCTCACTCCTAAAATTGAGTAAGTTTTGCTAGGAATAAAGGAAATAGGACTGAAAGAAATTGAAGCAATTTTTCTTGGAATCTCTCTTTCTGTTTAACAAACAGAACAGTAACATTTTAAGTGTAACATTACTGTACTGTATTTGTTTTTATTTACTGCAATATCACTTTCTTGTTAATAAATACTAGGCATTTTCAAGTATTACTCAGGAAAATAATTTGAATAACATTTTTAGAATAATAAATTTCTCATTGTGTGAGAGCAACAGGCTTTCTCTAATTAAAAAGCAAAAAGGAAAAAATTAAAGTGACAGGATATTGAAACTCAGATAAAAATGACATGCAGTTAGTGTTTGTGGAAGCTATTGTGTTGACCATAAAGTCACACAGCTCTTCTGGATAATGTAAATAATATTTTCTCTACCCTGATAGTCGTGGTACAGTAGAGAGCAGTGGGTGAAATGTAATTACTTTCTAAGAAAGATGGTCTGCAGGATTCCATTTGTGCAACGGGCAAAGGAGGTATGAGTAAATGATGAACAAGGAGTTAGATGATAGGATAAGACAAAAGCAGAAGAATAAGGGAGGGAGGAGAAGGGCGAGAATGCAGTCAACTACAGCAGTTGCTTCAGAAGTGAATTTTAGCGTGGCTCTTTGAGCACATGTCATTGACCACGGGATATGTCAGTGTCTGTATAGGAAAGCTAAAACATGCTTTCATGCACCGATTTCCTTTCTTTGGGATGTAGAACATTTCCTGGTTTCTTTCTTACAGCAAAAAATTCTAATTGGTGTTTTTGAAACGGAAAAAGATGTCGTGCATATCTAAGATACATGCACAAAGATAATATGCGTTGCTTCAATATTTTATTGGCTTCCTTATTGCCGTGTGCACTCCTGCGGTGGTTCAAGGACCATGGGCAACAGGGGCCATGTCACTTTCCCCCCAGGCTCCTGAGTTTCCTCAGCTCTTGCTAGGTGAATCAGGGTATAAATAACAGGACGGGCCCAGCTTGCCACTCCAAGGATCAGTTTTATTAACAGAAACACAAAGCAGACTTAACTGAAAGGGCAGAGGCAAAGACCCAGCCAAGGGCTGTGCTCCCAGTGATAAATAGGGGAGGGACCCAGGGAATGTACAAACATTCAGCCAGTAGGATATAACTGGGGGAGGATCAGAGGCAAGGGCTTACAGAACAACAACCAGTGGGGGAACACGAGGAGAGGATACAAATTTAGAGAACCAACAGGTTGTGGAGGAACACAGAAATCTCTGGAAGTGAGGGCAGGGATTGGGGAGGATTGAGTAGATTGGCAGACTAGTAAATGGATACAATAAGGACTAACACAAATATACAAGGAAAGAGGGGGGCACAGAGCAAACCATTTTAAGGGATTACAAAAACATACATTAAGAAAAAACACACCACCACACTTCCTGATATTAAGATACTAATTCTTGACATTCCATAGAGGAATGCATGCAATTATCTCAGGTTAGAAACAACTTATATTTAATAAAAAAATCTTAGGCTGTATATGGTAACAAATAATTAATTCTCAAATTGTTTTCTGGAAGAAAAAGTTATTTTCCTTTTTTGAATTTTATACACATACATCCACACAAATATATATATATGTGTGTATATGTATGTATATATGTATATATATGCTTACTAGGTTACACCTATTTTGTATATTTGACAAAATTTTTACCCACTATTTTTCCAGATAGTAGTAATGATGATATACCTTACTCTTTTTTACCACTGCCTCAGGAGGTTTTTCAGAAGTGCCTCCAACCTTTATAGGGCTGCAGTTTTATCACTGATGTATCATACTCAGCATCATTATCTGGTTATGTATATAGTGAAAAACAGATGAAAGAAGGATGTAAGGGTTTTAGAGTGTATTCATGAAATAAGTTGGTTTTAAAGTTTACAGAACTGAAACACTTTATGGCATGTAGTTCTGCATATCAAATAATAAAGAGAAGGTTGTTTTCCAGCTTTTTTTGTAAAATCAGGACATTTTTCTCATAAAGCTAGGAGAAACTTATTCCTGTTCAGCTCAGTTCAAAGGTAAATTCAGTTCCAATAGGTACTGCTCAGAAAAAATGTTGTGATCAAATTTAAACTGTCTGAAAGGATACACTTGCTGACGATGAGTTAAATAAAACACACAGAAAGCTAAGTGCATGTTTTTTTTTCTTTTTGTCATTGCTCTGTTGTTGGCAGCCTCTTTCCTCCTCATTCAGCAAAAGTGTAATGCATGAATACACTTTTATGAAATAATTTTTTTATCACTGCAAATTTTGACTCAAATAAGGACTTACTCCATGTCAAAGGCTATTTCAAAATCCTTATGCAAGGCAGTAAACAGCAAGAAAGACCATACTGGCGTGTTAAACTGGTTTGGAAGATAGAGATCATCAAGGTATATGGAGCTGTGAGAATTGTTGAATCAATGTTACAGTATTTAAATGCTCACATATTTCAGCTAAGTCATTCAAGTCTGACATTAAAAGCTCCTGGCAATGCTGGATGTCAGATGCTTCATCAAGTGTCCTAGCTTCTGGGAAATAAAAATAGATGTGTGGAATAAGGGCCAAGCCCCAGATGAAAAAAGCCAAACTATTATGTAGGAGTTAGGATGCTATGAGTTAAAATACTTGATTTGAAAGCCTTCTGCTTTAGAATAATTTTGATTTTGGAGATCAGTAAGACCAGTTAGCCTACATATGCTCAAAAGGAAGGATTTGAATTTTATTGCTCTGAATATTGCATCTTAGTAATTAGTTGGTTATAAACATCTCCAGGAAGCCACCCTTCCTGCCCATCATTGATTGTGCAGACCATGCTCTCTTGTATGAGATTATGAGATTATAAGAAACTGGACTAGTTTCTTATTCTCCTTTTGGGGTCATGCATGGATTTGTGAAATCCCACTCCTTCCTCGTGAAAATTCTGATTATCCCAAACAGAAAGCAAAATTGAGATGACAGGGTCTCCTGTGCTGCTGTTGTCTCTTTTTGGCAGAACTCAAGTATGAAATAGTAGTATTGTGGTTACAAATATATTTATCTATCCTGCTTATTTCTTAATACATTTTACTTTCAAAGAAGTTACTAAATTTCTGTATACATTATTAATCTTCTATAACACAACTGCACTTATGCTGTAAATTGAAGTTGTTTTTAGTTTTGTAAGTCAATAAGCATTTCTCTAACCACAGGAGAGCATTCAGAGAAACTTCAGAGAGACTCAGTCAGACAGAACTCTCAGAAGACTTTAGAAGTTGTGGAAAATTTTTCTATGTCAAACATCAAGACATACTTTTACCTTAAGCAGGCAGTTTCTGTTCCTTTTAACTTCTTTTAACTATCAAGGAGCTATTAAACTGAAGTGCATCAGTTCCCTTTTGAGGAGTATTTTATAGTAACTTATACAGACCTTGGTAATCTTTTTGATTTAACAATGGGCCAGTATTTTTTCTCTGATGGTTTTAGCCTCTTCTTTAGAGCTGCACAGTTCACTTCTACTGATTCCTCAAGCCCTTGCAGGAAATGTCTGAGCCTGGAGCTGGGCTCTGAAGTGCCGCTAATGTGCTGCTGACACCAGCCTGGTTTAGGAGAAAGGACAAATTGATACTCCCTAAAGAATCCTGCAGTGGAGGAAGCCAAGATTTGTGTGATAATTTTGCACAGTTGTGGGGCCCTATTTGACATGTGAGATCAGACTACCTCTAATCACAAATAAATGCCTGTAGCTGCATATAATGGAAATCTGAGGAGACTCAGCAGCAGCTGTGTCATTCTGACTTCATGACCTGTAGCCAGCTGGCAACACCTGTAGACCTTTTCTGCACAGAAATTAGCAATTTGTGTCAATTGCATTTGAAATTTTGTTGTTTCCTCAAATATGTGATTGGTTGAAAACGTCACCTTTTCATATTTGATAAAATGAACAAATGCACTAATCCAGGAAATTAATAATTCTTTGTGTCTCTCCCTCTTTGACCACTAGCCTTTTGTGGTGTACTATACGTCTGCTAGTATAACACGAGATTCCAGGGCATCTCACAATTCTGATGTTTAATTCAGTAAAAAGTTGGATTAATTTACTTAATCCATCTTTTTGAAACAGACACTGGTCTGTACACCTGTCAAACTTTTTTTGGTTTGTTAAGTAACTGCATTAATAAAATAGAATTTCTTCATTTCCCTAGACAGATTTCTCACAATCTAGTAGATAATGAGCTTTTATTTTCCAATACTCAATTTAATTCCATTACTTATATTTAGTTGGAGTCTATATCTCCTTTGGTTCTCTTTTCTTTCTACCTGATTGCCTAATAGTTGTTGTGTTATATTTTTTTACTGAACGTTTGAATTTAGGCCTAATTTTTCAAAATATAATAATTCCTGTTTTACAGGCTATGTCTAATGCTTATTATATCTCCTCCCTCTCTCCCCCCTCTTTCTCCTTCTTTCCTTCTCTCTTTTTATTTATTTGCCCTTACTGTTGTTTGCAGCTGTTCCTAATTTGATATTATCAATTAATTAATTTAAATTAATTGAATTCCTGTTTGACTTTTCCCTCAGACCATTAACAAAGCTGTTAAATGAAAACAGGCAACTCCAGTTTTTTACACTGTATCACCTTCTAAGAAATTTCTTACCCATGATTCTTTAAACAGGAAGATTTTAAATGTTTAGCAGATGGCTAGCTGAACGTCAGTTATTTTATAACCTTTGCCCACAACAAATGCTAAAGTGAATTTAACATGAAATGGTAAAGAGGATCCCGTCTTCCTACAGTGTAATGGCAGAACAGTTTTTTGTGTGGAAATACTTCAGAATAATAGCCAGGTGTGGTAAATCCATAGCTTTGCAATAGTTTTCTAATAGTTCATTTTTTCCCTGTCTTTAGATTAAGCACAGGAAGGTGTTTTCTGCACCTCAGGGAACACTCAGATCTATAGGGAGTCAACCCTATGCGTGAGTGAACATGCTTCAACAGAGCAGAGGCAGAGGGGCTGTTTCTCAATACAGTACTCTGGATTTTCCAGAGAAAGGACATTCTTGTAGCAAACAAAGACTTCATGAGATAGCATAAGATATTAATAAAACAAAAAGGGTAGAGTTCAGTATGTGATGAATTTGGAGTCCCTGGACTTACTAACATCTCTTCCTTGACTCAGCCCAGCTATGAAATTTTACCATGCTGAATATGCATGTAACATGTGAGTTCATCCAGTTCCCAAAAGCTGGGGAAGTCCTGTCCCATCTTCTGCTATCAATATGAGATGTAATCATGATCCTTAATCAACAATGTGATTTCTTTCTTCTTTGGATACCCCACCGTAATACCACAAAGATTCCATCATTCCATCACTTCCTTCTTTTTCTTGTGATGAAAAAAGTGCAAAGTATTTTCTTCCACATATAAGTTTTATTTTTGAGTGGGAAAACTACTGTGGATTTTAAGTAATAGTGACAAAAATCAGGACAGAGGTTCAGTTTATTTCCTATGTTGTTAATTTACAGGAAGTGAAAGGGTAATTTTATTCCTCTAAATTTCTATACATAATTCTCTGCAATGTATTAGCCACATGAAATTTCTTTCATGTTTCTGTAAGCTAACTGCAAATCTTATATAAGTGTCTAGGACAGTTAGTAAATTATTCGTCATCTTCATTTTCATTCATCTTAAGATTATTTTATTAGTTACAAAACAGGCTATTTTTAAAATATGAAAATATTTCAAGATGCCACTAAACATTTGTTAGTAATCCTTAATTCAAGGTAGAGAGATATTGTAAGGTACAAATCAGATATTTTTTTTCTCTGACTGGAAAACTATGAATCAGTGGGCTATTACTGTATGTCTTCATCAATGGTTTCCATTGCTAAGAATGCTTAGCTGGCATGTACTACCTGTGCCATCCATTTAAATTCTTTTCTCCCTAAATAAGAAACGTCCCCAGATGAATAACTGCCTTAAAATGTGGCTGACTTTTCTCCCTTTTCTATCGGCTTTCTTTGTGAATGTCTCTTAAAAAATCCAGGAGGTTTCTTTTTTTCACTATCTAGCTGCTCAGTTTAGGACTGCAACACAATCTTCCTGTCTAGCACTGTTTGATTCTACTACTTCTTTGCTCTGTCTTTCCTCCTGATTCCTAATCAGACCTAATGTATTTCTCTCTTTTTCCTTGTGTATTATTTTCATGGATATGTAGTGTCTTGTACCTTAATTATGCTGGATGTTTAATTTCTTTGTAGCCTGATTATTACCTTTACCTTTTTTTACCTTCATTGATAAAGTGTTTCAGGATCTAGTTTCTATAAAATACTTTATCTACTGAAAAATTATGAACATTAGTCCAGGCTTATCTGTTGCTTTTAAAATCTTAATCCATGCCTATCTGCTGTAGGAGCAAAAGTAAATTTAAGTGATGGAAATACATGCAGAGATAACAAAAACTACAGCTTCTGTTGCATACTACATTTTTGGTGCTGGCTATTGAAAAAGCAGTAGAGTTGCTACCTGTCTCAGATGAATTTTGATATTCACATGTGGCAAGTATACTTGAATCTAGCCTGGGAGGACTTTGAAATACTTCCTTTTTCCCTTGAAAAACCCTGCAAATACTGTATTATTGTGCTATTTTATTTCATTCTAGTGAAAAAGGTGGGGGAAAAGTGACACATATTATAATTATGCTTTTGGATTTCTTAGTTTCTTGAGCACTTGCAGTGTTTTTCAGTTCCAGATGCTCTGCTTTGCATTATTAGTCGTTTGAACTTAATATATAATGATATTAACACTAGAAAATAGCTTTGTTTAATAGAATGAAAAGTTTGTTTTCTAAAAACCTTAATCAGCAGAAAATCAGTGATAGAAACTACTCTGCTTTAGACATTTTCTTTAAATTCAACATGCAGCCTTTTCTATCACTGATATATAATGGACAAGGGAATATGACCTTTGACTGTATCTGGTCTTCCTCTTCAGATGTTTCCAGTTTTGTAAACAAGTTAAACCAGTATTTAATGCTTCTGTTTAGAGAAATCAATTACATTTTAAGATTATACTGTAGACTAGAATAAGGAAGAGATGAATTCAAAACTAAATTGAGAATTAAGGACTAAATTGAGTGATCCTCCCGGTCTAAAAGGACAAGGACACTCATTGTAACAAGACTTATGTTATCACACAGGTTGAATAAAGCCATTATATTATAATAAAAATGCACTTGTTATCACAATTTTGTTGTATTTCATTTTAGTTGCTTCCGTGAATGATACATTGAAAATTTTTGCTTGAAAATGGTATTTTTTTTCCTACGAATAACACAATCTACTTGTATGACTGGTTATGGAAATGGATGGCATCATAACTGTGATTTAAGTCCCCTGTAATTTTATCAAGCACAAAATGTAAACTTTTGTTCTGATACATCTTGGATAATTAATTTTTGGACACTTAATTTCCCCTATAATTCAGTTAATATCAAAGAACTTTTTCAGGACTGTTAAAAATCTTGCATGTTTCTTAAATGTACGTCCTTATGTCCTGTAATGTTTCTATCAAAACCTGAGAGCCTTAGGAATGGTTGGATGGAATCCAGCAGAGGTGTTATTTCTCTGTCTGTCCTATCATTAAGGAGTTCCAGGAGGTGTTTTTCATTTTCCAGTCACTCTAATATTGTAGGATATCCATGAAGTTACCTATCTTCCACTCTGACTGTCCAGACCCTTAGGTTTTCAGTAAAATGGGCACACAAAAGAAATTGGATTGCAAATCTTTGTTTCAAGATGCAGCACAAGGGGGAAAAAATAATTACACACTTTGTTCAGCATATTACACATAATCAGCAGTGCACAGGAAAAATTGGTTATAAGAATCTACAGTGATATCAACTCATAGAGGACTGTTACAGAACAAAATTACTGTGATGCCATTTTCATCAAAATAAATGTTCAGAAGAATACAGGCAATAGCTATTAAGTTCTAAAACAGTTGAGAAACAATGCAGATAAAAACGATTTAGATGCTGCTGATAGGAATGTTTCTGTTCCAGGAGCAGGCATTGTGAAGACAACTTCAGAAATAGGAAAAAGGGGGGAAGAATAGATGATACAGCAATTTATTGCTTCATTTCCATCTTCATAGTCTATTGCTTTGATTCTCCTCAGAAAGTGCTCGTTGTCTACTATTCCCTTCTTTATCTTTCTTAAAATTGCTCGTACAGAAAACTTGCCCTGCTAAGACAATGGAGTAGTAGTCTACCAAAATAAAACTCAAAGATAAAAGTTTTGTAATAAGTCAGTAGATCTGTACAGTCAGTAGCTGAACACAAATGTCAACTTATTGTCTGGGTGGCAGACAATAAGTTGACATTTGTGTTCAGCTACTGAATACAATTTTGTGGGGGTTGTTTAGTTACTTTGTACATTTGAGTCCCTTTTGTAAAATTTTTAAGTCCTTCACTTAAGTGCAAAGTGCTTTAGAAAGAGTAATTGAAGGTCACCAATGCTGTGAGGTGGATAAAGTTGCTTATTTTGTAGTTAAGAGGAAGTGAGCAATATCCAAAACTGTGGGTGGCAAGCAGAGCACCTGACATTATTGAGAAATCACCACTGTATCCAACTTGGAGTTTCTCTGGTTTGCCAGCACTGTTCATCTGTGGAGATGAAGATGGACTTGCATTATATATGAGGAACTGAGAAAAGTTATTAGCATTGTAGTTAATATAGCTCCTTTGGTGTTCATAATAGCTAAAATAATGTAAAAAATAATTCAACCAAAGTAAAAAGGGGGAAGAAAACACAGAATGCATGAAAGGATATTCTTCTGACCCTTTAATATTTTCTCAGTCTGTTATTAGGCACATATTATTTATTGTACTCTCCACATACAGCAAAATTAGCATACACATATCAAATTCTGAAATAGATTTAGACACTGCTGTTTTTTGATTTAGACATTATTGGAAATTACATCAGATGTATGAAGGTGAGGTAGTGTCTTACAGTTCACAAAAACCCCAGCAATTTATCTTGTAGTTTCACTTTCCACCCTTTTTTTTTTTGTTGTTTAGGTAATAGACTATTTTCATTTAATTTAATGTGCAGAGGAGATAAACCAATCCTGGTCACTAATTAATTACTTGCTTTTATCACCTAAGGGTATTTTAACTGCATGATCTAGGGATGGAATATAAAATGGCTAATTAGTTCAGTGAGGCAGTCTGTGCTGCTGGTTTAGTAATGAGGAGTTTACTCTCTTGTTTTGATTTCCTTTAACTCATGAAATTCTGTTACAATGCTAGGTAGTACTTGCTCTGCAGATCTTGTGGGGTGTGAAGGAGAAGGAGGGGAGGGAGTATAAGGATGTCCTTAGAGAAAGGCTTAGTAGGTTTATATCTTTACTGACAGATATCCAGGTGGTAACAACTCTCAGCACAGAGAAATTGCCCCTACTTCCTCCTTGAACTGGCTGTTGAATTTCTAGCAGAAGTCCTATGAACTCTCTCTTACGGTTTCAGCAGATTCAACCCATATTAGAGGTCCCTAGGAGAATCCGTTTGTATTTATGGGACTGCAGAGCATTGCCTGAAAAGGAAATTTCCAATTTACCTCCTAGGTTTTATTTGTTAGTAGCTGGGGGAAGAGACTTTGTTTCTAGCAGTACTAGGAACTTACATAATCTTGGTATTAAACAGTGAGAGTCAGATTTTCTTTTACTAAGGAACTTACTGTGTAGCACCTCAGTGTAAGGTGTGCCAAATTAGTAGTGCTTTCACAGTGTAAATAAGGAATATTATTTTGCTTTCGGTGTTAAAGATAAATACTGATTTTATGGAATTCCTGCTTTAAGTAGCAAATGTTTTATGAAAAAAAAATTCCAGAGACACCTAATTTCATGCAATTTTCTCTGTATTTCTTCAGGATGTTGGCTTTAGGGAACATCAGGCAAAAGGAAGAGAAAGCAAATAGAACACACTGGTTTTTCAGGGGAAAGAAGACAAATAGACTGTAGTTGATTTTGGTGGAATTTTTTTGTTTGGGGATTGGTGTGCAAGGATTTTTTTGTGGTTCTTTATTGGAGGTTTGTTGTTTACTTGTTTGATTTGATTTGTTTTTTTAATGTCCATGTAGAAAGAGTCATGATTTATTATAAATACTTAACATTGATGTAATCTTTAATGCTGAATTCTCATAGTTAATTTTGGTCATCAGACCTCTATATTGTAAGTAATGCAGAGTATTATAGCATCAAAAATGAGAGAGTTTTAGCTAAAAGCAGAAAAAGGTATTAATACTGTGAGATTCATAACGTGCAAACTTTTAATTTGTTCTTTTTAGCGTTAATGTACATATATCCTGAACAGAGTATCACAGTCTTTACAAACTTCCACAAATACCAGTTAATTTTCATGGGTGTGTTTTAGTCAATTTTCAGTAGGGATAAAAGTTTTTTCTCTATTCATGATAGTGAATGAAAAAGAAAACTCATATATTCTATGTACAAAACTGACAAAAATTATGCAAACTGAGAGTATTTTTTTTCATAAGCACCATACTGTGCCTATTACATGTGATCCGCTTTCCCTGATAATCAGACTTATGGATGAGGAATAAACCTAAAGCAGATCATTATACAGATTTTTTTAACCTGGCTCCGTGTTTAAATACTAGGTCAGACTTCAGGTAGGGAGATGCCTGTGATTTCAGTTAACTGTAATTATTTTTTGAGATACAACCTTACTATTTTTTCCATTCCTTATGCGTATCAGTTGCAAAATCTAGACTATATTGTGTAGTTAAAAAGCAAATTACTGAAGTATGGCTGGAACCTAAGTCATAAATTTTTGAAGTTCTGTGGCAATACTTTTTACACACTTGAGTATAAACAATAACAATTAAATTTTGTTTTGCAGCTCACTTGCTTTAACCTACGTAGCCATATATAAGGATACCATACGCTAACATCAAACTGTGTAACATAGTGCACACTGAGCTATTTTATGCATTTTTGTACATCTTCAGCTGGTGCCTGTGAGTTCAGATTTCTTTTTTAGTGGTCCATCTTCTCAAACCACAAGAATAACTTATTTTATATCATTCAAGCGCTAGAGCTATTGATGTTCTTAGTGGCAGAAAAGCAGTGTGAGTCAAAAATGTTAAAATTCCTAAATCAAGTTATAATATTTAGGGTCATTCCTAGGCTCTGTCTACATATTGAATAACATAACCTAATACCATTATGGATGAGCTGATTAAAGTGGATATATGAGCTTCAGCATCCTTAAGTATGGCTCAAGACTTTTAGTTTGGGTGAAGTGTAGTTCAATCCTTTGTCATTACCATGAGTAATGTTGGAAGATGTTACCCACTGGTTCAGGCCTTTCTGCATTAGCTGTAGCAACAAATTCCGTAGATACAAAATTCTGTTGCTGGAGAAACAAATTTCATGCACATCATGAGCAGAATTCTAAGTCAGTTTCTTCCAACAGCAATGTAGTTTGCATGCACCAAATTCATTCTTCAAAAACCAATGAATGTGCATTGAGTGCTCAGGGGATTCTCTTCAGAACTGTGCTACAGCTCCAATTCGAAATATCAAAGTTAATGTAGTTTTTCTGGAATATTCATGTAAGTCATTTGTGAGCATATTAGCTATGTAAGTTAAACAGAAACACAGTAAGGTTAGTTAAAAAATATTTTGTCCATGATGTTATTAATGGTGTAGAATTAACATCTCTCTTTTTAAAATTTTCTTGTATTTAATTACATTACAATGGGAATAATAATAATATATTTTATTATATTTTATTAAACTGTGAAACACTGAAATTTAATATACATATAGTAAGTTTATAATATATTATTAGCATGTAGGAAGCCACAGTAGGTCTTTTATCAGGTATTACTGCATGCCTTCTAATTTAAAAACTAAACAAGCTTGAGATGAAGGGAGGGAATTGACTTTCTGAGCTTCTCATCCATCACTGAGCCAAAATTCATTTTCTGTGCTGAGTAGCTTTTAAACTTTTGATAGAAACTCTAACAGGCAAAGGGAAAGGTGGAGCTGTTCCTCAGGTTTCTCACTGAAACACGTCCTGAATGTATTTCAGGATGCTTCTTCAAATTCTGTTTCATTTTACCTGGGATCCAGTTTGTTAATCTGAGGGTTATTTCTGTGACCATGGAGGGCAGTTGGGGTGGGTTAACTTTGCCTGGCTGCCAGACACCCACACAGATGCTTTCTCACTCCCCATCCTCAACAGGACAGGGAAGTAAAATAAGACAAGAGAACTTGGAGGTCAAAATAAAGACAAGAAAATCACCTACCAATTACCATTATAGCAAAACAGACTGAACTTGAGTAACATGAATTTAATGTATTGCAAAGTAAAATAGAGTTGGACGGTGAGAAATAAAAGACAAAAACTGAAATACCTTTTTCCCTTCCCTTCTTCTGAGGCACTCCTTCATTCTGAAATCCTTCACCTTCTCCTCCAAGAGGTGACTGGGGAATGGGGAGTCTGCTCTGTCCATAAAGTTCCTCAGCTTCAGCCTCGCACTCCTCCCCTGCTCCACTGTGGCTCCTCTCCATGGACTGCAGGAGAATCTCTGCTCAGGCACTTGGAGCATCTCCAGCATCTCCTCTCCTCACTTCTTCAAAGGAATCTTTCTGACTTGTTTTTTCCCTCTTCCCTCACTTCTGTTTCCCCATAACTGCTGTGAAGTGATTTTTACCCTTTTGTAAATAAGCCTCTGAGAGGCGTGACCATCTTGGCTGAGGGGCTCAGTCTGTTTAAATGACTTCCAAATACTTTAAACCTGTAAAAATGTGAGTGTTTATTTCTTTTTCTAATTTAGAGATCTGGCTGCAAGGAACTGCTTGGTAGGAGAAAGCAACATTTTGAAAATAAGCGATTTTGGGATGTCCCGGCAAGAAGATGATGGCGTGTACTCATCATCAGGCCTAAAGCAGATTCCAATCAAGTGGACTGCTCCAGAAGCTCTGAACTATGGTAAGAACAGAACTAGATTTTCTTGCAAAAAAAAAGAAAATCAAAGAAATCAGTACAGTAAAAAGCACCGCGGCCGCGGTATTCAAGTGTATATACATACAATTCTTTTCCTCCTGTTCAAATTAAAGATGTTTAAAATAATTTTAATATTTCAGTCTGATCTATGTAAAAAACACAGTTTTGCCACTGAAAAACAATTGGGCAGCAACGTCAGAATTGCTATTATGCAGCAATAGCAGAGTGCTTTGGTTCTGTTGCTGACTCATTCCTGTAGACAGCCTCGTCAGTCATCTAAATTATGCTTGTTAGCAAAATGAATAGCAAGTTCTGCATATTTATGGCCCCTCATTGAAAACAGTAGAAAATGTTAACATACTAGAACACTCTGTTAGATAACTCATTGCATTGGTGAGAAAATACAGTCATCGTATTGTTTTCGGGTTTTTAACTGCATTTTTCTTTACCTGCATTTTTGTGTACCACTTGGTTGTTATATAGGGGATAAAATTCATTATTTATCACTGAGGGAAGTGGTCCACACTACATGGATAATAGTTCCAGAATAGAAACAGAAGCTGCTGCTCATAGCTTTTTTTTGCGTTTATGAAACCAGAAAAATATGTTCTTCTAAGTGAAGTAAGCTGTGAAGAAGCAGCACATTTAATAAATAATGGCATGTTTTGAATGTACTTCTCTAAACCAATTCTTTAGTTGAGTACATAGAATAAGATACTTTAAGTTCTTCATTTGAAGTGTCTATAAATATTTCTGCCATTTCTTAAAGCCTTTTTTTAGAAATCATGCATTGGAAATCATAGGTTTGTGAATTATGATTCATAGCAGAATGCTTCCTCTCGTTAGCACTTTTGCAGCAGTTAATGGCATAACACAGTAAAGCAGATCTTCCCTTTAAAAGGCTGACCATAAATTCAGTTGCAGTATTTGATCTTGTATTACCAATTATTCTAAGAGATGTTAGTGTTGCCAGCATTCCCTGGTGAATGCTTTGTTCTCTTGAGTGTTGGATTTACTATAAAGAGGTGTTTTGGGTTTTAATTTTTGTTATTTTGGAAATGCATACAGTGTTACGAAAACCTATCCTTATAACCATATGTGGTCCAGTTGGCTATGTTTAGCAGGAAACAGGCTTTTGTGGCAGCACCTTCACTTTGTTCTGCTGAGTCTGGTTTTTCTGCACAATACAGGAGAAGAGGGGATTGTTGATTAACATCTACTTATTTTATGTTTCCTAAAGCACATACATATTCCAGCAGCTATAAATCATTTTCTGAAATGTTTGGGAAATAAGCTGTCTCAAACCTCTGGTAATAGGTTCAGCAGTCAATATTCAACTTTCAGAATGCCATTAAATATTTCTGTGTGTTTTTGAAGGATATTTTATTCCACTCTCTTGAAAGATATGAGTAGAACTTAATGGATTGTGTTTTATTGTTTTCCATTCTAATAATAAGGTGGAAAGAATTGCATTGATTTGTGTAGGTAAGATTGGACTTATTTAAGATAGCAAAATGAAATAAAACTAAGTCTTCAGTTTATACCCAAAACTAGTGGATAGCCATTGGCCAGGTCAGTCCTGAATATCAAGATTCAAAGGTTGGAAGAAAATGAGGAATAGGGTCATTTGGCCACTACATGAATGTTAATGTGCTTAAGAAGCTACAAAAAAAGTTCTTTATAGTCTCTGCTGAAATCACTGTGTGAGACAAATTAAGACCGGTCACTAAAGTATGTCAAATTAAGAAAAAACAAGTTATGAAGGCTAGAAACCAGATTAGAGCAAATGGAGTGGTTAGGGCATTGTGTCAGAAGTCAAGCAAAATTCAGATGCCACTGGAGTTTTTGAGAAGTGGAACCTTTGGTTCTGTGTGTGCTGTTTAGAGCCATTCTACACCATTCTTGGGAGGACAAACCCCATCACTCCGAACATCCCCCTTTCCTCCTTCTTTCTCCCACTTTATACACTGACTATGATGTCACTTGGTCTAGAATATCCCTTTGGTCAGTCTGGGGGTCACCTGTCCTGGCAGTGTCCCCTCCCAACCTCCCAGGCACCAGCAGCCTCCTCACCAGCCTGGCAGAGTGAAAAGCAGGAAAGGCCTTGGCTCTGTGCAATTCCTGCTCTGCAATAACACAAACATCTCTGAATTATCAACTCTGTGTTCAGTACAAAACCAAAACACACCCCTGTACCTGCCATTGTGATAGAATTAATTCTACCCCACCAAAACCATCACATGTTTAGGATAATTATGGGGTTTTTTTACTTTCCCATCTTTCAAAATTAAAATACATTTAATATGTATGTTTTCTCCCTACAATATTTTGAATTATTTGTGATGCTAATAGTAATGTAGGGAGGACTTGGGTTTTTTTTCTAAACAGATCTTTTCTTCTTCCCTTCAGATAACGTAATAGCAGAAAATATAATTAACTGTGCAGAACCTGTACTTTCTTAAAAAAAAAAAAAAAACCAGCTAATCACCCATCTTGTATCTGCTGAATACTTTCAGTGAAAAGTGATAAATTACAGGATGCCCAACTGTGGGGAGTTGATACACAGACAAGAAAACTAATCTTACTCCAAAGAGCATAGTGAATATTTATAATTGCCAACTATGATGCACACAAGCTAACATAGCACAGCTGGAAGAGATATTTAGTCTAAGAGTAAACTGAATTTTCTGATGTCAGAACAGTTGTCACTGTCATCAACTGTCACTATAATTTACATGTATTTTCCTTTTTTCTAGTCAGAAGTGGATTAGTTTGGTTTGTTTGATGGTTAGAGATAAACAAACAATACATTCACAGGTGTTGTTTTTAAAGAATATAGACACGAATATAAAGTAATAGTATGGAACAAAGAACAGTCATCAAAAATGTTGCAAGTTATGCTGAAAGTGGATTTTTAAAGGTAGCATGTTCACTAATTCTGCTGCAAAAAGCTAGGAGTCTTAATTTTCTAATGTGAATCCATCAGGGACCTCTGCTGCAAAATGTCTCTTTTTTCCTGTAATAGCTGTCATTCCACAAAGAGACAAAGAGGCTTAGAATTCAATTATCTATCAATTATCTGTTTTGCTATCTCTGAAACATAGTTGGAGGTAATGGAACCAGCAGGCCTGATTTTTCTTACTTTAACTGATAGGGTGCATCAGCTTTTGATTTTCAGAAATCAGTTTCTCAAAGCATGAGAACCAGGCCTTCTTCACACTACAAAGTGTTGGTGGTAGCTCCTCTCAGAGTGAACACTGACATGCTAAAATGGAGAACTGGGAAAGGTAATTTTAAAAAGAATATTTAGAATTGAAAGCAGTTGTAAAGGGGGAAACCCTGACATTTTTCAGTCCTTTTATATTAAAGGAAAAATGTTGTAGTACATTAAGAAGGAAAGAAATTCTTAACTTGCATGACAGACTGGTATGGTTTGAGTATAATAGTAGAACTTAAAGTTAGTTTATGTTATTCCAAAGTCTTGGCTTTAATTTAATTTTTTCCTTCCTTGAAATACTGGAGACTCTGAAATCTGTAGAATGTTTTATAAGTAGCTGTGGCTTTGTTTTACCTGAAGCTTTCCAATGTAACACTTTTACAGGAAATTTGGGCCACGATTATCTGAAACACCAATTTCTCTGTATGTTAAATTGAATATTTGCTTTCCTTTTCTTAGGGAGATACACATCTGAGAGTGATGTATGGAGCTTTGGAATCCTTTTGTGGGAGACCTTCAGTTTAGGAGTGTGCCCATACCCTGGAATGACCAACCAACAAGCACGAGAGCAAGTTGAGAAAGGTAATTATTCATAGGGAGTGAAAGAAATGCTGGATAAATTGTAAGGATACAGTATAAGAAAGCCAAGAAACAACATACAAGTTTTGTAGCAACTTTAGGAAAAACAATATGAGATTTTCAAAATTGCTGAATCTAGCGCTCTGGGAGGAGTAGGGTGGTGTATGTAGGCTGTTTGGAAAAAAAAGGAATACACTGACCCGTAACTTAAAGGTTGCAAGACTTACAGCATGCTGACTTTCATTTTTGCAGAACTAACAGGTGAGATGGAAAGGAGGGATTTACTGCTGTGCAAAGCAGAAGCTTGAACAGAATGAATTATTTAAGATTATGCTAATGCAGGTATAAATATTCTAAACTTCTAGAAAAAAATCAGTATCATTCCATCTTCTTTATTAAATCATTTCACACAAAGATTTAGCAATTATGGTGGAGAATGGTAAGCTAGTTGAGCATTGCAAGCTGCATTTCTCTTTTACAAAATAATCAAAAGACTTTTACTTAAAATAGCAAATAACTGTGAGAAGGATTTCAGGACTTGGATTTATTTTAATCATCTTTAGTGGCATTTCAGAACTATTCTTTCCCTACATAGTACTACTGTATAATTTATAAATAGGTTTTAAGATAGTAAAACTTCCAAATTATTTAAAACAAAACAAATGAGAAACAAAAGAACTCTGGTTTGCAGATTTACACACATTGTCAGTGTTTGTTATAGTTTTAGAAGCACTATGAGTAGGTGATACTGAAGTTTCTCCTTAAAGGCCAAATCGAATCCTAGAGCCCAAGCCATCCTTGTTGGAACTCACATGCATTCCTCCAGTACCTAGAGCAAATGCATGCAGTATGAAAAAGGCAAAAATATTTCTCAGATTTACCTGTTTTAAGAGATCAGTGTCATTGCATTATTCTTTAGTAAGAGAGATACAGAGACCTGTGCAGTGAGTCTGGAGTCACAGAGGTGCATTTAGCTCTGTAGAGTCCAGTGCACATCATTGTGCACTTCCTGTCATTTGCTCAGAGCTACATGTGGTAAAAAATTTGTGGAATCACAAAGAATGGCTGAGATGTGATGGCAGAGGAATGACCTCTGAATGTTCTCTAGTCCATCCACCCAGCTCAAGCAGGATCACATCCAGATGGCTTTTGCATATCTCTGTGAATGAAGGTGCCGCCACCTCTCTGTGCTCAGTTACCTTCACAGGGAAAAAAGTGTTTCCTGATGCCTAGGAGGAATTTCCTATGTTTCAGTGTGTGCTCATCACCTCTGTGTCCTGTCACTGGGCATGGAAAGAACCTGGACTCCTCCTTTTTGCACCCTCTCTGCAGATGTCTGTATACATTGCTGAGATCCCCTGAGCTTTCTCCTCTCCAGGAAGAGCTACTCCAGCTCATTCAGCATTTCGTCATAGGAGAGATGTTTCAGTGACTCCATCATCTTGATGAGACTCTCTCCATTGTGTCCATGTCTGTCTTGTACTGGGGAGTCCAGAACTGGACCCAGCATTCCACATATGGCCTCAGCCAGTACTGAACAGAGCGGAGAGATGAGCTCCCTCAACCTGCTGCAGCACTCCTTCTTGTACATCCAGGTGTGCCATTATTATTCTTTGCTGGAAGAGCTCATGCTGGTGCATGTTCAACCCTTGGTGCCCAGCAGGAGCCCCAGGGCCTTTCCTGACAAACTCCTTCCCAGCTGGGCATTCCCAGCCCGTGCTGGTGCCTGGGGTTGTTCCTCCCCGGCTGCAGGACCTGGTTGTTCCTGTGCTGAGCAGCCTGAGGTTCCTGTCAGCCCCTCTCCAGCTTGTCTGGGTCCCTCTGGACGGCACCACGACCTCTGGTCTGTCAGAGCTGGTGCCTCCCCCAGGAGTGACCCTGGCTGTGTTATCAGAGCTGGTGCCTCCCCCAGGAGTGACCCTGGCTGTGTTATCAGAGCTGGTGCCTCCCCCAGGAGTGACCCTGGCTGTGTTATCAGAGCTGAGGGCACACCTGCCCCTCACCCACAGCCTTAATGAGGGGTGACACAGGATTGGACTGACACAGTACTGACGCTGCAGCTCCACTCAGACTTTGTACCACTCATCACCTCCCTTAAGGGCTCACTGTTTAGCCTCAGTTTTCAATCCACCTCCCAATCTGGCCATCTAGCCCATAAATTCAAAGGTGTCTTTGTGAGGATTTTATAGTGGAATCCTCTCACATACCAGGCCACTCATCTCATTGAAGAAGTTTCTCACATTGGTCAAGCATTACTTGCTCTTAGTGAATCCATGCTAACTTTCTGCATGCTTACTCCTGTTGACTTTCTTGTACTTCAGGTGCCTGGAAATTGTTTCCAGCACTAGGTGCTCCATCACCTTCTGGGATCCAGGTGATGCTGACCAGCCTGCAGTTCCCTGGGTGCTCTGACTTGAAGATAGGTGTGATATTTGCTTTACTCCTGTCTTCAGGTACTCCTCCCAGTAGCCAAAGTGATGTATAAAAGGTTATTGGGAATGGTGTGGCAGTGACAGGCCATTCTCTCATGGGTGCATCAGAGCCCCTGGAGTTCACTAGGTCCATAGTATGCTTAAGTATTCTCTGACCAGGTCCTCTTCCACCATGGTACATTGTCCATGTTCCTGCCTTTCCCACTGATCCCTGGAGCTTGGGAATCCTGAAGGCTGGTCTTGCTAGTAGAGGTGGAGATGAAGAAAGTGTTCAGTACCTCAGCCTTGTCCCTGTCCTGTGTTGCTGAGTTGCTCAGTGTCTCATTCAGCAGAGGGCACATATTTTTTCAAGCCTTCCTTTTGTCCCCTGCATAGAGAAGCCCTGCTTGTTGTCTTTGACACCCTTGGCCAGATTCGATCCCTTCTGGGCTTTGTCTTTCTTAACTTCATCCTTGGAGGCTCAGAGAGTGTTTTAGTATTCCTCCCATTACCTGATTTTGTGTTTGATTTTGTCCAGGAGCTCCTTGTTCATACATACAATCCTCCTGGCATTTTTCCCAACTTCCCACTCACTGGGAAATTGTCTTCATTGCTGTGAGTACACTTCTGTGGTCTAGGGTATTGATGATATGCCTAAATAGCCTGGATAGCCACTTACCTATGACTTTTGAATGATTAGTTGCTAATTTACTTAACTGATTGTCTGTTCTCCTACTCATTGCCAAGTCAGAGAGCTCCTTCAGCTGATGGCAGCAGAGATGTGTGGAAGCCACTGCCTATCTAAGAAGAGAAAGAGAGCTGAGATAAGATGGAAAGATAAAAAAGTTAAGAAAACAGAGGGAGGAAAAATTAATTACTGAATTGCAAATGGGGAGGGCCTTCCTTAAGGAGCCAAAAAAGGGAAGAAGTGTGAGAATAAAAGTTGATACATCTTCAAAAAGACCAAAGAAATTAACTCCCATCTTAATTTTTATTATCAGTTTCCTCACTGGGGAGAAGTAAGGAAATACAACTGAAAACCAGAGGGTAGCTACTTCCTAAGATACAGGAAAGAAATCTTTGCAAATTGCAGTTATTAGGGATGAGCAGCAAACTGACAGTTTAGCATTCCCAACTTAAATGTCACTGGTACCTGAGCTTTAATTAGTTTCATAATTATCTCTCATGTATAGGTTATATATTGAATGTGTTTCTCATGTTCCCTTGAAGGTCTTTTTAAATGAAATGGTATTGAACTTTGCTCTTAACCATTTTAGATTTGTCAACATCCATCAGTTTTCAGTAATAAAAGTTTTCCCCACTTTTTTTGTGTACCAGGCTACCGAATGTCTGCGCCACAAAAATGTCCAGAAGAAATATATAAAATAATGCAGAGATGCTGGGACTACAAGCCAGAAAACAGGCCAAAATTCAGTGAGATTCAGAAAGAGCTGTCTGCAATCAAAAAGAAAGTGACATAGTGATGAAGAAGTGCCAAACTCAATTTCTGGGACTTTATTTTCCAGTGAAGTAATTGTTTCCCTCAAACACTATGCATTTATACAGCATTATTTGCAATACTCTTCTAGGATTACTTTGAAATTAACTGGTGTACCATCTTGAATGGTGTCTACACCTGCATTAAAGATATATACTGCGAAATGCTATATATCCAGTCACGGTAGTACTGTAATTTAGGTTACATGTACATAGGAAAGCACATACTATAAATTTAAGGGACTGTGGCTTCTATCTGTTTTACAACAAATAACTGCTAGTGACATTTTTCAGAAGTATTCTACTTTAAGCTGTGCTCTCACTCTGCTATCCCTGTCCTGTATGTCAGCATATTAATGTGGGGATTGTCATACATGTTGGCCTGAAAATTTAAGACAGTTTTGACAAGTATTTCAACTAGAAGCTTTTTTTTTTTTTTAATTCTTTCCGCATCTGATATATTTAGGTGATACTTCGTTTTAAACATGAAGCTCAGTTAGATTCTGGATGCAAACATGTTTACTGAATGGAAAACTCCAGAATTTTTTGGTAGTTGAATTACTTGTGCATTTATTACCATACAATAGAAATACTTCTGACTTTTTATGTGATCTACTTAAATCACTTTTTTTTTGCCTTCAATGCCATCAGAATTCAGTAATATGTTTCTTTTATGGTTATCTCTGTTTATTTTAGAAAAAGATGACCAATATAAAGTCTTGACTTCACATGCTAAGAAAAACTGCAAACTATCTGCCTTCCAAAAATATGTGAAAGTAGTAGGCCAAGAAAAAGAGGTTTATTAATGATAGCAGCAGATAACAAATATCACTGTTCTTAGAGGAGTTAGAGAATATGTTGCTGGATTTGCTTTTGACCCTGATTTTTCCATTATATTGGTAAAAATTCTCAGAATGCAGCTGGAACATGGAAAAGTTTATTCTGAACAAAAGAAAATTTTATGCATAGTGTCCAAAGGAAAATACTACTTCTGTATGGCTTGAGGCAATTGTTCAAACAACCAAAAGGAAAGAAGTATGTTTAAAGCCTCTGACAGGGAACAGCAGAGTAGAAATACTAACCTTCTATTTTTCTTACATTATTGCAATCAAATATCAAAAGACTGGGGATAAACAAGGTTTAAATGCACCAAGAATATAAACCTTGTGTTTGTATATATATACATATAAATATATATTAAAAAAAAAAGCCAGAAAGAATAAAAACTTACTAGATAGGGAAGGGAGGAAGTGCACCATTTGTTACTTAGACTCGGGGTCCTCTTTGCAGCTGGAATTGTTTTCTAGGGCTCTGCATAGAAATAGGAACAAGTTACTGTATCCCTGTCTGAGTTCCAGCGTTAAGGTGCTTAAAATATTTCTAGGAATTTACTAAAATGTTCAGATCAAGGGATACCAGTTGCTGCTAATGCAAGTAAAAAACAGGGATTGTAAGTAACACAGCATCTGGAATGTTAATTAGCCTTAGTGTTACGGTGGGGTTGAGATGTAGTGAAGTCAGTGGCTACATTACATTTTTATTTCTGTTAGGGTACTATTTACAGTAGTGCTGAGTGGTGGTTTAAGGCTATGTGTGACCAAAATATGTGTAGTCTAGAAGAATTTATCTGTTACATAGGAATTAGTGTCCAACTACAACAGTGAATGGTTGTGTGGGAGCACGTTGCCTGCATTTGAGGTAGTACTGTCAGCATCCAGCTGTAAGGAATGGTAAGTGCTTCTTGCATTTTGTTAAGTGATTTTTTTCTTGGAGATAAGGAAGCGTATATATACACATACCCATGAAAGTGTAGTGCTTGGAAAACTTGGTGGCATAAATTAAAACTTCATTGTAAGTGTACTGGATATATTTACTTAGTTCTGTACTTCAGGTAGCCCAGAGATATTTTTCAAGAGCAATAGGAAACATTCTTGTTAGTTTGTATGCTTCTAGGTAGTACACAGAGTCTGTGCCTTAATTTGCTAGCATGCTAATGCAAGTGCAAGAGTACTAAGATTTAAGAAATGTTTCACAATCATTTGGGAAAATCCAAGATTCATCCAAGTGCGTTTCCTTACATAGGCATTCCTGAAGTCTGCAAGTAAGGATAACAGTGTCAGCATTCATAGCTTTTCTGGGGAGTTAATATTCTTTTGTTAGAGAGATGGACTGTTTCTTCGCCATATGCCCTCTTGACAGCAAGAAATACTGCTTTATTCAGATAAAATAAAATACTGTTTAATTTGTCACAAATTAACCAGTCACCATCCTGACTCTCACAGAAGGATAAAAACAGCACTAACATTTTATTCTGAAATAGTTAACCTCCATACACATATGTCACACTTCTGTTTAAATTTAAAGTCTTTCTAAAACAGGGGATTTCTACAGCATTAGGAAAATTTGTTACTATTACTGAAGTAGGCACCAGTTCAGTTCAATACTTTGGGAGAACACCAGAATGGCTTTATAGGTGTAGAATAAATTTTAACACAGGTACATGTCTGTTGCAGTTTACGACACAAAAGAACAACCCACACCCATCAGGTTGAAGTGAGGAAAAGAAGAAGGGAGTTTATTATGATTTGGGGTTTAAATACGATTTGAAATGTGAACAAGGATTGGGAGATGAGAAGAACCCCCCTCTGACCCCAGTGGTCAAACCAGCAGTCCACTACAGAGAGGGATGAGAAAACAATCTACTTGTTTATATTGCATGCATGGGAGTCTCCAGTAGAAATATGTAAACAGTATCAGAAGGCTAAAGAATCAAAGCAACACATGTCTTTTCAGTTATTTAAGTTGAAATATCAGGGGCTTTGTATCATTAATTTAACAGTTTGTGGCAGAATTTGTTCATCATGTCTGACTTGTAATTGTTCAAACATTGAATTTAGGAAGTGGAATCCATACCTATAGATACTGTAGGTTTCTCACAGGACCATTCACAACCAAGCCTGCCATGCCATGAAATTTGAAAGGAAGACATGGCACTAAAGAAGCAAAGCTGCAATATCTTCTCTCCATGGCCTTTTGATGGCTTAATCTTGTCAGGGTAATCTTACCAGGTTAGCCAGATCCTGGACATTTGGCTCATGTACTGTGTCTTATCATAGAGAGGTTAACAAAGAAGTTAAGCTTAGGTCTCTTTCGCAAGCATGGATTTCAGGTTAGGTTGTTACACCGACACTGTGTCACAACCAGAGGGACCCTGAAGGAATCCTGAATTTTTACACTGTTAAATGTAGGAAACTCTGAGTTCTGTTATGCTCAGCTTGTAATGTGAGAGGGAATTCAACAGGTTATCTTTTATTTTCATGTAATCTCAAGGAATTGCATTCATTATTTTAAGAAAATTGCTTTGATGGCAAAAAGTGCATCCTTTTTTTTAGTAGAAAATAAGCACATACTAGCTTCCAAGTCCAGTCATCAGTGAAATCATAAGGTTTTTCTAAGCTTCTTTATTTAATGAAAAGTAAATAAAATAGTGAAAAGTATCTTGTCTGGAAACAAACCTTGCTTCAGCAGAGTGATGATGTAGAGTTAGCATCCCATGAAGGCATTATCCTTGAAATGTGCATTTTCATTAGTTTCTCTGAAAGCCAATGAACTGGCTTTTCATTTATCAAATACAGTTATATTGCATTTCTTCTGAACAAAAATATGCCTTTTTGCAGAGTTGCCTAAAACTCTTTTGGAAAATGTTATTGGGAAGTGCATAACCAAAAGGCCATCAGTGAAAACTGCAGCTGGTAAAGCCCATTCTTACTGATAGGAAAGAGAAAACTGGTTAAGGAAATATTAGGTTATTCATACTTAAATATTTTTTCATTCATGTCTTTGACCACCTGTTATGCTTATTTAAATCCTACAAGCACATCATTAAAACTGAATATGAAGTTACCCATTTGTTATCTCTTTATAACTATTTTTTTACCTTTTTTGCACCCATTGTAAACGTAATAAAGAAAACAAAAAAGAAGAAAAAACTCACATTTTTCTGAGGTTACAGTGTAAGTAAGTTTCAGAAGCATTTAGCAATGTCTCCCTCCAATTTTCCCAGATGTGCTGCTGCACAAATATTATCAGTGATTAAATACTTGCCCTGTTTCCAGTATTCCTGCTGCCATGTCCTCTAAATGTCAGTGCTACTCACAGACCTGAGGGAGTGCAATATTTGAAGACCTAAGCTAGTGTGTAAATAGTGTCATCAAAAATTATATCCAGCAGTTCTGAAAATAATTGTCACAAATAATAACTCACTATGAAGATTAAATAAGGAGAAAGAAGCTGAGAGAGTCCACTTTCTGTAACAGCTGTCCTGTTTGTAGGCACTAGGAATATCTGTTTGAGCCAGTGCACTTGGATTTGTAACATTTTTATGGCTAAGCATAAAAGAGTTTGCTATTAAAGGAAGAGTTTTCCAATTAATTTTTTTTTTCCCCCAAAGCACAAAAGGACTTGCTGGAGCCTTTCTTCCTAGGCAAGTCAGGGAAGAATACCCCTGCTACCAATGAAGTTATGAATTTTTTTCTTTTTAGAATGGTTTTCATGCAGTCCTTCACTTCCAGTAATACAGGACCTCAATTAGTAATTAGAAGGTACATAGCAAGTACAGGGCAAGTCCAGTATTCCTGAAGTTCCAAACAACCATGAGTTTTTAAGAGATCAGTCAATTTGAAATACCAGCTCTATTAAAAATGTTTTCTTCCAGTTTTCTTTGGCAGATTTATTAAAAAACAAAACAAACAAACAAAAGAGCAGTCCTTAATCATCAGCAACAACCTACTTGGAAAGTGAATCAACCACAGGAGCCTATCAAGTTATTCTAAGAGTAGCTGTTTCCTGAGGTAACTTCCCATCATAAACAGATAAAGTTTAAAGGTGGAAAGCTCCAAGCTGAAGTGGAAGAATCCCTTCACTTGTCACATTATGAACAGTCAAGTGTTACTACCATTTCTTTCCTAAAAGTGGTACTGAATTGTGATTTCCAGCTCCTACACACATTGCAGAATTGCCTACTAGGGGGTTATTAAAATACTCTACTTTGCTGAGATCTGCAATTTCAATGAAGGGAAGAATCTCTCATTGAAAATTCCAGCAAGATCTGCCTGGTAGCTCTAACATTTTTACTTATTTTCACATTCAGTTATCAGAGTCGTTGTGTTCATTATAGTAAATACCAAATAGAATAGGAGATGGAAGCCCCTGTCTTTAAGCTTTCACAGTTTCAACCCTGGAATCCATTTTGCTTCTCTGTCAAATACGCAAAAAAAATTTCTGTATTTCAGCCTTACTATTATATAAAACAGGTTCAGAGATGTATGTACTGTTCTCTCATAGGGGATGCTACCTCCACCAAGTGTTAAGTTACCATTATGTCCCCTTCTCTCTGATAAAAATTTCAGCTGGATTATATAGATATAGATATAGAACTTGTGTGGTAACTCAGAATTTTTTCATTTTCAGGTACTTGTATATTATTGGCTGTTCCAGAGCACCATTTTCTCAGTCATCATCTAGGCAGGATTTAAGTTAGAATTTTCAGATGGTTTATGTGAGGGCGAGGGGTGTGAGATAAGAGGCTAGGTCAGTAGCTACGTGGGTGTTTTGCAGGTGCTTGAGATGGTAGCTATGGAAGGGTAGTTTATTTAGAGATCTCAGATCCACATGCCTTTTCCAAACAAAAAAGCTGTTAGGCATACTTCCAAAGAATGGATAAAACCCTAAAATCTAGTTGACCAAGGTCATAAATTGAAAACATTGAAGAGCAATGAACTAGATTCTTTCTTCGTCTGTCTCTGTGGAACGTGTAAATACAACTTGAGTTAATTGATTTATTGTTTTTAGATAAGTACAGCCTCTGAACCTCAGTATGGTAACCTGGGATTCGCACAGAGCAGAGAACACTTGGAAAAAATCCTGAATTGTTCTGTTTGGAACTGTCATCTAGTTTTAGAAACACAAATGTTTATAGATAAGTACTTATATTTTGTGAATAGAGTAAGTGAGCCAGCCATTGAAACTATTCATCAATATAAGGCAATTAGGCTTTTTAAAAGAAAAATGAGATCAATGATTCCCTCTTCATATTACATATGTTGAAAATATGAGCCAGAACTTTCCATTACTAAAAAAAAATGCTGAGTACTCTTTTCAGTCAGCTCAGTCTTTCTCAGTATATGAAGAATTCCATCATTGTTACATATTGGTAATAATGCAAAATTTGTGGATTACCACAGATGGCGCCCTTTCCTTTATCAAAAGAAGTTATTCTGGTGACAGAAAAGTCCAAATACACTCCTGCTTTCATTTAATTCAGAAGTACTGTGGTAATGTTATACTTTGATGCCTGGGGTAATGTGTTTGTATGAAAATGGAAGTAACCATGAATCAAGGTGAAGCACATTGTTCAAATCACATTTTTAATGAAATTGCAGACCCTATATTATGAATTGTCCACATCATAAAATACATCAGTGGAACAACATTCTTGACTGTCTGGTTTACAATACAGAACATCCTTTTCCGCATAGGGAGAATTATAAAGCTAAATATGCTCCTTGACATTTTGCTGTCAGGCCAAATTGGAGCAGTATCTTCAAAATCAACAGCAATTACTTAATTCCAGCTAAGCCTTGTTGGGAACTTCCTTCTTAACAGACCTTTTCTGATACTGTTAATTTTCATAATTTTGCATTCAGAAATTTGAATTCACTGTCATACAACATTAACTTACAGTGATAGTTATACACCCCCACCTCCCCACCACACACTATGAAGACTGCTGAGACCTGCAGTTCCAGAAGATAAGCATTATTGTTATGTAGGGAAATGATTTTGCACTAGGTCTCAACTGAAACGTCTTTTTACGTCTGTTTCCAATGTTAATTGTGCCATTACCTGTAAATCACAAGGTAATTTGGTTTTTTCTGCCAAGCTTCCCACTTAATTTTCACTAAAATGCTGAAAACATGTAATAGGAAAAAAACCCCATTATATAGGTTCATCACACAGGACACAAAAGGCAGGCAGACTCCTAAAGAGAAATATTGAGGAGTGAAAGCCAATATGAAACACCTGCCTTGTACCTTCTGCTAAAGGACTTTTGGGGATGAAATTTGGGCTGGGGTTGTAGGACTGCTGATTTTAAAACTGCATGTGTTGCTTTTCTTGTGTGTAACTGTTGGCAGCTGGACACAGAGCAGGGGTGTTGGGGAAGGAGGGAAATTCTCATCACTGGCCTGCTGTCACAAGCCAGACTTTCGTCACCAGTAGCCTTGAGTGGGCACAGATACCATTTGCAGATGTCTTTAGGTATCTATTCAATTCTCAATTTTGTGCCAAAATATGCACCAGCAAGTCTAATATCAGGTAAAGCACCTTTTATGCTCTTTATTGTTAAAAAATAATGTATTTGTGAAACAGATCGATAATACATAACACTGGAAATGGGTGCTTCTTCCCTAAAGTACATGTAAAATAAAATAAATAAAAAAAAAGAAACAACATTTGTGAGTTTATCTGGCTTTTAATCAAGTCTGAAAATGATAACTATGTTATACAGTTGCCAGTTGTCTGTCCTTTATAATTTTAAATAGATCTGCATTTTAACTTTATTTATTTGCCAATTTTTTATATACTTTAAAGTTACACTTTGGAACTCAAGCTAACTTTTTATTTTCCTAGGCTGTTCTATAACAGATTTTCAGTATTTTTGTAAACTGCAGACCTTTTTTGAATAGTCCTTTGTCTTCTCCGTTGGACCAGTTACCACTAATGAGTCTGCAGTCCCCTTTTTACTGTACTCTTCCAATAAATGTAAAATATTTGTATCAAGCTGTCTCATTTTATTTGATATTTTAAAGTTGTGTTTCTTCATTTGCTTCTGTAATCAAGTGGAAGACCAATTCTAGTGACATTGCTCTTGGGAATAGACACAGTTCAAAATACTCTGATTCACACAGCAGGAAAAGACCCAATTTTATTTGATTTTTTTTTTTTTTTAATTTCTGGAGATAATCTCTATGATCCTCACTCACAGTTTTGCATTGCTTTTGTTTGCCTTTTACATATCAGAAGATTTTGAAGCAAGGAGTAACCTAGAGGACAGAAAGGAAAGGAGACATTGAAACGGGGTGAGAATATTGTTATGAGAACATTATTATGCCTTAAAAAATATGAACTAATGTTTTGAGATCTTGTAGGTAACTAAGTATGAATACCCCTATTTGAAGAACTTCTTCCACTGCCTAATGCTCCCTGAAGATGCACCTTGTTTGAAGACCCAAAACCAGGTAGAAAGATGGGATTTACATGGTGTTAAGCACTCTGCACACTGACCCAGCACTGTGGTTTGCAAGGCTTAGTGCCTGGCTGAAAAAGGAGTTTATAGCGCACAAGGCAATGTACAGCTCTGTGTTCTAAGTGGGACTGAGGTGTCTGGGGGTTGTGTCAATTTTTTTTCTGATAGAATACAGTTCCCTTTTACAAACTCTTCAAGGTGTTTTTCCCCACCATCTCCCAGTAATCATGAATGGATGAGGTTTAAGTCCGGAGCTTATCCCCTGAATTTCCCCAGTGTATGTTGGAACAGAAGACAGCACGGGATGGGATTGCACACAAGTCCGGTACAATTCTGCTGAGACTAATTTATTAGCAGGATAATTTTAGAAAAGGTTAGTGCAGCTAAGTCTGTTCCTCTCAGTGATGCCTGGCCTCCAAATAATAGAAATACGTTGTTTGAAATTGTGCAACTGCCAAACACTGAGCAGCACAGCGTCGTCAGATTTCCTCATTTGAAGTGTCACAGCAGTGAAATAGGAATGAGGCTAAAGAAAGGAACCTTGAAGGAGATCAGGGCCTTTGAACAGTCCTACATTTTCTACAGTTTAGAAGTACAGTTAAAAGACTTGCTGTTGAAAAGATTTAGATGATTAAGGCTTCTCACAAGATCCCAAAGGACACTGGTGCACAAGGATCACTTTAAAAGGCAGATCACAGCATTTCCATATTCTTGAGGTGCTTAATTTAGCCATGCAGGCACATCTCCTTACTAACCTCATGGTCTGCAGTAAGAAAATGCTCCAAGGTGCTCCCCAATTCCCAGGTGACCATAACACCTCATTTTGCATTTCAGATAAAGTTCTTCACTTGGAACTTTTTATGCCTTCCTGACTTGTGTGCCCTAAACTTGCAGGTTAGCAAAACAGTACAGCTAGCAAAACTCCACACAGAAGACATTTGGACATGAAATTTTTGATCCTGGATAGCAGTGCTTTTTGGGGTTCTTCTAGACAGCCAGCATTTGCATGTCAAAGCTGGATGAGTTCTTTTTCTTCATTTTAGATCCAAATATTGTGCATGCAAAGATGTTTTGATGCTTGGGTACAAATCCTCTCTTGATGTTTAGCAGAAATAATATTTTTGTTAAGTGAGGGAGAGATTAATCTTGCTCAGAGACACAGAAGAAGCTCACATATGAAGACTCCAAGCAGAAGAATGTGCCTGCCTTCAGCCTGGTGATGTGGGGAATTTATGGAAAAGCAGGGAGAGAGTGTGTTGTTTCGAGGAGGGTTTTTTGGTTTTTTTTTTCAGCCTATTTGATTTAGAGGCACACTGGATCTGCTGACTTCCATAAATATTGTGGATCCCTATGTTTCCACCAACTCTGCACTCTGGAAGCTTAACTTTACCAAGGACCATGGAGGGATCAAAAGCCAAGTATTGCCATCTTTATGATTTTTGGTAGATCTACCTCCCAAAAATAGGTCTGGGGAAATCTGCACTAAAATGCACTTGCTCAGTGTGGAGCACAAGGGCCATTACAGATGGTTGAGTATGAAGTTTCACCAGCGCCAGAATTTTCTGATAAGCTTCTGATATGAAAATAGTTTGAAGGATTGTCTCCATCACACTCTGCAGCTACTGTTCAGTCCTCCTTGAACTCATGTTCCAGCCATAAAAAGCTGCAAAAATACGGTAGCCTCACTGATATGGTCTGGATTACAGCTGTACACTTTACACCTCAAAGCACATGATACAGATAACCACAGAAAATACACAAGTCTATGACACACGCACACACCACTAACACTGCAATACACAGAGTTCTTCTTTGATGCAATTTCATCAGTATTTATCTCCTCCTGCGTCACTCTCTGTTCCTCGCAGATCTGCTACACTAAAAACATTGCCGCTAAACAGTGTGCAGAAATGCATCAGGACTAAAGAAATAGCTCTGTCTTGAGAATACAGAATAATGTGACACTCTGCTCTATTTTTCTAATAACTAAGCCCCCATAGCTTTCAATGACTTTATCTGCTGCAAAAAGAAGTCAGAGAAGAGTAAAATCAAGCTACTAGCTAGCTTAGAATCTTCAAAAGAATCCTCAAAGGAACAGACTGGCATTTGACCATGCTATAATGGAAAGCATGTATCTTCAAGAGACATTTCCAACTCATGATGGATTAATTCTCTGACAGCTGAAAGAAAAATGAGATTGCATTAGTAACACCTGGAGTAAGTTGAAATATTTTTCTACTTTCTGTCTTAAAAGCCTGCACTACCAAGTGCAATTCACTAAAGAGAAAGTACAGAGAAGGGTTAGTAGGATAATCCAGTTGCTAAAATTTAGTCTGCAGTCAGTAGCTATGAAAGCTCATCCTCTTAACATTAAGACATGGAAGTCACAGCCTCTATAAAGTCAGACAAACACATACTAAGCCCTCACCCCCAAGGGTTCTAAAGACCTTCACTCAACTAAACCTACAACCCTGCGCATTCAAAAATCCTTTCCACTACTCTATTGCCCTGTGTCTGAAATGAAAAGAATGCAGTGACCTAGATCTAGCTAAATACAATCAGAGAGAGAACTTTGAAATATGATGGAGCTAGACAGCTCCATTTCACTCACCTATGGACTCAGAAGGTCAGGTATCTAAAGTCTGGGCCTGAACAAGGGTCATTTTTGTGCTATGCATCTGATTTACAGAGAGATACCTTGACTATCTGTCTTTTCCCAAGACTTCAGGAGACTTGGCCCAGGGACTTTGTCAAGCTCTGTCAAGATTGGGATTTTATTTTTTTTTTTTTTTTTTTAAATACAGCAACAGTATTTAAGCAGGAAAACTATAAAAAACCACTCCCTAGTCCTTGTGCACCTCCAGCCTGATCTCTGCTGGGGTGGTGTGAGAGGCAGGAAAGCCCTTAGCTGGCTCTGTGCAAGCCCTGCTCAGCAATAACTAAAACATCCTTGTGCTATTGACACTGTTTTCACCAAAAATACAAAACACAGCTACTGTGAAGAAAATAATCTCTATCCAGGCCAAAACCATCACGAGATAGCACACAGAGAAATTCTAGGTCTGAGGGAGTGCTCATGCATCCCCATGGGGTGCAGCTCACAGCAGCAGTCACTCTTCACACTCCAACCCCATGAGTCCAAAACTGTCTCTTGTGAAAGGGCTGCAGATGTGCTGGTTGAAAGAAGCAGGCAGTCAGGGCATTTCCTCAGGCAGGGGTGGAGGGATAAAATAAAATAAGCAACGTAAGCACCCTGTAGGTGTTTGCATCAGTCACTGGAGTACCTCCTCCCTCCCCATGAAGTCTGCATTTTCACAACAGGGAGGAGCAGAGAGAAAAGCCCTTGCCCAGTAATTGTGACCTTGGCTTTAGGGCTGCAGAGGAAGGCTTTGGAATTGCCTGCTTGCAGACCCATTTCCAGCTCTGGCTACAGAACTGGGGCTCACAGACGTGCTTAATTCAGAAATGTGTGGGAGACCAATGGAGGTGGCACCAGATCTTCCCCCCAAAGGGTTTCAGTCTGCCCCTTCAAAACTGGTGTCTATGACAGCTGACAAACAGCTGTCTTGGACCTTGTCTGCTCCAGCATCCTGCATCCTTCCACAGGCCTGTCCCTCCTCTGAGCTGAAAATACCACCTAAAGCAGTTCCTGAAAGCCAGAGACTATAGATGACTTTGAAAAGCATCAACAACATATGCCACAGTCTGTCACTCAGGGATTATTAGGTTTATAGCTATAACTCCTCTAATTACAAAATCACTGTGAAATACAAGATTTATGTGAATTTAAAACTAGGCAATGGGAAAATCCATGCAGCCTTTAAATTTTTCTGCAGTTTCTTCATAACCTATTTGTAAGCAGTATCTGCTGTACATTCTAATGTTCACCTACACTGGTACAGAGGTGCTTTTATCGAGGGGATGGTGCACAGTTCTTCATTAAGGATAAGTTTCAGGAAAAAAAAATTGTGCCAGAAAATTGGAGAAAAGTCAAAGTTTAGGCAGTTTTATGCCCAGCTGTTTGATATATAGAGTGAATACTAAACTGCTGGATCTTTTCATACAGTGTTATCATCACTAATACTCTTTCCTCTCTCTGTTTTACTCTTCACAGAGATGATGGTGAAGTTAGATTAAAGCAACAGAATCAAAGAGTCAATATGCTATTATTTGAGCCACACACCTGATTATTACGGGGGTAAAAATTTAAAGCAGATAAATTCTTACCTTTTTTACAATAATAGTAGCCTTCAATTTCCAAAACATCTTGGGGGGCTCCTGCTGTGAGGTTAAGGGCAGCTTTTATGCCTGAAACAAATTCTTCTAAAACTTTTTGAGGCAAGCAAAATCTGACAAAGATCAAAAATCAGAACATAGCCTATCTTTCTTTTATTCCTTGTTATTATAATATTCTTCAGCCACAGGGATATCAAAGACTTTGATGGCAATGGATGCAATTTAGCTGCTCCCTAGAGATGGCTTTAGAGAATGCATAATCAATTTTATAAATGAGCAGCTGGCCTGCACAGCAAGGTGCACTCTGTGTTTCACCAAAATGAATAATGAATTGTATATACTCTGCATTAAGAATATTGGCTTTCCTCTTAGAAACTGATATGACTAAGTCTTGTTTGTTTCACTTGCTGAAAGATAAACTAATGCCTGGCTGTTATTTAATGTACCCAATCTTTTTGTGTGGTAGCCATGGCCAACACCACCAGAGACAGCAGGTGCTGCCAGGAGGCTCCAGAAATGGGCCATGTCCAGGCACCCAGGTCAGCAGCTCATGAGTGTCAGGCTGCCCAGACCCTGTGGATCCTTCACTAGAGACAACTGTCAGTAAGCCTGAGGCTCCAGTCTTGGACATTATCTTCTGCTGGCCCAACAAATTGATAATCTTAGCTAAATGCCAAGTATTTATTTTTATATTGAACAAAAATATTTCATTGCAGAACCAGAAAAACAATTTCCAATGCCACCTCTATTTCTCTCAAACTTAGTGATCTCTGTGATCCAGGACAAAAGTTTGCTCAGCCCAAGGGCATTTTGTTGACTTTCCACTGGCCTTTATAATGTGATTTCTTGGGTCTCTGTGTGGAAATGATTTGTGAGTCTCATATTCCCATTGAGAATAACCCATCCATTATTTAACCTCCAGCAAAAGCTGCACTGTGACACGTCTTTTGAGGTCAGATAGGCTACTGTAATGCTTCAAATGGGCAGGCATGACAGGGCTGCTGCTCCTCACAAGGCACAGAAACCAAGCAGGAAGGAAAGCAACAGAATGTGAAAAGCAGAGAAACAGAGCATACACCATCTTTACAGGGGCACATTCATACTCAGATGTACATTTTTTTCCTGACAAGAAAATCTCTGGAAAAATCTGACTTCAGCTGTCCTACTCCACCCCCTAGGAAATGTTGTTCTTTCAACACCAATGTTTCCTGAGGTTCCTAGGTGTGCCTGATGAGGTTTCATTGGCATTTACATTATAATTTCTTATTACCAGGTGTATTTGTAAGAGAGCAAGAAGGGAATGTGACTGTCATCACTGCTAAGAGCTGGCTCCAAGATATCTGTGGGTTGGTTTTTTTTCTGATTGTGTTGGTGTTTTAAGAGGGAGTCATGGCAAGAGTGGTGGAAGCTTTGTAGACGATACTCAGCAGTAACATAAGCCAGGAGAAAAAGTACACCTGTGGGAGCACATAGAAATAGTGCTAGGCTTTGTGTTCCATGGTGCTGCAGGAACTCAGCACACACCACCAGGGCCTGTGACATCTACTCTGTCCCTGCACTTTTTAATGACTTGAGCAAAACACCAATAATTCTCTCTGCACAGGTTTTAGCACTCAACTACTGTTTTGGACATTTCAAGCTTCTGATGCTAGAGAGATGCAAAATTAAATGCAGCATCTAATGGTCCCATTGCATCACTGCTCATATGGTGACTTTCCTCTTTTCGCAACATGGAATAAAATAAACTCAGTCAAGACTTAAAGCATCACACCTTTATATGAACCAAAGAAGATGATGCAGAGACCTTGTTCTGTTCCCAACAGTAAGGCCAAGGATGGAATTCCACTGTATGGAATAACACACCACTCTGTGGTCTCCCAACATTCCAGCAATCATCCAGGAGTGTGATTAAGGCTCCTGGCTGTTGCCAAAAGCTGGCAAGGCTCTGCTGGGAAACAGAGCTTTATGCTTCTGACACGCCCAGAGCTGCAGTCCCAAGCAAGCACAGCAGCTGTTCTAGTGGCAGTTCCTAAACTGGCAGTGACTTCTGCTGCAGCACTGCCCTCCAGCTGGCAGCCACCCCAGATGGCCAGGCCAGACCAGGCATGGGTAAAAAGGCCTGCTTTCTAGCTCTGAGCATCCCTCCTCTTCCTCCTGCTGTTCTAGGTATGAAGACAACAAATAGGGATCCAAACATGGGGTTTGGCAGCTGCTCCTCTCAAAGGGTACCAGAGCTCAGTTCTGCACATCCAAGGCAATGGTTGGATCTTGTTTGCCTTGCTGTACTGAGAGCAGCCAGGTAGCCCCTCCACTTATGTATTCTGTTTCTTGAGTATTCAGCTGTGTTTTTCTTCTTTTCTCAGATCAGCTACTGATTTTTTTCACATCAAGAATCCACAAAAATGTCATTAAGTACTTTCTTCCTAAATTTCTAAACAAGTTCATTATGTGACTACAAAGTAATTAGTCTTAAAATACATTTTTAAAGGCAGCTGTAGACAAGAACCAATCTGTTGCTAAACCTTGAAGATATCTCTTCATGTGGGAAGCTTGCTTTACCTCAAAAATACTACCACAGCCTCACTAGGAATGAGCCTGCTCTTTCTGTGTTTCTGTCTCATTCCTGGAGAAATGCTCCATGATCTAGGACTGAGGAGGCATTATAGCCCATTAGTAACACTGACACTCCACACGCAGCAAGCAGACTTATCTGCACCCTCACTTTCAACAGCAAAGTTTTTTTTTCCCAAGGAAGGCCAATTTGCGTGTCAGGAAACACATTTCCAAGTCTTCTTCTTTCGCTGTTGTTTAACAGAATAAACAGCACACTGCAGCATGCCAAGAGGAAAAATGACAGGAGGCTGACATGTTGTGAGCCATTTGGATCAGGTCATGTCACAGAGACTTGGCTGTGGCAGGACTGCCAAATGGAATGGCTTTGCAGAAAATCTGGGACTTCACAAGCTGGAGAGAGGAGATCAAGTCTTCAAAGGAAAGGATAGAAACACTCAATACAGAGACAAACTAGTCCTTCTGAGCAATATGTTTTCCTGTATGGTTCTTACTCCTCCCTTTAGGAAGAATTCTGGATAAATGACACTAGTCTTTAATTCTTATTTAAGGGGGAAGCCACTGGAAGCTAGAAAGAAAGCATTATGCAGGACCTGAAAAGGAGCACCAGTCTTACCCTTCTCAGTAAAATCTTAAAAAGTTGCTCTTTCATCATTCTCCTAGACAGCAGTTGATGTCATAAACAAAAGACTTTGTAGTCATCAGATTTTTCTCTGATTATGTAAATGCTATTAATCACACACACACACCAAAAAGTGCTAAAAAATATGTCAAATTTTCAGATGTTTGAGATATTTAGGGCTTTTGGTTTTTTGAACAAGAACTCTTTACATACCTATGGCTGTTTATTTGCCCATCTGTGCAAATTCTGAGGAGCAAAAAGACCCACCCACTTTCTAAGGTTCAGATAGTTTTAAAATACAATTTCATTTTTGTAATTAGACAAAGGTTATAGCCAGGCAGATTGGACACAAATACAGCTATAAAGGAAAAAGGGCTGACAGGATAAGTAACCTATAATGCGTGGACAAGCTGAGTGCCACACAGGAGCACAGGATTGTGAGACATAGGGTGAGAGCTGCTCCTCACACCCAGTTTTCACCTGCACAGCTGGTCTGTGTTGTAGGGAGGGCAGGGCAGAGGGGTGGAAACTCCACCTGTGGCACCTTGCCTTCTAAGGCAGGAGACCCATTTTGCACCAATTGCATTAAGAAGCTCATAATTAAGCACCCAATGGAACTTCCTCATTACCCTGCCTGCAATGCAGGAGGTGAGCTGTGCTCTACTACATTTGACAGGAGGTATGTCCACCAGTGTCTGAGGATTTAGGTGGCTCTGTAGGAAATGTTTGTAGTGAAAGCTAGAGGAAAATGTTTCAGCCACGTGAAAAAACATGAGTATTGCAATAAGGACCTGCACACCACCTCTTCAAGAGACATCTTGATGCTTGTGTCAATATGTAGGGCTTTTCATCAGAGGTCTGCCTGTATCGACCAGCAAATGTTTTGCTTAATCAGTAGGAGTTCTGTGCTGCAAGTACTAGTTAATCTTTTGTGAGAAGTTTCTTGTAGGATATTGGGCATGTGCTTTGTTGTTATTGAGTTTTTGGCTTTTACTTTCTTTTTTTTTTTTAAAATAAAAGTAGTCACCAACTTACATGATTATGAGAGGAAATAGAACAGGAAAATGGAAGTGAAACCCTGTATTGAGTTGTTTTCTTTACTAAAAGGGTTTTGTTTTTACTTTACACCTAATAAAAACAAAAAGTTTTTCAGTAAGACATCGGAAACTACTCTCATGTAAATCAGCAAGTATTACTTATGCAATAGCTGAGATTATTCAACAGTTCAGTGTAATCCTCACAGCTGGTCTTTGAAGAGAGGGTAAATAAAGGCCATGTAGTTTTTGCTAGATGAAAAACACATCAGCAGAGCTCTTGTTAGAGCTACAATCACAAAAGACACACTTGACAAACTGCATCCTAACTGTGCTGCCCAAGGAATTTACAGCTGGTTTCTGTGCAAACATTCAATCGGGCATTTTTCTTCCGTGGTCATCCTGTAGGCAAGCACAGTCAGGGGGAGAAGAGGCCAGGGGTGTTACAGCTGTTACCTTTTCTTCCCTTCCCACAACTATTACTTTGCCCCTTGTCACTGCAAGCACACTGAATTTCCGTGCTATTGATTACACAAGAGGCAATGTATCAAAGGCACTTCATTGCTGGGTGCGAACCTGTCACTGCTGCAGCAGAAAAAGAAGGCAATTAAGTTTCCTGAGGGTAGGTGGGGATGGGATTGCAGAGCACAGGGCCCCAAATATCACTCTGGCTCAAAGCCTGCAACAGAAGAAGTCTGGAAGCACCCATGCAGTGTTACAGTGATGTCCCACCTGCTTCCATAAATCCCTTCCATCTCAGCTGACTCCTTGCTCGTCATAGTGTCAAAAAACCCCGTGAAAGTTCAATAGGAAAGATTGCTCAAACCTTGAAGTGCAACAATTTCTGTCTATTTTTCTTTTCCAAAACACAGGCACTGTCTCTCAAAGAATGAGATTTCACTTCAATCTCTCCATTTGTTTATTTCATATGTATTTTTCTCCTGAAAGTCCTCTTTCAGTCTCTCCTGCAGTGCTTGAGCCATGTGACAGCTGATTATTTCTCTTTTAGAGAAATCCATTCACACAAAGCACAGCTGTCATCTTACTACATATCCATACATAGTTTTAAAAACGGCATAGAGCAAATTATTATTAGAGGTGAGCAGGAGGAGGCAGAGCTTCTCTAGCACCCTCCTGTCCAAATGCTGACATTTCAAGTCAAGCTCAGATGACAGGACTGTGCTTCAGTGATACTGAGCATGGATGGGACAAACAGAGTACAACAATACAGACTGAGAAAAATAAAAAAATGTTATCCAACATGTAAATTTGTAGGTTTTGCCTTAATTAAACCAGGCATGAACAGAGCTGTAAGTGTCACTGTCCAGCCAATGGTGATGCCTCTGTGCAAGCAGCACCATCCGATCAAGGCAGGGTTGTCTTGGGAAGGGGTCTCAGCCTTCCACTATTCAGGCCCCTGTCTGGGGGCTGCCCAGGAGTGGAGGAGAGGCCAGCCCTCAGGGCAGGTGGGTGCAGTGGGCAGCCAGCTCTGGCCATCAGGGCCACCCTCGCTCAGAGCAGGGAGGTGGCAGCTGCTCTCCAGATGGCCCGTGGCTTCGTCCATCACCCTTCATTGCACACCCCTCACCCATGTGTAAAACTGTGGGCAGGGATTTTACAGAAATCCAATGTCAGACACAGTAAAATGGGGATTCAAAGAACAGCAAAGCACTTGCAGAAAAGCAAACTTAATAAGGAAGTTTTATTGTAAGTATCCCAGGTGTCTTGCCTTTTTCTAATTTCTTGTTCGTGAAGATCAAAGTTAAGCACTTCATTTTCCTCTCTTTGTCAGCTTTGCTTCAGAGATGCATTACAAAGAGTCAGGGGGAGGGGAGAGAAGATGTGATTCTGCTATCACCACTATGATAGTCATTAAATCCATTATTACCATTAAATCCACATGGAGTAGCTCAAATATGGACTAGTTCCCCCTCTGAAAATAGCATACATCCTCTGAAGATGTAAGCTAAAGACACAAGTCTTTCACAAAAGATACTGGTTTGATTAAGGTTTGATTGCTTCTGAATTTAGGAAACTCTGTATCACCTTCAGCTGCGGTAGCATCCAGGAATTAAGGAGGTTTTGATGCTGTCACCAAGCTGGCTCAGGGGAAAGCAGTTCCCTTAGCAGGGATCCCAGCCAGGCTGTCTCAGCCAGTGTCTCTCACTACTGCTGGTGCTGATGAAACTGCTGAGGTCAGGAGGGTCACGGAAGGCTCATTTACACCACAAATCTGATTTGTATCAGGCAGGCATTGTATCTCACTCAGTGTATCTGGTAACTGAGTGGTCTTCCATCTCCAGGTTCCTCTGGCTGTCCCTTGCTGTAACTGAAATTGGCCTGGCTGTTGATGGTAAGTTATTTCAAGGGTTCTGTAGCCTTCTGTAGACTCAGGTTTCAAGACCAGAAAGAACATTACAGGTTTCTCTTAGATCCCAGTCAAGCCATGGCTCTGATTTGTGAAGGACTTTTCAAGGCTGTTGATTTGTCACTATCCTTGTAACTCCCTACAGTACACATCTGTATCCCTTGCAGCCATCAATTACCACAAAGTATTTTCCTTGCAAACAGGAACCCCCTTCCTTCCCAAGTCCATGTGCACTTAGATTTGTATCCAAAACACAAAAGTTTTAAATGTATTTTTTTAAAAGATGTGGATACCATCAGCAAGCATCAGTTTTCACAAATGTCCCTTGTTTCAGCAACATTTAAAAGCTCTCAGATGGCCCATAACCGAATTGAAAAATCAAATCTACTCCTCTGAGACTAAAGGGGATCTACTGGAAAAACTGTGTTAAAATACAAAATAGTACCTAAAGTAGAGTAAGTATGTTCTCTCTTTCCTCCCTTCTCCGATGTTCCTGCCACCATGGATAAGATATTAAATGCTTTTTGAGTATTTATTCAAGCACTTCTCATATTGTTTAGTCATTCATTATGAAAATTGTCGTGTCTTTATGTTCATGGTTACCCATCCTGCACAATTAGGACACATCCATCAACAACATCATAAAACATACACCAGCACTACAATCAAGTCCAATATAAACTGCAACAACCCCTCCAAAAAAATATTGTGCACAGTTCGGAAATTTTAAAAAGACACATAAGTCTTAAAAGCTTTGAACTGTAAGGAAAAAATCCTGACTTTCAGCACCCACATACATGAAACACTGTTTGAGTCATAAACTGCTCAAAATCTGTTTTATGAAATAAATGCTCTTAAATACCTCATTATTCATCTTGGAAACTTGTTTTTGAACCTTCTGTGCAGATTAGAAGGAGCTTCTTACCTATTCCCAAATTCATACTTTCAGTTTTTGTGCTTGTCTTTCAAGTCATAAAGTCCCTTTTCTCCAGCCCTGGCCAGCTTCCCGTCAGGGTTTGATCCAACATCATTAAACCACCAATCAAGAACAGCAGACAACAGTAGTTAAACAGCAGTTTAAAGTATTTTAACAGTAGTTGAAGCTCCCATATAAGTAATACATTTCTACAGTGTACACATTTTGCAGGCTGTGGGAATAAATGGCTTGGGGTATCTTGAACATCTGTTTCCTGGAAGCTGTGCCAGGGCTGTGGAGCTGCAGTGATGGACAGGACACAGAGCAGGCCCTTCCCTGCTGGGTTTCCCAGGGAGCCTGAGGTGTCTTCTCCTGAGATGAGCATCCAACCACTCCCCCTTCTACAGGCTAAATGGACACTGAAGAGCAAGCTGGTGAGTCAGCACCCCTGCTTAATTCTTTTTTTGTTTCATCAACTAACCTTTTTCCTTTTGCATTATATGTTTTTTTTTTCTGAAAAAAGTATTATTTTATGTTACTGCAGATACCTCATGTAACAACAACAGATTAAAACAGATCTTACACACTAAAAGCCTTTTCAGACACTTTGAAATGGAATTTTGAAGGTTTAGGGCAAGACCACTGTTGCTTTCCCAGGGCAGCATCTACAGACCTGTCTGTCTAACAAATGTGGAGCTCTGGTTTTAATTGGATTTTTGCTGTAGCACGCAAGAGGAAATACAAAAGCCAATACAAGCAAGAAAGAGAGGGGAAGGAACATGGAAATTCTAGTTTCTTGCATTGTAAAAGATAAATTGTCTGGAATGTATTAAATGATTGTATTCACCCAATCTTTGCTCAGTTTATGGCCATAATTGACAAGCAATTCAGAAAAAGAAAAAGAAAAAAGAAAAAAGAAAGAAAAAAAAGAAAAAAAAAGAAGAAAAAAGAAAAAAAGAAAAAAGAAAAAAGAAAAAGAGAAAAAAAAAAGGAAAAGTGCTCTTCATAAAATGCCACCCTTCAAGGTGCAAAGTATGAAGTCACTGTTGACTACTCTGAAAGGTCAATATGCAAAGCTGGAGAAGTACATAAAGTCTAGATAAGCATGTTGCTGTCAGCTCCTCTGAAACTCAAAGCAGCAATGGTTTTGTCCTATGCAAATCATATAATCCCAGTTCCTGCCAGGTTGGTTTCATTCCCTGTAGAAACTCACTCTAAATCAAGGCAATAATTAGATTCACACCTTTTAATTGCTTTTTTTCTCTTTGGGTTAAAAAGGCCAGAATTTCTGCATTTCTGTTGGGAGGGAAAAGAAAGCAGAAACCAAATAAAAACCTACCCTAAGAGGAGGTTTTTTTCTCTTTCCAATCCAAGACACATTCCTGCTTGTATAACCTTTTCTGGGCACACTGAAGGAAGCGTTTCTGTATGATTTGGGAATTGCAGAAGACAGATCCCTGTATCAGCCACCCTATGGTTACACAGCAACAAGGAGAAGAGCTACCACAGGTCTTGATTTGCTCACCACTGCTGGGAAGAGGAGAATGCTGCATGTGCAGAACCTGGCACAGGATGTAAACCAATATACAACCCCCTTTTTACAGTCCCAAATCCTCTTGCCTCCTTTCTCAGGGAAGAGAACCTCATAATAGAGGCCAGATCAAGGAGAAAGCAAGGGGGAAGCCAAAGGCAGAGCAAATAAACTGTGGAGGCCAGGAAAAAAAAAGAAAAAAAGAAAAAAGAAAAAAGAAAAAAGAAAAAAGAAAAAAAAAAAAAAAAAAAAAAAAAAAAAAAAAAAAAGACAAGTTCAAAGAGCTAGGGGAAAAAAACCAAGGAAACAAAACAAAGGAGGAGGAAACAATCAGCCAAATTCAGATGATGAATGAGAGATAAAAATGTCACTGTAGTCTCTGTTATGCAGGTATATTGCAGGCAAAATTCACAGTCCAGCGACTGCAGCATGGGGCAAAGCTAGTTAATACTGGACTGAACATCCACACTGAAATTTAAATGCATCCAGTGCTTGACACAGGGGCCCAAAGCCTCCAGGAACTGTGGAATTAAACAGCTTTATAGCTAACAGATTTCCAGGAAAGACTGTGAGATACTTTTAGGCAGTGAGGGAGCAAAGAACATTTCAAGCCAATGTCTTTGAAAAAGGCTTGAGTAACCAAGGAGAAGGACCAGTGAACCCTGCACAATGATAGATGAAATTCAAAAAGAGAAAGGCAAACCAAAACAAAACACACTGGAACTGCTAAAGTTCATTTTTAAATGTGAAATAGGGTGGCTGTCAGATGTTCTGCACCCCTGTTAAATAGTAGTGATGCACTTAAAAGTGAGTGCTAGCATTGCCCTGGTTATAGAAAAGACACTGGAGTTACATGCAAGACACTGGTTTTGCATTAATTGTTCTGATGTCAATGTTCTGCCTGAGACCCTCAACACCTTGTTTGCTCCAGCACAGCTCATGTTTTCCCTGAGAAGGCTCCACCGACATGCAAACAATGTCCAGAATAGTGGGGCATTAGCACTGGGAATTGAAATAGGAAAAAACCAATATCCCACACATTTAAAAAAGAGGAACGCTGCATACATTAGAAGTCTTCTAATTCCTATCATAAGTAGGCTGAAAAAAATTTTTTGTGCCAACTTGGTTAGTTCTTTGGGATGGTCCTTGCAAGAACATGAGACAGTAATTCCAGAAAGCAAAGGCTGGATATCAATGTCACAATAAATACAGTCTAACTTATCTACTAAAGATCTGTTCTACATGAAGAAGGAACAGAGCAATCAATTCTTTTCTCTCTGTATTTGAACCTGCTATTTTTGAATTATTCCCAATAGTTCTCCACAGCCCACTAGAAGTTTTCCAGAGTATACTTCACCTCTCCCTGCAGCATCTTTAAGGCAACTCTGGCAGCTCAGAAAATTTTGGTTCTCATGTCCTTGCTTTTGAAAATTATCAATAATACTTCATGCATCAATCTGTTTCCATTCTGATTGACAAAGATATTTGCCAGTTATCCCTCAATGTTCTCTTTCCTGTCCATGCCTTTCCACATTTCTACCTTCCACCAGGGACAAAACAAATTGAACTGGAGGGTACACAGAACTATCTCTTAAATAAAATGATGCTTGCCTGAAAACCAAACCAATCAATGAGAGCTGCAATCCTTGGTATCCAACATAGTCACAAGAACAAACTTCATCCCTTCCTGAAATCTACAGCATCCCTCACTCTGCTATAAACTGCAGACAAAGGTATCAATTCTTCCTCAGAAATACATAGGAGCACCCTGGAAAAACCAACTGCCTTTTGATCAAGGAGCACATGTCCTCCCAACTGCAGCACAAATTTTGTCTAAAAAAAATTATTAAAATTATTAAACAATGCCAGTTGTTTCTTGTGTAAGTAGCAGCATTCCAACTTAACAGCTGGCCTAAATTTTTGCTCTGCAGTGAAATGAGCAATCCTATGGAGGATTAAGGAACATTAAGATTTTAAAGTGCAAAATAAGAAAGAAGATTAAAAACCATAATATACCACCAGCTCACTTAGAAGATCTTCCTGCTTTGGATACAGCAAAGGACTAAACCAAGAGGAAACATGGGAAGTTAGAGGGCTGGAAGAGGAAAATTTCAGGCCCAGAAGCACAGCATCCTAACTGTATTCAATAATAAATATTATCTGTGTACCATCCAGTGATACTACATTTTCAATGTCCATAGTACCTCTCTGAACTAGAGCTGTACCTTGCAAGGACATGTAGCACTGTCTGTTTCTATGAAGTTTTGCTGTCCTAGGTCTTTGCAGTCCCTTGCTCTACCACATCAGCACTACTACTGTTACAGCAGGACAAAAGTATTAAGGAAGGGCAGCATGTTTTATTCCTGCTAGAGGTCAATATATCTGTTTTAAAAGTTGGAGTTGCATTTTTAGGAGATTGGGCTAAGACAGGACTATATGACCAACCAGTTTTCTGAGGGCAAGGCTGAGTTACTGAATCAACATGCTCTTTTGCATTGCCTCTTTATACCATTCTTTGATCCAGTTAATGACAAATATGCTCCACAGTGTGTTTGGAGAAAAATTAATGCACATGTTTTCCTTCTTCTCCAAACGTAGTACTGGTTTCTCTGACTGTGATGGATGTCCTCTGCTTTTGTTTTTCCATTGATCCTAGATTGTAAAGGAATAGCAAAACAGCCTCTCTCCTGCATTTACATCATCCAACCACAGGTCTGAAGTGTTGATTTAGGATTTCAAGCACTATTTGTAATCTAGTGTTTGCTACATCAATTCAGGAATTCTTTGTATCAAATAACCCAGCAGCTCATTATTTTTAGCCTCTGAAAAATTGCTTTTATTAACTTGTCCTCAAATGAAGGCTAGTCTGTCATTAGTCAGAGCAGACAGGGGGTCTGTTGGAGATTACTGCACAGGGAGGCTGTACAGAAAGATTTCTGTGCTAAACATCACCCCCTGGGAGCCTGCAATAACTAACAGCATCACAGCTGCCTGGGTGTAGTTTAACTTCAATAAATAAACTTTTTGATAAAATTTTGATGCTGACTGGAATGCTAGGGAAAAACACAAAATTCCACTATATGAAGGAATTAACACTATTTTGTTATGGAAAACAACCTCTGGATGCATATTCCAGGACTTAAAACTATAGAGTGAGTGTGTCAGTACACAAAAAGAAAAGGTTCTTATAGCATCGTGGGCTGTACAAGTAGAGGGCAATAATACTTGTCACCAAGGCCTAGGCCTGGCTCAATTTTGGTGAAAGCTTTGTTGTGTTTTGAGTTTGGTTTTGGTTTTGGTTTTGGGTGAAGGGGAGGAAAACAGACAAAGATAGCAGGATTGTTCACTGCCATTGTAGAATTCCATTGTACTTACTACAAATGCAAGGACTACATTCTACTTCCATTCCTTGCACAAAGCCAAAGAATTAAGAAAACCCACAGATTTCTTTGTTCAGTACCAGCACCAATCTCATCATGACTACCCAAAAGATAAAGGGATGCTGTCACTGTGGCAGATGGCTCATAATTGTTCAAGCCAAGGACTTAGACAAGAGGATCCATATCCTCAAAAAGATCTTGAAGCCACCTTACAAAACAAAGTGCAAGACAAATTCAGTTTTATTTCTGATAAAATTCTTCCTGAAACCAGTATGTTGTTCTTAGACTGAAGGACAGCATTAGGAACAAATTTAGATATGTAGCTCCTACATACTTTATCTTATCTCTTATCGGTTTCTAGTAAGTTGCCAGCTTCTCAGCTGAAATTATAATTTCTAGTCATCATTTAGCTTAGAAGTTATATGATGTCTCATTAATTGACTCTGGCTACTTTTTCCAAAGCAATAATCAATAACTTGTATTTCAATTCACAAGTTTGGCGTCCTGAGACATGCTGACACGTTTCAGTGACTCAGCTGGACCTGTGAGAAAAAATATGTTGAGTTTGCTGTAGGTCATATATTCCCCACACTGGATCAAAATGTGAACTAGCAAGCACCTTGAGGTACAGTTTTAGCACTCAGTGCCATGCTCACCAGGGCCATGTAGAGCACTCTGATTTTAGACAAGAACATTAGTGCAACAAGGCATACAGAGGCTGATCAGTCACACACAAGTTTTGAAAACAAGGCACATTACATTTCCTCTCAGTATTTCAATACTTGCACTGCTCTGAATTTGAAAGTCCTTGGGTAATGTGTTTCTGGGCCTGCAGTTTCATTCTGTGCCACCTAGAACTGACATGAGCAGAAAGCTTTAGAGAGGACATGGTGTCCTATATTCTCAGTGTAAAAGCCAGCATTATGTCTTACAAAATTTCACTACCTGGTCAAGAGATCCAAACTACCCTTTAAGTGGCATCACTGGATTTTTGCTTCTTTAAAATAATTTTAAAGTATATTTTAAAAAATACAAAAACAAAAACAAAAACAACAACAACAAAAAACCCCACCAAAAACCAACCAACCAAACAAACAAACAAACAAAAAAACAACCAAAAAAACCTCCACACTTACAAAGCAGTCCAAAATCCAAAAGCATGTCAACAAGAGCACGTCTAGCTTGGAAAAGAAAATGTAGAAAAAAAATATCATGCAATCATAGAATATCCTGAGCTGGAAGAGACCCACAGGGATCACTGACTGCAACTCCTGGCCCTGCATGGTACCAGCCCCAAGAGGCATACCTTGTGTCTGAGAGCATTGTCCAAACACTTCTTGCACTCTGTCAGGCTGTCTGTGACCACTGCCCTGGGGAGCCTGTTCAGTGCCCAAACACCCTCTGGGTGAAAAAAAAAAAATCCTGATAGTTACCCCAAACCTCCCCTGACTCAACTTTAGGCTATTCCCTTGGGTCCTTTCACTGGTCACTACAAAGAAGAGATCAGTGTCTGCCCTTCATCTTCCCCTCACAGGGAAGTTGTAACTGCAATGGGATCTCCCTTCAGTCTTGTCTTCTCCAGGTTAAACAGATCAAGTGCCCTCAGCCTCTCCTTGTGTAGCTTCCCCTTAAGGCCCTTCACCATCTTCATGGCCCTCCTTTAGACACTATTTAATATGTTCATATCATATAAAGTAGTTCCCAAAACTGCCCCCAGCACTGGAGGTGAGGCCACCCCAGCTCAGAGCAGAGCAGGACAATCCTCTCCCTTTCCCAGCTGGTGATGCTGAGCCTGATGTCCCAAGAACTGGGTTGGCCCTCCTGGCTGCCAGGGCACTGCTGACTAAGATTCAACTTGCCATTGACCAGGATTCCCAGGTCCCTTTCCACAGTGCTGCTTTCCAGCCTCGTTTCAGCATCTCCCGATTTAATGTCATCAGCAAACTTGTTTAATTTACCTTTGAGTCCTGTGTCCAAAGAGCACAGGGCCAAGGATGGAGCTCTGTGGAGCCCTGCTAGTGACACGTGACCAGTGTGATGCCACTGCAGTCACTGTCCCTGTTTGTGCCTGACCCGTGAGCCAGTTGCTCACCCATCACCTGATGGGTGTTTTGTGCACCGGTGTTCCAGAAGGATCTTGGAAGAGACAGTATTAAAATCTCTGCTGAAATCCAAAAGACTGCATCAAGACTGCATGGTTTCCCTTGAGTCCTATAGTGTGACAGCCTGGGCCCGGGTAGGAAGACTGGGTGTTGTCCCCTCAGGATTTCAGGTGCAAAAGTCCCTTTGGCAGTGAAATAAATGAGAGATGGGCAGGATCTGGTGACCCAGAAAAGAACTTTACTAAGAGGTAAAGCAATGAACAGCAAACTGAGCGCAGTATGGGGTACATCAAGAAAGGTTAGAGCCAGGGGGGTTAAAGTAACTTATAAACTAGGATAAGGGTGGAGTCTGAGGGTTTGTAGCCAATTGGGGGAGAGAGAATTAGGAATATGCAAATTATTGCAGCAAAAAGTCACCAATGGTAACAAGGGGAACAGAGAACTTTCTAGTCTAATTAACGTAGAGAGCTCCCATGGGGTCTTGTGGGTGACATTTCTGTCACCCTGACCAGGGGGGTTTTCCCCATGACCTTAGCTCAAGACTTTCTTTGACCTCAACACTATAGGTGGGTTACCTTGACACAAAAAGAATTTAGGTTTGACAAGCAGAACTTTGCCTTCATGAAGCCTTGCTGGCTATGGCCAAGGGCTGCATTGTCCTTCAGGTGTTTCTCAGTACCTTCATGAATAATTTTTTCCATAATTTTATCAGTGACACTGCTAAAGGTGTGACTGTCAGGCCTGCAGTTTCCAGGGTCCTCCTTCTTGCCCTTCTTGAAAACAGGGACAATGTTCACCAGCTTCCAGTCAACCGAGACTTCTGTGGATTCCCACAAATGCTCAGAAATCATCAGCTCTTTGAGTGTGCTCAGATGAATCCTGTCATGCCCCATGGATTTGCAGGGAGCCAGCTGGAGCAACAGGCTTAGGGTCTGCTGGGAGTTTGTCACTCTCACAGTCATGGTCCTCCAGCTCAGGGCACTTTGGACCCCCTTAGCCCATCAGCAGTGTTGGAGACAGAGGCAAGGAAAGCATTAAACACCTCTGCCTTGTCACTGTCCCTGTTTGGGAGGTGACCATTCAAATCCTGCCAATGCTGTCTCTACACTGCCTTTTACCATTAATGATTTAAATAAACTACTTTCACTGGCCCCCACAGTTCTGGCCAGCATCAACTCCAGTCCAAACTCCAGTTTAGCTGCATGAATTTTCTCCCTTACAGGAGTATCTGTTTCTCTCCTATGTCCCCTGACATTGGCTACACATCTCCTTTTTCTTGCTTTAGCTCCAAAAGGTCCCTGCACAGCCAAGGCAGCCTTCTGCCTCACCTGCTTGACTTCTAACATTTTGGAATTGCCTGTTCCTGTGCCCTTAGGAGGTGGTGCTTAAAAATCAACCAGCACTGATAGACTCTAGCACCTTAAAAACATTTTCACAAGTGTCCTTACTCACAAGTTCTCTGAGCAGCCTGAAAAAAATATGATCTAGTGATACTTCATGGTGACTTCAAAAATCTGGATAGGACAAAATGGAGATCTATTTAAAACTTTGTCACCTTACTTCAGCTTTTCAAGTATTTTAGCTTTCTCGTCAGTATAGATGTGCAATTACTAATAAATCACAATTTCAGCCCAAAACATACAGGGAGCTGTGAAATAATTAGTTTTGATAGTGCTGAACTCTGGAGAGGGGAATTAATCAATTAATATGAGGTGAGAGATAAGGGACCTGAAAGAAACAGAGGTAATAAGTGAATTGAGGAAGTAGTTTTGCATTTTTGGTTAAATAACACCACCAAAAAACATGAAGTCAAGAAAATCTGAAACAGTGCAGAAAGCAAAAAAGATACAGATGAAAGGCAGCAGCAACACTTGAGAAGAATAAAAGCAGGATATTTTAATTCTGATTCTGTCACAATTCAGTGTGAGAGAAATGGTTTCTCCCATGACTCAGTCCTCCTCCTTTTAAAACTGGAATGACAGTTTTTGAGAAGTGTTTTCCCCTGACCTTTCCACAGCATGCTAATCACTGGTAAAAGAAAAGCATGTGAAACCTTCTACCAGGTTTGCAAATGCTACGTAAGGATGTAGTTTTCAAGATCATGGTAAGAAATGTAGTATTTGCCATGCTGTGTTGGACCTGTGGTATGTGCAGGACTCACTCCCTCCTGCACAGAGGAAGCTTCCCTGGAATTTGCAGGTGTACAGTGGAATAGTGGAAGCAGCCAGACACTGGGGGCTGGGGTAGGTTATTGGCAAGAGCAATGAAGAAGGCAGACAAGGAAAGAGCTGAGATGACACACACCTGACTCATCACTGCAGGGACACAGACACCATCTGAGTCAGACCCCAGGTTTGTGTGACAGCTCATGTCATTGCACAGAGCAGCTTCTGACTGAAGACTCTCATGTGGGGAAAAATGAACTGCAGTGGCTGCTAAGGAGCTTGATGTCTGAGGGAAAGGAGCTGTCACTCCTGAGCACTCCTCGGAGGCCTCCAGGTGGGGCTGTCCCTGCAGCACCTGCCACCCAACCATCTCTAGACCCTCTGGCCTGGAGAGAATCTCTAAATATTCAGGATCTCAAAACCTCAATGTTACATCAGATATTGTGTCAAAATGTCTCCTTGAAAGGAAAAAACAATGACAAGAGCTAAACTCCTCTGCAAAATTAGGTTAAAAAAAGGAAGTGAGTAAAAATTCCCATCTGGTGGTGGTATGAGATTAAGAGGTGTTTTTTTCATGTTACAGAACCGGTGAGTTACGTACTATAAATAACCAAACGTAACAAGGGAAACAAAACACATTCCAGTCCCCAGCAAAGGTTTGGAACAAGCCAAAAAAATTATTTTTGTCCCTTTTAGGTATTCACAGCACTAACATAAATGTTTTATAACTTCGATTAAAGGAAATAATTTCACCTTTAATTCAAACTTTGAAGTAATTTTCAGCACAAACACAGCATCTTTTTAATTAAAATAGGAACAGGCTTGTTTTTTCTTGAATAGTAATCATTCTTTCTGTCCTTGGAAATCAGATGATCATGTTGAAGTCTCTGAAATTACAGCAAAAAGTTTTGATTGTTTTTAAAGTTAAATTACTGTTAGACAGCATTAAGCAGAAGCTTCAGTATTGAAAGGGGGGAAGTTTATTTTCCAGCAGTACTTATTAAACTGTAATGAAAAAAAGAAGAAAAAAAAAAAAAAACAAGCTGGAAAAAGGCACCCCAAAGTTCCTAGATTAGTTTTGTTTTTAGAAGCAGAATGGTTCACAGTTATGTAGAAATCTGAAACTGCCTGAACTCAGCAATCTATCGCTTGACCTGCATTAAATCTTTAAGTAGAAATAACACAGCATTTTGTCATTTCAATAGAGGGCTCACTAACACTGAGATGTGTTTAGTGTGTGTCTATAACATGTGTTAGGGAAGGAACCCATGTCAGGGTTTTTACTTGTGGCCCAGTGATATTGTTCAAGTGATATTGTGGTGGTTTGTGCTGTAACATGCTTTATGAAACCTCCTTTGCCAATAATTTTCTATTAATAAGCTGGTAAGACACAGTACTGAGTGTTGAGCTCAGAGCAGGGATGATCTCAGCAGTGAGAAGTGGTCCTGTGCTGAATAGTGTCCTTTGTCACTGTTTTCAGGCATGGCTGGTTTTGTTGCTGCTCATGTACTGCACCTCTAATCCACAGGAGCTGGCAGAGCGAGGACACCTGTGTGAGGTGTGTGACCAAGTAGATGATGGCAGAGCTTTGAATGGAAGTGGACAGGTTAAGGAACATTGGGGAGTCTGAGAAAAAGCTGCTGGAGCCATGCTCTTCCCTCCCTGAGACAGAAATAGGAACATCTGTGAGGAAAAACCTTCAAGAACCTGTATCCCACCCCCCTGCAGCCCAACCCCCAACCAGAGAGAAGGCAGTAACTTACAGTAAAGGAGAGAATAGAAGCAAGTCTGTGCTCAGGTTGGCAAATGAACCCTCTCAAGCTATCTGCCTCACCTCCTCAGGTGCCTCTGCACAACAAGTGTGAGGCTCTGGCTGTAGCAGGTCTGTCAGCTGATAATGTGGATGGTAGTCCATCTACCCCAGAGGTGCTGCCAACATCAAAAAGGCCAACCCCCGTGTCATGACCACCTCCACGAGGAAGAAAAGATGAGTTACAGTTGTTCTCTCCCCTTTCAAAATGCTACTGCTTAAAAGCCATTCCTTTTTAGTGTCAGAAAACACTTCATGTACATCTCACAAATATGCAAATTATAGTTTTATTACAAGCTAATTCATATTTATTTTTCTAAGAGCACCTAATAGGAAAGATGCACAAAAGCATAGAAGATTGGAAGAGAAATTGGAATATTTCCGCCCAGAGGAAAAGAAATGCCCTGCACCTCACTTCTCAATACTGAAAACATTTATCACATAAACCCCACGAGTATATTCCTGAAGGATTTCACCAGTCAGAGGTACTGAGGCATCTCAGCAGGTCCCCTCCCCTGATTTGACATGAGGGGTTGGTGCAGACCAGTTCTCAGCGCCAAAGCAGCAGTCCCCCTCCCACAGCCCCTGTCAGTGCCTGGTGCTGAGAGGAGAGTTGTGATGCATCAGTGCTCTAATGAGCAAGAAAGTAAGTAAGTAAGTAAATAAATAAATAACCACAGTGATAATTGAAGTTGCCTGTATTTTCATCTTAGAGATCTCTCTGCATTATTTTTCTCCCTGAAATATTTGTGTTTGGTTTTGTTTGTTTGTTGTTTTTTGCGTTCTGTTCTTTCCTTGATTTCCTCCATTTCAGAGCCAAAAGATCTGTCTGACTGGCAGGTACCCAGCCTCCCCAACAGCTGGATGCTCTCTGGGAGCTGCTGCTCTCCAACCAGTGGGCAGCCCAGCATCCCAGAGGAGAAGTGCAAAAAGCATCCCACAAGTTGAGGAAGCACCAAGAGGCTGATTAATGGCAGGCAGAAGCTGCATGCACACAGGAGGTCTCCTGGCAAGGATTAAACTGCTGCTCATGGCCCAAGGAATTGCATCCTTTCATAACAAAAAGGGGAGTTTTTGATATGTCACTCATTGCTCACTGGCTCTTGCACTGGGGGAGGCAGTGAAGGACCCATACCCATGTATGGCCTTGGACATCCTTGTTCCTGCAGCCCATCAGAAGTCCTTTTCTATGCCAAAGGGATCTGGTTCCCTTACCCACATTCAGGCTGGAAGCTTTGACAGAAGAACAATCTTATAAGTGGTTTTTCATAAAAAGCATTTCTGACTAAAACACATCTGCCACTCAGTGGATTGAGCCATTTGATTTCACATTTAAACATAGATAACTCTTACTGCAAAGTGATTTAACACTCTGCTGAAACACAACAGTTATGACATAATTTTCAGAGTAATGAAAATTTAAAGAGTCACCTGTCCAACCAACCCGTTCCCAGAGATTTAACAAGGTCTGCAGGTGTCTCTTTTTGGGCAGAAGCCTTAGACTTGCTGCTGGTGCTGGCAGCGTTGCCTATGCCTCTCCCCTCTGCTTTACAGGAGCAGAATAGAGGGGAATGGACAGGCAAAGAATGCTGCAGCAGTCCCTAGGCAGCTGCACCCAGCCCCTCCTGTCCTTCCCCCAGGAACAGGCTGAAGGGGCAGCTCTTCTGAGTGCTGTTTGGAGAGAAATGTGTTATTATAGGAAAGCAGCTGCTGGGAAAGAAAAACCAAATGTTTAGAAGATAGAGTGGAGGTAGTTAGAGGGGATAGAGAAAAAGTTGAGAAAACAAGAGGCCTCTGAAAAATTTAATGATTGAACACAACACAGGAATAATGGAGGAAGAAATACGTTCTTGACTGGAGAAAAATCCAAAATAATAAATAGTAAGAGAAATAGAAAAATCCAAAATAATAGTTCCAAACCAACAGATTAAATCAATACATTCCACTCTGCCTTTTTGGCAGCACTGGGCTGATGACTGCCACTTATCCACAACTGAGGATAATATATTTCACATGAGGATTAATAGGAAGATTATATTTTTCTCCTCCTTACCATTTCTGAAAATAATATAATACATCCATCCAAAGCTAATACAACCTACTTTTCAAATCCAGAATGCATTTTCAGCGACCTTTTAAGGAAATCCAATATTGAAAATTGATGCACTGTACAGTATAGTGGAAATATGGGAAGGTTAGGGGACAGTGGAACACAAATAATATACCCATTCCTCCTCTCCTGTGTTTTTCATTTTTCCTGCTCTCAAAAAAGAAAGGTTTCACCTCATACATGTCTGACTCCTCAGAAACATAATGACCAAAGTGTTATTAGAAAGCATTTAACTTTCTGCCAACTTTTTTACAAGAGATACAATAGGTATGTGCTCTCTGGCTTTCATTTTCATTGCTTGCAGCAAAAACATTTTCCAGATTTTTGCACAGTGGCTTCTTCCTTTTCTTGATGATGCTCACCACCTGTTTCTGATAAGGACAGTATGACTTCTCTCCTGCACCTGTAGAGTTCTATTTGTATAGTGTATAAAAACACAGTGTACTGCCTGGACTTAATATGCCAAAGAAAACTATGGAAAAGCAGACTGTAATCAATGCAGCTAAAATATGCATGCATTTGGTTTAATTTTTTTTAAAAAAATCATTACAAATAAAACAACAATCTATCTAAATTCTTCTTTTAAGACTAATCAGAACAATGTCAACAATAAAGTTCCAGTAACCAAACAATAAAAAATTTTGTATTTTCATCTGCATTCTATTAAAAACAAATTATTTCATTTTGTGTGGGAAAGCACTTCCAAATACATGGAAAAATGGGCATAGATGCAATGAACAGAACATTACAGTCACATGCAAAATAGCAATACATACCAATGCATGTGATTCGTTTGTATGTAATCACGCTTTTTAGTTCCATGAACTATTTCTAAATTGCCTCTCACCGGGGAGAAACTGTGCTACAGTTTATTATGAGATTTCTTTTACCCTTAATTTTCTTGGTATTTCCCCCTAGCAATCACTGTCACAGCCTTTTACTTTTCTCTGGGATGTTAGGAGAAGGTGAATGGTGAATCTAAAAATCCAAGGATGCAGAAAGAATGACCAACTTTTAAATGAAGTGTTGAATTTTGGCATTGAAAAATAAAAAAAAAAGACATCTGCATGAGCCTGGCCTAAAGCAACCCATAAGTATATTCAGCTCTGGTCAAAACTGCATCATAGCTTTTAATCTCAAATTTCCTATTGTGAAAAAAAAATTGTGAAAATAGACTGACAGCAAAAGAAGGCCCTAACAAAAAAATAATTTTGTTCCAAAGATATTTTAAGTGCACAGCTGACAGAACCACTTTCTTCAGTTTTCACATTTTGTTGTGATGTTACATTATCTTCATATATGTATGAAGCTAACAGGAAGCAGCAATAACACATAACAAAATCCCTTCACAAAAACAAAGTAGAGACCACCCAAACTGTACCCATTCCTGGGTACAGCTGCAGGACAGCGCTTTCCCCATCTCCCAAAAAAGTATATATTTAAGTAAATGAACCATCCACCCTCTCAACTTAATGTCAATGTTTTACAGCTCTCTCCTGTGTAGACACATGAAGAGATGTAAAAATGTACTAGATTGCACTTAGTTACTCTGAAATCACATTGCTGAAATTACAGAATTGTACTAATTTTTAAATACATGATAAACACTAACTCTATTTAACTACATAACACTAACCCTATAACTATTTAATGACTTCTAAAACAGTATGGGTTTTGCATCCTTCCAGCTATTACAACATACTATTGAGATAAAAAATACTCTTTTTTGACTCTTAAAACTCTTGGAAGGGCACACGTTTTCTTGACTGGAGTTTCTACAAGTGTCTATTGGCCCAAATTCCTTTTTGAGCATCAGGAGCAAAGTCTGCTCCTTCCTTACCTATATTTGGGAATAATGCAAAGCCCTGTTGCTCCACATAAGCAACCTCCAACTGAATCTGGAAAGCACTGCAGCACAGGCAGCACTTGGCAGAGCAGCACAGACAGAAGGGCTGCAAAGGCCCTGGTGAATGTCCTGCTCATGGATCATGACCCTACGGCTGCACCCAGGAGCATATGGCCTTCCACACTGTGCTCTGTAAATCCTTCCTTGTCTCCTCCAATCAATGTCAGTTCAGTGATTCTCAAACACATTTGGGGCACGATTTTTGGACAGTATAGAAGTGGTATATTGTGATGACCTTTCATGAGTGTATTCTCCCATAGTGGTGCACACCAAGTTCCTGCTGGCTACACGCAGTAATAAAGTGCACCTTTGAGGATACCATGGCACAAACCACCTGCTTCCAGATACCAAAGAAAAGAGGTATCCTAGGGGCACTAAAGCAGGAATCACTCAGGCAGCTCACCTTAAAAAAGTATGCCCCAGGCTTAAAGGAAAATCACAGAATCACTGATTCATTGAATCACAGAATCACAGAATATCCTCATTTGGAAGGGACCCACAAAGATCATAGAATCCAACCCCTGGCCCTGCACAGGACCATCCCCAAGAGGCATGCCATCTGTCTGAGATCATTGTCCAAACACTTCTTGAACTCCGTCAGGCTTGGTGCTGTGATCACTGCCCTGGGGAGCCTGTTCTGTGCCCAAATATGCATGGGCACAGGGGTTTTTTTACCCTCTGGGTAAAACCTCCAAATTGCTGATATTTAATTTTAACATCCTCTGACTCAACTTTAGGCCATTTAGTTGAGTCCTGTCATGGGTCACCACAAAGAAGAATTCAGTGTCTGCCCCTCCTCTTCCACTCACAAAGAATTTGTAACTGCAGTAAGGTTCCTCCTCAGTCTCCTCTTCTCCAGGCTGAATAAACCAAATGCCCTCAGCCACTTCTCATATGGCTTCCCTCGAGCCTTTCACCATCTTCATGGCCCTCCTTCAGACACACTCTGATAGCTCAGCGTTTTTCTTATGGTTCTTTCTCGTGGTGCCCAAAACTGCCCCCAGCACTCGAAGCAAGGCTGCCCCAGCTCAGAGCAGAGTGGGACAATCCCCTCCCTTGCCCGGCTGGCCATGCTGGGCCTGATGTCCCCAGGACGGGGTTGGCCCTCCTGGCTGCCAGAGCACTGCTGACTCAAATTCAACTTGCCATCAACCAAGACACCCAGGTCCCTTTCCACAGTGCTGCTTTCCAGCCTCTCATTCCCCAGTCTGTCCATACATCCAGGTTGCCCATCCTGGGTGCAGCATCCAGCACTTTTCCTCATTGAGCTCCATACAATTGGTCATTGCTTATCTCTCTAATTTGTCTAAGTCTCTCTGCAGGATTTAGCACACTTAACAACACAGTTATGGCTACAGTATGACTTCTGAAATCCAATATTTTGACAGACAAAGTGCAGCAAATACATGTACAGTGCAACAGTGTGAAGAGCCAGAGAGCCTCCTGACCAATATGCCTTCTTGTAGAAAAGTGTCACTGCAAAGCTACCTGTCAAAGTCCATAAAGACTCTGCCTCGTCCTCCTTCACAGCCCTCATGAAAGCTCTGCAGAGATTGCTCTACCACTTTGTAATCTGATCATGCTGAGACAGGTGGCAAGCAAAGACTGCCCATTTGTATCTAAAATACATTCATTTTGTCCACATTTCAGTCTCCCATAGACCGTATACTCCTGCTGCACAGTTCTTACCTAGTGCTTTGTGCAATCTCACACTGTTTTATACAAACATTTAGGAAAAAAATGTTTTTCTTTTATTTCTTTTCTTCCTTTTCTTCTTTTTCATTGCTTGCAATGATCCCTAATGCTTTATCAAGTGCTCTAGAATTTACTTTGCCAAAATTATAAAAGCCACAAACTAGTTTTATGAATAGCTAAAAAAACAAATGACATACATCTTGAAGCAGTAGCAAATAAAAGCTCTTAGAAGAACTGAGATGTTTTTGCATTGAATAATACAGTTGTGAAGAAAACATTAAATCCATTTAATATTAATTTAGTACATGAATTTCAGTGGGAATATTGCGTGAAAAGGATGTTGCTACTAAGATTTCTGGAAAACAGCCAAGCTTTTAATTTTCCCTTGCACACTGCAGAGGGACAGCCTTCAATCTTCTTCTGCTTCCCTACTTTGAACTATAAATCATTTCCCAGTTGTATGAGACAGATGCTCAGGAAAAAAAAAAGGATAGTGGTCATGGTTAAGAAAACATAATAAACCTCATGACAAAGCTTTATTATGTTTAAAGGCTGAAAGGTTAGTACTTGAGCAAATAGTACCATCCATCCTCCATTAGCTTTTTAAGTAGCAGAGAAAGGAATGCAAATGCTTGCAGGCATGTAAGCATCTTTGCAATGAATATGTATTTTAGAATTTCAAACTGAACTTTCACAACATCTTTCAGCCAGTTCTGCCATTCTAAGTTACACTCTTAAAATTTTGCAAAATTAGTCATCACCTCATATGTCAAATTGTCACACATACAGAGGACAAGAGACTCACTTAAGGAAACAGACAAAGGCTCAGCTACTTTTTTGCTCTCTCACTCCTTTTTTACCTCAGGAAAGAAAAAAACCTGATTTGCCTCTGAATGAGGATGTGTGCCATATAACAGCAATGGAGTTTGCATTTGGAAACTGCAAATATATTTGAATTTTATGCATGGAAAGAGCAGCAAGAATTTTGAAGAATTTGACCTTCATCAAAGCTTAATTTATGTGATACAGGAGGCTATAAATAGTATTTGTAAGAATGATAGCAAAAAGCTACATGAGGACAGTTTTAACTGTAGCCAACATAAATATATACATTTATTTTTAGAGTAGGGGTTTTTTTTTAATTAAAATGATGTAATGACATATCACAATGTTTCAAGAAGTTCATCAATATTTGATTTATTTTGTACTTGGATAATGAAAAGCCTGAAAGGATTTCTAACTGATCTCTAGAGCTTTAAAGTGAACTAGAAATACCACCGTATGTTGTACATAGCTGTGATCTCAGTTTTCAAGGCAGGTAATTATTAAAAAAAAAAACAACACAAAAAATAAACTAAAAAAATCAAACAGCTTGTTCAGATACTGGACTTCAGTCTAGCCCTGTGGTATCAACTCTTCAGTACTCAGATGATTATCCAGAGAATGTTGAAACTATGCAAAAAAATCTGTGAAAAACTGGATCAGCCCTGATACGCTCCCCCCCTCCCTTTTTTTTTTTAAGGCAGTATTGTCTAAAGCCTTTCTGACAAGCTGCAACCCTGCATTGCAGTACATTCCCTGAGTGCATCTGTTCTTCTGGAACTGTAAAGGAGCTGAGGCTACCTTGCACTCTCCATTGTGCTCCAGTTCACAGCATAACAAGGCAACCAGAATGTTAATGCAAGTTAACTCATTATACTGCCCTGCTGATAATTTCAAAATGCAGCAGGTGGACGAGGAAAAATTCAGTCATCTCTCTCAGATGCGTGATGTCATAACAAAGGACACTTTGGAGGAACAGTTGCTAGAAGTGAAACACTTGCCAGAAGTACTGGCATCCCAAGTACAAACCCTAAAAGGTAGTCAAAATCATCTATAATTATTCAGAATATAAGTTACAATTTGAATACATATTTATTCTGAAAATGAAACATCCAAGTTTGAAAATGAAAGGTTGTTCTTGGTGCTCTGTGCTTGAATTATGCCCACAGAGAGACACCTGCCCTCTCTAAGGTATGGAATGAGAAAATGCTACCTTCAGATACTTCCCCACTAACACACACTGACTGCACCAGCAATAATAGGCCTCTGATTACTGTCATTCATCAAATCACTTTCAATAACAGAACAAAACCTAAATTTTCTCAACAAATTAACTGATGCTTTTTTTTTTTTTTGTGAGATATGATAACTGATTCAGAGCAGGACAGTGTACAGTGATACATTCTGAAGTGATAATTTAAGATAAAGACCCTTCTGCAGGTCACAGGTGTTTCATGAACACACCCTTAACCTGCAGGGCACACAGGCATCCTTTCTGTGTCCCTGACACCACTAAATACAAATTATTCCTCCCAGCCAGAAAGAAATTGTCTCATAGGTCATGTAAAATTCAGACCAGGAGATTCTTCATGTGTTTTAGTGATTAGGCTCCACACTTCCTAGAGGAGTGAAGAGGAGTGCAGTGGGTCAGACAGCAGTGCCTCAGGAGCTTCCACACTTTCTATTGCGGGACAGAGCTGCCAAAAGCATATTTTTGCAACACACTCCTTTTTTTTGGCTTCCTTCCCTCTACTCACAGCTGGATTTGGTCTTGGTTGATACTGTTGGTTGCCTAAATTCACTTGAAAGACCACACCTTTTCTGCTCCCATCTCTCCCCTTCCTGCTGGCCACTTTCACATGAAAACTGCATAAAATGAGAGGACCTGAAGGTCCATCATTTCTTCACCGAAACTCCCGGTGAGCTAGAAGTTTTGTTTCAAAAGCTCCAAGGAAGATACTTGCTGTGTCACAGGGAGAAAGATAACTGAAGGAGGAAAGTGGCTATCTGCAGGTGACACACACTGCTGAGGATCCCGTTTTCTTGCATCACTTCTGTTTAAATGGTGCTACTCTTTCATGTCCCAAAAGCTTATCAATCAGGTGCAAACTCTTTAGCCAGACTCTGCTGCTTTTGTGTCTGATTCTAGATTTGCTTTGGGTTGGTCCACCTAGTTATCTTTCATATCATCAGAAGAAAACTTTTACAGTCTCATGGAACTTTAATTTAAATAATGGGGACTAAATCCCATTTTTAATCTCTATAGCAAAACTTTATTCTTTCTTACATGAGTTGTGATTTGGGGAGTAAAAATAATAAAGAAGACAAAGGCATGTACAGAACAGGTTCTATGCAGGCTCCAATTCATTTCACTAAAATAGCTTAAGAGGAACCTATTTACAGTGTTGCAGACAAGAACATCTTCCTTGACTAGCAAAGCAAGTTACACCTTAAAAAAGGATGTCTAGAACATGCAAAAAGAATTTTTAAATATATGTCAGTGTTTCTGCAGCTGGCATCCTCTTACTGCAGCATTAAAGCAGTGTTAGAAAAGCATTTTTTGTATTTCTGCTTTTAGTAAGAGGAAGGAATTCCACTCATCCACAGGGAAACTCTTCTACCCATTGACAGAGATGATCTTCCAAATTAACAAGTCATAGTACTCAATATACAATAAAGAAATACTTTGACCTATTAGGAAATTTATTTCCTCTTTAGGTTTGAAAGAACAGCCAGGTTCTAACTATCACTAATCAGTACCACTTACAACACTAAAATTGTAGGCTTTGGTTCTTGCCAAATAGAAAACCTAGCATAAAATACCTAACCTGCCTTGGAAAATGTAATTCTCATCATCACATTAAATTTCATTGAATTCCTTGACATATTTTCAAAAGTTGCTGTCTGGTAAGCTAAAGATAATTTTGATTCTCAACTGAAAAAAGAACTTGTTTTTACTGTGATTTAAAGGTAGCTGAAGAAACCAACTAGACTAATCCTCCTTCCTATTTCTTACCTAATTCTCTTTTATATCTTCTCGAGAGCCTTTTCTTTTGCCTTCAGATGGCAAAGCAACTCCAGTATAAATGAATCATGCCCTTTACATTTTGGCCTCAATACATAATTAAATCCTCATAATTACTCATTAATAACCATCATTGATTGTTTTGCGTATAATTATTTATGATATATCGCTCAGAACATGGTAATTCTTGGTAATATCTACACAGAGGCTTAAGACTGGAAAAAAATTACAATTACGTGGAATTTTAGGACAATAAAGATCTGTAAATACACATTTTGCTTATTAGCCTATAAAAGGACTTATTCTCCACCTAGTGATATTACGTCTCTTGTCTAAAAAATTATGCATCTTAGCTGTCTGTGTGTACCACTTGACAAAAGGACTGCACATAACTAACATATTTTCCTGTTTTCTATTGTGTATATCCTAAAGCACTCATTGACAAAAAAAAGAAAAAAAAAGAAAAAGAAAAAAGAAAAATAAAACAAAACAAAACAACCCAAACAAACCAAACCAAACCAAACCAAACCAAACAAAAAACCTCAAACAAACAAAAAAGAAAAAACAGGAGAAAGAACATGGATTGTAAAAATGTGCAGATAAAATAAAACTGAAACTACTGAGCCAGGGGTTTTTACTTTTTCCATCCTAGGCATTTTTCTGAACAGGATACCTACTGCATTCATAGTATCAAGTCAGATATACTCATGTTAGTGCATCACCACAGAGAGACTGTTCTATTAAAAGGTGTGGAGCACAATTATTACAGCTGCATATATTCCTTTTATGAAATAAACATGCTGCTGCTTTAAAATGTGTCCCTTATGGCAATAGTCTTAAATTCACTAAACCACAACGGGCCTTTTCAGGAATGATTCTATCACAAGTTCAAAGAGAAAGACAACGTACCTGGAAATACGTTTTGGGAGTAAATTACATCCATGCCAAATACATCATATTCTCAGCAAAATATGCTGCTCTCTCTCCACCCAAAGTCATCTGAAAAACTTTGCTTCAAACCTAGGGAAATTTTATTTTCAATTATTTTTTACACTGCATTTGGGGAATGTGACATGAGCCCGTGATGAACCCCTGCGCTCCCTGGGCTTTGACTAGTACCAGACTTCGTTTGGATTGGTTTGCACTGGATTTCAATTACATGATAGCAAAAGTCAGGGGAACTTCAAGGCTCCTGAACACTGGTTTAAACCTTGGTTACCAGGTCTGTACACCCAAAGGCTACACAGAGATAACTGTCACCCCACTTGTCTCCTTGTGGCACAAGACAAGGAGTCTTATCTACTAGTCCTTGCCAGCTGTTCTACAACTCAGTAATTGAGCCCTACTCCATATCAATCAAGCCTCAATGTAAAGACAGTTCTCTTTGTATACCATCAGTGTCTCACAAAACCTCATTACATCTGTATCAACAAAAAACATCTGGAAAGAAAATAATATATTTTCAAGGTGGAAGTGCAGCCATGCAATCAAAGGGGAAACTCGATTTTGTTTGGTTTGGTCTTTGCCTTGGCTTTCTGAGAAAGAACAAGCCTACCAACAGCAGTGTATTTTGTTCAGTGGAAATAGCTATATCTTATTGGGGAGTTACAATATAAATAAATTTTCTTGATCTTTAACAACTAAAAATCTACTCAAGGAAGCCCTGTATTGGACAAATTATGTTAGCCCAGAAAGCCCCACTCTCACTCCTATTCTGTTCAAGTAAGAAAAAAAGGAATTTTGTGAAAATACGGCAAAGTATTTATGCAGAAAGCCAAGCAGCATCACTACAGTATTAATACAGTTTTCAGGATACAAACTGTAAAGCAGTAATTCTCAAACAGGGGAGGTTTCTAAAAACAAAACAAACAAACAAACAAAAACAGAAAAAAAAGAACAATTCCAAGGATCACTCAGTAGGCCTTGCTAGTCCCACCAAAAACCCCAAACTCCCCAAAGCTGGGAAAATTCTGTTCTTTGTAAAATAGGGCCCAAATATCAAATTTTATCATCATGTCAACCAGTTATAGCCAGTTCCCTCCTCCTATGAGATGTATTGCATTATCATTATTTTAATTTAAAATGGGTAAATTACCTCTGGAGGAAAAAGCTCTCAAAAACTATATTCTTCTTTATGTTCAGAAGAACTACGTTGTTGCAACACTTAGTTTTTGTGCAACACAACCTTGCAATTCTTTAAAGAAACTGAAGAATACAGGACTTTTTAGATCTTTAAAAATACAAAAAGAAGGTAGCATCTTGGAAATAGCTAAACATTTAACAACTGATCCTATATGCCGTCCCCAAAAATTTGACCACTTAACTTTCAATTAAATTCAAGAGAAGATGTTAAAAGCAACAGAAAGAAAATATCTTCAGTGTGCTCTAAGCAGATAGGAGTTATTAGTTCAAAGTGGAAGATTGTTAGCTTTCTACACACTTTATTTACTAGGCTGAAAAGGTGTTTTGGGGAATCTGAGATTTTTGTGTTTTGTTTTCTCCTCCCGCTCCCCCCCCCCCCCTTTTTTTTTTTTTTTTTTTTGCATATGACAATGATTGAGTCTCTGGTATTAAATATTAAGCACACCATTTCCCACAATGTAAAAAGTCAATCTGCTGATCAGCAAATTCAAGCCTGGAAAGGTGAGCCAGAACACTGATGCACCAGAAATGTATTCTGAGGGGAAATAACACCACATACAAAGACACTGGCAGATTATTTTTGATGTAGGGTATGAAAATTCAAGGGAAGCATTAGGCCAAAATGGCACCACATCCTGGAGCTCCAAGGCTGTCAAGCCCCAGAGGGGAGTGCACTATGTGCCAATCTGTAAGTGGAACCAGAGGTGTACAGTTCTGAAACAGCTACAACTGGTGAGCTCAGGCAGATGAAAAACTGTCCACAGAGAAGTTTCAGCTGAACACCTTCACTACGAAGCAAGACCAGAGACAACTGATGAAGCAGAAGATAAAAGAAAGAAATAAAATGAGGAAATAATTGTGAGGAATTAAAATAAATAAAGAAAATAAAGTGAGGAATTAACTTAAGCTACTTCAGATCCCACAGGCTTGACAAATCTAACAGAGAAATGGAAAAACTGCTTAAGCAAACATAAAGGTACTATTAGTTGAACATTTTTGGTGTAAGAGCCTCCAAAGGCTTACCTATTTGTGATCTTGCACTGAACTCATGCAAGAGATTAAAAATCCAGAACAGAATCCAGCTGGTACCTCTTTACAGAAGATAAGACATAACCATGACCCGATTGCTACCACAGAAACTTGCTGGGATGAATCATACAACGTGACTGCTGTGACTGATGGCTACAAACTATTGAAAAATGGACAGGCAAAAAAGAGAGTTGGGGGAATTTTCCTCTGCCAAAATTCAGACTGATTGCACTAAGCTGGTTTTGAAAAACAACGATGAAGAGCTTATGGATGGAAACTAGAGACTAAGCCAACAACAGAAACCTTGTATTCAGTGTCTACTGCACATTACCTGATCCAGGAGAGAAGGTTGGTGAAGAGCTCTTTCTTCAGCTAAAGGAAGAATTTGCAGGTCACGATCCGAACAGAAGACTTCAGTCATATGATGTTTCCTGGGAAAATGGCACAGCCAACTGCAAGCAGTCCAGGTAAATACAGGAGAGCACTGAGGGTAAGTTTCTAGTCCAGATGATGAAGACAAACCATAGGAGAAACATTTCTTGACTTGTTTCTCACTAATATGGAGGAAGTTAGGAGAGACATGAAAACTGGAGGTGGCCTGGGCTGCAGCTGTCAGGGCCTGGAGGAATTTCCAATGATGAGGGGTACAGGTCTGGTAACAAGTAGAATGAGCACCCTAAACCAAATATGGCATAGAATACAGTTTGAAAGAAGAGGGGAAATTAGCAAGATAAAGGTGGCAGGAAACATGAGGAAGAAACGTGAATGGCTTGGACAGTCAGCAAAAGAAAAAAGGAAGGAAGCAGGTTCAAAAAGAAAATAGGAGGTGATGGTGCACCGACAATTTAGGGCTGATCTCAGAGCTAAACTGCAGAAAACCTGTAGAGATTGCAAAAAGAAAGGGGCAGTTTTGAACTGGGTTTTTCACCTGAGGCGTTTCTTCAAGGGGATGTTTCTATTCTTACTCCAAGGAGTGAGATGGGTTGCAGAGTTCTGCAGGTAAGATTACAGAGGAGTTACAAGAAGACAAAAGGGAATTAAAGAGAAAGTAAAGACAAACAGGTCATAAGATTTCAACCTGCTTGGACAATGCACTCAGAGAGATGTGCTGACAGTGGGAACAGAGGCATGGTCTGGTATCCAGGACCCAACTGCTCTGAGAGGAGTCCTTGACTTCTGTGCCACACAATATCCTTCCCTCTAAATGGGAGGACACAGATTTGACAGACAGGAAAGTCACATTCAAATGGTCAATGGCTTGATGGCCCCAGGTGGAGACCAGGGATAAGGAGATTCCTCCAGTGTTAGTTGTTGGAACTGGCCCAGCTAAACACCTTTGTCAGGGACTTGGACAGTGGGATCAGAGCACCCTCAGCCAATTTGCTGACAACACCAAGGTGTGTGGTGTGATGGACACGCTGCAGAGAGGGGATGTCACCCAGAGGGACCTTGACAGGCCTGAGTGGGGCCTGTTTGGATCTCAGGAAGTTCCACTGGGCCAAGTGCAAGGTCCTGCACCTGGGTTGGGGAAGTTCAAAGTACAACATAAATACAGGCTGGGCAGAGAATGGATTGAGAGCAGCACTTAGAACTACTTGGAATGCTGGATGATGAAAAGCTTGATGCAACCCAGCAACATGCAGTGGCAGCCCTGAAAGCCAAACATGTCCTGGGCTGTGTTAAAAGATTGTGGGCAGCAGGTCAAGGGAGATGATTCTGGTTCCCTGCTTCACTCCCATGGAGCATTCTCCCCAACCTGGAGTGTGTGTTCAGCTCAGGAGCCTTCAGCATAATAAAGACATATACATACTCAAGCAGAACCTGAGGAGAGCTGTGAAAACATCCAGGGAGCAGGGGCACCAGCCCTGTGAGGACAGCTGAGAGAGCCCAGAGAAGGGCCCTGGGGAACCTTACAGCAGCTTTCCAGGGGCTCCATAGAGTAGTTGAAGAGGAACTCTTTACCAGGGAGTCCAGTTATAAGAGGAGGGGTAAGGGTCTTTAACTGAGAAAAGAATTAGATTAGATATTAGAAATAAATTGTTTACTGTGAGGGTGGTGAGGCACTGGGAATAGGCTGCAGCTGCCCCTCCCTAAGTGTTCAGGGCCAGGCTGGATGGGGCTTGGAACAACCTACCTCCCATAGCAGAGGGGGTTAGAACTAGGTGATGTGTAAGGCCCCTTTCAACTCAGACACTCTGATCTAAAAACTCTTCACAGCTTAAATAAGCAGCTTATGTAGTTCATAGGGAGCTATTTTTTAGGGATAGAGAAAAATTGCATTTTGCAGCTTTGCTTTATAAAAAAAAGTTTGTTTTCCTCAGGTGTTCAATCAAGCACAGAATAGGAAAAGAAGGGGAAACAGGAGCTTTCGGCCTTGTATAACAAGGAAGGCATCTACAGAGTTTTGACTTATGAAGCAGCTTACCATGTAACCTTATCCAAAACACTTAAAACTTTCCTCACGTCAAAGGGAAAGTTCTTTTCCTATGTTGCTATGGCTAGTTAAGAAAAAATTGTTACCTCTTTGTCTAACAGCCAAAAGAAGTTATCAACACCTGCCAGGATCTGAATGCGTCCAATGTACTAGTATATGTATAGATAACATGGAACTTTAAAGAGGCTTATTTTTTTCCATTTTCTTTCTCATTCTTTCCTACCTGGTGGCCTTCTACAATGGAGTGACTACAGCAGTGGATAAAGAAAGGGTTACAGGTGTCATTTATCTGGACTTCAGCAAAGCCACTGCAGTGTTCCCCACATCATCATTCTTTCTAAATTGGAAATGGATTTGATGAGTGGGCTGCTAAAAAGTGGTTGGATGGCCATGTCCTGAGAGTGGTGGTCAATGGCTCAGAGTCCCAAACAACAGCAGTGAAAAGTGGCAGGCCTTGAGGATCCCTTTTAGGACCAGAACTGTTTAATGTCTTTATTAATAACAGAGATGAAGGGATCAAGTGCACCTTCAGTAAATCTGCAGATGACACCTAGCTGAGTGATGCAGTTGACACTCCTGAGGGATGGGATGCCATCCAGAGGGCCCTGGACAAGCTCAAGCAGTGGCCCATGGGAATCCCATGAGGTTTAACAAGGCTGGTGCTGCACCTGGGCTGGGGCAGCCCCCAGTGCCAGCCCAGGCTGGGCATGGACAGAGCCAGAGCAGCCCTGCCCAGAAGGACTTGGGGGTGCTGGGGCTGAGAGCTGGACATGAGCCAGCCATGGGCACTCCCAGCCCAGAAAGCCAAGTGTGTCCTGGGCTGCATCCAAAGCCCCGTGGGCAGCAGGGGAGGGAGGGGATTCTGCCCCTCTGCCCCGCTCTGGTGAGACCCCACCTGCAGAGCTGCCTCCAGCCCTGGGCTCCCAGCACTGGAGCGACATGGAGTGTTGGGGAGAGGCCAGAGGAGGGACACTAAGGTGATCAGAGGAGTGGAGCACCTCTGCTATAAGGAAAGGCTGAGAGAATGGGAATTTTTCAGCCTGGAGAAGAGAGCGCTTTGAGGTGACCTAATTGTGGCCTTCCATTCTCTGAAGGGACCTTGCAAGAGGGATGGAGGGGGACTACTCACAATGGCATGTGACAGGACAAGGCGGAATGGTTTCAAACTAAGAGAAAGTAGATTTGAATTATGTACTAGGAGGTAGTCCTTTACTGCAAGGGCAGCGAGGCCCTGGCAGAGGTTGCCCAGAGAAGCTGTGGATGCAGCCCTGGAAGTGTTCAAGGCCAGGCTGGACAGGACTTAGAGCAACCTGGTCTAGAGGAAGGGGGGGTTTGAGCCAGATCATCTTTAGAATCCCTTCCAATCCAAGCCAATCCATTCTTATATATTAATATTCTATACCGAGTTGTTTTCATATTATAATTAAAACAGGCAAAATTTACATTTTTATTTTGGTGGTAGATTTTATTTCTGACCCTAGGCTGAGGGTCCTGTAGCAATGTTAACAGAAGATGCTGGATCATCAATCAAATAAAATAAGCAGTGTCATCAGCTGCTTCAGGAAGTACAGGCGCAAGTACATGACGACAAACAGGGCATGTTCCCGACTACAAAAAGAGGAAAAAAATAAAAACAGGTCATTTGCATAGTTTGCATTCAATTCTAATGAAAAGCTAAAATTTATTATTTATAGAAGTATTTAGAGTCTCCACAACAGCACCACCTCAAACTCAAATTTGACCGCATAGCTAGAGATGACAACTAACACAAATTCAGAAGAAATACTAGTTTTGTTTTTACACCTGCTATGCAGCAAATGCATCAGGTTCTCCCCAAGTTCTTCACAGCATTGATTTTACAGGTGGGACTTTTTTTTTTGAGGCAAGAATTAAAAATAAGTTAGGTATAGCCCAAATCAAAGAGGAATTATTTTATCCTATTTTTCAGCAATAGCAGTTTACTATGACAATAGAAAAAAAAAAGCCAGAATGTGTAAAACAAGAAAAATGAATAAGGTAATCAACACTATCATAAAAAAAATTATAAACTCATCAACTAAATCTATCAACTCTCCATGCTAGAGGTGTACTGATATGACCATCATGGTACAATCAATTAATCTCTCTCTTATACTCTTGAAGAAGTTGTGTTACACTGTAAGCTCACTGAGAACTACCAAGTCCGGGCTTGCACTGTACACAAAGGAGAGTGCAAGTGCAACTAAAAAAAAATATACCAGTTTAGAATGGTATTAAAACATACCATTAATTATGGTGGTTTTAGTCTAGCTTCAACATGATGCAAGCCTTTTTAAAACATTTGGAAGGAAATGGATTACAGATCAGGAAAATGGAATCTAATACCACATAGAATTACTAAAGATAATTAAAAAAAACAGTTAATCTACAGGCATTTCAGTATTTCCTCTGCCAGCCTTAGTTGTCACCATAAGTGGGCCTGACATCGTGGTAAAACAGAGCAAACCCTTTGCTCTTCTCAGAGAAAATGTTTCCATTGTCTTTACTTCAAGGTAGGAATATAGTAAAGAAAGCTTTTCTTGCACCAAAACAATATAACTCATCCATGTCTTTCACTCTGAGTAAAGCAAAACATGTTTTTCCTTACAGATATATTCCCTCTATTTAAGAAATTGCACTTCAGGTAAATACAAATATAAATTTCTTTCCTCACTTGCACTAGAATTTCATTCCACAATGCATAAATTCAACAGCCAGTTATTTCTTGGTATTTCATCACGCATTTTCAAAGAGTTAAAAGTTGTTCTTCCAAGAAGAATATACAAAATACACAACGCCCTCCACAAATCCTCCACCAATCCTGCAGTACTTACTCTCTGTAACCAAAGAGTTACACAAGGTTTGTGGAACACATGACGACAGGGTAGCTTTGTTATGATTTCACCATCCACATAATCACTGCAACAGATAGTACAACACTGTTCTTGACCTAAACCCATGATGAAGAAAAAGCATTATTAACTTATTTTACATCTAAGATGAGCTTAAATTAAAATACATATATTATCAACAGTATCACTAACTAATCATTGGTTACAAAGTAGTTACAGTAACTCCATTAAAGATTAGTTTTCCAAATGGATCAAAATTATACTCAGATTCAAAATATCTTAAAACAGCATTATGCAGTAAGTAAACTTAAATATTGCATCTATGGTATTAGAGAAAGTTGAACATGTTTTTACATATTTTGTGGAAATTAATTCTCCATTATTTTTCCATACCATTGTAGTCACCTGTGACGATAATCTGTGGCAGACAATCTATGGTTTCTTTCGTAGCTGGTGGATGAGTCTGTTCAACATCAAATGTAAGAGACTCCAACTGCGCCAGAGCAGTCTGAAAGGGGTGAGCAGAGATCAAGTTCTCTTACTTACAAATGTAAGATTTCATACAAAACAAACAAAAAGGAATCCAATTCTAGTAGTATTACTTTTTAAAATGGAAGATATGTCTGTCAAACTAACCATTGCATCCTTTTTATTTTTGTAATGAATGAGATGAAACTGAAGGTCAAAACAGTAATGCATTCTTTAAATGCATCCTTTAAAGCATTCTTAGAGTATGAGGACAGAGCCGCAACCTGATCTACAATGAACATTTGCTAACTTTATGAAGTTACAGAAAAGGGAGCAAGTTGAAAATGTAATAAAGCCTTCCAATCTAAAACTGTCCTTTCATTTTGCTTCTGAAAATAAATGCCTCACTAATGTGCTTCCTGGTTTCAACTATTGAATTACTCAGGCACAAACAAAAAATATTATGTACCTTGGCTACATTAACAATGTAAACTTTAAGAAATAAAAACCCAAGATCCATGTAGATATTTCTAATCTTAAAACAGACAAAATGCTCTGAAGTAACTTTTTTAAACTCAAATTTTTTGCCATACAAAGTCTTTCAGAATACAAGTCTACACTCTATTTGCTGCATATATTTGCTGTGTACACCATACATTCAACTATGTAAGACTGAAAGGATATCCAGTAGAAAAAAAAAAGATTAAAATCACAGAACTCAGAATATCATGTTATATTTTCTGAGAAACGTACTACCTGTTTGAACAGCAAACAAACTGAAACCGAAGAACCAAGAACACATAAGCACTGGGTTCACACCAAGTGAATTAGTCACATCCTTGAAGTACAACTACTTATTGTTCTAATAAGCTTGAAAATTATTTACTCTATTGGCCACACAACTCTCTTAGTAAGAAGTGTACACATTTTTTTAATGTTGGGAATACACTTAACTAAAAAGCTCTATATACCAGAGAAACTCTGGATTATACAGAAATCTCTTCAGTAGCCCTTCCTCTTAAACTTCCCCTGAAGTTACTACAGCTGCAACCTGAAAACATGCCTGGACTTCAACCACAGTGACAAGGCAGCTCAAGCTACCACACTACCACAGATCTAAACTAGCAGTTTTATACCTACAGTCAAATCTTTGTGACAGAAGAGAGATCAACATGAGCTAAGAAATATTTACAGCTCCTACTGACACATGTATTCTCATCTAGAAATCTGTCAGTTGAAGGGAAAACCTGGGGTTATCCCTAGTACAGTCTGCAAGTCCCCCTACAAAACAGGTACATTGCTCCAATTTTACAGCTAATACCATCAAATTCTGGTACAACAGACAATACTACCTTACTAACATTAAGATGATTTTAGTATTTGTATTTGGTTTTTGCTCCAACTGCAGTGGCCTGAGAATAAACTATAGGTAAAAATACTGTGCTTAATCAGAGTAACTACTAGACCTGGAAAAATGAGATAAGATCCCAGGGATACAGAAGGTTGCAATATTACATATGTGTCAAAATTCTCTATTTATATCCAGTAGAGTGTTCTCAAACAGAAAACATTGTACTGCTTGCTTGCTTCTGAAATGTACACAAAAGAAACATCATAGACACAAAGCCTTAGAGTGACTCTGAGGCTGAAAGTCACGTTTTCAAACTCTAAGCAAAGTAGTGTCTGTTTTATAACTTTTACAAGATGTATCTTCAAAATAACTGTACTTCCTCCTACTACTTGTGTAACTGCTTACTTCTCCATGTACCAAAAATAAATGCTGGACTTTTTTCTGTTAAAATCAAGAACACTACAGCCTACAGGGGTTTGAGCTCCCCACATCTGTGAAGTGGGACAGGAAATATCTAAAAAGTCACTGATGCAGCAGAGGCAACTGGCCTGTTCTGTACTGCTAATGAAGTAACCCAGACACTCCCACCTATGTAGTTTCTTTATAACAGATGGAAGAAAAAAATACTTAAAATCACACATAAATTCTATTAATTTTTAGGAACCCAGAGCCTTCTAGAACATAGCTTTTCAAAGCAAGTATCTAATGTTTTCATTACCTCTCCCCTCCAAATGTCACAATTATTTCGGACAGCTCTCTCCCACTCCCTCCCCTCCAAATTAAGACACACTTGAATTTTGGATGCTTTATTCTGTCACATCCCTTTCAAGTATTTCAAAACAACAGTTAATTGTTTTGCTTATATTTTCTGAATAATTTTAGTAACTACTTCATACTGTAAAAATATATGCTCTATATTCTGTTTGAGATTTGAAGGGAATATCTGGAATTCTTACTCAAAACCTGTGCTCTCCATGTGGTCACAGTCCTTACAACTCTTCCTTTTTTTACTCAGTTACCACTTTGTGCTGACTAATTCCAAATATGACAGACTTCTATGCCCACCATAGTTTCACACTCCTATCTTCACTCCCTTACTTTCAAGCACAAATGCTCTGAAAGACATACAACTTTTCCACATTCACAGCACCCTGTACCACAGGTACCGCTGTAGTGATCTGCCTGCTTGCTAATGGTGCTCAGTGATGCTCTGTTCCTGGTGACAAATGTAATTACAGCACCTCCTCAACCAGTCATGCACATAATCACCTACGATTACTTTCACAGGTCACTCTGACAGGACTGCACACATTTCTTCTGAAATATGTTGTTATGCAAAAATGAGAAAGACAAACTTAAGAGTCCTAATAAACTTAGTCTCCTCTCCAAGTGTTAATGTGCAGAAAAAAAAAAAGATGGGATTAATTTCCTCTCTCTACACAGATCTTCTTGCTTTGATGCAAAGGAGGAGGTCAACTGTTTTTGCAGTTCTGTTTTTTTTTTTTTTTTTGATGTAGTGAGAACCAGCAGCTATGAAAGAGACAAGAATTTTCTCTAGGCAGCTTCAAAATACTGCTTTCACAATAAAGGTATCAACAGACCACGTTAATGAAGTGTCTCTAAATGAGTAATGTTAACAAGATCCTACACAGCTGGAGAAGGCCCTGTGATACTTGATCATGAATGACAACTGCCTATACACCTTGGGGGACACACAAAACCTGGAAATTGTACGACTGCCAACTTAAGGGAACAGCCCTTCCGCTGCCTTGGAAAAGACCTGGGAAGCTTATTCAGAAAATCATTGACTTTGCACATATCCATGGAAAAAAAACCATTATCTATGATTGTTCCACTGCCTGCCAGCTTCAGAGAGCATTTCAAAGTGCCCTTGGTATTTTGTCTGCAAGCACACTATGACATACAGCCTGCCCTGCTCACCCCTTCAAAGTAGGTGCTAGCAGTCAAACTGCCCCTTGCTGCCCTATACTTATGTCACCCACAAAACATTCAGTTCAGCTGTTACAACACCATATTATATGTCTACATATCATTTAACTTTTATTTTGACAAATACCCTGCAGGGGAGATTTCTGGCGGTGCAAGAATTGTCACACTGCATCAAACTGGATTTCAGCTAGCTCTACATTCACTGTGACATTGACCAACCTGAAGTAATAAACAAAAGACAAAGATCATAACCATGCTGGTTCTTGGTAATATATGCTTTGGTCCATCGAAAATTAGACAGGCGAAATGGGATAGAACAAGATAAAGATAAAAGGCACCTTCTCTTTCAGGTGGTTTCTTTTCCTGATTGGGTTTTTTGGTCTGTTACTGGGTGGACTTTTTAAAACTTTTTTTTTTTTTTTTTTTAAATTTAAAATACATAGACTCAAGGCAGTCAAACACAGAAAAGTCTTCTACTGATAAAAAAAAATTGAGAAATTCAAATGTACTCTTGCAAAAAAAAAAAAAGCTGGGACAATTCAGAGACACAGATTCAAGTAGAAGCTTTCCTTTGTTATGTAGAGAATTTAGCAAAATTCTTTAGAATTAAATGGCATATGTGTGTACAGATAGAAACCAGTAACTTTCTTTGTCTTATAAGAAAAAAAAATGTATATACTAAAAGGAATAGGTACTGATCAATGACTTCCTGTAGTACATCCTTTAAAAGAACTTTCAAGATGTATTTTCACGTTTGCAGACCTGAAATTTCAAGCTAGCACAGGAAAGTATTTTTTCCCCTCATTCTCCTGATTTTCAAATTAAGTTGAAAAAGAGTCAACTATAAACATTTGTGCCACAGCATCACTGATTTAAGATCATTAAAAATATTTTAATACCTCCACAGCTTCTAAGCGTCCCTCTAGTGCCATAAATGTGAGAAATTGAGGTTCCATGTAAGGAATGGCTTGAGCAAGTCCTAGGCCATCACCAAACTCATCAAGTAGTCTGAAAAATATGGGTTAGGAAACATGGTCTTATTTTCAAAACAAATAGTTACAACACAAAGTCTGGATATTTAAAATTATTGCACATCACCTGCTAATAACAGTCAGACACCCAGCCAGCTGATCTCAACATCGCCTGCCTCAACTGGACATATAAATAAGATTAAAGCTCATGGGTCAAGAAAAAAGGCCATGAGTTATCAATCATCACCACAGGCAAAACAGACTCAATTCAGGAAAAACCTTAATTTAATTGAAAGGCTGAACCAGATGACTTTTTGAGGTTCCTTTCAAGTTAGGCTGCTCTATGAATTTACTGCCAATAAAAATGGATTTGAATGGTGAGAAACAAAGACAAAAACTAAAACATCTTTCACTTAGCCCTCCCTTTATTTCCAGGCTCAACTTCACTCCTTCATCTTGAGTCCTCTAAGTTCCCCTATCCCAAGCAGGGCAGAGGGAAAGGAACAGGGGTTGTGGTCTGTCCGTGGGTAGCTCCTCTCTGCAGTTACTTTCTCCTCATGCTGTTTCCTTGCTCCTGCATGGGTTTTTTTTCTCCCAAACTGCAGTCTTTCAACTACTCCAGCACGGCTTCTCCCCAGACACAGTTCCTTCAGCAAAGCCCTACCTGTTCCACTTGTCCTACCAGCACCTAGAGCACTTCCTCCTCCTTTTCTGACTTTGGTGTCTGCAGGGTTGCTTCTCTCACATCATCCCCCTATCTCTCCCATACACTGCTTGCTGTTCAGCATTTTTTATCCTTTTTTAGTACTTCCCTAGAGGCCCCACCCTGTGGTGGGTCCACTGGAGGGCAGCTGGAACCAGCTGTGTCCCACATGGGGCAGCCCCAGCCTCTCACAGGCAGTTCTGTAGGTAGCTGCCTACCCCTGGTCCCAGCACAGTGGTATCACACTCCCACAGCATATAGTTCAGAACATCCTGATGGGAGTTTTTACTGTGAACAGGCGTAAGTTCAGCTAATATGATTCATATATAAGCTATGAAGGTTGTTTTACAACTAACAATCAGATTTTGATTACATCATGTGTCACAGTTCATGGTTTGGCAGCTCCACTAGTTCTGTTTTAGAAATTCAGAAATCAAATCTTAAAACAGGCACAAGTGAAATGATGTTCAGGTCTGTGTAAGCTCAGCAGACAGAACTTAACAGACCAACATCTTTGTTCCTGTTTTTAGTAACTAGGAAGCTTACCAAGGCTAACCTCCAACACTTCAAACAGCTTCTGTCCCTATCACACAATTCCACTGCTAGCTTACTGCCTGACAGTGTAAGAACACATGCCTTACTTCTAGCTTGGACTCTCATGCATTAGCCCCTTCTATGCTTTTCCACAATATAACTTCACAAGGAGAAAACAACAGTGTTGGTATGTCTGCACTGGAGTTTATATTTTAATAAGCAGAAGAGAGCAGTGTTATGTCTATTACTGGAAAGCCTTTTGTCTATCATATTGTAAAACAAACACATTATGCTATTATACATTATACTATTTTGAATGTGGCTCCAATCATTTTATTCCTGGTATTTGCAGCATTTTTATAATAAATTGATTGCAATATCCTTCAGTAATCTAATGACAGAAAATTGAGCGAGGCATTCAAAATTATGATAATATTAGGTAAGTGCATGGCCTTTCAAAGAGAAATAAAATAGATTTATAGGGACTAACTTACACCAGTTTCAAAGGAGGAAAAGACCAATTATAAAACAGGACTGACTTGAATGCTGATTACATTTATACTGCCTTATTTTTGTTACACTTCCACTTGAAAATTAATTTTAAAAATGCACCCATGCCTTGCATATTTAAGACACCAAAATGTTCTCAAATCACAGCCTGACTTAGAAAATCTGTTCCCTTGTCTCTCATTAAAAGATACGTATCACTTGAAATACCTTAAACTTTAAAACTGAGATTATCAGTTCTTGAAGGAACTGGATACTGATAAGTACTTTTGACATCTTACATAGAAAGCAAAACAGTAACTTCAAACCCCCTGAAATTAAAGCAGACAACTATCAAATGCATACCTCCACTCCACATCCAGGTCTTCACTCACACTGGAGTCATCCTCAAGGTTATTATTTCCATCCAACAAGAAGAATCCAAGATGCACAAAATCACTAATTGGATCATTTTCCTCATCACTGCTACTTTCCACTTCTTCTCGGTACTGTAACCAAGGAATTTCACCTTCCTCCAATAATGTCTGCTCCCTTTATATAAATAAATGAAAAGCTAAAACTAAAAAGCTAGGAGAATTTACAAACATGCATAAGCAACAAAAGCCAAACATAACACAAAGACTAAACAGGTATGTTTCCTAGACTGCAGAATCATAGATTAGAAACTTAGCATTTGCCATAAAAATTCAAAAAATTCCCAGTGGTATCAGCCCCAGACTCTCTAGTAACACGCATAATTCTACAGCAAAGTTTTGTCTAAGGCTCAAGGCTAGCAGTAGACTAAGTGGTTTGCATTGAATTTTCCCTAGCACAGCCAGCATCCCTCCCATGGTTAATAGATTTGGTACTAAACATTTTCTTATTTATCTTCAAGTTCCTAAAGGCATTAAGGAGAAAGATTGTCTTGACACCCCAGAGTAGCCTCCAATGCAAAGCTAGGCCTGGATGCAATGCAAAGAGCTACTACTCGCAAGAGAAGCTATTTCGCAAGAGAAAGACTTCTCTTCCAGATATTCCAGAGGAGCACAAGTCACCTGGATGCAGTCATGGGGCTGTGAGGCCCACTTTCCTTACAAAAAGGAAAATAAACAGCAATTATGTTAAAGATGCTTACATTTTCCTGCTGTTAATATAAAAGAAAGTTAAAAAGCCCACAGCTCCATTATTGTTCTTCTGAAAGAGATGAGTTGTCACAAAGTTTTCATAAAGTCACACTAGTTCTCCAAGACTCAAGAATATGCAGAATACTAAAAAAGCATTAACAACAAACTGGAGTGCTTGGCAACAGGTACTGTGCACTTAAGAGTGGAAGAAGCTGAAAGAACACCCATGTGTGGCCTTTGCTTTATAAAGATCCCAACTAGAGTCAGTATTAGATGCTTAGAGAAAAGCCAAGCACATTCTTCTTAGCTATATATAGCTACAGGTTTTCTCTTATAGCAAAGGCAGCTGCAGCTTAAAGTACTGAATGACTGGAAAAATAAACTAAGTTTAAAGCTACTAGAGCAAGCAAGTAATTCAAGTTTACTTTAATTACTAGGGCTGCAGAAAATGAGGAGCAGCAGTGGAATTGGAGAAGCAATAAAGCAGAGATAAAGAAGTTCTTTTCAAGGAGTCCTAAGCAGTATCAAAAGACGTTCATGTAACATGTATATCTTAACAATTAACTTGCCTAACTGGCTTTCAAGAGTCTATATATTAAGTCTATTAACCATATTGACATTATATATCAATGCACTCTCATTGCTTCTGTATTTTTCATTACAGAACTGCTTGCATGAAATGCCATATTTTCCCTAATTTGCAATACATGCAACTACTCAGACTATTGTGATGTAGGCAAATGACTGTTGCTAGCATGGTAACTGCTTTTAGATGCTCTTCTGTGTAGTGCTATGCGAATACCCTACTACTGGCAATGCTAGAAGCTACAGGAAGTCAGTTAATAAAACAAAGGCACACCTTTCCTGGAAACAGAAGTCTATGCCCTCCTCTTTCACACCACTGCTGCTCCTCTGCACACCAGGGTCACACTCCTCCCTGCATGAGATAGTCTCCCAGCTTTCATCACTTGAAGACTGCTCTTTTTCCACAGCAGTAAAATACGAAGGCACAGACGTAGACCATTCTCCATCACTGCACTCTGAGCTGCAATTTAAACAAAGTAATAGAGTATGAATTCAAACACTGCTTTAGGGGAAAGAAAACAATTTCCTACTTTTCTATCAACATCGCTCTCAATATAAGCAATTTATTTTCTAAGATAAATTAATCTTGTGCTATGTATAGAGGCATTACAAATCAACTGTACAGAGCTGATTAAAAAAAAGAAAAAAGCAGCCTGTAAGAAAATTCAAAAATTCTACCCATCCTATTTTGCAAAAAAGTTTTGTTCTTCCCTTGCTACATATGTAGAGTACAAGAAACAACTCACGAACAGAAACCAGACTCTCTATACACATCTTTCTCCCAGATTACAAAAACAGCAGCATTGCCTGATTAACAAATAATCAATGTCAGCCTTACCTCTCCACCAAACAAATGTAAAGTAAAAGCTCTCAGGATATATAAGCCATATAGAATGACCTTTTTAAACATAGAAAGATATAATGGATGACTTATTGCAAACTACTTGATTCACTAGCCCAAACAAGATGAATGGCAGGGGGTTTTGAAAAGACAATTTGCTCGGTCACCACATAGAAAAGGAGAGTAAATAAGCTTTGGGCAGCTTAAACAAAATAGTAGTGCTAGCACTATTTTAGGAAGGATGTACTACTGCTACCACTGGTGATGGCACTTAGAAGATTCACTCACTACAGTGACAGCTACTGAAATTCAAAATATAGTCAACTAGCCACATCACCTCATAAAGTTGGAGAAAACATGCATGTAAACAGCCAACATGCTTACTAGACCTCATTTTATAAAGCAATCCAAAACACCCACAGCACAGCTTTCTAATCTGCTAAACCCAGTGTATTTAAGTGTATTGTTCCCTCCCCACCCACAAACTCAATAATTTCTTCACTTTATTAAATATTACAAATACATGCCAAAAGAACTTTCAATTTAATAAATTTTAAGTGTTCTGAAAAACTGCATAGTATACATTGCAAGTTTTACAAGAATAAGTAAGTTCAAGATGCAGATTATATATAAGCATTTTAATTTGAGACTGGAATAAATTTTTCTATCACAATTTTGATGGCTAAAGAAAGCGATGGAAATGAGACTATTTATTAATTTGGGGCTATTTTAATGAATTACTTAAAAATAGAAATCCAATCTACTATGAAATTCTGATATGTAGTCTAATGCATCACATATTACACCATCTAAAGCTTAATATTGGTATTTTTTTAAACTTTTGTTCTGTGGTTCTTTGGTTTTGGGTTAAGAGTTTGGTTTGGAATGTTAGTTGATAAAGTTTTTAAATATATATTTTACAATTTCATCTTACATACTCTAAGACTAGTTGAAAAAACAGATCTCTTGTTTTAGTTTTATCTATTTTACAATCTGAGAATGACTCCTAACACACTTTAAAATACGCTCCCTTTGGTTTTAGTAAAATTTTTCTCTTTAAGGTTTATATACAAACACTAATTCAAGCCAGAAACAGATATACCTAACCTCACTAACACTAAACAACTGAAGAACATTAAATATTTCAGAACTCAGGATTCAACTGTGCTCAATTCCGCACGGGTGCAGAACATTACTTAATGGTTAGAGAGTTACAGACTTGTCATTTCCCAAAAGCATAACAGGTGAACTCAGCATCTGCATGTGCACTTGCTGATGACAGTCTCTCCCCTGGCTGATGGTAGCCCTTCCTAACCTGTACCTGCCACACAGCCCAAAATTAAATGGACGGAACTAATGGATATATGATCCTCCTCCCTCCACCTCTGCCCCTGGACCTTCCACCACTCTCCCAACTTAGAACATACATGGTTCTAACAAACATGCAAGACTGTCTTCTTCCCACACAGCTTTCACATGTTAACACCACAACAGCTGTGCACCTCCTTGAGGCAAGTATGTGAGGTGGAGGCCCACACTGCAGCAACCAAAAGGTGAATTTCTCCCTAGGATGGGAATAAGCTAAAATTGAGCTGAAGAAGGTAGTTTGACATGTATGTAAAATCCACTTTTTATGTGGCTCTGCATGAATATAAAATATGGCTTAAGCCTTTAAACATAAAACTTCACCTTGTCACAAGTGAACATATTACTTCTTCGTACAGACCAATCACTGACAATTTATTTCATAAACATAAGTATTTTTAGGTTTTAGAACATAAATTATGGGGATTCTAAGTTAAAAACATATGATTCCTGTTTACTGGTTCAGTCATCATCAAGAACATTTCAAATAATCATTCCATGTTTCTTTTTATTCATGCTACAATAATCCATCACTATGCATCATGGAAGGCAATGCAGTAACTACAGAATGCATCACACTTCCTTCATGGCATTTTAATCTTCTAGCAGCAGCATTTCAAAAATTAAAAAGACTATGCACTAACAAAACTTTTAAAAAGGAAGTGAAGAATTCATTTGCAAGTACCTTTATTAAGAATCACAGAATTGTCAGGGTTGGAAGGGACCTTTGAAGATCATCCAGTCCAACCCCTCTGCCACCCTGCAGTCCAACCTGGAGCAGGTGACACAAGAACGGTCCCAGGTGGGTTTGGAATTGTCTTCAGAGAGGGAGACTATGACCTCCCTGGGCTACCTGTTCCAATGCTCTGCCACCCTCAACCTAAAATTCTTCTTGTTGTGGTAGAACTTCTTGTGTTTTAGTTTATGGCCATTGCTCCTTGTCCTGTCACTGAGCACCACTGAAGGGAGTCTGGCACCATCCTCCTGGCACCCGCCTTGGAGACATTTATTTGCATTAGTGAGATCCCCTCTCAGTCTTCTCTTCTCCAGATTAAACAGGCCCAGATCCAACCTCTCCTCATAAGAGAGATGGCACAGACCCCTCACCATCTCTGTGGCCTCCACTGGATCTTCTTCAGTAGCTCCTTACCTTTCTTCAACTGTAGAAACCATAAATGAACACGACACCCCAAATGCGCCTTGCTGGGGCAAGAAGTGGGGCAGGATCACCTCCCTGTCCTGCTGGCCACACTCTTCCTGGTGTATCCCAGGATCCCACGGTCTCTCCTGGCCCCCAGGACACACGTGACCAGCACCCCAAGGTCCTACCCAGAAGAACTGGTCTCCAACGGGTCAGCCCCAACCTGTGCTGCTACAGGACATTATCCCCTCACAAGTGTGGGACCATATACCTACACCTTGAAGAAGAAAAGCCCCTAAGTCTACTATCCCATTTTAAAATGCATTCTGTTTTCTCACAATTGAAACTCTGCAATGTTTTAAGGACAACATTTTATGATAATTAATTTTCATGCTTTTTTCTCTGCAAAAACACAGGCAACAATCTACTAAGCAGGTAGACAGGTAAGCAGGTAAGCTTATAAATTGCAAGCACATCCATAAGAGAGACACATCAACATACAGAAGATATGTCTTGTAAAAAATGCCATAGGAACAGAATCAACAAGATGAAGGCAAACGGCAAAATAGGGAAAAAAGCCATCACAAACCCTACTACATTTTCCATAAATGATCATAAGGTTAGAAATCTTTTTACTCTCAAATAGCTCAGTTATATAATCCCAATTAATAATGAAGAGCTCTAAACTAACATTTTGTGAATAGAAGTTAATCAACATAAGGTTTATCCAAATTCCTTTGTCTTTTGGGTGAAGATCTCAAAGCAGGAGGAACCTGAATAACGCTTCTCATGTCAAGGTTGGAGCAATTTTTAAATTTAAAACTGCAATAATTAATAGCTACTTTGGAAACACCTAGTAGTCTGAAGAATTTCCATTAAAAGGGGATTATAAGTAGCCTTATCAAGTTATTCTTCAAATATTACAAGGAAGAACAATTTCTTCCAAAAGGCTGGAGACAAGAACGTAAATAAGCTGCCATATAGAATATTGATATTTGGTAAAAAACCAAACTCTGAAGGGTCAGCCTAGAAGGAAACTTTCAAAGCTGAAGAAGGCTATCAGTCTTTACTCTCCATCTGCTCAGTAAAAATGAAATAAAAATAAACAAGTAATATTCCTCAGTGATAAGTGCTCTGACTGCAGACATAAGGAAAGGCTTTTTACACCACCAGAAGAGTGAGGGATAACTGTAAGGAAAAGTTAGCATCTTGTTATCTGATCATATTCTTAAATGCCTCAAGTTTTTATGCATCATTTGCTAGCATATTGTTCAGTTTTGCACATTATATACACAAAAGATTCAATACTAAAACAGATACAAAAACAAAATTTTACCTGTCTTCATCTTTGTGGGACATTAAGTAATGTGTGTTGTGGTCTTCAAACTCATTCCAAAAAGCACTGTCACTTAGAACATTGTTTTGTTCTCGAGCTACTGCATTTCTTCTTAAGTCTACTTCCATATTCTTTTGATGACTGTGCACTCTTGAGAGAAAGAACACACCAGAACTCATCTCCTCTTTGCCATCTCTCAAGGGACACTCAGGATGGCATTGCTGGACATCAGCAATTCCAATTCTCCTCCAGGAATCACCTTCCTTTTCATCATCACTAGAGAGACGACTTTCTCTTTCCAGTTGTTTTGCAATATTTTGTTTTCTAATTTTAGGCCGCACTACTAGCTCAGATGAATTTTCTCGCTCAGTTTCTCCATCAATGATGTTTAATACATCAACAATTGGTATGGGGGTTCCAATTCCAACATCCACTATATGTTTTGTCTGCTGTGTTTCATAACTGTCATCACTCAGGCTTATTTTCGGTATGGCTTCATTTTCAGCAGATTTAAGTGTCCTATTGTTTGGACATGCCAAAGGCATTGGTCCTGCTTCTTCACAGCTTTCTCTACAAAGGCTGTGGTTGAAACCACACAGTTGGGACTGTAAGTCATTAAGAGACTCCACCTCTTTTTCACACTGAGAAAGTATGTTATCTAGTCTTCCCTGAATTACACCTGCTGCTTCTCTTATCCAAGAATATTTGTCTAGAGCATCCTCTTCCTCTCCATCACTGCTATCTGGTTCATAGGAGTCAATGTTTACAAAAGCAATTCCATTTTTACCATTCAAATCATTATGCCCTTCAGATGTGTATTCTGCAGTGTCTGTAGATTTTTCATAAGGATTCATCAAGTCTTGCGAGATTTGGTTGCCTTCTAGGCCACAAGAGAATACAGAAAACGGTGATGTGGTCACTTCAGAAGTTTGGCTTGATGCACTTTGGCAAACAGGTTCTCTAGTGCCAGCATCCTTTGACAAAGGCTCATCTAATAAATCAGCAGAAACGTGAACCAGTGGACTGGAATCTTCAGAAAAAGCTGTAAGAAAGAATGCAGTGGAATAATCAAAACCAACAGAAATATTCTTGTCTACAAAAACTGCTCATTAAAAAGGAGGGATAATTTACTCGGACTGCAGTGCAAAGTGATAGAAACATTTATCAGATGCAGTCATTCTTCAACAATATATTTACTTTCTCATTTATACAAACTAAGTCTAAAGAAATATACCTAAATTATACAATTCCAGCTACAGATGTGATAGGAAAAAAAAGAATTAAAGGAACACATATAAGCAGAATTTTTACATTGTTTATACAAAAGGGAATTTTAAGATAACAGAAAAACTGAAAGAACATTTCTCTCCATAATGGAGTATCCATTCATTAACTGGCTAAATTGTGCCTTCTACCACACTCAGATAAAGCCACTTACTGCTACTATAAATTACATACTAAAAGAACTGTACCTTGTACCTGCACCTTTTGAATTCAACTCTTCATAAGAAGAAAACAGCAGGGCTGAATGTGGTATTACAGTCAATAGTTGCTTCATCACAAATGCATTTTAGTTATATTACACTTGAACATCTCTTGCATAAAGGTACAATAAAGATCAAATCCAGCAGGAAGAGTTAAAGGTGGTAAAACACATACTACTGCTACTACAAAATCAATCCTTTTTTCAAGTAATTTTTAAACTCCTACCCACGGCAACAGTCCATGTTATTTTGTCCAAAATCTCGCTTAAATCGTTAGATGAGGCTCCATTATTAGGTTGGTGAATTCCTGGCACTGAAATATTATGAGAGGTACGCACCTCAGCACCAGGGGTCTGGCTTCCAGGAAATAATACTGTATTTAATTAGAATCTTGAAACTCCACAAAATTGCTACAAGCCAAGGCTGGTTAGCAGGCCCCTCTAGAGATCATCCAGTCCACTCCTCTTGCTCAAGCAGAGTCATGTATAGTAAATTACCAAGGATCAAATCCAGTCACATTTTTAATATTGCCAATAATATCTCCTCCTACCCATTTACTACAGTTTCTTAGATTCCTAAAGCACCTGGATGACATCTTCATGGTACAGGTACTAAAGAGGTCAACTAGGAAAGGTGCCCTCCCCAATTTATTGCTTAGTAACAGAGGGTCTCATGATCCAAGTGGAGACTGGTGACAGTCTTGCCCACAGCAAACACGAAGTGATCAAGTTTAAAGTCTGGTGACAGAAGGAAAAGTAAAAACTTCAGCTATGGACATGAGGAGAACAGACTTCAGATTGCTCAGGGAACTAGTTAGTGAGATCTTGGGAAAAGGCTTTCAAAGGTGCTGGGGTCAGTGCTGGTCACATCCCAAGGACACAGGAACAGGTAATTCCAAAAACGCTGGAAGTCAAGCAAGTGATGCAGAAGGCTGGCTTGGATGATCAGGGATCTTCTTTTGTAGCTAAAGCAAGAAAACAAGGTGTATGGCCAATGGAAGCAAAATCAGGTGACACAGGAGGAATACAGAAATGCTGCTGCCACTGTGGGGAGAAAATTCATGTGGCTAGAACTCAGCTGGGATTGATGCAAGCCAGAAACAGACTTTTTATTGTCCCCAGTGGGGACTATAAAAAGCTTTGCTAAGCGTGTCAGTAGCAAAGGCAGTGCAGAAATAACATTAGCCCATTGTAGGATGAGGATAGTCACCTTACAGACAGGGACAGAGACAAGGCAGAGATGTTAAATGATTTCCTTTCCCATCTTCGAGACTGATGAAGAGAGGATGTCCAAGGAGGTCCCAGTGCTCTGAGCTGGAGGACAATGACCAGGAGAATGATCAACTCCCCGTCAACCCTGAACTTGTATGGGATCTGCTGCTCCTGCAGAATCTCTGGAAGTTTATAGGGCCTGATGGGATTCATCAGAGGGTAGTCAACAAGTCAGCTGGTGAACACAACACAGCAAGGCCTCTCTCAACGATTTTTCAACAATTCTGGGAATCTGTAGAGGTACCAGATGACTGGACATTGGGTAATGCTGCCCCAGTTTTCAAGGAGGGCAAGGATGACCCTGGAAAGGCAGGCCTGTCAGTCCACTTCAGTGACTGACAAAATTAAGAGAGATAACTATTCTGGTGTAGTGAAAAACCTGAAGGAAAAGCAGTCATTGGTCACAGCCAGCATGGCTTCACGAGAGTAAAGTCCTGCTTGTCATACCTAAATTCATTTTACAAGAAGGTATCCCACCTATTGGATCAAGGGAACCAGTTCATGCAATCTTTATGGATTTTAGCAAAGCATTTGATACTACCTCACATAGGATCCTTCTGGACAAAACACCCAGCACATGCTGCATAAATACATCATGTGATGGGTGAGTAACTGGCTCATAGGTCAGGCACAAAGGGAACGGAGTGAAATCACACTGGTGACCTGTCATTAACGGGATTCCACAGGGCTCCACCCTTGGACCTGTGCTCTTCAAATCTTCATAAACAACTTAAGACACAGGACTGCAAAGTACACTAAGTAAATTTGCTGATGACACTAAATCAGGATTCTGGAGAGCAGCACTGGGGATCCTAGTCAATGGCAAGTTCAACATGTACAAGCAGTGCCCCTGAAGCCAGGAGAGTCTAGTCCTGTCCTGGGGGACATCAAGCCCAGTATCACCAGCTGGGCAAGGGAGGGGATTGTTCCACTCTGCTCTGGGCTGGAGCGGCCTCACCTCCAGTGCTGGGGGCAGTCTGGGCTACTACCACGTAAGATATAAAGATATTAGTGTCAAAAGGAGGGCCATGGAGATGGTGAAGAACCAATAGGGGGAAGCCACATAAGAAGTGGCTGAGGTGACTTGGTCTGTTCAACTTGGAGAAGACGAGAACTGAGGGAGGATCTCACCGGGGCTCTTCAACATTGCCAGAGAGGAAGATGAAGGGCAGACACTGATCTCTTCTCTGTGGTGCTCGAGACAGGACCCAAAAGAATGGCCTCAGGTTGGATCAGGGGAGTTTTAGATTGGGTATCACATAAAGGTTCTTGCCCCAGAGGGCGGTTGGGCACTGGAACAGGCTCCCCAGGGCAGTGGTCACAGCACCAGCCTGACCAAGTTCAAGAAGTGCTTGGACAACACTCCTGGGTACATGGAGTGATTCTTGGGGATGTCATATGCAGGTCTGGGAGTTGGACTCCATGATATATGTGAGATCCTTCTAACTCAGAAAATATGCAGCATTTTAGGTAATACCTATCCACCCAAATATAATACCAGCTGGGGAAAAATGTAGCTTAGTGGAGATAAAAAGTAAATCAATCCAAATAGTTCTGTAAGATAAATCTGAAGAGCTGTAATACACACAAAAACAAACATCAAGAAAAGGCATTTTGTTATTAGACTACTTTACATACAAAGCAACTGTATTAAGAACAGGTAGATAATACACCCTTAAGCTGCACATATCTAATGACTCATAATAACTGCATGCTGCTCTGTGTAACTGAAACAAAAAATGTGGTAGCGTTATACAGAGATAGTACAAGGATCTCCACTAATGTCAACGCTGTCTTACAGGAAACAGACCTTTGACTACATGAAAGTATAGAAAATGTATGAAGCATGGACAACAATAAACACATTTCAATTAAAAAGGATTAAAACCACCCCAAGATGATCTACATCATGTAACAGATTACAAAAAAGATTGAATACAAAGCTAAAACAGCACTATGCCAATATAATTTAAAAAGAAAAAAAAATCAGAATGAGAAAGCAGTTTCAAAATAGTCTGTAAGGGAAGAAGGGAAAAAACCCTACATTGTAGAATCATAGAATCACTTATGCGGGAAAAGTCCACTAAGGTATCAAGTGCAACCATAAATCTAACACTGCCAAATCCACCATTAGACTAAGTATACACACCTTTTAAGGACCTCCAGGTGTAGGAGAAGGGCATACAGGTGACCTTCTCCCTGATATGTAACAGATGTGTTAATTACCCAACAGCCTCGCCCCTGATGAGTGACAGCTATATCCAATAAAGGTAAGTGTGATACTAGAGAGTGGGTTAGCTGGTGAGGAGAGGATCATGAAGGAGGAGGAACCTTGAGGAAGAGAGAACGAGAGAATCATGAAGGAGGATCCTGGAGAGAGAGAATCACTGCTGTGAGGTCAGTCTGGGTCTGCAGTTAGAGTCTGTTGTTGGAACCTGCAGTCCTAGTGTAGCTGGGTAAAAGCCTGCATTCAGAGTCTGCAAACCAAAACATGCAGTCACAGTTTAACAGGAAATAACCAGCAGACAGAGGCTGCAAGGGAAACCTCCTACAGCAAGAGCTTGCTGCAGCAGAGCCAGTGAATAGTCGGGGTCAGGATGGCTAAGCTGTAAAGAGGAAGAAACCAGGACCCTTTTTATGCTGTGATAAACAAGCAGTCGGTGTCTGGGCTCATTTCTACCCTCTAACAAGAGGGCAGCTGCAATATCCAGGAACCGGCAACTCTGCCACCTTCCTGGGCAGCCTCTTCCAATGATTGGTACCCCCTCTGGTGGAGATATTTTCCCAAACAGCCAATTAAACCGCCCCTGGCAATCTTGAGGCCATTTTCTCTTGTTCCATCACTTGTTACTGGGCAGAAAGAATCACAAACACCTCACTCCAGCCTCCTCTGACAATTGTACAGAGTAGGAAGGTCTATTTGAGCCTCCTTTTCTCCAGGCTGAACACCCCCGGCTCCCTCAGCTGCACTTCATCTGACTTGTGCGCCAGACCCTTCCCCAGCCCTGCTGCCCTTCTCCGGACACATTCCAGCCCCTCAATATCCTTCCTGAATTGAGGGGCCCAGAACTGGACAGTCTTGTGGTGTAACCTACGCAGTGCCCAGCACAGGGGATGGTCACTGCCCTTGTGCCACACTATTGCTGACACAAGCCAGGTGCCCTTGGCCACCTGGGCACACTTATGGCTCATATTTACCCAGTGTTAAGCAGTATCCCCAAGTCCTTTCTCCCCAGATGCTTTGGAAGATCTAAGGCTATATCAAATGGGGGTTTTTGAGCTGAAAACCTCAGGCAAATAAATGGGACCATATTTCTAATCCAAGACTCCATTCTGTATTCCTCTATTAAATTATTATTCAGATGCTAATGTCACATAAGGCATTTTGATAAATACTAACATCCAATATTCATTAAACAAGAAAAGGAAGTAATCTAACTGGTATAAACAAATAAAAGGAACTTCTAAAGACTTTTCAGAGGCGTAAGCTGATTTTCACAAGATTAGAATAGGCATCTTCTTCCAAATGTGAATTTTAATTTGGAGACAATAATTGAATGTTATTATTATCTAGTTTGTTAGAACACATTCACTCATTATGAATGTTCTTCAGGCAAAACTACACAACCTAATATAAATTTATTAGATTATTTATACTTTTGAGACTGAAATTTAGTAGAAAAGCAAATTAAAGACATAGGAAATATACTTTTCATATGATTTAAGTGACTCAATAACATGAGTCACTTATGTGGCTCTTAACGTGGCCTTTGCCTCTGGCCCTGAGCATCCCAGTTTGCAATGAAATAGCACATACACAGATATGTACATACATAAAGAATCGCCTTTCTGAACATCTTCCAATTCTAATTGTTTGCAGTCATCATTCTGTTGATGTCCATCTCTGTCTTGATTACTCAAAAATCGTCTAAACCCAACGTGGGAATGTCTTCTTCCACATCTTCCTCCTGTAACAGTCTGATATCCTCCTGCAGGTTTGGGCCAGGCAGTTTTGCCAAGTCCTTGGCCCATTGCTACATGAGATTATGGAAGAAAGAAAAAGAGAGATACTTGTTACACAACAAAATGTCTTCACAGTTTCCCTCTTCCCTAACATTCTGATATACTTTTTCAATCAAGGAATTTTCTATTTCTCTAAAGTCATATGCTTCATTAACAATATAATTATTAAGAAACACAAAGTGCTCTGGGCCCATACATTACAAAAGCATATAACTGAGTTTTCACCTACACTAAATAATACTGGCAAACACTGTGCCCCCATCTTAACATGTTTTTAGTAAACAACAGACTTAATTTAAAAAAAAAAAAATCAATCCCAAATGTCACAGCTTTTTTTTTTTTTTTCAGCTGTTCATAAATCTGACGCAACACACATATAAGCTTGCAGAAAAGATTTGCAAGCACTATAATGGAAAATTCTTCAGGTAATACACAGGTAATGCACAATTCAGGCAGCCCTAGCTAGCTTATCTTTGTGACTGTAAAAGTATAATTAATCAAATCACACCTTCAAAAAAAAAAAAGTCCCAGGGAGAAGGCTTTATTCTTACTGCTAGAGGTAGTATGTTCAGGCACGGCCATACAAAGCTTTGCCCACACACTGCTTCTTCTTACAGCAGTTTTTCATATTAATGCCACTTACAGCTTTCACCAAGAAAATACGGGATGTAAAAAGGAACTTGAGAAACAGTGGAAAATGGCTGACAATATTGTAATGAAGATTATAACAGAGCAGTATTATCAGGTATTAATAATTTAACACAAGGGTTCATGCCCAAAGGCTGTTGCTTGTACACGTGCAATGAGAAACTCACTATTTCAGATATACAGTGACTTCTTGTGTCCCTCTAAGTTACTTTTTCACTCTAATCTTTACTAGATACGGAATTAAAAAGTTTCCATTCTTGAAACTCACCAAATTAAAAAGTTAACATCAAAGACAAGGAAGATAAAGTTTGAAAATATTAATATAGAGTATTATCAACTTCAGAAAAATATGAAAGCTTTTTTATTTCCTGGCTGTGCAACTAATCTCTTCATTACACCTAAAAAGAGAGTATCTATGGGCAGAGACATATGAAAGCGATTGAACCTTGGCAGGAAAAAATTAGCACGTATCTGAGGCTTTTTTCCTCATTTATCTGTGAAGCTCTACGTAGCTTTATTACACACAGTTTTCCCTGGAAATATTTTTGACTATTTGTCCAGACCTGCCCATCCTACATCAAAAAACAGACCCTAAAATGTTTGTTTTGTTATTAATTATACCACTCCCGCAATTTTTAGAAAGGTAAAAACTGTTGTCTTTGCAAAACAAAATCCTAGAACTAATGCAAGAAAAAATGAAGCTGACAACTCATTTTCCTATCTATTCAGCCAGCAGTTAATATCTTAAGTCAACCAGCATGTTATTTTTTTTCAGCCAAGCTCTAACAATTCTGAAATTTCCCTTGATTACAACACAGTTGATCAGCAGACTGCCAGAGGGAGCTGATTAATTAGCAGCCACATCCAAATCTGCAGAATAAAATCCAACAGTTAGATTAGTAAATCAGAATAGCAATGCAGAAATCTGTTCTCAAAAAAGTGTTTGAAATAAACAAGGCAAAAATAAAACAAAATTGCATAATTCTTAATTTCATTTTGTTCTCTAAAACATCAGTATTGTCCAAAAACAGATGTCCACTCAGAGACAAGCTCTCTGAATGCAAATATTTAGTTTTTAAAAAACTGATGTTTGTAAAATCTGTTTAACGCACTACATTTTTTGTTCCAAATAACACTCTCGCATACAGAGTCTCTCATCACATATTCAACTGTTTCTAGAAGATAGAGCAGGCATTTATTATTCTTCTGTCCTGGGAAAGACTTACTGGATCAAGACAGCGAAAGCTTTCACCACTTACTGGAAGTATGGATGTCACCTTTAGTCTGCAGGAGAGACTAATTCTACCTAAATACTACACATTTCAAAAATAAGAGAATGAGGCAGGCATTTATTTACCTACATGCCTAAAATAAGCAGCATTTAGACACATGAATGCACAGACCAATTTACAAGAAACCCTTCAGACAACGAAGCTGTGAAACACAATATCCTCTCTCAGGTATTTATTTCTTCCAGGCTAGCTCAGCCCAAGAAGTAGGTACTGCTTCAGAAGCTCAGTTTAGTGGACCTGTTCAAAGGACACCCAATAGTCACTGAGAAGTGACTGGCCAGTCTTAGAGAAGCAACACACCAGTGAATAAATAAGGTAGGGCAAATAAGCTGATTATTCTCTTCTCTGGCTGAAGATGCTTATACACAGACCTCCATACATCCACAATGTTATTACAGTCACCTGAAGGCCTCAAAAGGATCATGAACAGGAAAGCAGTTTGGATGACCAAAGCTGATTAAAAAAAATGGGAGAGACCATCTCAAACACACAGTTCACAAACAGGCAGATCCAGCCTTTAACAGGTACTGCCTTAACCACTGACAGAATGGTGTGCTTCCTCTTTACTTCTACCAGCACTGCACTAAGGACACCACTCCCAGAGACAGCAAATTACAGGTTGCAGCACAGAAAGCCTCAGAATCTAGACCAAATTCTAACCAACTTGTCCTCTTCCATAGGTTTTAAAAAAGGAAAATAAAAACAACTGGGTTTTGAGACCTAAGTGTTCAAGGTTAGGGTAGATGCATGCCTGTATGTGTTTACAACCTAGCACTGTAACCTGAGTTACAGAAATCATCCATGTTTTTGACGACAATACTACATTAAAAAAAAAAAATCTCAAACCAATTTACAGAGCTAGATGTAGGGCAACTGGAATTTCCTGCTCAGACAGATGCTAGCAGGATCCTGTCTTTACCCACTGAAACCTGGTCACCTCCCTTTACTCTTCTCTCCCTTCTGTTCCCTCCTGTCTCCTCCACTCGCTCATATCCTGTGCACTAATGACAAGAGCAGCAGCTCTCTTGGCTCGAGGAGAGCATGTCTGGGCGTCGTGAAGGTGATCTGAGGCTGGAGCACCCCTTCTGTGAAGACAGGCTAAGGGAGATGGGAATGTTCTAACACTAACAGAGCCTGGAGAAGGCTGCAGGAAGACCTCAGAGCAACCTCCCAAAGTGGGGTTACAAGAGCTGGAGAGGGACCTCTTACAGGGTGTGAAGGGCTATTACACAGAAGGGAAAAGCAGAATGTGGCTGCAGGGGCCCAGAGCGGAGTGGGCAAGGAGCTGGGAGGAAACAGTTCCAGTGTCATCATTTTCTGCTGCAAGAAGTATTAAACTAGCTTTTTTGGGATTTTTTAGAAATGTGAAGTTAGCCTCAAATATTTCTCTAGGAAGTATTCTTTCAATCTTTTAACATCTAATATTTTTTTATGTTCTTCCACAGATTTTTTCTAGCATGCGTAAAAAAAACTTGCATGCATATTCTGAACCCTATCTCAGCACTCAACACAGAAATAAAAATAAATCCTTTATCCTACTCAACTGCTCTTTTTTGTCTTATGCCTATGAACAACAGAAAACATTTTCTCCTACAAGGCAACAACAGGATCTCACATTCAAGGTTTGAAAAGGAAATGCATGTAATACTAACACAATTACTGTTTTCCAGGTTACCATCTTAAAAAAATAAATCTGCATTTATTCCCAGAAGTATATGAATTCAGCTGTGAAATGAACAAAATTTAAAACCAAATAATTCTTCACACCCCTGCCCTTAATTGACTATTTCTGATTCATAGTGAAATCACACCCCTGATCAACACAAATAAATGTTGCAGGTAAAAGTATTCACATTGTCTTTTAAACTGTATTATCCAATATTCTTTACCTGGAACCAGAATTCTACATCTCTTTCTTCCCTGCAGTTATCGAAAACTTTTAAGTGCAGATGAATTTTAAAAAATTTTGAATTAGAATGGAGAATTTTCAGCTTGCTAAGCACCACTGCTCAGGACTGCAAGGAGATTACTGATTTAGTCAACAGAAGAAAGGCACACAGTAATCCCAAAACCCTGAGGAATATTTCAATTTAAATAATTGAAACAACATACTACTGTCACAATTTCCTTCTCTTGCCTCTATAGGAAGATTAACACTGAAATTATTTTATTTATTATGCTTACAAGTTTCAAACTACATACATAGCAGATTAATACTCAAAGCCATGAATATTCAGTTAAAGTTTATTTTCACTGTCTGGTATTCATCTAAACATCAGAAAACCATATGCCAGAGTCTAACCCTGGTAGGCAGCTAAGCACCACCAGGTGCTCACTCACTCTCCCATCTACTAGAAATGAAGAGGGAATAAGAAGCGTAAAAGTGGAACAAAAAAACAAAAAAAAAAAACAAAAAAAAAAAAAAAAAAAAAAAAAAAAAAAAAACAAAAAAAAAAAAAAACAAAAAAAAACCAAACAAACAAAAAAACCAAACAAACAAAAAAACCAACCATGGGCTGTGATAAAGACAGTTCTGGAACTCCAGGGTTTTTTAAAGGGGAAAAAAAATAAAAATAGGCAAAGACACCAAAAGAAGGAAAATTAAAAATGCAAAAACCCCCCAGTTGCTCACCAGAAAACGAACAATGCTCAGACAGCTCCAAAGTCAGAGCAGCCTGGCCAATCATCTTCCCTCTACTAGCTAAGCATGGTGCCACAGGTCTGGAATATCCCTTTCAGCAGTTGGAATTACCTGTCCCAGCTGTGTCCCCTCCCAACTTGTTGTGCACCCTCAGCCTTCTCACTGGGGGGGAGAGAAGCAGAAAAGGGCTTAGCTTAGTGCAGGCCCTGCCCAGCATTAACAAAAATATCCCCAAGTTATCAACACTGTTTTCAGCCAAACATACAGAATATAATTCCATGCAAACACCCATGAAGAAATTTAGCTGAAAACAATACACTGGATGATAAGCAAAAATCAAATTTTTCTTATTGATCCAATCCATTCAACCAAAAGTTCTATCTACAAACCCTCTGGTTTAGAAGTTACTTAAGGCTCCTCACTAGAATATTTGAGAATACAGTAGTGATTATTTCCAAAAGAAGTATCAGCTCAGCTACAAGTACACTGACAAATGGAAGGTACTTCAGGCACTGTCTTTTCATCAACCTTACAGGTCATTTTGAACTCTCCTTTCAGCTACGGATTCCACTAAGTCAATGTTTTTACTCAGTATCATTTCTTCTCTTTTCCTGAGGCTGGAAGTAGCCTGTGGTCCAATTTCAATAAGCTGTCAGGCTGCTTCACTATTGATGTCATTTTAAATTAGAATACTGTTTAGTTGTGGTTTTTAGCTCTCAGAACACATTTTTTTACAAGAAGACCCCCAAAAGCCATGATCATATCAAAATATTCTGATACTGATTTGAGACTCTTCCTAAAAGAGGGAAATGATCACCAGCAAACTAAGAGCAGCTTCCTCCCACTTAAGTACTAAATGGTTTCTGTTTCGTATTTCCCTAAAAACCTTCAGTTTTGTATGCAATTTGAGCCATAAATGCAAAACTGAAGTTCTGAATTATTAATCTATTAATATTACCCCTATAACTATTAATTTTACGAATAATAATACATTTCTGCATTTATGAAAGCATTAGTCAACACGCAGGCTAAAAGAAGTTGATTAGTATTTTGGACATTGATTGTATATTCCAAATCTCAATTAATGACCTCCTATAATCACCACAGCCAATTTATAACTCTACCCAAATGTCCCACATAGGGCAAATTTGGGAGGAAATTTCCAAAGGGCTCCCTCTAAAAAGCAGACTCAAGCAGACCCTCCCCTAACTGGTTCAGGAAAAGATTTCCTTGGAGAAAAGTGGAAAAAACGGTTTATTTAACTGCCAAAGAATTCACAACTATATATATATATAAAAAAAGTAATAATAAACAGTAAAACCTCTGTCTGTTCTGAAGAGGTGGCAAATTCAGAGTCCTGTTCACGGGGTGTAGCTGGGCTGGCTCAGTCCCTCCTGCGCTGGGAAATGCCACATCCCGGCCCCGGTGGCCACAGGTGTGTGGGAGCTCCTGGGCCTTTCTGGGTTTTCACCCCACAGCACGGCTGGGCCCTTCCAGGAAAAAGGCAAGCCGGTCTGGGGAACTCCTCTGCATCAGCCAGCTACAAACTAACTAAAATCAAAGGACAGTTCTCTCCTGCTGTCCTGCTGCAGACAGCACAGCCCAGGAGCAGCAAGGAGGGGAGCGAGTGCAGTTTCTGAAAACAAACTCCGCGCTTCTTCTTTCCTGCCTTCGCTCTCGGAACCAGCCTTAAAGGTGAGAGCTTAATACCCAGCACAAACAGAACACATGACTGGGATATAATTCACCATCATAAAGTCACCCCAGGCACCAAACTATAACAAAGGTTTTGCCAGACTTGAAACAGAGCAAGTGCTGCCACTATAACCAACAGGAGTGAATTAAAATATATCCACACAAGTATCAGTGATTGCTCTGAAAGAAATGCATTAGATAGATTCACAGGACAAGTTATGAAGCAGAGAGAAAATTTCTTCACGTCCAGAACTCCCTTAATAAGTGGAACCCAGTCATCACTTTCCATACAGAAGCGTCTGAATGGGCAAGTTGCTAACAACAAACATCTTGTGGTATTTCTTTTCTGTCCCTAAAAATCCTCCTGGAGCTGAAGATCCTACACAGCTCCCATTCTCTCATCCAAGCTCTTCTGGCCAACACAAGGGCACAGAACTGCCCTAGGCTGTTTGCCATCTGGTCACTTCAGGCAAGGAGCCAGAGTTAGGGTGGTGCTCAGATGCAGGAGTCACTACAATGGTCAGCTGTCAAGCTGTAAAGCAGCCTACACGAACTTACACTCTCAAAGAAGGAGATCTGGCAGAGCTGGGTAAGTCTGTCTTCATTTTAAAGAAGCTCAGCAGGCTGTTGCATTAGCACAGCTAAGGTGGTAGAACTGAGTCATTCCAGCACTGATAAAACACCATTCTCTGAGGGTCTGTCTGCTTCAGCACTACACTCAACTCCTGCATTATTTCCAGGTTTTTTATACTGACTTGCTCTAACTTTCATCCAGTTTTCTTTACTTTCTTACACATAACTGTAAATAGTTTGAATGCATCATTTTCATCTCCCCTGATGAAAACCCTCAATCCTCTGTTTGATCTGATAAACTGACAGCTTTGCCTTACCACTGTAATAATCAATTTTACAGCTTTTATCCTAACTAATAGCTTCAGCAGAAATTACACATTAAATCTCAAGAGGGAAGATTAAGCAACTGCAGTACTAAAAGCTTTTAAAGATGAGGACAACGTGTATACCTTGTACTAACCAAGTAGCAGCAAGTCCCATCCTCCCACAGAAAGCTACCATTTTAACTTTCAGAATAAAAAGCCTAACTTCACCAGTAGTCCCTGTAGCAATCTGTTCTGTTAATACATCACTGCTAACCATCAGGCGACCTTCTCTCTTTCCTTCCCCAGTATCAACAAGTTACTGTATTCTAAATAGGTGTGCTAAACTAAGGGTGCAGAAGTAGCAATTTTTACCTACTGCTTGTCAGAAGACATACAGAAATTCAGACACCAATCCCCCACCCCCATATCTGCCCTCTCTTCTTATGACTTTCAAATCTCATTCTTGTTTAAGCTCTGATTATAAACTTCCTACAGGAGGAGGCATGTCTCTGGATCTGGAACACTTCCAATAGATGCCAATAATCAACAAAATGCCAAGACTTGTCTACACTTCAAGCAGAAAAGGTACACTTTTAGTCTTGTCAGTGCATGTGACCCCAAAATACTTTAAGAAACCAGAAAAATCACTTCCTTCCCTCCTGATAAACACACCAACTAGAAATGACAAAAGAATCCCATGGTGGAAGTGCAAGCCACGGAAACTCTTACGTGACAGAGATCTAATTCATCAGACTAGAAGACCCAAAGATGTGTTTTTGCACTGCTGTCAATCATCTTATGTAACAGTCTTTTTTAAAGCACAGTTAACCCAAAACATGTAATCAAACCTTATCCACTATCAGAAGCAGTAAAGGCAATTTTTAAAGTTTTTTTTCAAAGTTTGGGGGTTTTGTTTTGCTGTTGGTTTTGTTTTTTCTCCTGAAGAATACAGGAGAAAAAGTCTTAGCACTTCAAACTCTTCCTCTTTCATAAAATTAATTCTTTACCTTGGATACAAGGGTAACCAAACCCTCTGATCCAACCAACAGACAGAAGAGCTCACCTGAAGTGTCATGAAACAGAATCTAAAGTGATTCCAATATACCTGCGACATACGATCATTCTCAATAAGAGAAGCATGGGATATTACTGTCAAGTAGGAATAAACAACCGAGGGAATTATTAAAGGGGAACAATTGGCAGTGTTCAGCTAAGCAGAAGTGCAGTGGAGGATTACAGAGGACCACAACAGACAAAAGTCAAGTCATTGCTTCCCTCTGTTTTGGCAAACAGCAACACATAGAGCTGCATTAGATTGAAAATTACCAGACAGGAAAAGTAACCCTTGTATCCTGATCAACAGTGTAAATCAGGTCTTATGCCCTGCATACAGTTTTTAAATACCTTGCTTCAAAAAATGACCACTGACACATAGAAACAACACATGGCAATGAGGCAAAGGAAACGTTCCTACCAGTAAAGACATTGTATTCCTCAAACAGACAGCCTGGGGAGGCCGAAGAATATCTGTAAGAAACAGCTCAAAGAAAAGTATTCAAACAAACATCTAGTGAAGAATCACTGTGAGACTGGGAAAGAGGGTAAGCCTGACAAGATTGAGTTCCTTACCAGCTCCACAGTCATTTCCCTAACCAAAGCTCCAGAATTTCTGATATTTATTCTGTCCCCAGGCTGCAATCAGTTCTACATACCTAGTTTTGGATGGAGTGGAAAATCTATGGCTTTTTTCCTCCAAATTGCTCATTCTACAACATGATTACCTATAACTATTTGCTTGTTTTTACATGGAAGATAAATGACAATTAATTTTTATTACTTTTACAATTTTTCTTTTTAGATGCTTTTAAAAGGTTACATAATCAATATGCAGCATGAAATTTTACTGGGTTTACTCAGTATGGTACAAGTATTCGATTTTTTTTTTTTTTTTTTTTTTGCCATCTCCTTTTGAAAACCACTACTTTTCACTTAAAGAGCCTTATTACAATCATGGAAACATATTACAGATCCATTACGTAGGAGCCAATTTTTAGGCCTCAAAAATACTGCTGCAGGTTCCTGAAAGTACTCTCAAGAACCCTACACCACAATTCTTTTAAGCTGCCAAATGATAAATATCTGATTCACCAAACACTTAATGAATGAAGATCTAGTTAACACATGAAGTTGACTATAGCACCACTGAAACAAAAGGCGAGTTTTGCTATTGTTTAAAATCACCTGGGTTAGGAAAACTTCTCTTGAATGTTTTGGAACATTCTGACACTAAGCTGACATGATAGAACACTCTGGTATAACCAATTATCACTAATCTCCTGAGCAATAATCCACAATCTACCCTTAGGATCAGAACCATTTCTCTGTATTACACTTTCCTATCGTATCAACTAGTGACATCATTTAAATCTTGAATTTGTTATCACCTTGGATTTTCTTTTCCCTGCTTTGCTTCTACCAGAGAGATATTGACGATGCTACAGCAATACAGAAAAATCACAGGGGACTTTAGAATCCAAACAACAACAAACTTTTCAGGTCCTGTTTTAATAACTGTTAAGGACACACACGTCCCAGCTGGAATTCTCTCTGCTTTCACAGTCACATATTCAGTTACCTGAAATGCTACATAAGGATTTAGTATAAAAACATCACACTTGAAATTAATCAAATTTGAAAAGCTGTTTTAAAACTACTCAGAATGATTAATGCCATTGGCAGCAGAATTCATAAACATTTTTCCCCACCACAACACATGAGCATTTAGCAATTTACATGACCATCCACTCTGTCATCCTTGCATAATATTGCACTCATTACTACGAGCTCATCAACAATTACCTCAATTTCCCATATAAATAAGTCATAGACCTGCTCCACATAAACAAAGAGTCAGGTGTGGCCTGTATGACAACCAACCTTCTTGTAAGAGCTACTACATTTTGCACCTTGACAACTCAAATAACTGCCCCCATATTCAACAGCACAGCACCACTACAAGCTCTTCACAACACTCCCCTGATAAACTGCACGATGTGCTTTGAATCCAGGCTACCAAGACCACAGGAGCTGAAGTTCCACAATTGGTTCAGGCCAGCATCTTTCAGGGACAATTACAGCACCCCCTGTCCATGGATGTTCTGAACAGAAGGCTGAGATAAGCTCATTGTCCTTCTCCAGTAGCCTGGGCTTATCTCTGCTTATTCCACATGTGAAATTGTTCCTGTAACTTGAGCGTTTATTTCATGGTATTAACTGAAGACTTTAAACACATTTTCCACCTGAAATAAATGCAAAGTAGCCCCTTAGAACCTGTCAAAGTACACTACTAAACATACAGATACAAGATTGCTGAAGCACCACTGTAACTGAAGTGGGCTCTACTAGACTTAAAGACCTATCCAATAAAGTGCAGGGAGGTTATTACTGTATCAGTGAGTAAATGAATTAGAACAAATTTGTTCTCCATACTTCAGCCAAAACACTATCCAGAAGTATTATGACAAGCCTTGATGGAATAGTAATTTTTATGGTTACAGCTTCAAATGACTTCCACATCTCCAATTACCTCAGATGCCAAAAGAACATGATTCACCCTGCAAACCACCTTTCTGCCCCAAAAACAGCCCCCACTGCTGTGCAGCACAGTAATACTTTTGGTTTCATTCAAGCCTTCCTAAGAATCCAAGAATCAAAACAAACTCAGCTCAACAAGTACTATGGGCCACCAGGGATATTACTGTGTAAATATGGTAGCAATGCTGGCTCAGCTTTTTGCAACAAATACCTATTACAGTGTTTGTGGAAAGTCATCCAATACATCCTATCAGTGTTTTTCACTTGCTATGCTAAACTGCCTTTGCAGAAGCACACCTCTTCAGAGGATCAGCTAGCTTAACAAGGCAAAAATTCATAAATATTTCCTATTTGGATGAGGCTTTGATCTGTCAAGAACTCTTGCACCTCACTACGCTGCACTGCAATTTACTCTATCAGCAAAGAAAATTTTTTTAATGGGCCTATTTCACAGAAGCTTCCTGATCCTGCATTTTAATGCAACTTCAACATAAAGACTTATGTGAACAACTTTTTACCAGACTTCTTCCTTTTTAGTGGCTGAGAGAAAAATCAACTTTGTGAGAGTCTGACTCAGCTACAAGTAAACTTATTTTAATACATACATTTGCTTGCACAATTTTAAATAAGCATACTTCTCGCAAATGACACTTCAAGCCATAAAGCATGTATTCTTCATTTCTGCATTGAAGAGAACACTAACAGTCAGACACACTCTTCATTGCAACAGTACACATTTTTTTTCTAGATAGTGTGGCAAAAATCCAATCAAAAGTCATTCTTCTAAACTGCTCAACTTGTGTGCACAAGACAAATGCAAATCAAGAACTACAGTGAAAAAAAAGAAGTGCTGAATATGTTTTAGTATAGAAAAAGGACCTAAACACAGTGTCTAAGCTTTCAAACACATCGTATGAAGTACACAGCCTCTAAACTCATGATGTTTTTGTGCACCACGGAGATTCATACGCCATGAAACGGACATGTTTCGGTGCTAATTCACCAGCAGTACCCAGTGAAGCTAAAGTGCACAGCAGGGCATCCTGAGAGTGCTCAGCTCCAACAACAGCTCCCCACAAGCGCTTCAAGAGAACTTCGAGAGGTGCAACAGGAAGTGTTTCTCTCCTCTAGGTGCAAAACCCATCCTGGGCAGTATAACAACCGGTTCATTTCGCTCGTGCGGAAGCACAACAACTACAGACACTGACAGATCTCCCTTGGACTCTGCGCCCACAGCACGTTCCTTCTGACCCTGTGTTTGTTTGGGGGCTGCGCTGCTGGCCCGGACCTCCTCTCCTCAAGCCAAGAGAGAAGTGTGTTGTTTCACATCCTCTCTGAAGCGGTGTCAGCGGTGACACTGGGCCAGTCTCCGCTCACACCCGCGGGTGCCGGGCTGGCACAGGGCAGACCCCGCGCAGGGACCTCCCCTTTCCTCGGGGCACAGGGTCGCCGCCACGGCGCTGGGGGAGGGAAAACTACAAAACACAACAAGAACTCCTAACCAAACGAGAACAAACCAAACCAACAAAGAGAGGGGATTAACTGCAAGCCCTCTGCCCCCGAAGGCCCCCGCGTCTCCCCGTGGCTGCGCGCCCCGCCGGCTCCCCGCGCCCGCAAACGGCCCCGGCCCCTCAGGACGGGACCCCGGGGCCCTCCCGCCGTGCCCTCCGCACCCACCGGCTGGGCCCCCGCCCTCGGCCGCAGGCCCGTCTCGGTGGGAAGGAGCAAGGCCGCTGCTCCACGGCACAAACGACCGCCCCCACGGCCGCGGCGCCCAGGCCCGGCGCCCCGAGCCCCCGCCCGCCCCTTTATGGGCACCGCGGAGCCGGGCCGGGGCCGGGCCGGGCCGGGCCGGGACCGCACTCACCCCGCCCTCGCCACCCCCACCTCCCGCCCACCGCCGGCGCCGCGGCCAATCCCGCCCGGAGCCGTGCCTTCACCGACCAATCACGAGCCAGGACGGAAGGCAGCGGCCAATCCCGAATGGGGAGCGCGGCTGGGGCGGGGCCTGGGGCGGGGCGCGGCGGGAGCTGGGGCAGGCCGGGCCGGCCGTGGGGTGAGGGCGCACCCGGGGCGGTCGAGGGGCGGCCTGCAGCCCTGTTAACCACGGCCCTTTTCACCACTGCCCTTTTCACCACTGCCCTATGGGGTGTGCCGGGATTTAATCCGGACAGCACACCAGCGCTAGGCTCTCTCACTCCCCACCAACAGGACTGGCGAGAGAACTGAAACGGTGAAAACTGCAAAACTCATGGGTTGAGATATTGACAGTTCATAATAGGGAAAGGAAAACCCACGCACCCAAGCAAAGCAAACCAAGGAATGAATTCCCTGCTTCCCGCGGGTGGGCAGGTGTTCAGCCATTTCCAGCTGAGCAGTGCCCCATCACACTAATGGTGACTTGGGAGGACAAACACCATCAGCCCAAACATCTCATCCTTCCTTCCTCTTCCCCCCACTTTATACACTGAGCCTGATGTCACATGGTCTGGAACATCCCTTTGGTCAGTTTGGGGTCACCTGTCCTGGCTGTGTCCCCTCCCAGCCTCCCAGGCACCAGCAGCCTCCTCACCAGCCTGGCAGAGTGAAAAGCAGGAAAGGCCTTGGCTCTGTGCAATCCCTGCTTGGCAATAACACAAACATCTCTGAATTATCAACTCCGTGTTCAGTACAGAACCAAAACACAGCCTTACACTATACACTCTGAAGAAAACTACCTCAACCCAGTCAAAACCTGCACAGACTTGACTATTAATTTTTATTAATATTGGTCGTGAGAAATTTCTCAGTGTCAACTTACTTTGTGTGGAATATTTCAGCTAGGATAAGCTTATATTGTTTGACTCTTATCAACACGAGTATTGCTACACTCTGTTCCAATAATAAACAGAGTCAGTTATTGGAAAAATAAAAAGAAAAAAAGTGTTAGATGATGGCATCTTCTTCCATCTACAGCAAAAGTTTTTTGGCTGTTCACTATTTTCATTTTCATGTTAGGTACACTCTAAATGGTTAGGAATTAATCATTTATGAATATCAATATCTACCTATTGAAACATGACAGCCATGAAAGAGAACAAACTTCATCTCCAAAGAAGAAAACAACTCAACACTGGGCCTAAAGAAATGTAATTTCTATTAGTGTAGCCCATATTCATGCTGCCATTCAGCAAAAAGAATCCAAGAATCAAACTCCTCCTTTCCATTATCAGCTCAGTTCTCATTTTTTAAGTCGTTTTTTTCTTCTGTGTTTTCTGTCATTATTTTTCAAATCCCTCCAGTTTAAGCAAGACAAGTGACAGGACGTACTGAAGCTAATTTCTAGTGTTCTAATACCTTGGCCGGCAAGTGCAATGCCAGCTGCCAGCCAGGAAGCCTCCTTAATGGCTATCTGGGGAGTTCATGCTCCACAGAAACCCTGACTTTGTTTTCTTTCACCTGTACATAGCTGCTAATTTTTTGCAGAACTTACAAAAATCTAAGTGTGTTGAAGGTAGTCACCTGACTAATAGGGATGAAGAAAAAGCAGAGGCATTCAGTGATTTGTGGTTGTTTTTTTTTTTGCTCCAGTCTTTAGTAATCTGACAGGCCTTGTGTGGCCTGGTCCCCTGAGTCAGTACCATCAATGTGAGAACAGTCATGTTCCACTCTTGGGCACTAAAATTTTAAGGGACTGTCTATAAAATGATCTATATATGAATATTCACAAGTCCATGGAGTCTGGTGGGATTTATTTCAGGGTACTGGTAGAACTGGCGGATGTTATGGCATGACCCCTCTTGATCATGTAAAAGGTCTTGGGAGATCAGGGAGGTCCCCAGTGACTGAAAGTTGGCTGTGTTTTTCCAGTTTACCCAAAAGGGTGTGAGGGAGGACTCAGGGAATGACAGACCTGTGGGTTTAACCTCAGGACTTGAAGAAGTTATGGTGAAGAACATACTGAGTACTACCAAAAAACATTCAAGAAACAATGCAATCTTCAGGCACAGTCAACATGGATTCAGAAAGGTCCTGCTTAACTAATTTTTATCCTTCTATGCTAAGGTCACCTACCCAGAGGATGAAGGGAAGGCTTCATCCAAAGTGCCTGTGGTTTTTTTGGATTTTAATAAGGTTTTTGACACTGTCTCTCACAAAATTTTTTTGGACGAGTTGTCCAGCTGTACAATGAGAAGGTACAAGCTGCACTGGGTGAAGGACAGGGATCAAAGAGTTGTTGTGAATGTGTCTGACTGGCTGCTGGTGCTGTTCCTCAGGGCTCACTTCTACAGCCATTTTTTTCCTATATATTTACCAATTATCTGCATGCAGGAATTGACAGATTTGCTGATAACACTAAACTTAGACCCTGGGATTGAGTAATGCCAGGCACAAGCCTGAATTAGGAGAAGATTGGCTGGATGGCAGCTCTGCAGAAAAGGTCCTGGAGGTGCTGGTGGACAGCAGGCTCCACCTCAGTCAGCAGGGGAGCAAACTCCATCCTGGGGTGCATCACACACAGCACAGCCCAACAGCCAACAGAAGGAATTGTTCTGCTATACTCACTGTTGGTGAGGTCTGTTCTATTCTATTCTAGTCTAGTCTAGTCTAGTCTAGTCTAGTCTAGTCTAGTCTATTCAGTTCCATTCCATTCCATTCCATTCCACTCCATTCCATTCCATTCTTCCTTTTTTTTCTAAAATCATGTTTGCTAGAAGTAGCCAATGGTTCAAAACTATCAGAGAGGGGCACTTACAGGCATGCATGCAGACAGACTTATGGAAAGGCAAGGCCAGTTCAGATACTTTGAGGCAATGATGTGAGTTACTGAGAAAGATCAAGATAGGCTAGTGTTTGTAGACTGCCTCTACTATTAGTAGAGCCCAAATCCCTCAGCAACAAAGGATACAGCTTTTCAACTTAGGCTTATATTGAAAAACATCCTCTTAAGCAATCAACCCCCCACACCTGTGGGTGGCATAAAAGGAAACAGGAGAAATGAGGCACTAAAGGTTAAAATGACCCTCTGTGAATTCTCATCATGGTGCATGAACACATCATTCCATGGCAATGCAAGAAGTTTTGGCTGAAAATGTCTGTCTAAATAGAGGAATGCTACTACTCTGCAAATGTTTTGCTTTTGTATCTTTAGCTGAGGAACAAGTGAGAATTCTTTCTGAAGAATTGCTTTACTCCAGTAAAAACAAAATACAAAATCCATTAAGTCTTTCCTAATGAATTTTTAATGGTTGTGTAAGATCCATCTGATGCAACTGATGCATCTATGCTATCATTCATGTTGTATTCAAACGACTAAATAAACACATAAACAAAAGGATCTGTTCAGGTAAGCATTTAGGATTTAATAACTTTTTAAATCTTCCAGTATTCAGACCATGTAGTTTTTTCCTCAGGAAGCCAAACTGTAACTTGTCATATCAATGCTGCACCCAGAAAGAGCATAGAGAATACTGTATCAAGATCAGTGTATCAAGGAATGCCACCTCTTTTTCCAGCCCTAGATTATTATGCGTTATAATGAGAGAAAAAAATTTTGATGATCAAGTTCATCCTTCCTCACAGAGGATTTCAAAGAAAACTGGGACAGAGTACTGTAAGGCAGCAAATATGATTCCTGTAAAAAAAATTCTATTGTAAACCATGAACAGTCATGCCTACGTGCTTTCTTGATGTGTCCCATTTTCTCTGCAGAAATTTTGTCCAGTAGTTTTCAAGAGTTTTTTTTTCTTTATTTATTTATTTTATTTTTCAGGGACTTGGTATTTCTGCAGTGTGCATGAAGAGCAGCTTCAATTGGAGTTGCCGTTCTATGTTCAGAATGTTGTACACTTGCTTATTTCAGGATATTTCTGAGCAAACAAGACATTACATGTACTTCACAGCAGAGGAAATATTTCTTAGAAGCATGAGAATTACTGTATGTATACACTACAAGTGATTTATTTAAGTACAGTTACTCAGAGGCATTCCCCAAACTCTGAAATTACAGCACAAGAAGCTTTAAAAACACCAGTAACAAATATAGAGCTGCAAATGAAATCTCGTCTCCAGAAAATTCAGATGGTTGTAAGTTTAGGAAAGCAAATTGTGTTCCAGTTTAAAACACAGATAATGAGGCAAATATAAATATAATCCCATGTGACACAAGAACAAGGAAACATTCCGTTTAATAAAGGTAGAAAATTTTAAACTGGTTCAAATAATTTTGTTGACACATTGTAAAATTAGCCAAGGAGTATTTCTGCAAGGAAACATTACTTTAAAATTGTGTTATTTGAAACTATCATCAAGAACAAATGTCCAGCAGGATATAAGGTATACTGTCACAGTGAGGGTATCTGCAAGAAGCCTTTAGGTTCCCTGACTTCAGGACAGACGGTGACAAGAAAATTATTAGGAGTGGGAACGATGGTTGGCACTAGGAAAAGAACACTTTAATAACACATAAAAGAAAATAGGGACAGTGCCCAAAAACTGCACAGGACCTAGGAGAAACCAAAACTGTGGGGGTAACCAACCGAAGACCCGGAACTGAGGAAACATGACAAACATAGGTCTGAGGATAAGGGTCCAATCAGAAACTCAAACTGGGAGCACAACCACATTTGTACAACACAACTGACCAACCATAATAACATAACCTTATATGGAACAACTTCATTGACATGCAAACTCCCATGAACCTTTACTACTCACTACAACTAGAAAGGGGTTTCCCATGGCCTTAAGTTTAGAGTTGCTTCAGCTTGGCCAACTCCCTCAGTATACTTGCAAACTATAGAGATAATGTCAACATCTAGGTTTACATTAGTATAAATAGCAAATGCATACCAACAATTATGGAAGGAATTATTATAAATCTAGGTCCAGAAATTTAGATTTCAAAGTATTTTTAATTGATTAAGAAGAATATTTCTTCATGAGTGGATTATTTCCTGCTCTTGTACTTCAGAGTACTTACCCAAGGTCCTTTTATTCCTGCTGCTTTAGCAAAGATTTAATAAGATTTAAGTTTTCTCTTCATCCACTATGGCAATTTTTATGTAACAAAACATTAATTTCTGTATTAAAATCAATTAAATAGTCCTGCAAATACACAAAGATTCTAAACTAGCTTAATAAAAATGATTTTTCTTTCTTTCAGCTAAATCACTTCCTTTGCATGGCACTAGGACTCAGCCTACTGAGCTGCTAAACAAACTATCTGCTTTTTCAGACCCATTTACACCTCCAAAAACAAAGCAAAACAAAAAAGTAACAAATTAACTATGTTTTTATTCCAGGTCACTTATCTAGATAATCCATTTGGATGCTAAAACACAACTATGAGATATAAAATATTGCTCTGACAGTCCTCATTTGTGCTGGACATTTAAACCAGGCATGAAAGAATAAGAATACTTAAATGATTGTTTTATTGGTAACGTGGTTTTTATATTTGTAGCAATTACTAACTGGTTAATAAATGTGTGTTTTATATTGCATTTGAATAGACTAGACTAGACTAGACTAGACTAGACTAGAAGTAGAGTTTTCAGTTGTAAGGAACATAAAATGATCATCCAGTCCAATTGCCTGACCCCTTCAGGCTTGACCAACAGGTAAGGTATGTTATGAAGAGCATTGCACAAATACCTGTTGAATTACAGATTAGAGACTCAGCATGTTCCTATCATCTAGACCTCCTAGAATACCTGTGGATATGCTTTAGCAAAGCTTGAGCTCTGCAGGATAACTCAGACTAGTAAATGAAATACTAGCTAACAAAAATTCTCAAGTCAACCATAACAAATTAAAATTTCGTTAAAGAGATAGAATAGTCTACATATATTTGTATCTCACATTAATATATCAGGATATACACAGGCTATTAAGTATGAAAAAAATATTGCATGCAACCTCTCTATCTCTAAAAGCACTTTCTAAATAAAAGCTCTTTGTAATTTGAATTCCTACCAAGGTTTCTGATCAATTCATTTAGCAGTGATACATTGAATCAAAGAATAGACCCTAGCAAACAGGGTCTAAAACTCATATATTAAAACCCAACAAAACACCCCCCACAAAGCCCTCCAAAATTCCACAAAAAGGTGCTACACGAACAGGTACTCTATAAGATATATATATCTGAGATTCTATTAATCAATATACAAATATATATCCTGGTAATCCATCAAGACAGCACACAGGATTACGATTCAAAACACTTTAGTCAGGAAAGCCTTCTTCATCAGGAAAGTACTCAAAGAGATGCAGAAGGCCTATGCACAAACAAGTCAAAGGTTCCCTTACAGTTGTGGAAATCTCACTCTGTACTTCCTTTCTAAAAGACAGTGTTTTTAAATAGAAGCAGGCAACTTTTTCTGTCGTGAACAAAAGAATATTAAAAGACAACTAATTGCTTTTATGCCTCTTTTTCATCTGCCGTAGCAGCTACAACTGTTGCTTCAAACTTGATACATCCTAGGCATTCAACACCCTGTAAAACTAGGCATGAAAGATCCAACAAAAATGGGTGAAATAAGAGCTTGTAGCCAGACAAGACTGCTCCCATCTTCCAAGTGTCTCCTGAGTATTAGTGTGAAACTGTAACACAGTAAAATAGTGACACTGCATCCTGTAGGCACATGGAGGGAAATGAAAACTGCCACAGTGATTGATTTGGTTTGCCAGTAAAAAAAAAAAAAAAAAAAAAAAAAAAAAAAAAAAAGATTATAGGATTAATTTATAAATATATAGCAAAATGTTTCAGCCATTAGTTTCAAAAGTCTCTTTTTTGGCCATTTATAGTAAATGAGCCAGCTTATTTGGAAGCCCTAACAACTGTTCCAAAATGGATAACTTTTGCTTTTCAGAATAGAATTATAATTTTTCTTCTGTACCAAAGCCCAGAGTAGCTGAAGCAATTCTGTCATTATTCTTTGAGGCTGACTGAAGTACAGCATGTATGTCTATGTATGTGTGTTACATCTCCAAATTTTGGCACAAAGTCAAATTTGTCAGGTCTCTGAGTGTGAATATCTTCTGGTATTTAGTTGACAGAGTGAAGAAGTGTGGGAAATCAAGGCACAGAAAATTCTCAAAATCTTGTGCATGCAGGCTCAAACACAGAAATGAATACAGGGTTTGACCTGACACCTTGGAAAAGGCTTCCAGATCTGGAGACATAAGCAGGAATGTGGATTTGTAGTTTAGATAGAAACACATTAATCTAGGTAGTGGAAAGTTTAAAGTTTTAAAGTGTGGATATAGAAGCAAAAAAGTTAAGGTGTAGTACTGTAAGTTTGTGTGTCATCGTAAGATAAGTTAAAAACGTATGCACTGTGGCAGGACAGGTGACACAAATTAATTAGGGATTGGTGTGATAATAACAACATTCTTTGTGGCAGTAGTTTATTGGCTAATTAACCTTTAAAAGACCGTGTAAGCTGTGATCTTGTGACCACTGATAACCACTGACCATGAATTCCTTGTGCATGTGGTGAAGATCTTCTCACTCCTTGAGACTTAGGCAATAAATCATGTTTTAAGACATCTCCAGTGGTCCCATCTCTCTTAATATCCCAACAAAGAAGTTGAAGAGTGAAGAGCTGTTAGAGTCCAAGGAGGGCTCTCCCACCAGTGCAGTGAGGAAAGCTGGAGGGAAGGACTCGCCTGTAGTTCCCTCAGGGAGCATTTCCAGCTGTGGGTTTACCACTGGTGCAACAGCTGTGCAACAGCTCGTCTGGGCACAGTCCTAGACTTTCCTCTGTCTGGCCCAGAAGCTAGACCCTTGGAGTGAACTTCCCAGCTCAGCCTTACCCTGGGCTGTGTCTGACTGGGATCAGCTCTTACCTTAATTCTGAACTCTTGTGATTTTGTCAGTGAGGCCACTGCTCCCAGCAGACTTGCTGTCACACTTGGCTCCTGGCTTGCCTTCCTTCCCAGAGCAATCAAGCCTTGCTGTGCCCAGTGCAACTCTGAGAAACTGATTTGTCAAAAAAGCCAAACAATTTTGGAATTTAATGTTAATAATTTTTTTTTTTTGACAGAGGGACGTCAAAGCCTGAGAGATACGGTACAAGCTTAATACATTAGGACCCAGGTAAGTTAAGAGGTCTGCCATGATGTCATTATTGGTATCATGGTAATGATTAAATTTTCAAAAAATCCTGGTCTAGTCAAGGACAAAGAGAAAATTTTGGAAAGCTCCTCAAAAGCTCAACAAAAGTGCGTTGTGAATTTGGTTGCATAAGGATTTCTGCTGCTCAGAGAAGATAAAGATTACTATTCCAAGAATGAGGAAGATAAAAGATTTCCTTTGTCAAGCAGCCACAATAAAAAACATTCCTCTGTCTCAGGATCTCCAGTGCTCAGCCTGGCCTTTTAGCAAAAACCATAATGGAAGGGGAGTTTGTCTTAGCTTATTGATCTGATACAGATATAAGTATTGAACTAAATTCTACTTTTAGGTGCAGAGGTAAGGTTCAAGAATAGACAACACTGATGCATTTTTTCTTCTGACTGCATTTCTGGCAAAGGCAATGTGATCCTGGGAGTTGTATTCATGAAATTGACAGTAAAGTTTGAACTACTGTACTTTTTTCCAAATTCCAAATTTCCTTTTCAGTCTTTTTTTTTTTTTTTGACACACTTGAATGCACAAATCTTTGAGCCACTCCCCTCTCCTTAAAATAATGGAATATCTTACTTGAGAGAAGGGAGACTAATGCATTAGGGCACTCCTTCATTTACTAGGTGCTATGGGTGAAGAAGACTTGATCCTAAAATGGAAAAAAAAACCTAGATGAGTTGTATAGCTGCTGCATGTCTTTCAAACCCTTGTGTACTATATTTATACAAAAAGTACTACAAATTTCCCTCCTATTTTAAAACTGCCTGGTTTTTGTATTTTTCCCCTGTGAGAATATGTGTTTATGTCCACAGAGAATTGATTTTTAAATTTTTTTTCTTATGAGTGAACTGGGATTTTTTTCCATCTTCAGCTACTGAAGTTGAAGAATCAAGCACGAGCACACTGGCACCACTTTGTAGAGCTGTGAATCTATTTTTCACTTCTTCAGGATACTTTTTCTTTCTGAATCTAGATGATGTTAAGAACTTTTTAAGCATGTCTGCAATCATATGTAGAAAAAGAGGTCTTGGCTTAACAAAGGGGAATGAAGTTATTTTAGATAATAAATGCACATATGGTGATCTTACCTGTAAGTATTTTGGTTAACGTTTTCCAAAAGGCTCAAGAGAGGTGTGTGGGTCCTTCCTTCCAAAAGACTAGCTTACCTGTAGTAGATTTTGTTCTCTCATACCTTTTAGTATGTTTTTCTTCAAACTCAAGGCTGTCTGAATTGCCACAAGTTGTTCTCTGCAGGTAGTGCTATAGTGACTTTTCATGTGAATGGCTAAGAAGGGATATAGGTGTCTCAGTATAATTACACATCCTGAAATTATGGAGCCTCAGTTCATACCACCCTAGAGAAACTAGGACTGCTGCCTAACACTGGTAACATTGCTGCACAGAAAACACTACAGAGTCCTCCCTCTCTGACACTGCATAGCAGAAATGTGTGAGATACTCTGGCTGAAGTCACAGACAAAGTCTGCACTTGTTTCAGAAAAAGAAATTTTTATCCCTTTAATTAAGATAAGCCTAAGAAGGGCAAATACTTTTGCAATGAAAACTAACTTATGAAAAGGGTAAAATCTGTCAGTTCTCAGATATAGCTTCATCAAAAAGCTAACTGAACAAAAAAATTGTCATGGTCTACCTATTAGAAAGTTAAAATAATCAAATTCCATGGTTAAATATGTCATATCTGCACTTTGGTTTCCCATTAATCCGATTATTTGTCTGTCTGCCTCAGAGTTTTTTTCAAAGGCAGTGAGTAGAACAGGCTTCATTGTAAAAACACACAGTCCATAGTCCATGTGGAATAACTTCTCTGTTTGTTCAGCATCAGTTCTTTCAGCCACAGGAAGCCTGACCTATCAGTTCTTCTTTTCATAGCACAACTGATTTAAGCATGGTACAAACAACATAATTAACAGAGGAACTGAAAATTCAGAATGGAAGCTTTTCAGATTAAATAAAATGGCATAAAGCATTTTCTAGAGTTTGATTTTTCAGCAACCAGAACCTAGGAGTTATTATAGGAATTATCTTGATACTTATCTTCATTCTGCTTCAGTAACAGCACCTGCAAGATCTTATTGATGTAACGAGTAAACCAGATGGTAACTTGGCTAAATTTTTTGGGGGGAAAAAAGTGATGGAGTTTTTATATAATCATGGTGTAGGACAACTGAAGAATTTTAAATTGGATATACATATTGATCTATATGAAACCAAGCCACCTTGTTATGTTTGTTGATAATCTACTATGCTATTGATTGCCACGTACTTCCCTATCCTCTAAAATCTGCTGTGTTCATATCTTTTATGTGTAAAACATCAGGACATCATTGCCAGAATCTAAGTTATGCATTGCTTCTGCAACTGTCACAGATCATGCTGGGAAGGCCAAGTCTGTTTTGTTTATTCTGTTACATGCTTGAAGCTAATTTGTTTCCTGGCAAAGAAAGTGGCATATATAAACAGTCTGAATTTTCTTTATCTATTGAGCTCATAATCTTCCCTGGCCAGTCAGATTGCTTATTCAAACTCAACCAGTTAATAACTATACAAAATACAGTTATCTTACGTGAAACAATTGCTGTAATGTGCAAAGTTATGCCCAGCTTTCTTCATCCTTTTTTACTGCTTCTGTACACTTTCAAATATATTGTGTTGATTTTCCCAGTAACAGTATTTTAATGTATCATCTAGGAAATAAACAGTGAAAGAATATTTTCACTGCAGCAACATCTCATCTAATTTTAAAGGACAAAAGTCTACCAACAATCATTCTACTCTTTTATGAACATATTACTTTAGGTATTTTCCATGAACTATGTATGTAGGCATGGAAAAGCTACCAGTCAGGCCTGATTAAGAAGCTGTACCACAGGACATGTTTAAAGAGGTGGATTCAGACCTTCATGACTCAGAGATGACATTAAGGAATTAGATCCAATAATACTGTCCATATGTAAACAGAAAGTAAATATGGTACAAGTAGTCTGGCTCTCTGCCTTAAGAAACAGGCTTTAGGGAGAAACTCATCAACAAATTGCACAGAAGGCTGGTTTGCAGAATTTCCCAAATCTTCTCTCTTATGTTAAAATATATAATGGGCAATATAATGACATTACTATATGTGGATAATCTACAGATTTTAGGACCTTATTGGTCAAAGTGAACATAGAAAACAGTGAAGTCCACTATTACAAGGAGAGTTAAAACAAAATACAGTGAAGTCTCTCACAACACTTGCAGACATCAACAATTAAACCTGGAGCATCTTTTATTTCAGCAATATTTCATGGAAGAAGCCCTGGTGATTGGTTTTGCTTGCAAAAACTCTTTGGAATTCCTTTCAGCAATAGCTTATACAGCTAAAAAGTGAGAGTGTATATTGGCAGCTTTTTTAGGGGCCTTCCTAAAAAATTTTAAAATAATGCTATATGCTGTTGAAACAGAAAAAAGTTAAATGCTGAAATTCCAAAATGGAATTTCTCCGTTTTGCCTCATGAAACAGTCACTTTCTATTACACATTTCTACATGGATTTTTTTTTCCTAAATAGAGACATTTCTGTGGAGACATTAATTCTGAAAACCTGATATTTATAGAAGAAAGATAAAGAGATAATTTCCAAGAATCTCTGCCCTGCATTTCCTGTATGCATATGCAAACATCATAGCACAAATAGTGGATATTTATTATCTGTTATTCCAGACAAAAGGAAACATAAATGTTTGTCCCAGCCCTGAAGAGCTTGCAGGGTAAAGGTGAGGAGCCAAGAGAGGAGCATTCTTACAGTACAAGAGAAGAATGTCAGCTGGCAATTGGCCACATATGCTCAGCATAAAATTTTAGAAATGGTAAGAGTTTTTTTTTTCAAAATATTCAGTATGCAATGCATTCCTATAACTTAACACTAATGGTCATCAGCCTCCTGCGCACTTCACTCCAAATTGCAGCCAATTATTGTGCTGAAAGTCTATCCCCCCACTTCGAGCAGAGATGTACAGAGGATCAGGGGGTGGATTGCCCTGCTGTCTAATGGGGCTGTTCTCAAGCCAAGGTTTCTAGCAGAGTCTCCCTACCCGCTCTATCCCTGCCATTAACAACAAGGAATGCTAATACTAAAGGTTAACTCTAAGGACCTGACACAACCTAAGGACTATCTCCAAAGCACCCAAAGCTGTTAAATAAGACAGAACTGTGAGGTTTTGGTCACAGATGGAGATGCTCAGTAGCCGATCTCAGTTGTAGTCCCTGAGCTGCAGGGAGGGCTGTGGGCTGCCCCTCAGGCCAGTTCTCAGAGGGGGCAGCGGCCACTGTGACATGGTCGACATTGTCAGCTCCAGGAGGAAACCACCACAGTCTGGAGAACATGGCTTGGATCCATTTGCGGCTCACAGAGGAAGAACAGGGCCGGCTCTTGCTGAACTCCCGGCCACCAGCACCTCTTTTGGTGCCTCAACCTTGCCCTGCACCTGCTGCCGAAGACGATTTTCCGGCCTGTCGCTCTCGGGCTCTCCTTGCAGCAGGGACGCGTTTCCCTCTGCCAGGTGAGGAAAGAAAGAGCCTGGCGGGGGTGGCGGGCAGCAGCCGCTGGCGGTATTCCATGAATTCTCTGGATGCAGGGCCCAGGCGGGCCCCGCCCCGGCAGTGCGGGCATAGGCCGCCAGGGGGCGCCGCGCGGCTGCCGCCAGGCCTCAGGGCGCCGGGGCCGGGCCGGGCGGGGGCAGCGTTAATTAGTTACTTAGTTAATTAGTTAAATAGTTACGGAAACGAGTCAGTGAGGGGGTGACAGCCAGCCAAACAGATAGATAAACAAGGATGAAACTCTCTTTTGTAGCCCCCATGCCTTCCTCCTTGGCTCAGTGAAGTTTTTTCTTCCTCTCGGATGGACAAGTCCGCGTTGTGTGTCTGGAAATGCCGGTCGGACACAATGGCAGGAAAAACTATAAAGCTGTAAATTGGGCAGGACAGCGTGCCCAGGGGCAATGCACATGCACTTCCATGTAAAAAGTGAGGGGCAGCTCCTGTGCAGCCCTTACAGGAATTCTTTTGGTGATTGTGTTTGATAATGTTTATCAGTTTCTTCAGGGGCGGGATTTGGGACACGTAATTTAATCCACACTTTTCAGAATATGGAAAGCATCCAAGGCATTATGGCACAAGCAGCTTAATGTGCTGCAATTTCATGACACTATGGTGATTTAGCTCCACCCCCCCTTTTTTTTTTTTTTTTTTTTTTTTTTTTTTTTTTTTTTTTTTTTTTTTTATGTCCAGAGATGATGCGAATACCATAGCTGACAGCCAACTCGTGCTACATCACAACATAAAGAGGATTACACGTACAGATTACAGCTCTTAGGTTCCATGGGAATATCTAACAGGAGCAGTTTACATCAGAACTGGAGCTGCTGTTGGAGAACTAAGTGTTTGGATGAGTCTGTGGCTCTCACAGGGCTCACAGGTCTGCAGGAGAGGAAGTCCACAAAGTGTTTGGCTCTAGGATATCCATATTGCTGAGCTGGCAAAAGCAGGGACAATAGTGCATGATGTCACTGCTTATCTCTAGGGCCTTTGTGATAATCCACTGCTGCTGTTGCCATGGGAGCGTGGCGTATGCTTAAAATCCATAAAGGCAACATTCCATGAGGCCAACAGACTTTGGCTGATAGGCCAAAAATTTAGTGTGCTGAGAAGCCTGCAAATTAGGAAGTCGGAAATGAGCACCTAGGGCATCCGAAATGGAAGAAAAGCTCCTGTAGGAAGACTGGTGAGGAGTTTGTTTCAAAAAAATTTATCTGCTTGGTGTTTTTTAATGCAGAACAAAGTTTGTGCGAAATTCTTCAGCTGAATGAATGTCTTTACAGCAGTAGCACAGCTTCAATCCTCTAAAAAATGAGGGAGGGCTAGAAATAATTTGTGTGTTAGCAGGACTTTAGCAGTCCCTTCTGACTTCTTGACTTCTGGATGTTCCAGAGCATTTAACAGAGCAGGATGCAAGTACATGGTGAAAATCTCTGTATAGAGAAGTGTGAAGGCTGCTGTGTAAACACATTAACATTAGTGTCAGCTGGGACAGAGCCCGTTTTCTTCACAGTGGCTGCTACAATAATGTGGATTTTGTTTTCAATGTGAGAATAACGTTCCTAACATACTATGTTTTAGTTGTTGCTGAGTAGTGCTTATCCTTAGTCAAGGACTTTTCAGTTTCATGCTCTGCCATTGAGGATCTGCAGAAAAGGTGTTTGGGAGCATGGCCAGGACAACTGACCCAAACTGGCCAAAGGGATATTTCATAATATAGACTGTCATGCTCAGTATATAAACCAGATGGGATTGGCTGGGAGAAAGTGGCTGCTCTTTGAGGATGGCCTGGACATCGCTCAGCAGGTAGTGAATAATTGTATTGTGTATTTCTTGTTTCCCTTGGGTTCTGTTACTCTTTCTCTGCTTGGCATTACAATTTTAAAAATTGTTTTTATTATTGTAATATTTGTTACAATTATTAAATTGTTCTTTTCTCAACCCATGAATTTTACCTGTTTTTTCCAATTCTCCTCCCTATTAGGATGGACTGAGGGGAGTGAGAAAGAGGCTGAATGGTATTTAATTGCTGTCTGTTATTGAAGCATGACAATTAGGTATTACATTTTTTTTTTTTTTACTGCAGCCATTCTGTTTCAATGCTCAAAATATATTTATTAGTTAGAGAGAGGCTGTTAAACTCAGAGGATGTTAAGTATAATGGGAATCTCATTAATAGTCATTCACCCTGTTGCAATTAGCAGGCAGTGTGGGTAGCTAGCAAATTTTGTTTGATTTCTGCTGCTGATTGGTGTGCTGACTTTTTTTTGGAAATAACACCAGAAAATTCTAAAGATGCTGCATTGGAGGATCCTGAGGACACTGCTGACTGCTTACTTGTATTTCACTTGACAGAATCAGAGAATGCTTTGGGTTTGAAGTGAGCTCACACATTTTCTACTGCCAACACCCCTGCAAAGGGCAGGGACACCTTCCGTGGGCAAAGACATCTTCCACTGGACCAAGTGATTCAAAGTCCTCTCTAGCCTGGCCTTGAACACTTCCCAGGTGCAGGAATCCACAACTTCTCTAGGCAACCTGTTCCGGTGCCTCACCCTACTCACAGTACAGAATTTCTTCCTGAGATCTGTTCTAAAACTATCATCTATGCTTTTAAAACCGTTCCCCATGTCCTTGTCCTGACACTACATGCCCATTGTAAAAAGTCCCTTTCCAGCTCCTCTGTAGCATTTTTAGGTGCTGGAAGGCTGCTCAAAATTCTCCTCAGAGTCTTCTCCAGGCTGAATAGGCCTCAGCTCTCTCAAGTGTCTTCACAGGAGAGATGCCCCAGCCCTGTGATCCTCTTCATGGCCTTTCTGTTAATGTCCCAGTCCCCAACAGCTCCATGTCGCTCCAGTGCTGGGAGCCCAGGGCTGGAGGCAGCTCTGCGGGTGGGGTCTCACCAGAGCGGGGCAGAGGGGCAGAATCCCCTCCCTCCCCTGCTGCCCACGGGGCTTTGGATGCAGCCCAGGACACACTTGGCTTTCTGGGCTGGCAGTGCCCATGGCTGGCTCATGTCCAGCTCTCAGCCCCAGCACCCCCAAGTCCTTCTGGGCAGGGCTGCTCTCAATCCATTCTCTGCCCAGCCTGTGTTTATGTTGTACTTGGAATTGCCCCAGCCCAGGTGCAGGACCTTGCACTTGGCCCAGTGGAACTTCATGACATCCACACATCTCTCTGTTTGAGTGCATTGTCCAAGCAGGTTGAAATCTTGTGGCCGGTTTGTCTTTAGTTTCCCTTTAATTCCCTTTTGTCTTCTTGTAACTCTCTGTAATCTTACCTGCAGAACTCTGCAACCCATCTCACTCCTTGGAGTAAGAATAGAAACATCCCCTTGAAGAAACACCTCAGGTGAAAAACCCAGTTCAAAACTGCCCCTTTCTTTTTGCAATCCCTACAGGTTTTCTGCAGTTTAGCTCTGAGATCAGCCCTAAATTGTCGGTGCACCATCACCTCCTATTTTCTTTTTGAACCTGCTTCCTTCCTTTTTTCTTTTGCTGACTGTCCAAGCCATTCATGTTTCTTCCTCATGTTTCCTGCCACCTGTATCTTGCCCATTTCCCCTCTTCTTTCAAACTATTGTATGCCATATCTTCTTTTCCTATGTCTACTAATTTCTCTTCCTCCATCAGTCATGTGTGATAGAATAATGTATTAATTGTGTGATATTTCAGTATCATTTCTGCAATATGTACCTTACACTGACTTCCACTAATGTATTAAATGTGGAGTGTTTTCTCCTTACAGATAATAAACAAAAAGAGCAGCAAAACAAGTTAATTGAAAAAAACCAGGATTTTTTTTGGTTGAGGAGCAGCTGACCAGAGTGGCTGCCAGATAGCTCTGAACTGTACTCTCTTTATTTCATAGTTATCAAAAGCCTTCCACACCATCCACATCTTCCAGAATTTGACTCTTGTTACTGGGAAGTAGCTCTCAGGTAACAGCTGTGGTCTCCAGTGCTGACACCATTCCAAAGGTCAGCCTGTAGAGCCTGGAAGTTATAGAAAGGGACACATTGGTTGGAGTTATGAAGAGTTAAGAAGGCTGTAGAGAGCTGTCCTAAGAGCTTAACAATTTGTTTGTAATTTCACCATGGGTGTTTCATTTACAGTTGTTCTCTTGGCCAAATATTCCCAGCTAGGACTGCATTCAGTCAGGGTAACATAGGAGGTTTTTCCACAGAAATTATTCAGTGTAAGTTATTTTATGAGCATTTTAATGAGGAACAAAACAAAACAGAATTGCTTTCCTGGAAAATGGAAAACCATTTTAGAAAAATACAGTTTTTTTTTAAAAAAAGAAATAGTACTGTAAGTTGTGCTTTCTCTGAATTTTAGTGTTATTTTCTGCTATGTGGTATAATGATCTTAGATAGTATGATGCCTTTGAAAAAACCCCACACCAGCAGCAGTTCTTGCATGTTCTTGTTACAAATTTGGTCTCATAAATTCTTAGTTCCCAAAACATTAAAAAGTCTTTTCTTACATCTGTGCTCTATTCATCATGCAAATACCCTCATACTGGTATAGTTACAGTTAATTCCTTCTGAATATTCCTTCTGAGTACTGCTGTACTGCTGTAGTGGCATGACACTCAAGATAGTAGGCTGCCCATATTTTGAGCCTCAAAAAAAATGATGAGAGCTGATGGATTGCTTTTTAGGTAAAGCTGTTGCTGGTGGCATAATTTCTGCATAGTGAATGGTATATCTTGTAATATTGTGAGTCTTTTTAAGAGGATAGAACTTGTGAAGTCACAGGACTCCATAAATGGTCTCTTAAATGAGTTGTGAGTGCATTATAGGCAAACACTAAGGAGTGAGAAGTGGTGGAAATAGAATTGTCTACAGTTTTCTACTGGAAAGGAGTATCTTGGTTCTGGTGCTTGTGAATAGTGACATCCTTGTGACTCAGCACTGTGTTCACTGCTTTCATGGCAGGGAACTGCTGCAAAAATATAAGGAACATGTGTGAAAGAGGTGTGCTTATCAGAAACAGGATGGCAATTTTTTAAAAACTTACAACAAATGCAGACTTTTCCTTGTTTTCAATATACTGTAAAGCTTAATTATATGGAAGATTCATAGGTCATATTTCAAATTAAAGAAGTATTTAGAAAGGGTTTGGTTTAATTAGGCAAAGGAGCTAGGTGATATACTTTATGTGGTTATTATCTTTAAAAAATGAGGGCAATTTAAAATAATTCAGTTTCCTTTTTCAGGGTGGCCTTGACAAATAGTTTCAAAAGGATTATTTCCCTCTGTTTTCATGAGGATTATTCAAATCTCAAAATACAAAACCCTGGCCAAAAGGGGTGTGCATAACTGGGTATGTACTATTTAGGCCTTCAGAAGATATGGGATTTTTATTATTATTATCATTATTATGTTGTTGTTGTTGTTGATGTTGTTGTAGTTGTTGTTATTATTTAGAATTTTGACTGATTTCACACAGAACTGCAGGAAGATCAGATAGTGCCTCAAGGTGGAAGATTTCTTTGTTAATTTTATTTATGTCTGTCTATCATGCCAGTCTGTCATCTAATTAGCAAACTCCAACCATCTCTAGGAATGAAACTTGGAGAGTTAACTGTCTCTCAAATTAGATTTCTTTTATGCCATCTAGTCAGACTCATCAGCTGATAGATATGTTTTGAAGTAGGTTTTCAAATATTTATGATATGTAACCAAATTGAATGTGTTGAAAATGAAAAAATATTTGGGTGTCAGTGAACAAACTGAATTTATAACCTTGCTATATTGAAAAGGTGATGGTAATGTTGAAGCAAAGCTGAAGTGAGGTATTAAAGAGGTGCCATGGCAAGTGCTTGGATATCTGAAACCAGGTGACTAAACCCAAACTTCATATGGTTAACTTTCCCTTCATACTGTTAAAATACTGTTAAAATACTGTTAAAATACTGTTAAAATACTGGAATACTGTTAAAAGTAGACCATAGAATACTAAAGGAGATTTCTACTGAATACTTTTTTTCTTTTTAAGCCACGTGCTGCAGGAATACTTGTCCTTTCTTTTGAAGCAGGTGATACTACTGTTAGAACACTGCATTTTCAGTGAAAAAGAACCATTTCAAATTTTAATGCATTTATATGCATTTGACTTTGCATTTATAGCATTTGTCTTTGTTAGAATGCAACATGGGATATGGATAAAAGTGTTTTCTATTCCAGAGAGAAGATAAGTAGTAACTGTTCACAGAGGTCAAATGTCATCTAAGAACTCTGACAAAATAGTATTTCATGTAGTTCCTTTATGTCTTGCTTCTTTCTTTCCTCTGCAATTATAAATACAGTACTGCACTGGATCTATGTTTAAAATAATCCTTCAGAACAGAAAAACAGTTATTTCTTCTGGTATACTGCAAGCACTTTAGAAAAAGTGATGTAAATTGTGATGTATCTCAAAACCCCCCAGTGTAAATTACGCGTGAGAACATGCACATGCAGATGTTAGCCTGTCCCAATCAAGCTTTTTCAGCGCCCCTGATGTCAGCATGACAATGATTAAAACTCATGTTAAACAAGAAACTTAATTAAAAAATATGATGTGCTGTAGATGAACTGCCTTGTTCCTGGAATTTTCCTCTGCTCTCATTTGGCTTCTCTAATGTAAAAAAAAAAAACCAAAAAAAACAACAAAACAAAACCAACCAACCAAAAAGAGAGAGATAGAGAGAGAGAGAGAGAAGACTATTAAATATATGTTCACTTCCTCACTCAAATGTGAGTTACAAAAAAAGGGATGACCTTCCAAAGCATTGGGATGATCAGATCTGTCCATTAGTATCATCCCATCCAAAAACAGTATAAAAGAGGACAAAAGCTAAACCTATTCAAAATTTTCTGTTTTTCCACCTGCCCAGTAAGCCCGATAGGCACCGGTGCTGACTTGTGGAGCTCTGTGTTCCTGCAGGATCACCACATGTGAAGGATCCTTTCGGCTTTCTGCTCTGCCTGGGCAGACAGCAGAATTCCCATGCATTTAGACATGAGGCAGCAAGTAAGAATCCCTGGCTTCATTTTTGCTGAGTAGGTCAGGTTTTCATTTGATGTTCTTCTTGTAGCTGTAGTCTGCATTTCCAATAATAAAGACAGAAAAAAAATTTGTGTCTTATGACAGAGGGCGAGGAAGAGACCGAAGCAATACTGAATATGCACTGCTTAGTGCAAGACCAAGCAATACTCACAAACATTCACACACAAGTGACTGTAGCATTTCTTTTCACCTTTGGCTTTTCTGAATTGTTGCAAGTGATCTTTTCTGGAATTTCCATTACCCACTTATCTTCTACACTTGGACTGCCTGCCAGCTGCTACTGCCTCTGTAGTACATTTAGGAGAGAAATTTGACATTTGAACTAGTGGCTATGGTTGCAGGTGGTTTACTTTGTTCTTGGTCTAAAGGAGCCACAAATTAAGATGGTTTTGCAGCATCTGGATAAACATTGCTTTTTGCCTATATGGAACATCCATCTTTACTGATACCACATTTACTCTCTGCTGAGCTCTTTGCAAATTTGCATAGATTAGGTGAGTCAGTAGATGACAGATTATACTTTCTGGTTTGGGAAAATTTTCTACTTTCTTCATCTGCTTGTGAATTATTGTTTTGGGCATTGAACCTGTCTATGTTTCCTACCTTACAAGCCATTTTTAAAAATACAAATTAGTATCTTGAAACAAATCAGCTGGTGGCTATTTCCTTATAAATATATACATATATTTCCTTGTAAATACTGACTGTTTCTAACTCTTAAGATCTATTTGATTCCAGTTATGGGGCATGCATCATTGACAAGAAAAAACTAGTGTAGCAGTAAAATGTCATCTAGTACTCTCATGATGGGCTCAAATTTGGTACCAATGAGATAGGAATTAGATATATCAATTGTATATTTCACTGAAAGAAGCATGGATGCTCTATTAACTGTGTGTATCGCCATATAGCGAGCAAATAATTTTGTTCCTCAAATCATTATAGGAAGAGCTTTATTTTATGAAGCTAAAGAAAGAAAAAGAATGTATGTGTAGTCTGTGATTTTTATTACACTTAGTACTCTAAAGATAATGACAGAGAACTTAAAATGTGAGGCAAACATCTTCTTCATGCTTTTCTTACCAAGCTGGTATGAACCATAAGTTTCAGTAAGAATTTCTTATCTCCTGACAGTAGCCCTTGAGTCTATATACCCCTAGGCCCATTGCTAAGAGGAAATGATTAGAAGAGGGATGCTTCTAAAAATATTATTATTGCTTGCTTATATATCTGTATGTACTTGCTTACATATCTGTACATCTCCATTGTTAATTTCTCTAAGTGCCCAGTCCTTATGTTAAAATCAGTGATACACACTACCTAATAAAGAATTATAGACACTTAAAACCTCAGAAACTACGCTATTATGGAAGACGGGGAACTTTGTATGTGAGTAGATTCAGACTTAGAAGTCTGTGCAACATTTACCTGACTCCCAACAAACATTTCAAAGAGAACTGAGCTGTAGCCAATGAGCCATCTGACTTGACAAGCCTCATTCTGTACGTGATCTTTTGTGTTGGTCTCATCATTCCTGTTTTGGGTATCAAGTCTGGATTTCTGTAACCTTTTTTCTGAAGTTCCCTCTTCCTTTTCTTTCTGTGAGCAATGTATATGATACACTTCAGAGCATATTGACAAAAAATATTAAGTATATCAAGTAATTTCAAATAAAAAAGCATGCTGTTTAATATTAATATATTTGCTCTGTACCAGGCTTTACAAAACTCCCAGGTCTATTCTGAATTATCCTTCTTATTTGACCCCGTTTTTACACAGCTATCAAAATCTTGCTGGTTTCAATTTTCAGGATTTTTAAACATCTCTCAGGTATCTCACAAAGATTTCTATCTTGCTAGTAATCAGTCGTTATCCCTCCACAGAAGATTAGTATTTTTCTTTCACTTACATAGAAATCTAACAGTCATCAAATTTTGTTTATCTTACTTGTTTGTATATGTAGGATATTGAAAAACCATTTTCAAAATCTGCTAACATCGGCACAATAATATCATCTTCCTGTCACATCATACTTGAATTCCTATTGCTAACAGTAAAAATTTCCTTGGTGCACCTAGATTCAAAGTAAATAAAATAATATCATGATTGCATTAGAATTATGAACATACTGTGATACAATACTAGTAAAACATACACCAAACCCAAACAAGAGAGTCAAAAGCCAAAATAAAATGACACATGTAGAAATGCTGAGAAACAACAAAGCAACCAACATCCAGAAAGGAATCCAGGGAAACCACATGGCTTCAAACAAAAGAAAAACAAACTGTATAATGGAAGACACGGTATGCAGAACAAGCAAATAAAACCAGCATACAATAATGTACAGAAATGACTGAAATAGGATATCAAATATATCAAAAGGATTAATGAAGCAGACAGAAAAATGGGCTCCCTAAGTACATAATTATAATGATGAAAGGGAAGGAGGAAATATAAATGCAGTGTGTCTGAAGCAAATATGTTGTACAAAACTCATCATTCCACTGGTTTTGCTTTGACATATACTTAGCACAAGAAAGGTTATGTCTAGGGATCTAATCCAAGGCATGAGTCTAAGAAAACAATGTCTTTACACCCTGCGTCATACTCCCCTGCAAGAGGAATCCAAGAGAAATATTGAACTCTGTTTCTGGAAATACCCACTTTGCAGAGGTGTAGAATTGTTGTATAAACACCTTATAAACTTCTTTCTATTAACAATACACTGTCATGACATCCGTTTGAGAAGACAGAAGGGTAGGAAGGAGGAAGGGTAGGATAGAAAAAAGAGGCAGATTACAGAGCTGTTGAAAGAAGCAGAGTGTCACTATTCTGTTTTCATTTTCATTTTCAAACTGACTCCTAGCAAAATGGTGTCAAGCATATTTCTCACCAGCCCAGACACCAGAAAAATCAGCAGGCACCAGATGAAGGTAAGGAAAAGTTTAAGTAAGGTAAGGCATTTTACAAGTTATTGGTATGAAAATTATGATTAATTACACAAACTGTAAATGCTGTAAGAGATCAAGAATATGTAAGGCAAGAATTCTAGTGGAAAAGTAAGAACTTCAATCACTGATAAAAGTGCTTGAAAGTTGGTGAATCCACTGAAAATTTTACACTTAAGTCCCATTTTGGTGGCTCAAATAGAAGACTTTATCCAGAATTTTTAATGACATTGTAACTCATTTTAGCTGTTCCATGAATAAATGCCTTAAAATGAATTACATTAGAACTAGAAGCAGTATAGATATGCTGAGCCTATGTTTGTTAACACAGTGATGTACAATGATGAAAATGCCAGCACCTTGTGATTAATCTCTTCTTAAAGAGGTAACCTCCTATGAACAGCTAGGAAGAAATGTGGAGGGGAGCACTGGTAAAATAGATGTTAAAATCTGGAAGACAATGAGGAAAGAAAGAGGAAACCTTTGGGTTTTCTGCAGTTTTGCTTCTCTGAAGGTTACTCAGAAGGAAAAGTCAAATGTGTCAGACCACATGAATGTTTCAGAATGCTACAAAGCTGTCTGAAGGGGAAAATAAAAGGTCAAGGTGAAGGAATTTGCTGTAAAGATTAAAGCAGCTGTTCAGGTATAGTCTGTGGATCGGGACCTGCATTCTGACTGGAGAGCAGAGACCAGCGGGAAATGGAAGACATGGAACCGCCTTTACAACCCATCAGCTTTCCTCTAGAACCACAGGACTTTCCTTAACCCATCACTGCATCTTGTCATCACCTCCCACCCAGCCATCTCCTAAGTATCTGAGGTATGATCTATGATCCAAACTAGTCCCGCCAATAATAGAGAAACCAGTTCAAACTTGTTTTCTTTTAAAAAGTGTACACATGCAAAGGCCACAGTGGGAATGGTTGGTTCCAACTGTAGGAAGGGTCTGCATGTGTTGTCTTGTAACTGCTCCATTATCATAAACAAGTATTAGATGTGTCACTCTCACAGTTGTATCAAACCTAACTTTTATAAGAATGAAGCTTCCCAAAAAGCAGTAGTAGTCTGTGTTGCCATTAGCAATGCAAATGAAAACAAAAAATGTTGGGAATAATTTTAATGTTTGAATTTCTATCACTTCGTTTCAATTCTAGTGGCTTGCTGTTAATGCAGATATTTATTTATAAAATTTGTAACAAACTTCATGTATCTGACAATTTTGTTCCCTGGTTTTGGGAGGATTCTTTGTTTGTGTGTTTTTGGGGTTTTTGTTTGTTTGTTTGTTTGTTTGTTGTTGTTGTTGTTGTTGTTGTTGTTGTTGTTGTTTTTTAAATTTGTGTTGTTCGTTTGTTTGGTTTTTTTTTGTTTGTTTTCTAGTTTGGGGGGCTTTTTTGTTGTTTGTTTGTTTCTTTTTGTTTTTTTTTTTTTTTTTTTTTTTTTTTGTTCTGTTTTTTTTTGTTTTCTTTTCTGTTGAAATCTACCAACTTCTGGTAATATCAAACACTCCAAATGCTTTGTTACTTCAAGTAGGCACTATGTATAACTTGGCTGTTCAGTTTATAATGCAGGCTCATTACCATACTCATTATTGTGAATTATGGAAGTTTTCTGGCTGGTCTTCATTAACCATCTGGCACTTAAGCACTGATTTGTGTTTATATATAATGTTAATTTTACGAAAGCACCTGAATATCCACTGGTAATACGCATTTAATCTGTTTCTCTGAATTTTTGCAAAACCTCAGTGATTGCTCCAAAGCCATATTTTGCTTTATCTTTATTATTTTATTTGCATCTGTGGATGACATAATTGTGCACATGCAATAACAGAGATTATTCTGTTCTCTTCTTTCAACTACTTTTTCAATAAAGTGGTTGTTTTCTCTGTTTTAGACAGTGGATACCTTAATGAAGCCTTAACTATTACCAGTTTTTCAGACCTTGTTTTTCACAAAGCAGTATTTTTGGACTCAATACATTACAACTTTATTTCTTCAGATAAGTTTCCAAATTTCTCTTATAATTTTATTCTGAAACATTGAGAAAACATATTTTGAGAAGTACAAAATTTCAATAATTATATTCTAATGCCCATGAAGCACTAAGATCTACTCTTAAAAGAGCGGATGGAAAGATAACATGGGTAAGGCATAGCTCCTTTTCCCTTTTCAGTTTTGTAACATTGCTTTTCATTCTAGGTCTCAATAATGCATAATTTTCAATGGAAAAAAAGAATTTTTAATTATTGCACTATTATTATCAAATACAATAGATCATCAAGGTTTCCCAACATTCATGTTTTAAAACATGTCGAATATATTTTATAAATATTTCTTTATGTTAACAGCCTGGAAACACTGGGATATATATTAACCTCAAATAACAGTGTCTGCATCTTCAGCAAAGTCTCCATCTTTCTAAGTTGTATATTTCTTCAATTTATATGTGTGAGCCTTGAGACTACTATTTTTTTTCATAAGCTTTTCCAGCTGAACTTGTTTTGTCTAACTCATGACCTTGTACTTCTGGGTTATTAAGAGAAATTACCCTTGCCCTGAAAATGTACATAGCTACCCCAGGCCAACAAGGCCCCACGTGATCAAACTCAGAGATTAACCACTCTTTCTTAACAATTTTCAGAGAAGAGTGCTGTAAGCAGTGTGACCAAGAAAAGTTACTGATCCATTAAACACCACTAGAGAACTGGTTGGTCAATTGAGATAACAGAATCCTTTGGGAGAAGAGTTGTACACCTGAAGTGGGACAAGTCTGTGTATGGGAATTTAAGCATTTTGAGCTACAGTTTGGATATTAAACAGAGATCCAAACTGTTTTCTGACTCTGGATAAAACTAAAGGGGAAGACCTGCTGCTGCCCTTTACAGACAAGTTCAGGACAAATGCTAGAGCCAATTTCAGAGCATGCATATTACTTTGAAATGAGCTGCATTGTTTCCTTCTGTTTCCATATTCTATTCTGTTTTCTTCTTTAAAGAATAAAACCACAGATTTTCTGCCTTTTATTCCTTAAGAATTTGCTGTGTATAAACTACTCTGTTTAGAAGAGTAGGTGGGTGGGAAAGCTGCTGAAGCTGTTTCATTGTACAGCAGTAAACAAGAGAGGACATGTTACTTTTTACAACTTCTGAAATATACAATGAATTTTCATATAATCAGAATTGAGCAATTACTCTAACCACCTCTGAAACAGGAATTGCCATTTAAAGTAAGTATACTGTTTTCTTAATTTAGCCCCTTATGTACCCTTATATCCAGAATTTTCAATTACATTTTATAGTACCTATTGCAGAAAATCACACTCATTTCTGGATTGTACTATCACTTTTATTGATCTTGATTGCTTTAGTCAATGCTGCCACAGCTTCTTTACTTTGTTCAACAGAATATACCAGCGCAGCCCTTTCCTTTGGAAGAAGACATTGTATTTTGTCAGAGGTTAAGGATTTCTTTGTACAGACAGTTCTTACTGCTGCTGTAAAGCTTGCCTGTATGGAGACTGACCAGTAGTTCACTTTATTTGAAGCAATATGCATACATCTTCCAGAAAACATTATTATTGCATGGGTAAACTTCAGATTAATTTCGCTATTATTCTGTGCAGCTGCACACTGTGATTAGGTGGCAGAAGTCAGTAATCACTCGTGCAACACCGGCTCTGTATTTTGGAAAATCTGGTTTTGGGAGTATTTGTGAGAACCACTAGAACAGACATTTGGGGGGAGATATTTTAGAGTAGGGGCCTTAGTCATTCCCTCTATTGTGGGTTTATACAATGATTCTCTTGTTGCGTTCAGCCTGCAAGCTCCTGGAGAATGGGTATTTATTTTGTAACCTTTTCGTATACAGTGTTGAAGCAGCAATCTCTGGAGGACAGCAGTATTACCACTGTTGAGTGAGATTTGACTTTGCGTAACTACCTATGTGTTCTTCTTTTTGGATGCTACTTGTTCTGCCTAATCTTGCATTGCCTGACAACTTGATGTGAAAGCACAGTTAAGACCAAGTGTGGTGTTGCATAGTCTCTGTGCTGGCTCTGCAGACTTCCCTGTGAGTCAGAAAAGATGTCTGTCAGCGTCCTCAAATCTTTTCTTGGCATTATCATGGCACCACTTATTTTTTCTCACATTCCAAATGAACATCAGACTGCTCAAAGTCAGGGCATCAGCTTCTGCTTCCATCTGTGAACATAACTGAAAATAAATAAGCTAAGAATTGCATTTGACTGCAGGATTTGGACTGTGCAAGGAACAGTTTAGACCAGGTTGTCTGTTGGAAAGATCTACAGATTCATTTGAGTTAAAGGTAAATAGTGATAACAGCATACATACATTATCAAAACTTGCACTGCTTTTCTTTTCTTTAATCAATTCAATGAAATATATCTATATTTATGTATATCTATGTGGTAATCCATTTTAATCCCTTTCATGTTCCTGAGTAGAATATGGCTGTAGTGGGCACTATTCATACAATATAGTTCTTCTTTTTTTGGAAATTTTGCAAATTAGATACATATATTTAATGTACTACATCATTATAATTTTGTCATTAAATACAGAGCCAGCTGAACTAAATTGCATCTGAAAACTTTCTGTAACTATGCAGTCTATTCAGATATGTCATACATTATAAAATAAATTACTCTTCTTGAAGCTTTATAGATCAGACTGGCCTTTGGGTTTCATTTACAATGATCCAGAACATTGGCAATTAAGCAGTGAAACCAATCCACAAATATATAGTTGGAAGTATCTGCTATTTTGACAAGGTAGATTTAAAGGAAAGAGAGCGCAGAAAAGGTTATATTCATTTTCTGTCATGTTTTGAAAGCCCAGAATACCTAAGTGGATTGCTTTTGTACAAGGATAAATACACTAACACTTAAGGAAGGCTGCCAAATGGATTCTTAATAGCTGAGAAAGGATATCTGGTGATATACCATTTTAAATGGTTAATAATTATTTTCTCCATCACTGCTATCTCACAGTCATAATATTTAAATCAATTTTTAAATTTTCCTATAAATTTTTGAAGTTTAATAGTCACCTTCAAAAGTATATTCTTTGAACCTTTGTATCTATGTAAGAAAAGGTAGTAGATCTGTCTAAAAGTTCTGTGATGTAGAGAATAGGATGATCAGCCAACATAACACTGAAACATGTACTCAGCTGTCAATGAAGCAGGATTTAAATGTAAATTCTTTGCCAAGAGGGACATCACAGAAATAGGGCTCATAAACACGTCGTTACGGAGTTCATTCCAACACCTTTTACTTATTCAAGATATTTTACTTATTAATTCTATTATCTACACCTCCTGAAAAAAAAAAAAAAAAGGTCATTTAGGTTTACATTAAATGATTATTCAGGTAAGGATATAAACTCGAGGGAGAATGACAATGAAGACACCTGTCTTCATATCTTCACCACCTCTGAAGAGAACAAGTCCTAATTGGAAATCTTCACAACTTTGACTGAAAATAGTGTAAACTGAATTTTAAAAAAAGGGAAATAGGCACAGAATTAATTTTCTCTATGGACAGTTGAATCCATAATGGACAGTGTCAGTGAATCCAAAATACATGAACCAGTGGTGACAATTATGGTGTTGATATACATGACTGTAGAGAGTCCAGATAAGCAAGCTGATCTACGTTTACTCTGAGAGGCTTAACAAAGTGAAGTCGTCAGTCCTCTTACTCACATCATTACTGAATCACTGAGTATATGAGATTTCAGTGACGGTCCTGAGAAGAAAACAGTAGGGTTGTTTATTGAAAAATTTCTATCTGAACTGAAACTGTAGGGAAAATAAAGAGTTTGCTATGGGAAAAGCTCTGGTTATCTGTTACTCAAGGAACATAGCTTACTGGGTGTGACTGTGGAGGGAAATCTGCTTCCTGAGGGAAAGTTAAACAGTAATTTATTGCCCATGAGTTGTATAGAAAATAGTACAGGAAAACACTTTTGTTCTGGGCCACTGGACTACAGAAGTGTGTTGAAGCCAGGGAGTCAATATAGCCTAGAAATGGAAATATTCTAATTATATTAAGCTGAAAATTACTATCTATATAAAACCTCTGGTTTCACAGTGCATTAGAATTTATCCCAAAAACCATCACCAGCTCATTACTTACCCTTGTCAGGGTCCTGCTACCAAAGCCATCTCTTTTTACTGTCTTCAAGTATTAATACCCATCACTTTTCCCCCTGTTAATAATAAGGTTCTTTGCTCTTTTATGTAAGCAAGCTCCTTTCTTCCCCCTCCCATCCCCCACCCCCCTTTTCCTTTCCCTTCAGGTTTTATAACTGCTTGAAACATTTCATTTAGAGCCATAGCAGTTGTTCCAAGGCTGAAGAACAACTTGTTTCTCTTTCAGATATGAAAATGGATCACATGTCTGATAGCCTGTTTTTTTTCCCCAACAATATCAGTTAGTATAATATGGGACATAACCTCTCCCAGAAATACTTTTCTCATTCTACTCCACAGGGACCTTAAAATTCATGCAAGTACACTTACTGAATTATGAGTGCTGTGACTGTAAGACACAGATGGACACCTGCACTGTTTGTGGAGTTATTGCTGGGTCTAATGACACTCAATCACTTTGCAGACACTATCTAGACTGACAAGTGAAAGAGCTTAAAAAAATTATAGGACATTTATATTGTCATGGCCAGCAACAGCTTTACTGTGTTTGGAGACATGCTCCTAAAAACTTGACTATATGAGAGCCATGAAGCAATTTGTCCATATAAGCCAGAGATAAACCACTGCAAACAAATTTTCATATATATCAGTCATCTATCCATTATAAAACATGGAGGTCTCATATATGGCTAGTAAATAAATTATTATTTGTACACAGCTTATGTTTTTAAGTGCCTTGTATAATGCAAAGTTAGGAACCTAATTATTTTTGAAAACACAATGTTCCAAAGCCTGCCTTTCATGTAAAGTTATTTTAAAACAAAAGCAGTCAAAACCAACCAAAATAATAACCATCTTCATATAGTTCTACTGTTAGACAGGAACTAAAGTTTCAAAAAGGAAAAATCAATTTAAATATGGCCTCCCAGTGTAGTTAGAGATATCCTATAACTCTTCAGCTGTTGTGTTCAATAGCCAGCAAGGTACATATGTAAACTATTAGAGCAGCCCATAAATAAGTCCTCCAGCTATAAACTATAGAAAGTGATGACCACAATTTTTTTCTTTCTGCTTCTCAGTGGAAAATCCAATTCTTTTGGTCTATTCCTGGAAGCATTTACTGCACAAAGTTTTAACTCTGTAGTAATTATAAGGAAAGCAGAGGTCTTGTGTCATTCCCTTCACTGCTCTGATTTCTCATTGAGGGTAATGGTTTTCTGCTAAAAACTAATTTTCTTTTTATTTTCTTCTGTTAATCATAATTGGCATAGCAGTACACTTAATGGTACACTGAAAGCCTGGCTAAGAGATCCTGTTCTGTAATGTATTTTAATGTCAGTCTGTCTGACTACTTTTCCATGAATGTGCACAGAACTCAAATATTTGCACATGCAAATCTTGTAAATCTAGTAGCTGCCTGAACAAACAGGAGCACACTATTGAAACTTCCCATGAGCTTTTTTAAGAAGTTCTGCTGTAAGAACCTAATTCATGTTCTGGCTTTATCTGAAAAAAGGCTGCAAGCCCATGAAAATAAAAAAAATCCCACTTTCTTTTAATGCTTATTCATAGGTTATGTTGGTGGGCATTGGTAGGTATTTACCATTCTACTACTTTTTGTGCATTTAAAATACATACCTAATTTGCTGTGGAATAATACAGTCTTTCTGCTGCCCAGTCTCATTCCAGGAACCCTGCCTGTAGCACTGCTGTTTTCCCACCATCCGTCTTCTCCATCCACTCTGAACTTTCCTGTCCTACACTCCCATTCTCTTTCCCCAGGATGCGCCTCATCCATGGAGAGCTTTTGATTTTCCTGATATTTACAGAAGGGAAGAGAGGAAATAGGAGTTCAGGACTACAGCTGCCATCTGAATGACACTCTTTACATCTTTTCCTTCCCCTTCCTCTTTGTGTTCTCCATCCTCTCTTCCCCTGTGTCATGGGGTGGAAACTACACTAACCACTTCTCTTTTTTTCTGGGTATATGTATTCTCTGTCAGTGGAGAACCTCAATATTTTAAAAATCTTTGGGCATAAAGAGAAAAATAAGCCTGTAACGCTGCATGAGTTGTTGATCAATATCCGTCATTGTTCAGGCTTGCAGCCAAATCCAGTATTAGTCTGATTACACAAATAGTGGAGCTTCTGAAGCACCTTGTGGATATGTGCTGTATTCTCAAATGATGGGACTTGCAACGCATGTGAGCAATGATGAATGGGTAAACATTATAGATTCTGGGTGATAAAAATTACATGATAGCTTATGTACTGCAGACTGACAACATTGCTGCAGCAAGGAACAACACATTTTTAACATCCTACAATTCCCTAAGGCTAATTCCCAACCAGTGATAGTCTGCATGTGACATAACCAATTTTCTTTCCAGCAGGTAGAAAAATTTGCAGCTATAAGTAATGAAATCTTGGCAGCTAGATAAGTTACTTGCTTGTATCAGGGTCCATGGAATGAGTGGGGAACACACAGGGGTCCTGTGTATGGTGCAGGCACATAAACTGTGCTTGCAAGTTTTATGAGGGTCAGTAGAAAGTCCTCATGTGTTTGAATTCTTAAAACCCCCAAGCACCTGTTTCTTGTAGACTATGGAAAGTACACCAGCTAACACTGCATGAATACTAGATATAATCAGCCACAAAAGTGTCTTTTTTTTTATTTTCTGAAGCGGTTATTTAATAATTTAGGTGTTTTCTCTTTGCATGGAAATATTTTCTCATGCAGTGTAAGAAGAAAAGTTACAGGGTTATCTTTATTCTTTCCTGCTATTCAATTTTTAAATTATTATATTAGAAATATGTCTAAGCAGTGATGAAGACTACTTTGTGTTAGATAGTTCTCCATTAAGTCATTCATTTATGCTGTGTGTTGAATAGCACCAATAATATTTGAAGAATGAGTGTCAGAGTTATGCTATAGACTCACTGTGGTTTTTTAACCACAATATTAAGCCTCTAAAGAAAATTACTTTATTGTAAAGGTAGTTAAGCTTGCTTGTAACAATTTTTAAATGATTGGAAGAAGACCAGACTAACAAGTCTAACTGAAGTACTAAAAATGTTACAATGCCTTCATTTTTCCTCCTTAGCTTCTGATATTCTGATAAAAAAGATAGAAAAGAAAGCTGCTTTAGGGAAATATCACACACTATTTTAATAAAGATATAAACCAGCCAGCTGGGCATGTATATTTATATTTATGCTTTTGATTAAACTTGTTTCTTGCAAACCTATAAAAACTGAGTGGAATATGACTGTATGAATTTTCAGTGAAAATCTGCCAGGACTTCTTTCTCACTTTTTAATTGGTCAGTTAATGACAGAAATAATTTAAACTGAAGATTTTACAAAAATGCTAACAGATACTTTCATTACTAACAAATGTATGCATATAGATGCATAGCTCCACATGTATATACATGTGTATGAATGTGTATGTGTGCATGCAGAGAGTAATAGAGATGCAGAAGTGTGTATATGATTCTGCAGTGCCCATTCACACTCAAGTCTTTTGGCTGCTCTATCAATAGTAAAGTGGAATAAGACCACAGATATTTCTGATATTTTCCTAGCTATTTTTTTTTATTTCTCATTTGCAGGAAAGACACTGAAAAATAAGTGCAGAAATAATCTCATAAGCTTTTTAGAACCTGAATAATTTTATAGCAACATTTTATAACAGGAATCAGAAATCTTTGATACCTTATAGTCCAGTGAAGGATTGAATGATGAATACACTGCACCTTGGAAACAGAAGACCTGTGAACTTTTCAAATGCTTTGGCAGCAAAGTGGTTTGTCAGAAAGAATAAAAGACTTAAATTAATCATCCAACATGAAGCAATTGCTCTCTGGGTGAACTTTTGTAAAAATCACACTTAACTCTGTGGAAAATTAATCCATGGAATTTCAAGAACATAATTCTGGAGGTGAATATGACCTCAAGTATCTAAAGCTATGATATACCCTAAATTTATAATCTAGAGACCCTTACCAGCTATTTAAAAACTCAGAATATGTGATCCTACAGCACAAAATGGTTACCAGAGGACAAATATTTCATGTAAGATAAAATCTTCAGGGGAAAAAAAGCTTTTCTTGATAGATGGAGAGATGTCATGTGTTATTTTTTGTGTTGTTGTTATTAAAAGTAATTTTAAGACTGTGTTTCTTTATGTGAAATTAGGACAGATATGCCTTTGCCTCCTGCATCTCAGATGCTTGATTCTGCATGAGAAAAACACCTCTTGCCCTGAAAGAAGGTCCTGCTGCCTTCATCTGGAAAATGCTGAATGCAAGGACCTCTTCTCGGGAGTTATCACTGTACAGTTGTCTTCTTCTTGTTTTATGCTTAGACATCTAAGCCTAGGATGTAGGTTTGAGACAGAGGACGGGATTAAATGCACACAATACTTGGTCTGATTCACTATGACTACTCCTCTTTTCTGTTCAAACAGTCTGCTTGGACTCACCCCAATCCAGAGAACACAGAGCTCTTCATGGAGACAGCTGCACTTTTCCCATTTCACTTTAGTCTGGGACTTGGATTAATAAAGTTTGAATTTAAGTCTGTGTTAGAGAAGGTGATATTAGACCTCTGTCTCTCATTGCACTCTCAAATCATCATAGTGATGCAAAATTGCACATATGGTCCTATCTCACAGAGGTTGTCTCTTTCTGACAAGCTTAGTGAAAACTGGAGAGAAAGCTCTGTACTGGCAGTTTCTCTTCTTGTGCAGAAGAGTCCAAATGGATGTATACCACTAACTGTTGAAACATTTTCAAAATGTGTCTTTTTAAATTTGTTTACAATTACTTTCAGAGGCCTCCAGCATGGTTATTCAACTGTAAGAATAGTACAGTACACCTTTGGTGCGCTGAACTAAATTAGAAGGGAATCCTCACCAAAGCCATTACAGCCTGCTTGTGAGTTAGGGCACTGCGCTCATTGTGAAGAGAATTATTGATCTTGGCGTATCGCGGATAAGAATAGGAAAACAATTAACTTCTAACATTTTTGAAATGTTAAAATTATATAAAGATTTTACTCTCTGATCTGGTTTCATAATTCTCTGAAATGTTGCTAATGTCACAGAAAATGTAAACACAAACCCATTCTTTTGGCTTTCAATAGGATGAGAAAATAGCTGGGGATGATTGTTGTTCATATTCTTGCACAGATAACAAATGAACCATTCTTAACTGTCAGGTAGAATTGTGATTAGAAGTGTTGGTCAGTTTTGAATTCTGCCAACAAGAGAGTATGTCCAAAAGAACACAAACAGCAGTTGTTGCAAAATAAATAACTGAAGATATCACACTCTAGGTAGGCATTTGTGTTCAAATGCTTCCTTAGTAGATATTTCTTTTTGTGTTCAGGGCTGTAATTCTTGTCCAATTTTGACATGTGTATCCACACGTCTACCCACTGAAAACTGGTTCTTTAGGATTATTTCAGAAAAAAAATATTTTTGCATAAAAAATGCCTTTAAAGTTTGCTGAACTCTCCACTTTCTACTCATCCATTTTCTGGAAATTTCTTGTGATTACAGGATACAGTATAGTGACTCCTTAAAATTAATCTTGTAGTACTGCCAAAAAGGAAAAGCAGAATAAGTGCTGCTGGAGACAGAAGCTGTAGGATTAAGGTTATTTCTTCCCAGCATGTTCCTACTGATAAGCCTGAAGTCCATTCAGTGCTATGCAGATGCATGAGGGCTGTTGTCTCTTTGTGATGGACATAACGGATGTCAGCACTTTCCAGAATATGATTAAATCCTTTTTCCTTTTTACACACTTTTCATGTGTCCTACTGGAACTCAAGCAACATCAAAGGATACATAACTGAGAGACAGGCTCTGTGAAACTGATTCTTGCAAGTTCTTAGACCAAGAAAAAGTTTCCATGTTCTTTTTTTTTAAATTTCTTAGTCAAACTACGTCTGTTTTTACAAACATTGTGCCTTCCAGATTTAATATCCAGGCTACTGCTACACAGTACTGTTGTACAAAAATCAGATGAAATTAGAAAATTACTATCAACTCAGTGGTTATAACCACTTTCATTTTTTAGAACAAGAAAAGTACTGAATATATATTCAGAAAATGTCAACAACATGCTCTACACAAAGCATTTCCATTAGCACAATAACACCTCCAGGCATTAAGGGGAAGAGTTGGCAGTCAATTCCATAACAGAGAGGAAGACTGAAGAAAATAGTGAAACTTTACCTGTGCAAGTCTGAGGGCTTCCACACTTCTACATTCCTGCTCTTTAGTAGTTAGTAGTGTACCAACTACTACTACTACTTTATTCATCAGCTAAGAGAAAACAGTCATGCAGAAAATTCTTAATGTTTGGACCCTGTGAGTTGAAAGGGTTTTTTGCCTCTCACCATCTATCTCTGTCTTGCTCTCATTGTAACAGAAAGTTACATTGTGATCTTCAAAGGTCAGAGATAGGTTTGTGGAGAATGTATTTGCTAAACAAAGAGACATATCTCCTTTGCATTTCTAATTTGAATTTATTACCAAGCAATACAGCACCTTCTGATGTAGTTTTCTAGTGGACATGTACAAGCAATATGATAAAGGTAGGCTCAAGTCTTACCATTACTCGTTCCTAAACAACTGCAGCACACAAAGCTGTAACTCCCATGTTTTTGTGATTGCAGAATAGTAAATTTCTTTCAAAATTTTTACAGAGAAGAAATGACAGTGAAGTCAAAAGCACCACTGAAATTAAAATGAAAGCCCAGCAGTTAGGTCATATTTAGATTTCAAACTGAAAAGGAGGTTCTAAGGACTATCAAAGCCTCATGCCATATAAATGGAAATATTTTATGCATGCAGATAGTCTATGGCCTATTTGGCTTATTATTACAATGAAACAGGTAGGAACGATATCTTACATCAACATGTTTCTTTTTGATCATTTACAACTGTTTTGCTTGTTTTCTTTCACAGTGCATTTGAGCAACTGTTCATTTTGGTCAAGGATGAAATTCCTCACTAGTGGAAAATATTTAGTATTCAAGAAATCTTTGCTAAATAGAAGAGTGCTAAAAATTATATTATATTCTATATCAAAGGCAGATTATTACAGTTCACTAAGAGGCATGTTGTAGATTCCAAGTGCTTGGCATCACTATTATTTTATGAAGTCTCTTTCAAAAGAAGGAGACAATAATGAAAGAAATGGTGAGTCATGAATTCGACCATCACCAAACCTACAGCTCTATTTCCTTTTATAGATTATTTCAACTGAACACACATGTTTCTTTTCCTTTCAGCTCCATAGAAAATTTAAGGAGCTGTAGTGTATGATAGAGAGAGAGAGAGCCTTAAAGCAGTCAAGAGAAGAATGTTCCACATGTGAAGAAAATATTGTAAAATCTGATGTAAAATTCAGGATGATTTTACTGAGGAGACCTGAAGCTTTTCAACTACCTGTTAGTTGAACTAGCTAGTTGAGCTTTTCAACTACCTACCTAAAAGCCTGTGAGGCACATTATCTGCAGTTGAGAGAGCAACTGTGAGAGAGCATGAGATTTTGTTCCAATATCTTTGTGCCTCTGGAGATGCATGCTGCCATTTCATTTGTCCTTCTGCCTCTTAGGAGAAGGGTATGAACCATAATCACTTTCTCAAGGTCGTATTTTTATTAATTGCATCACAGTATTTAAAAAATAAAATATAGCAGAATTTCCCATTTTGAAATAGGTATTTCTCATAGTAATAATAATTTTTAAGTATTATTAGTAGTATTTATGTCATTTTTTTGTATCCTCATCTGTTCCTGTTTGTGGCAGTCTTAGTGTCTTTATACCACATGTCAGAAGTAATATCTTATTGTTGACGCAGTGAACATCCATATTTGCCTGTGATTTTCTGTCTTTTTGTTTCCTGTACAATTGTTGTCATGGAGTACATTCCTTTCTGTTTTTTTAATATATCTTCAAGAGAGCCATGGGGGTCCTCCTGCCATGTTTCATAACATTATGGAGCTAAGTGGTAGCCAGAGAAATTGATGGAAAATAACTCACTGCCATTATTATTTTTAGCAATTATTTTACTAAAATGATTGTTCTCACCAATTATCTCTAATTTATTTGCAATTATTTCAGCACATTGTTACTTTATACACATATGTAATTCCTTTATCCACATTTTTTAGTTCCTCCACTGCAGGCAATGCCTAAAATGTCATTAAAAGCCGTGAAAATCCTAATCCTGTGAAGACTTTGAAATTCATATTTGTATTTCCCAAAAGCAACATAAAATTCTGAGATACATTCAGGCATAAATGGAACAAAACAATTCAATTAATTTTTATATGGTTACATTCACACAAAGTTTCATAAAATTCTGATTTTTTTCTGAAAAACAAGAGTGATAGCAAGATAAAACCTTGCAGAACCAACAACAGTGTCTTTGGTGCATGCAGAAAGTGACAAAAGAGTGGTGTGATAGATTAAAAAGAAATGAATGTTAAAATAAAAAACAGAGGCAATTTTTTTGTCACCTAGAGAAGGTATATGTGATCCATACAACTTGAATGTAAAGGTAAGAGAGAGATTAAATGAGAGAAAGTGCGAATACTTGAGAAATCCCCCAGAAAAGGAATAGTCCCGCATAGTCATGAGAGAGCTGAGAGGAGATCCAGATAAAGTAGGTAGAAGTTCATTGACAGGGCCAAGATGGAGAAAATCTAAGGGGAAATTTCATAAATGAGAAGGGGAGAGTTGCCTTTTCTATTGTAGAAAGAGTGCTACACCTCTGTTTTCTGAAGAAGAACCTGGCTTGACCATTACGAACTCTTTAAATTTAGGGATTAATATCTTCTAATATCTTTTAATATGGATTAAAATAGAAATTATTGAAATACCAGTGTAACCCTGTGATAACAAAGGGTGGTCATTCTCAAAGCAGATGTCTTCAAGCATTTAGAACAGGGAAGAAAAGGGAGGACAGAAGAGGGACGCAACCAACCTAAGGAAATCTGAGAATCTCTTGTAGATTAGAAAAATAGAAATAGTATTGCTTTTCAAATCTAGATCCAAAATACATCAAATTTTTCTATATTTGTTCTTTGCTGACTGGTGCAGCCTGTGCTTTACAGTTTGAAGGTCTGCCTGAAGGCTGTCAGCTTGTGAATGCTGACGCTCTTTTTGATCCTTCTCCTTAACTCCACAGAGAAACCAGGTCACCTCACTTGAACTTTGATTAATTCTGTCATTCTGTTTTCTGAGATGACAGTGACAGGTGAACATGTAGCTTTTTCTCTAGGTGCATGCACAGGTTTTAGTCACTAGTCCCATGTCTCTGCTGACCAAAGGGTCAGAGTTAGCTGGTTGTTGTAATACTTCACTCTTGATGCACAGAACAATTCTGGTCAGTGCTGAACCCTCAGCAGGTGCCCAGTTGATGATAAAATTGTCTGCATTGCACTGCTGCTGTAATAGCACAGGGGCAAAAAATTAAAGTGGGAATAGGTAACAGCATAGCAATAATAGTTTCTAAGGCCTGTGAGGTCAGAAATGATAAAATGATCCTTAAAATTTTGGACAAATGAGTGTTAGAAGATAAGGAGAAACACCATCATCAATCAAGGCAGGAGCTAAAGCTGTTAAAGAGCAGGACTTCCGGAGCTGGGGGAGCTGACCTGGCCTCTGCTCTGGGGATGGAGGGATAAAGGAGGCACAAGGGGGCCTGACACCCTGACAAGTGGAGTTTTGAGAGAAACAGGAGGAAGAGTAGGAGGTATAAGATTTATAGATCACTTTTTGTAGCACATATTTCAAAGAGAGATGATTACTATCTGCTTGTATTTCATTTTTGTATCTAGAATATTGGTACTGGTACTCCACAACTTTTACATCTTTGCTTTTTTTGTATGCACATTTTCTTTTCAAAACAGTCTGCTTGGGTTTTGCCAACCACGGTGAAGTAGGATTTTTGAATACATATGCACATTTCAATTGTTAACTTTCCTGAAAATGTTGTGGATTGCTTGGCAAAATACTTGAAACCTATACAGAATTCCAGCCTATCCATTTCAAAAGACTGAATTTATCGAATTGGAGTTATATGAAATCCCTAAATAGACAAAACCAAGCATTTTGTATCAAAATAATATGAAGCATAATGGACTGGATGATTACAGTTTATATCATATTACTTCTTTAGTACTTTTAACAGACCCGTAAAAAAATTTGTGTGCAATATTTTACACATATAGCATTCTGGAGCTAGGTTGCAATCTCTTTAATTACATGAATACTTTCATTGATTTATATGAGATGCTTCATATAAATAATCATTAAAAAAGTCTGTTCCCTATGCTCACATTTTAGCTTGCAGTTTTATAAGGTTATGGTAGTGCAATGTGCTTGATATTAAATCCTTACTGACAGATGAGAAGGTTTATTTTACTGACCAAATTGCAATGTGTGCAGATTAATAAAAATATGACTTACTGGCTTCCATGTCATGTGTATAGAAGAGCACAGAGAATTTATGCAATTCTGTAGGGGGAATGCTGTGTTCTGAAGAAGTTTATGAGTCCTCATCAAGTGGAGAAACACATGAGTTATGAGATTCTCTTTAAAGCACTGTTATTTGCAGTAGTAAAAATGGCCAGCTTCCCCAGCTGTATGACATTCATACCCCGCAATCTGGGGAGTTGAGGAGAGAAAGAACAGCAAAGCTGCCACCAAATGGAAACCTGTACCCAGTGGAGGAAAACAGCCAACAGGAATCTCATGAAAGTCAATAATTCAGTGCTGAGTCCTGCACATGGGAACGCAGAACATGCAGAAATACAGGCCACCAACATAGAGGACTGTATTGAGAGCAGCACTGTCAGGGAGGAGAGGAATCAGCACCCTGTTCTACTCAGAAATACACTGATTGCCTGCAGTGAGGCTTGTTCAACCTCAAGAAGAGAATATTTTGTGGGGAGGACCCAAACAAGAGCCAATACTTCTGAAGAGATTACTGAGAAGATGAAGCTGTGGTCTTCCCAACAGTGCATGGCAGGAGGATAAGAATCAATAAACAGCAACAGCAGAGGTTTTGACTGGATAAAGGGACAAATTTTTTTTCCTCATTATGGGAACAAAGTAATGGTACAGGTTGTCCAGGGAGGATGTGCAATCTCTATGCCAGTTTACAAAACACATGTTTTTTTTCCACCTGGCTGGGCGAAACCCTGAGGAACCTGGTCTGAGCCCAGCTGTACCTGCTGTGAGCAGGGAGTTGGACTGGAGCTCTCCTGAACTCCCAGGCAGCCAGGACTGTTTAGTGGCTCTGTGATCCTCCATGGCCATTGCTCCACAAGGGATGGTAGTAAGACACGTAGTATGTACCCATGCCCCAGGAAATGCCTGTGAGAGAAATTAGCAGGTCTTCCTTCCTCACTTTTTCCTTAAAAAAAGGATGTGGAACATCCAAAAAACCTCACTCTACTATTTATCATGTGTGATATCTCTGGTGTAAGAGACATCCGTGCATCAATAGCCACAGCCTTGTCGTTCTTGGGGTATGTCTTATGACACAAAATGAGTGAAAACTGTTGCAGTCAAGGTGGAAAGCCTTGTGCATGTCCTTAGAAGGTAACAAGAAGAGGGGGAACACTGTTTTTCAAAAACTGCTTACTGATAAAAGAATAAAGGAGCATGAACCTTGTTCCTCAGCCTGAGGATTGTGTAAGAAAGGAATAGCTGGGAGCTAACAAGGTCCAAGAAGTGACTGAGGTAAGCCTATGACAAACCTCAGCTGCACTGTTGAAGAGCTCTTAGTCAGTTCAGTGCCAGCAGCTGCTTCAGTGAGACTGCCTAAAAGAGCACATATATCCTCTGCTTGCCTCATTCTGTGCCAGCAAAGTTACCACTCTGAAAATTGATCACATTGAAAATAGCATTGCTATTAACAAAAAGCCTTGCTCTGTGCAGTCTTCACAACTGGGTAAGACATGATTAGGTACAAACAAAAATATGCTTTCTAGAATATTTAGGGTACTATAAAACATTCTTGAAGCACACTAGCAGAAATCTATTAATAAATCCTGATCAATTTTGTCCTTTTGAGTTAAATGTGATTTTTGCTCCAGTGGAGCTTTTCCTGGAAAGAAGGAAGTTAATACAACATGCTGTACCAGAAAAAAAGTTATAATGGGATGAACAAAAATTATTGCTTAATGATTTTTATTTTAAAAATTGGCATAATCAATTTAAGAGAAATTTCTTACTGGTTTCTTTTATTATAGTTAATGGCTAAGTTAGATCTGTTATTTACTCATCCTAAATCATATGTCTAAAGAACACTTCATGAAAAAAATTATACAAAAGGCACTGATTAATTTTGCATCTCTTCCGGCTTTCATAATCTTTGTCAAGTGAATGGAATAATTTCTACCATTTATGTTTCTTATTACAGTATTTGTCATTAGAATGAGGAAGCATTTAGACTGTCTCACATTTCATGAGTTAAAATAGTGTGACATATTGTTGTGACCTTTTTAATTTTCTGCATTTTTCTCTGTTCCTTTATGTTGCTTTCTTTCTCTGTATATCTTCTACAGAGAAGGGCAGTGGAACTGGTGAAGTGTCTGAGGAGCAGCTGAGGGACCTGGGGTTGTTTAACCTGGAGAAAAGTGGGCTCAGGGGCAACTTTATCACTCACTACAGCTCCCTGAGGGCCAGGTGGAGGTCAGGCTCTTCTCCCAGGCAATGAGACAGTGTGACAGGACATAGTCTCAACCTGCTCCAGGGAAAGTTCAGGTTGGACAATAGGAAGAATTTCTTCAGAGAAAGGGTGATTAAACGTTGGAAGTGGCTGCCTGGGGAAGTGGGCGTTTGAAGCTTCTCTGAAGGCGTTTTAGGAAACACTGGATATGACACTTGGAGCCATGGGTCTGGTTGATAAGGTGGTGTTTGATCATAGTTTGGATTTGATCTTGAGGCATTTTCCAACCCGATTCTGTGATGCTTCATTCTAAGATGGTAAATGTGAACTTGCAAAATATGAATGAGCAAATGACACAAAACAGAATGTCTCATGAAGATCATCCTAGTGTGTGTATCCATGCAGTGTGATCTTGACTTACCTCAAAATGGCTTTACAGGCATGTCAGCAGCACTGGTATAATGATGCTGTGCTGCACAGTGCTGTGAGAACTCAAAGAAGTTAGGGAACATCTCATTGCCGTAAGAGATACACAGAGATATAGGACATTCCTGCTCATATCTAGTTGTGAAACTGTTGCTAATAAACATTGGAAAGAGAAAAAACTTCCTTTTTTTGAGATTTAAACTAGTATTTGACTATGACACATTAAGATGAAACCTTTAAAGGGTAAGTTATCTTACGTTGGCTCAGTATAAAGCTCTTTTGCATTGAAATACCTAGTGCTTGCCAATCTTGGAGATGTTCAAACTGCACTTTTAACGGCAGTAATAGATGTTTAAACTGCAGTTTTTAACTCACTTCTATGACTAAACAGCCTGTCATTGTGGTTGAGTCAAAGTATATACAAGCATGGTCCATCCCTGACACTGTTAAGTGGAAAAAAGAACTGAAGAAGCAGTGTAATGAATTGTGTAACTGCCAACAAAATTTCTTTAACTTACATATAATTTAAAATGCAGCCTGAATCAGACCATGTGACTGGTGACTCCTTGTCTCACTCAATCTTTGCATCACTCTTGGATGATGATAGAAAAATAGTTGCAGAGATCACAAGCATAGTTAACACAATTTAGAGTTTCCTTCTCAAAGAAAAACATTAGCTGACTGGCAGCAGCATGCTTTAGAAAATCCTAGACACATTCATCCAGCCTTTGGTCCCAGAATGGTCTTTTCTTACAATATGGATATTGTGACAAGAGGGACAAAGTTAATATTTCAGATGAAATACAAATAACTCTTACACTTTATCTTAGATTATCAAAGAATTTGTCAGAACAAAATACCAATTTTAGTGGTCAAGAGTACACATTGCTTTTGTTTTGTGTGAGCCTCACAACAAAAAGGGACTAAACTGAATATTATTTGCTACTGATTTGGCCTGAGAAATCTTGCAACTGATATACCATAAACTCATTCCATCATATTTCCCTTGCTGGTAAGTTACATAAATAAATGATCAAAAGTGGCTTCTAAATCCTAAGTCTTATGAGTATGGCTCACAAGTTTCACAGAAGAGGAGCAAGACTTACAGAAAGCTCAGTGTGACCGAATAACTGATGACTGGTTCTGAAAGACATATGAAACAAGATAAAAAGTAATGGGAACTGGAAAGCTACAAAACACAGGGTGTTGTGTTGAGAAAGTCTGAGAGTGTTCTTCTGTCATGACAGCAGAATATGAGAAATTATGGGAGAGTGGGTAAAGGTGGATGCTTGGGCAAGACTGATGGACAGGACAGGGGAGGATAACATCAGACACTCCTTTTCATGGGAGGAAATGAAGGCATAGAGGGCTGCTGAATACCTTGTTATCATGTCTCCCCTTACAGAGAAATAATTTGTATATTTCTTCAAATCAAAATTCTTGCATATCTCTATAAACCCTCCTTCTTTTTCTGATGAATTCTTCTAATTTTCCAAATATACTCTTTGATATAAATGCACAGAAAGTAATCTAAACAACCACCATTATGTTCATTTAAATTAAATATACACATTTTTAAACAAAAAAATTTAAATTTAAAAATATGACAATCTAAAAGCTAATGCTTGAAACTACTATAACCTTGACAATTCATTTCAATAAATCATGTTATGTGCTATACCCATGACCTTCTTCAGATATGAAAATTAAAGTTGTATAACACATTTTCTTCAGTGAACTGCTTCAGAGCAAATACTTTTTTTTTTTCCTTTTATTCAAAAGTGTGTAAAACTGAAGATGCCAGAATTCTGGTTCTGCTTCCAGCTGATGCATTAAAAATAAGTGGTATGGGGTGTGTGGTTGCCACAGGGGCACACTGCTGACTGTTCAATTTTCCCCCCAGGACATCCAGCTTCTTTTCTGCAGGTCTGCTCCCATGCATGCAACCAGTTCCTTGAGTGTAGTGTTTCACTGGGCTGTTACACCCTAAGTGTACAGCTTATCATATTTCTGGGTTGGTGTCCATGAGATTCTTTCTGGGCCTTCCAGACTACAGTTTGTATAGCAAGATACTGCAGGAGGTGGTATAGAAAGGCAAGATAAATATCACCTGTATATGGTGGTGGCCATTTCATCATGGGAACAAATCAGGTGGTAAAGTAAAAATCTCTCGTCATAAATCCAAACTGGCTGTGCCCAATAAACTTCCTCTCCATCCCATATTTCAAAGTTTTTAAGAGGAACTGCTGCATAAAACCCTACATGTATTAGAGTGAATTTGACTTTCCTGTACTTTTCTAGATTCTCTTGCTTCCCTTTTTGAATATAGGTTTGACATCTGCCTTCTACCAGTCAGTGCTCCTCTCTTTCAAGATATTTCCATTTACTCTTTAATTTAAAACAGTTCTTGTTATGTTCCAATTCAATACCTATTTCAATCCAAATATAGTTTGACCCAAGCTTAAAATGATAAGTGTGCATGTAATTTAAAAAGAAGACAATTATAAAGAACGTGAAAATGTAATAAACATAAAAAATAGATGAATTGTTGTACTCTTTCTAGAAGAATGAAAAGAAAAAGTAAAAAAAGTGAATGAATACCTGAGAAACTAGAACACTACTTATTTAAACAATTATAAAGTGTAAATTTCAGCAAAGAAAGCAACAAAACAAGCATAAAGGTTTCATATTTTAATGTTTATGTAAGTTGACAAGAATTAACAATTAATCAGGAAAGTTACAGACTAAGTGCAAATACAGGACTTAATAAAATAAATGTTTCTTGGTTCCTATTTTCAATTTACTAACAATAATTCCTTTAAATTTACCAGCATTGTCCCAAGTCTTTTAGCAGAATCTGCAACTTCTTGTTGAAGTGCCATCCAGAGAAATGTCAACGTACCTGTTAGTTAGTACAATTAATTTAGACTTAATATTTACAAGGAGCCCATTTTTCTCCTTCAGTGTGCATTATTGTTGCATTTATCATCACTGAATTACCTCTGTCTTTTCCAGTCCACTCATTGAGAACCTGTGAAATTCCTTGAGGATTGTTTTCCTTTTAGGACTTTCCATCTTTAGAAATAAATTAACATGATCTTATATCTGCTGTATCTACAAAATAAGTTATTAGTTGCTGTTGTTTTTACTATGACCAAATGAATGGTAACATGGCATCTATGTTTAGAATAGTAACTTTTAAATAATTGTTTTTATGAGTAGGCAACAGTCTAGGGAAACTGAAAACTAAACACTAAGGGGATAATAGGCAGGTGCTCAAAATGACACAATTGATAACACATATGTCAAACTGGTAAATGGTTGGGCAACAAACATGGCATGCAGACTCTGAATATGAGACATCCTCTGAAGTGTGTGTAATTTAATTGGTGGTTTTGTTTTCCTTCAAAGGAGAGGTGTATATCAAGGAAGAATATCAACGCTGAGATGTACCATGATTAGAAACTCATTAACTAGTACTTAAATATCTACTTTATTGACTGTTAAAGATCTGTTTAGTGTGCACTTGTATTTTAGTATGCTTAATTTATTTGATTGTCTTTTAATGTTTCTCCAGAAGGGAAATTGATTATGCAAATCAGGTATTTCTTTGATGTTATCTTTTTGTTTATATCAAATGTACCTAAAATCTCCTTTCCCTGAAGACAGCACAGGCAAACAGTCGCACAAGAAAATGCCCACTACAGTGATCTTTCTTTCACACTTACTTCTTTTGCCTATCCTGTTCTCACACGAACTCAGACAATCAATATCCATAAAAAGGGGGTGGGGGTTAAGTTTCTAGGTGGGAGCTTATCTTTGTATTGATAACTTAGTGATATCTAGAAAAACACAATGACATCATGAGAGACTGACTTTTATGCAACCCGAATCTACAGCAGCTGCAGCTCTGCCTGGGACACTACTGCCCAAATTCCTTTGGCTGTGATTCTCCCCTGGCACTTCCAATCACAGACTGCACATCTCATCAGCTTTCCCATGTGACCATGTGGTTATCACTACATAAAAAATACGTTTTTGCTCTTTCTGTTAAAATTCAATCTCCAGCTCTGTGACTCACAGCGGTAATTATGCTTTCCTCATGTAAAAGTGGCATGCAACACAGTTTATGATTTTATGCTGAGGCAGCTGGTCTTTTGAATTAAAAATCTGTGAATCTGTCCAGCTCAGTTCCTCAGAATACTGTCAAGGAAGAATATCTCTTGATGCTCTTTCCAACTTCACTGTTACAAATGGTACACAAGATAAAACACAAGTCCTGTCACTTGTTCACTCAATTCAAGAGGAAGCAACAGCGAGAAGGGGCTGAATTCGGAGCTTCTTTAGCTGGATTTACCCACCTCTTTGCAAAATAATCGCTGAGGAAAGAGTATACTCTCAACCAGCACGATTAGACAAAGGGGAGTAGAAACTCTGCAAGGGGACTTGAAAGTCTTTGATTCTCATTAGTGAGGTTTTAAAATAGTCCAGCATTCCTAGTGCAATGTGTCTGCCGAGAATGATTTCCCTGTTTCTCATTATGTATGAATGCCAGTGCACTGTGCAGCACAGTTGATTAATAAGGTCAGAATTAGAAACTGAGAGCTTTCCTTTTCTTAGCATCTACTGCCATTTTCTCTCAACAGGGTTCTCTTTGTAGATTTCTGTGATCTGAAACATAGGGCTCACTGGAACAGAAGTTATATATTTTGTCATGTAGAGCTATGAGGAGTGTGTGGTATGTTACATTTTTAAAAAATATTATTCGTTGCGTTCTGAATAGTTTGTATTAAAATCTCTTATGTACTATAAAATACTTCAGAAAATTGCGTTAATTGCTAGGATAATCTTTTTAAACAGTAAATAAGCTCTATATACTCAGATGCCATTTTGTTTTCAGAAGGATGAGTCATTCCTTTATCTGAATTTCGAATAAAGAAACTCAGTGTCTTTCAAGTGTCGCATTCCCATCAATCCACTGTGACTAAGTTCCTCATCGATACAGTGACTAAAGCCATGAATTTCAAATTAATTCTAAATTATTTTAGCTGTCTACAAATTACACAACCTTCTTCCTACCACTGTAGCCAAGGTTTTGTGTGTGAAGCTACCTAACACCTATCCAACTATATTTCATAAGCATATTATCAAGTATGCATTAGTTCTTTCAAATAACCCCCTTGTGTCCAGGTTTACAAATGTTTATTTTGCTTTCTTTTTTATTTTTAGATTCTTCCTTTTTTTTTTTTTTTTTTTTTTCTTTTTTTCCCCTGAGGTTATGCAATTCTTAATCCTGTGATATTAACTATAGTAACTGTCCTGGTGATTCCTGGTGATCCTCAGATTTTTGGTTTGAAAATGTCATGGAAAAAAACCCTGAAAACCATTACAGTCCCCACCAGCCTGGCACATACAAAGAACAAAAACTAAATGGAGAGGATTTTATCCATGTTCATCCTCAAATTAATCTGCTGCAGAAAGCAGAATTTGAGGGAATCACTGATACACAGAAAGGTAGGCTGGAAGGAGCTTTTGCTACTTGAGGAAGGACTATTGGAATGTAAGAACTGGGCCAGCTCTGACTTTGTTCAGCTAAATTTTAATTTGAGAATGGACTTTTCATGGTCCTCTGTCAGTTGGTTCCCAGTTTTGGTTGATGGAAGGGATTATTCTGTCCTAGGTGCAATCCTTGCCTTTCTTGTGGTGTGTTGGGGGTTAGATTTGTTTTTTTACTTGAGTAATTTTTTCCCATAAGTTGCTAAGAAACCAACTACTGGGTACTTATCTGTACTTAAGCAAAAACAAAAGAAGTGGCCAAAGGAGTGGAGGGTAGCACCTGGCTGCATTTCTTTTGTCTCTGGGAGTTTCTCTCGGAGGGGGAGGATACGGTGAGTTGTGGGGGCAGGTAAAGGATGGGGCTGGGGGCAGCTCCATCGGAAGGAGGAGGGTCAAGCTGTTGGTTACTGCGGGGAGAATTCACTGTCACCCCTGGAGCCCAGTCCCAGAGACCCACCAGGATCCGCTCCCGTTCCCGGGAATCCTGATCTGCCTTTCCCTGCCCTGCTGGAGCCGCCGCTGTCCCGGCCCCGCCGCTTCTCTGCCCTGCCCGGGGCCTTTGCTCCGCTGTGGCCCCGCAGCCCCTGCCCTGCCGGGACATCCCCACGGCTCCAGCTGCCCCCCAGGAGCTTCTGATCCATCTCATCCCCCGGCTGGGACTGCTGCTCATTCCTGCCCTTCCAGCTGGGGGCTCCTCAGAGCCCTGCAGGGGCACAGGGCTCAGGCTGCCCCAGGGTTTGTGGGGCAAAGCCTCTCCCCCATCCCCTCCCGCCTCGCCGTGAAGGCCCTCACGGGGTTCCTGGTCCTGTTTTGTTCTTAAGGCTATAGTTGTTTTGTTTGCCTTGTTTTACGTACTAGAACTGTGGTACATAAAGAACTGTTATTTCTATCCTCATACGTTTGCCTGAGAGCCCCTTAATTTAAAAAATAAAGTAATTTGGAGCGGGGCGGGGGGGGGGGTGCATTCTCCATTCCAAGGGAGGCTCCGGCTTTCCCTGCCAGACACCTGCCTTTCAAACTAAGACATGGTAGAATCAATCCCTCTTGGTCCAATGCTTAAATTTCCCAGGGTCCTTCTGGATTGAGGGACCTCTAAAGTTGGACGTGCTACCACTCCCTCTGATTTAGTATTTTTCCCAGATTTGCTGCTGATGGGTTCTGTCTTGTCACCCAGGTCAAATGACAAAACTATTGAAGAAATAATATGTCACTACTGACTCCTGGCTAAGTATCTATTCCAGCCAGGTGTCAAGCTAATGATTACTTCCTTTTGGTCTTGGTTGTCAAGTTGCTTTTCAGACCATCTAACAGCCTGTTTGTCCTGCCTATCTCAAATTCCAAATCAGAATTCTGTGGAAAGCAGAATCAAAACCTTTCTAATTTCAAGCTTTTTCACAGCCAGCACTTTATTCTCATCCCCTTAGCCAATCATTTCATTGTAGAGAGCAGTCAGGCTGATCAAGCTTGATTTTCCCTTGGTGAAACTATATTGACTTTTCCTGATTACTTTCTCATCATTGTCAAACTAAAGCCTTAGAATGTATCTTTTTAGTCTTCAGAGAAAGACTGTTACAAGAAGATATTTGCAGATGAGCAGGTCAGCTCTCAGTTTCTGTCAGATGAAAGTAGAACTGACCTTGCAATAGAAAAGTGGTATCACATCAGCTGTTCCCATGGATAAGAGAGTTACTGCAGTGGTTTGGAAGCTGGTCATGGAGACTGGCTACTGAACTTTTCTTCTGGTCTTTGGACTGTATGACAACACACTAAATTAATATTACAGCAAAGTAGTGAAATCACTATGCATTTAAAATAACAAATTTCTTGGAATCAACTGCAGAAACACTTTACCAAAGATGGAACTTGAACAAATATGGTAGTACAGCTTGGAATCTAGGCCACTGGTCTACTCCCTGAATAATTTTCTTTGGTACTTCATTTATTATGACTTTAAATACATAATTCATTTTAATGTACCTTTCTGTATGCTGTAGCCACAGCTGTATATTCCCTGGTTATCTCTAAAATTATGGTGGTCTACAGTTCTTATTAAAGTAAAACATAAGGGAACAGGAAATCATCCTGCAGTATCACTGTCTTGCAGGCTCTCAGGTAGATACACAACATTATAGCTAAAGGGCACGATGGACAACATATTCTGCTTTACAGTTTAACATTCCTGATGGCATACCAGCCATCATTTTATGTAGCATAAGACTATCTCTAAATTTTCAGAATAGTGGGAAAAGCGACATCTGTGCTGTAGATGGTTTTCAATACATTTAAATCTGTTTGCAAGGTTTGACATAGAGTGGTGTAACTGCGAAAGGTGAGACAGAATGCTCTTTCTGAAATTAGACACAAAGTCAAACAAGACTAAAGGTAAAAATCCTTTCCACTCTACATAAACTAAGAGAGAGATACTATGCATTGGGACCCACATTCTTCTGCTTAGCATTAGCATTCTCTGAGGATGTTCAGGAAATAATTTTTTCATTTCAATTTATTCAAATAGTTCAGCCCAAAGAATAGTTCCACTATTATGAAACCTACACTGAATTTAAGAAGCAGAAATACTTTTTCTCTCCTCTTTCCTCACCTACATGATGGAAATGTGAAAACGTCAGACTTGCTTGTTTCCAAACACTTTATGAGAATATGAATTCCTTAAGCTCACTAACTCTATTTGCACTATTTCTATATGCAATATTTAATTCTCATTACATTTGTTCTACATAAAAAAATAAAATATTGCTTTTTCTTTTTTAAAGTCCCATCACATTTTCTATATTAATATAATTTCTACAGATACAGACAGAAACAAAGAAAATGTAACTACTCTTTATCAGGAAAATAGAGAATGATTTTCTAGGAAAAAAAAACCAAGAAAAATTAAATGCAGATAATATTTGTATTGAATTTTAAATTTTCTTAACTACATTTTACAGAACTTTTCAGTAGGAAAAACCTACCATACTTACTGTAAATTCTATATTACCCATAAACAAACTGTAAAATGGATTTATTACCAGCTAACGAGAGTTTCACCTTCCTTTGTGAAACTAACTAAAAACTACTAATGAAAGACAAGATAATAAGGTTCATTACAGCAAGATTTCCTGATTATTGATTTAAATTATTATTATTATGATTTAATTCCCTCTTTCCTGTTTCTTTCCTTGCCAGGTTCTGCATTCACAGTTACAAGTGTGGGAAGCAAAGCAAATGTTTTGTCTCTTCTGCTAGAAATAGATCAAAGGTATCTCCTGATTTCAGAAATGAACTCTTAAACAGAATAAGGACAAGTTCAGGAGTCTGGGATAACTGAGATGTGTAACCCACTCCTCATTTGGTCCATGTCACTTTGGCCAACAGTTGAAAAGACACAGAGAAATGGTGAAACGTAATAGTGAAATGTCATAATTTCTTGCTATTCTTCTTCATTGCCTTTGTTGTTAATTCCAGATGAACTTCTTGCTGTCTTTTAAGATGACCTAAATTTTGGCTGACAGCTCAATCCAATTCTTTAAAAGAAGGTTAGGTTCTGCTGGTATTGCAGATAGTCACAAAATATTTCATCCTACTCTGTGAAAAATTCAAAGATTATTTTTCTTTATTGCTGGAAGCAGTCCACTGAACTTTCCCTCGTGCAAAATTATCACATTCCATCAAAACAGTTTATGATTGTATTTGTCAGATTCAAATTCACCTTGGATGTGCTTTTCATTCCAGTTAGTGAGTTAGGTCTTAGACTTCTCCCAGGGTAAATAAACAATGTTGTCCTGGTTTCTACTCAACATGCAGTGGCTACCAACTTATAGAAGAATATGTGAGTAGAGTAAACCAAAGTGCAGACTTTTTAATAGGCATTGTATTTGTGCAGAGACTAGATGTGGTGGCCACCAGCCTCTGTAATAACCAGCAATGCTTGGCATATGGATCAAAGGTAAGAGCTGGATGCATTTCAGGTACCAGGAATTACTCAGATGTGTGACTAAAGAGATGTTTTTCCAGGGAATGACTGTGAGGGGAAGTGTGGCAAATAGCACAAGCTCTGGTTAAGACATTTGGAGATGTGGCAGTTCCTAGAAGAGGTCAGGAAAATTGGGACCTGGGCCCCGCATGTGTTCAGTCCTGCACAACTGCAGTTCAGTCACAGTGGATGCCTCCGCATGAGCATTTTGGTTTGAGTCAGACATGCACTTTGGTATTGGATATCCTGTTCATCCCCATATTCATAATTCCTGGATAGCGCATGTTCCTTCAAGGTGAGAAAGAGCAGCCCAGAGTGGCAGGTCTGGCAATGCAATAGCTATGGGACAGTCAGTCAAGTGCTAATCTGGGGGAACCCCTCTCTGAAATGCCTTCAGCATGGGAGGGTAGGATAAGAGCCCCTGCAATTCCCCCTTCCATTCAAGGGTAAACTGAAAATACCAGGGATTATTTGATCTCAGGTGACTTTTCTGAGATGGTTGCTTGTGGCAACTGGGCTAACTGTGATGGATAATACCTTAGCCCAGGTAGCCTGTGCAGAAACCATAAACCTGAGACCATGGGAGGTGGGATATAGAAATTAGGATGCTAATGGCATCACTCCAAAACAGGTCATGTCTCTAGTTCTAGTTCTCCATTGGTTCAGGACCTTTGGCATATATAGTCAAGTCCCTATCCCCCATTCGGGATTGGAACCCTGCCCCCAGGTATATAAATCTTATATATATTTAAGTTAGTCATGCCCCTGGGTTTTCAGATGCTGCCTCTCAAACTGCGCAGTCTCTGTGTTTGTGATCAGACCACCATTAAAATTCTATATTCAGGCACTCCAGTGTTCCTGCCCCATGTATCTTTGTCACCCTCCACCCGGCCAGCCCGGACCTGGAATCACGCTGCTGGCTGATAGTGGCTCTTCCCCTGCATTGATTAAGTAGCTACGCATGCAGTATGAATTTAATTTCTCAGAGTGAAGTGATACTGTACACCATTATTGACTGTGTGCTTTTTGGGCACTTTGCCCTTAGGTAGCTATTTCTTTTCTGAACTAGACACCCATTAAAAATCTTCACCGTAGCTGAGGTATGGTGTTAACCCACAACATTTACTTCATGCACACTGGTTTGCAATGGTTGCTGTGTAACTGTGCAGAAGTAAATCACTGCTGTTCTAACCTGTACCCATGTCATCAGCAGTGAGAGCAATTAATCCTGTCCTTCCTCTCATTTTAAACTACACCCTACATTTTCCATAGCCTCTCTATTTGACACTTAATTACATCTACCTAACAGGTGGATTTAAAAATGTTTAAATTATATTTATTTATAGATATTCTCACGGAACTCCTCTGTAGACAAACACAGAAATATATTTTTAAACATTATTGAACATGCTCAAGATCCTGATGCAAATTCTGTGTCACTGATCCTCTTGTATATTTTGTTTTACTTTTTTTTTCTCTTGAATCAGAGGTTGCAAACTATCATGGAAGACAAGTACTGATTTAAATTTTAAACTCCACTTACATTAACAATATACCACCCACACAAATTGTCATCTGATCCCACGTACAGCCATGTACATTTCATTAGTTTGGCTACAAAATGCATCAAAGAAGCACTTGTTTCCATTTGCCTTTTTATTTTCATGCTGATAGGACTTGTTGGTATTTTCCTTACATACTTCGTTCTTCACTGTTCCATGTCCCTTTGGTATCTGACTCTCAAGAATTTTCAGCTATACAGAACTCTTAGCTGTGGATAATCACCATCAATACATTAAACATTTGATTGTGTTGCCATTTCATATGCAATAGATCCTGAGTACCACCAGTTATCCATAACATTACTTTAATTTAATTTTTAATTACAGAATGGGTAGTTAGGTGGACAACTGAAGAATAAGTGCTCTAGTTTTATGAAGTATACTTGCAATTGAGAAATACAGCACTGGTGATTATAATCTCAACTGCAAAATAATGATCTATGTGATTTTACTTTTTGCAAAGAAATAGTAAATTGTTGAATCTGATTTGTCAGGGCCTGCTCCTGATAACACCAAGACTGTAGGCTCAATTCCCATTGAATTGGGCCATTTACTTAAAAATAGCACCCAGTGATTGTTTGTTGTAGGTCCCTTCCAACTCAGAATATTCTGTGATTCTGTATGTGATTTCACATCATTCCTCAATTATTTCTGTCACAAGTTTCAATAATGCAATGCATTAAAAATAAAAACTGAAAACTAGATGATTTTTTGTTTTGCAATGTAACCCCTTTTATGTATTCAGAAAAAAATGCAAGAAATATATTCTTCCTGTAAAGACAGAGGATAAGACAAGGTACACAAATATTTTGGGTTATATCTTAAGATTTTGTTTGCTTTCACTTTTTCTGTTTTCTGGAGTTATTTACTGGATTAAAGGCAACAGATTTTGAATAGAGATAGTGTGGTTCAATGGTTTTGTCTGAAATTTTGAATAGAAATTTATTTTTAAATTACATTTTATCCTTAAGTTGTTATTTTTTTAAACAGTAACTGTCTTACACCTGAATGTTTTGGTTTTAATTTATGAAATTAAAAATATGTGAACACCTCAGCATAATATCCATATAAATCATGCTTAAAAAGGAATAAAAACAATTCTATAATTAAAATCATTCATGTACAGTCATTTAAAACCAAATCAAGACAGTTTCGTAAGGAAACATTTTTTCCTGTGTCTAGTTAAAAGTGTAGCTGTAAAATGTGCACCTTCTCCCATATAATTTAGAAAAAATCAAGTGCGCTTTCCTAGCAGAAACAAAGTATGGTGTTCCCAGCCCAGATACTGATAAAAATAATATTTTTTAGTTCCTTGACTAATTTACCTTCTTTAGGACTGATTTGAGGTATAAATGTGAACACATTTGTGTACATGAATTGTAACTATGGCTATGGAATCTAATTAGTAATAGCAAAAGAAATTGATGATTTAATAATCCAATTTTTATGAAACTAAATTCGGAGGTCTTATACTTCATGATACTTATCTGTATGTTTCTCTATACATCTATGTCTGTATCTACGTCTGCATCTGAACCTGGAAACTCTGTATTTGATGGATACTTTTAATCAGGTATTTTTTGTTAATGAACTTTGTTCACTCTTAAAGGATAGTAGATATAGGGAACAAGATTAAGCCCTCATTCAAGTTTCTGGGTAGATGTATTTTAGTGCCCTCCCCAAAATCATTATAGTATTAAACTGAGTCAGAGAAATTTCATACTTCTTCTGCATCAGCCATTAAGTATTTTTAGTTTAGCCTTATTTTCACCCTTTTTATTTCCTCTCATCAGTCATTATAAGGCCCTTAAGAATTTTTGAACGTGTGATCGGTTCTCGAGCTGAGTAACACACATTTGTATACATGTATTTAGTCTTGCAGAAGTCCTATGTAACTACTAAAATAAAACCAGCGCAGAAGAGGATGTGTTTTTGAAAATAACAGTCTCAAGAGCACAGGACCTACAGGAACACCGCGGGGACAGGAGCACAGCCCCTGCTTGGCACGCTGACTAGGAAGGTCACTCCTGCTCCGTGCTGTATGCCCCCTTCTTTATCAGGCCGTTTTGTTCTCCAAGAAGGTACTTCTAACAATGAGCGGTTCTGCGAAAACACCTCCTGACAGCCCCAGTGGAGCCGTGCCCAGGCTGTCAGCCCTGCAGCCAGTGACACGGCAACAATCCATCTCACAGCTCTCGGTGAGAACATGACAACCAGCCTGGCAGGTGATTGACAGCCCGAATGCCGGCAGGGAGGCCGAGAGGGCGAGGAAACACAATGGTGATGGGAGACTGCAATTACCGCCCTGTACTCTGAACAGATGCCCTATCAGCAAGCTGAGACTAAACCCTCAGATACCACAAGTGCCTGCTTTGAGAAGTTAGGGAGTGTCGACTGGAGAAGCAACACCTTATCTGGTCCAGAGAGCAAGTATTTATTCATGATATTGCTGTACAAGTCCCTGGAGTATGGCAGGATATTTGGCACTTGGTATTTTTTGCAGGATCTACAAAGGCAAAATGTCTTATCTCGTCTCAAATTTGCATGAAAATAAGATTTTTAAAGAGAGTATAGAAAAAAAAGTGACACAAACAATTGATAGTCACCATAACGGTGGCACAGTGCAAACATTTACCACTTGTCCCCCCCCAAACAAAACAAAACAAAACAAAACAAAACAAAACAAAACAAAACAAAACCAAACCAAACCAAAAACAAAAATAAAACAAACAAAAACAAACAAACACAAACAAACAAACAAACAAACAACCCCCCCAACCTTTTAGGAATCCCATAGGAAAGTCTACAAGTCTACATACCTAAACAGACAGGTAATGAAATATTGAAATACACAAAATAGAAGGAATGAAGAGTTTAAAGAATAAAATTAGTTGGCACATGGACATGGTCAAGACATTGAGGAAGAGTCAACCCAAGTTTTTAAAGATAAGCCACACTGATGCCTGAGGGTCTCTCAAGGCATCAGTGTTTGTAGGGACAATAAAGTTAGGCACCACAAACACTTAAAGGAAGCAATCTGACATAAAACAAGACACGCTTGCACTTGGACTGCACACAGTTAAAGGATAGGAAACTAAAGGTAAGAATATATGCTCAGTTTTCTTGGAGACAGAATGACTTCTTGGAAGTCCTCCTTCATATGGTGTGAGCGTACTTTAACACAGTATTGTGCAGAACAAAAGTCTTCATGAGTTCAAAAAGTGATAGGAAAAATTCCTAACAATTAGATGTACTCGTAGTTTGCTCTAAATATTTCTTGTTTTTAGAAATGTAAATAAATACATAAAGCCAAAATGTTTCAAACCTCCTCCCTGCCCCCCACCCCACCCCAATCTTCACATGGATAGGACTTTTGAGTTTCTGTAGACATAAATTTGGGATATGTAGCTCAGGGATATGCAGTATATGGAGATCACTTTCCTACTGTTTACATGGCTGCTGGAGAATTTTAAATTCTCTATTGGAAAGAGAAGAAACAAAAAGGAAGCTTATAATTATCTTTCTCTTAATATGCTTATGAATTCTTTATGGGCTTCAATCAGTGCTTGTCTTTACCCGGCAGTCAAACTCAAGATAAAATTAGGAAGAAGTCTTATCTTCCTTGAGACATCAAAACTGCTGATTAAGTTTTTGCCTGTCTGTGAACTCAGAAGTAGCATTCAACTATGCAGAAGATCATAATTTTTCCCGAAAATTCACACACAGCTACTTTTTAAGATTGCTGAAATTCCACGCTCTTCAAAGGAAGCAGTAGCAGAAAAGTAAGAACTTAAAACAAAACAAAACAAAACCCCAAAAACCCAAAAAACCCAAAACAAACAAAAAAACCAAACAACCCCCCAAAAAAGCAAAAATAAAACAAACAAACAAACAAACACCACCCCCCCCCCCCCCGAAAACTAAAACAACTGCAAAATAAACAAAAAAAAAAAAAAAAAAAAGGGAAATTAAAGGTTCGTATATACAGGAAGCTGTAGCTGAGAAGCCTCAGTTGTGGTCAGAATAAATGTGCTCCTGCTTTCTCACTTTACACACTTTACAGGAGTCAGGGCTCAGGCTTGGTGAAAAAAGAAGGCATCCACTGTTGTAAACCGTGGGATGGATTCCACTGACTACCCAGCCCATGGTGTTCTCAGAGAAAGATTTGGCCAGCACAGTCTGCTTTGGTAAAGTCTCTTCCTGCACACGCACCGGAATGTATGGAAATACCTTTCTGATGAAAACGTTTTCAGCAACTACAGGAAACAGCTATCAACAGTCAGAATCCACAAACGTGGAGCACTTATGACTCTATTAGCCTGTGAAGAATGCTACTTCTGTCCTCACACAGCTTTGCAAAGGGCAGCATTATCCAACCAAAGGAAAAATGTGTGGACTTTCCAGGGAAGAGCAAACTGCCTGAAATTAAAGGGATCAGGGAATAGATTGTACTTTGGGGTCAAAATATTCTCTTCCTTATTGCTGTAATCCATCAAGATGAATGATGAACTGTATTCAACAATTAGAAGGATTGTTTAAAATATCTTTCCCACTGTTTTTCTAGTAAGAGAGAGGAAATTGAGTGCAGAAACAAGAGAATCATGGCATGTGACATACTGAGAAAAATGAGTTTAATTTTCTCTCACTTTTTCTAGGTGCCTAAATCACTTGCATCAATATCTGAAATGAAGGAAATATTCTGAGTCCTAAGTAGGTTATTGCCCGTATTTCAGGTCTCAGAAATAAGGATCTGAGGGGAAATTTTAAACATGTTTAATGTGATGAATGTTGAAAAATGTCTGAAGGCCTTGCATTGTTTGCACAGAGTCAATATCACTAAGGCATAGCAGCACATAGAAGATTTATGGGACTGTAATAGAAAATTAAACCTAAATTGATTCAACAAATTACTGCATATAAGAACAAGCTGAATAATTTAAAAAATCAATATGAATAATTTGAGTAACTGGAGAGTATAGAGGAAAATTGTTGCATAGGTTAATGTTTATTGCACATCTATTTAGTGATTATCTTGAAGTGACAGTTATTGAATTAAAAGATGAATGTGGGCTATTTTTAAGTGCATGACAGCAGAAAGTAAGAAACAAAGGCAGATAATTTTTAAATTTCTGAGAACTGTGCTACACAGTGCTAATATCTGTACTACATTTTTGAAGACGATCATACAGTCCCTTACTACCTTTCATGCTCTTTCTGTGCAATAAGAGAAAAATTGTAAATGCAAACTTAAAAATGTCCTGGGATGTAAGGTCATTTGAATTAAAAAAGTATTGGACTCCATGCATAATTTTAGTAACAAAAGTGTAAAAAAAAAAATCTGACAATCCTTGCATTTAATTTATTTCCTATAAAGCAATTGAATTTTTAAAGTACTTTAGGAGCCAGCTGCAGAATGGGAAAAAATAACAGAATGAAATTCATTTTGTAAGTATAGGAAAACTATAAAAATCATAATTTAAAAATGTGTCTTTATTTCCTAAAAAGATAGCTATAATGCTTAGGAAAAAAAAAATTAAAACAACTTTGTATTTTAGAAAAAATATAAAAAATATGTATGCCCTCATAAAATTCTACATGGGTTCTGACTACAAGTTACCAGGTGGTTGCTTCTGTTTTCTAGTCTTTATTCTTTAGGATTATCTAAGGCCCACTTAGGAAGAAGTACTGTATCTTATGCACACACTGATTAATTTGAATACTTTTATTATTTTTGTACACTTGATCAGGGTGTTTTGTATCTCCAGAACTTAAAGGCTTATATGGTCTCTTCTGTGCACCCTCCAGAGAGAAGGGAAAATCAAGCCAAATCATCGTTCTTGGTTGTTTTTTTTTGTTTTGTTTTGTTTTGTTTTTGTTTTGTTTTGTTTTTGTTTTTGTTTTTGTTTTTGTTTTTGTTTTGTTTTGTTTTGTTTTGTTTTTTTTCCTGTGGAGCAACCACGTGGAATTTGTGTGCATTGGGCTTTTAATGTTAGGGAAGACCAAAGGAAAATAATTAGAAGGTTCTATAATTTATTGATGAGCATTCCTTATGAATTCCTGAAGGGGTAAAAAAAAAAAAAAAGGTGTCTCATTGTTATGCTTGAACTCTTTAATTTGCTGATTTAGTGAAAAAAAGTGTATCCTTATTTCACAAAAGCATTCGATTCCATTCTTCAGAACAGCATCATACTCAGGAAAAATCATAATGCAATACAGAAAGGTAGAACAACTTGAATTAAAAGCATGGTGTAGAAGGAAAGAGAGGTCCATGTTGTCTTTGGGGAGAGGCACTGAGGCTGCCTGCAGGCACCCCTCCTGTGTGCCTGGCAGGAAGGAGTCTGATCTTGCTGATCAGCTGAGGATGGGGAAGGGTTTCCCAACCTGCAGGTGGGTGCCGAAGTAGAGGGAGCTGCTGGAGGTCACTGGGCATCAGGCAGTATGTTTAGAAGTTCATTTTCACAGCATCAGAAACAAGTTAAGTCAAAGAATTAAAAGGTAAAGGTGGACATTTGAGTCCACTGCTTTTATTTTTTTTTCTTTCTTTCTTTTTGGAGGGGAGTGTGGTGGGGGTTTTCTGACATTTGCTCTAAAAGAAACTATGTAAAGACTGCTTTGGAGGGAAGACATTTAGGCGTAAAGTTTGTTTTCAGTGAAAAATTTTACAACACATAATCACTTATTTTTCCTAAGTAACTTAAAGTGAGTAAGACACTTCCAGCCCAAACAGGCCAGCCATTTCAGGAATTAATCAACAAGTTTGCTTCCCTGGACTTCAGTCTGCTGGATAGAAACCTTATCTTTCCATAGAAATATGGCTCAAGTTGGGATCCATTATTCAAGATGCTCTCTGAACATGGTGACACACTGTGGATTAGGCAAAAATAGCCATCTGTAATAACATTTATCTCCTTTAATATTGATCGTTTCGCCCTGCAGCATGGCCAACTTCCACTCCTTTTCTCTTTCAGGTCTACAATGCAAGAACAAGAAAAGAAATGCATTGAGGAGGTGGATTAGAGAAGTTTTTTGGAAATTGAAGCTTTTGCTGCCATTGCACAAGAGTTACATAGTCAGGTTCTCCCAATGGCAAGCACTGAGGGAGAGATTCCACAGGCATCCTTGCTTCAAAACCAGCTGGGGAAGGACTTTAATTTTTTAATGAATTACTAAAGCTAGGCTAAAGGTCATGAAAGAATGCAATAAAAGGAAGGAAAATCACAAACAAGACTGAAATGTACCATATGCCTTTTTTAATTAATCACCACAAGGTGCCACCTGAGCAGCTCTATAAAGTACTGTATAGTGCTTCTGTTTCACATGAGGCACAAGGTACATTTCAGCTGCGACTCAATTTAATTGCTTTTATTCTGTCTCATTAATATTCTTTTACTGCAGGTTTCTTTGTGGATATAAATGACCTTGAAGGGAGTATGTAATTTCAAAGTACATAAATTCGCTGATAATGCTAAATTGGACTGGACCAGTAAATAGAAGAGAGGGACAACCATTTGAAAATTATTGGATTGGATAAGGCTTTGAGGCTGATAAAGTAGCTCATTCAGTTTAGCAGGAAAAAAGTGTAAGATAATGAAATGGGGCACTAGAAACATCGTTTCTTTGGGCTAAAATCATATAAGCTTCAGAATTTGGAACAAACAGACAATTTATGTGAGTTTGACAGTAATTGAGACCACTTTTGCAATTTTACATGCTTACTTTCAAGTCACTTCAGTTCTTTTGAAAACAAATGGGGATCAGGAGTCAATTTCTTACAAATGAGACTGAAAATTATGTATGAAGAAAGCATCAGGTCTAAGATCTTAGTTACCCAGCGTGTATTCTTTTACCCATTACACCAATTTCCAGACTCATTTGAAACAAAGATCTCCTCCAGCAGTACCAAGAGATTGGCCTGTTTTCAAACGAGCATGAAGGGCTGAATCCCACAAAGACGATTAAATAGCTTGATCTAACAATAGGAAGGAATATTTCTAGTTTCCTCATCAGATGTTCTGTGCCACTCCTGAGTCTACAAGCTGTATGTTTGGCAGCAAAATCCACTGTGCCTGGCAATGGTTGCTATGTATATTGTAGCTCTTAGGAATCCTAGACATGATCCAGGCCTCACTTTGCTGTTCACAACATATCCACTTGCACTAACTAGAAGTGACCTATTAAAGAATATTTGATTTATATGTGTGACTTTCAATGACACAGACGGTCTGGGGACAGCTCATTTGTTTAGCAAACATAAGAAAATGCAGCAGCCATTCAGCCAGCACGTCCGTCTCCCACAGCAAAGCCAAGAGAGTTGAAAAAAATCCCTCTGCTTCCTCTGTGTCCTCCTGCCCTTGCATCCTATGTCCATTTTCCCAGCCACAGGATTTCCCTCCCTTGTTCAGGCTGTGGCCTCAGAAGTGCCATGAGTGCCTCAGCTCACCAGCCCAGCAGCAAGGTTTTCTCTTTTCCCTGAGTTTAGGTAATGGAGTGGCGAAGCTGGAGGCTGAGGAGCGCTGGAGCTGGCAGCAGTGGGGTGTGGAGGAGAAAGCCTGCAGCAAGGAGCGAGGTGTGGGAGATGCTGCTGCCTGTGAAAACCCATCCCACTGCCCCAGGCCACGGAGGACAACTGCGCTCCAGCCCCTCCTCCAGCTCCCCCGGGCAGGATTCTTGGTGCGCCAAAAAGATGGGTGTAGCACAGCATCAGAGAATACACCACAGTGCTGCACTTCCCGATTCAAAAAACATATACCCTTTCTACTACAAAGGAGTCAAGTATGAGTACTACTGCTGGGCTGTTTGCCAGCATGTAAAGTCATATTTAAATTGTCAAGTAATACAAAACATTTGACCCATTTATTTTCATCTGTGAAAGAAATGTGTAGTCTATCCTTCATATCTCCTAGCTGTTCATATCCAAAAAGCATTTTAATATTGTCTAACTTGTATAATTTCACTAAAAGAAATGTTCTATGTCAATCAGTGCTATTTAAATTAATTGGAAGAGTGGCAGGGATTTAAACAAATAGAATATAAGCTTAGTTGCATTAAAATAATGTATTCAAGTTGCCCTGCTTTTAGTTTATTACTAGGGCAACACTTAAGAACATAAGCTGTAATTATTTCTTTTTAAATTCAGCCCTGCCATATTTTAATTAATTGAAGAAACTAAAATGAGACTTTTTATCTTCTTCTGGTGTTAATGGAAGACATTCTAGGATATTTTGGTTTATTTAAATACAGTGAAATGTGCTAAAAATAGCCAGAATAGAAAATGAATGATTCTTTGGAGAAATATAGGAGCAAAAACAAGTTAATCTTTTTTAGCAGAAAAAAAAGTCCCAAGAGTTTTTCTTCATTATCTTTGTGTTTTCTTTGTGTATCTTTGCAGTTATGTGGTCAGACTGACTGCTACACTCTTCATACCATTCCATGGAGATTTCCATAATTTTGGCCAGCATCAAGATAGTTTATTCCCATCTGTTTACTCTCTTCCTCCCTGGTGTAAAACATAATGAATAGTACTGACAGTATAAGACTTATATAAAGATCAAGAAAGTCCCGATTCCTGACTGATGCTATGCCTGAAGCCTACTCAGAATGTCAAGGAGATTTAATTTGTGTATTTGTCTGCTTCAAAAGTTACTGATAAAGGCAGGTAAGAAAGCACCTGGCCCATTTTATCTGCCAGGTTTCTGATACTGGACTGCAAAGAGAAGGTGAGCAGCTTTTCGTGAATGTGCATAGTGCTGGTGCATTCTTTGACCTGATCCTGAAAAACAACTGACCCAGCACACCATCTCTAAGGGAATTGGCTGTAACTCCACAGAAAAGGAACACACAAGCTTTTAGCTCTTCTACTTAGAGCAGAAAATTCAGGAAAATTGTTTCTCATCCTCAGAAAAGAGAGTAATATTTGTAGCCCACTGCCTGAAACAGTGAGAGTCTCTGCAGCAGGGAGGTACCTGGTGCCCTAGGGTGGGTCTGTCCTGGGGGAAAACATCCCCCAGACCACAGAGGATAACTCAGGATGATCCATGGGGCCAGTGGAGATAATGGATGAACTTGTACAAGTGACAGACATAAAGAGAAAGAAACAGTGAGGAAGAGGTGAAAGGGTAAGTCTTTGCAAAATAATTTTTTTTCATCTGGATACATTTTTCAGAATACATTTCATCTTGATTAGCCTCACCATGCGCATAGATATTTATTAGATGAACATAGGAGTCTGGGACACAGATTTGCTGTGGCAGAGATTCAGAGTCATGTAAATCCAGGCGAAGTGTTCTTTTATAACTTAAGATTTTGCCCGAATGCACAATTTAACTAAGACCTCCAGACTTGCTATGTGGTGACCTATCAGACATTTTGGATATCTGCTTCTGGGCCTGATGAATTGTCTAGAAAAATAAGATGAACAGGCAAACTTGGATCTGCAAGAGACTCCAATACAGAATGCAATGAGATACAACTGTTGAACCTTAGCGCATTGGCACCTTCATTGGTATTCGAGAAAATTGGGAGAAAAATCTTGGGAAAATATCTTTAGAGATTCATCAGAAACATTAAAAGAAGGGAACAAGGATACATTTTGAAATTCAAAGTGCATTTAAATTAACAAAAAGAATCATATACTTATCTGAGAGATAATGTGAGGCTTAGTATAGAACTCAAAGAATCCAAACTGAATGTCTGGTGCCACTTTCTCAAAAAATAAAAATAAAATGATAGTAAATTTTAAAAATTCACAGATGTCCTTCTTGAACTTGAAAAACAATAACATATCTGGCTGGTGAAATAGAAAGTTTAATTCAAAGGGATTCTCATTTTGTGATAACTCATTTTACTAATTTTTATTTTTATACTTCTTTTTTACCTTATTTTTTATTTATCATAAGACTTTAAATAAATATGACATTTTAATTGTATTTTATTTAATTTGAACATTTATTTATGGAATAAACTGAATGTGTCAAATATTGAAACCAAAAGTATTTAACTAGATACTTGACATGTTTATTTTGTTTTATTCCGTAAATGAATTGCCAAGCAAAATATATGCTAATATAAACCAGAAAATAAATCAAAATGGCATAAAAATTAGTATAAAAATTAAATCAAAAATTATAAGACTTCAATGCTGAACAGCCAGCAGCTGCTGCACACTAATCCTGGCCTTCTTACACTGGCAACACTTGATGGAAGAGGCCCAGTTGTATCACATCCCCAGGAACATGCAGCAGCACTGACCCCATAAGGTCATGGTAAGGATGGGATGATCTGAGACTATCTGAGTAATTCCCAGCACAGGAACTATTCTGGGCCATGCTTTTTGATTGACGTGTGCCTGATGCGGGCAGGCTGCTGCCAAAGCTGCAGGGAGGGAGGCAGCAAGGCAACGGGAGCAAGGAAAGGCTGGCTGGAGCTGTGGGAGCCTCCTTGTGCTCATTTGCTGACCATGATTTGACTCAAACATCTAAAAGGTGTTGGAGGATGGCTGCAAAGCAGAACATGGTTTTCAGAAAAAATAGAGGTGTGCTGACTTGCATCATTGCTGATGATTTTGCACTGTTCAGCCCACCTGATAGGGCTGTCTGGAAGGTGAGGCAGAGGTTGGAGGTGTAAGAAGCAGCTTTGGGGTGAAGAGAGGGAGGCTAAGAAAGATGCTGGTTTTGTAGGTAGTAGCCTTGAGCCTGAGCTAAGAAAACATTGTGAATAGTTAAAAGGGGTTACAGAGAGAAAAAACTGCTGCACTGGATGCATTTCTACACAGCATGTAAAACAGATAACACACCTCTAATTTTTTTTCTCACCTGTCAGCCCTGAGTCACTTTCAGGGATGCATGCAAAACCTTGTGCTATGGATGGAGTATCCAGTGCCACTCTCCAGGAGTGCTACCATATTATCTGTTGAGGAGCAGAGGAGTGTGGGGCACACACAGACACATGGACGCCTTGCCACAGCCATGCCCCTTGGGTAGACAATTTAATTGTACCAGGTGAGGTGTGCTGCTAGGTGTGGTCAGTTTAGGGAGCTGTCTTGCAGCAGCTGGTGCTTTTGGCTGCTCCAGTTGCTGCGGGAGCCAGCGAGAAGAAAATCTCTCAGAATATCACTTCTGAAGACTCACTTTTCTTTGGGGGAACCTCTGGACTGGAATTCAGCACTGAGTCTTATGGTATTGGCAACAACAGCAGCAGTCTCCATCCATTGCTGTTGAGATCTCACTGGAAGATGATGGTACTTTGGAGTAGGAGAAAAGACTCCTAAACAGCAATCCCTTAATTTCCAGGCCTTGCTTATCATTTGGGAGACTGCAAAATCCAGTTTAGCAGAGCTTAGTGCAGATACTAATGCTGATCTGTGATGGATACACACTCCCTCCCAATCCTGGACCTAGACATAAGCTATCTGGAGTTTCTTTTTACTTTTTTGGGTCTACACATGCTTTGAAACTTCACCACTTACACTTAACTGGAAATTTCTTGGTAAAAAAGAAGGACTTAGAGTCAAATATCCTTGATCCTGGTCTGGCTTTTCAGAGATAAAAAGGACTATCTTCACATGTTATTTTGTGGTCTACAGCTTTTGACGTACCTGTCTTGGAGAAAATGACTGCTTTGCAGTGGACTACAAACACTAAGGTGTTAAAGCAGAGCCTAAGTGGTGTGAAATCACAGAAGGACTGTGAAAACAGTCAAAATTGCCAAAATGGTATGCTCTCAGATGGAATACTGAAGGGAAATGTTCCCTGGAAGTTGTTCAGTTACGTCAGTGAATTATTTAGAAAGTGAAATATGCCAATAGAAATATACCAAATTTCTGCCAGAAAAAATAATAAAAGTTTATTACCACTGACTACAGAATTCTGCTTTTGGGAAATGTTCCTGAAAATACTGGACATGTCCAGGGGAAAAAGGAAAGATAAATTCAATTCTACACTGATGAATGGATATCAAGGGATATGAAAGAATGCTATGAATAAATTGAAGACTAGTATTACAAGAGCCTCAGAACAGTATGTTATTTTGACACACTTTAGATTGTTAATACATTTAAGGAAAAACAGAGTGGATTAACTAGGGCTATTTTAAAACATGGTTTTAGAATGAGAGCTCTACATAAAAGGGGAAAGAAATCAAGTGTGAATCTTGAATAAAACAAAGGCTAAATCTGAGCACAGGATTCTGGATGGAGAAGCACCTGACCTCCAGAGAAGAGATGGAAATCGTTTCTGCCTCTCCAAGGAACCTTCCTTCCTGATGACACTCTTTTCCTCAGCTGAAGAGAAAGTCACTTGAGAGACTTGGATCATAAGTCTAATCAAATTTTTAATAATTTCTAGGATATACTGTTGTTTTCATAAGCATTTAAGAAAGACTTAATTGTATTTTGCTGTCTTCAATATGTTGCATAGTATTTTAACATTTATGACTATTATAGGTATAAGAACTATTGCTTTTGCTATAGCTTGCAGAAACTAGGTTAAGCTGCTGATAGGGAAAAGAAAGCATTAAGCATCAGCATTTATGCAGTCCTAATTGGATTTATCCTAATTGTATGTATCTCATGTTGTTCAATAAGCATTGCTCCATCATTCTTCCACTCATTTTAGACAATACTTCTCCTTCCTATTAGGAAAGAATAGGCCTAACCAGAACTGAAACTCTTATTATATACATGATAGATGTCTGACTTGCCCTACATAACTCATGTCTTGTTTAGTGCTAAAGTAGGGCATGGCTAGAGAGAGAAGAGAATTAGGCAACAAATGGAATAAATGTCTGAAAAAAATGTTCCTCTGAAAAGTTTCCATGCACTTCTTTGGATTTTGAACCAGACTCTAGAAAAAAACCACATGTAGTCATGGAGGTATATTTGACAGAACTAACTTCTAAGATGGGAAAAAAAAAGAAAAAAAAAAAGAAAAAAATAACATCTTATATTGTCCTTTTTATGCTAATTTCTGTAGGAGAATTGCATGAGTAAGTTGCTGATCATATCCTCCCTTTACTAATGTTGAAAAGGGTCCTGGAAATGGTCTGAGTGACTTAAGTTGGCCAAACTATTAGAGCCAGCACTTCCAATGATGGTGTATACAAGAAGCTTACTCTGGTAAAATTAAAGAAATTCAAACCTTTAGTATCCAGTTTGATGTTATTGACTTTTTTCTAAATCATGAGTGCTTAGATTAATAAGTTGTGTCATAGATTTTTAAAAATTAGAGAACTTATTCTATGAATGCATGATGATATGGGCACTCATAAAAACAACAAAAATTAATCCTTCAAAATTTTAAATTAATACTTAAAAATTAACTTTATCTATCCATTTTTTGTTACCCATAATAAATTTAGTGTGAATAAAACCTATTAATCACGAACAACAGTACAACTACCATTAGCAAGAATGTAGTTTAAAGGAAACCTCTGCTAAACCCTTCCTTGCTTCCACTTTGTTATGTCAACAATATTAGAACAGGAGGCAAGTAGCAGATTTCTGTGTTAGTGGATCAGCTACTCAAATACCTGTTTATTTACTTCAGACTTATGAGATCTGATGGAGGGCTGTATCTCTCTGACATCTGCCTGTGGAAGTCCAGCTTACTTAGACAGTACTGAATGGGCCTTTCTTTATTATCTACACCCTTGGTAAATGGCACTTGATGACTGAACAAAAAAGAAAAAGTGATGATGAAGATAAAGTAAAATCATTAAGCACAAGCTAGAAAATACAGAAGCAACACAGGTCAATGTAGTATGTTAAGATATTATTTATCATGTTATAAAATTAGTGCATCTGGATCAAATCCAAAGGTCTAAATTGCAAGAGAGTGCCATTTATGCTGACCTTTTGAAGCACAGCTTAGTTTTCAGAATTCAGAAGTACAAGAGTTTAATAACACTGAATAATTCTGTTACAGTGAAGGGGCAGGTATAGTAGATACCTTGTCTCTGAACATAAATGTGATACAGTCATCTATTTCTACAGCCTCTTCAAATCTTAAAAAAAAAAAATAGCCCATGCTTGCTTACTGTATCAATTTCCTCAAATGACTTTTGCTGATTCAAAACACTAACCTTATAGAAAGACAGTTATTGGAACACATACATCTCTATAGGCTCCCTTAAACATTGAAATTAAATAAATAAGTTTGTTTTAATGGAAGGATTTTTACCAAGGCAAACTCACCAACTGTTTAGGCTCATCAGATAGTGTGATTTATCTGTCCTGCTCCCAGAATGAATATTGCAAAGCAAATGAAAAAAATAAAGAAAATTATCAATAACCTATCAGTTTCCTCTTTTCCCTTCTGTCAGCTGATTTTAAATGCTGATGAAAAACTGAAAGAATATAAAAGAATCACATACTTTTTCTGAGAGAGATTAATTTACCATTGCTTCTTGGATCATACACACCTACTTCAGTCTAAGAAACGCTTGTCTACTGTCTAGGAGGTTTTATCAGCAGACACAGTGAAGCCAGTGCAGGTCTTCCAATAAGCTGTAACCAGAGCAGGTAGAAAAATACTACAGCAAAAGATATATGGCCTTGGGTGAAGGCATCCTTACACCTCATAGGAGAGCATGTGAAGCAGTATCCTGTGGATTGTCTTTTCTCTGTATTTTAGATTTGGCATATTGTATAGCACAGCACCACAAAATCTGCCAGAGCTCTTGGATGAAATTCCAAGAAATCTGTCTGATTTTACTCTTTTTAGTGCCATTTTTGTTTCTTGGGATGACTTGCTGCTAGTAACATTATATAGTAACTATATATTATAGTAACTATATATTCATTATATTGGTGGAACTATCTAATATACATTGAGAGGGTGGGAGCTTCTTTTCTCTTGCAGAATGACAGCATCAGCATTTTCAGAGCCTATCACCTGACTCAGTGCAGGTTGTGGGGTGCACCTGCAAAAGACAGAAGGCAGGCTAAAAATGCATTACACCTAGGACAGTCATTACAGAAAATATCCCTCATGATACTGTGGCAGGATTGCATTTCATAACATTTGAGAGACCCAGAGGACATTCTAGCTCCAAGTCTGATAGTGAGATTTCCATTGGCCTCCTGACTTTGAGAAACCTGAGGTATGCCAATAAGTTGGTAAGTGGCCACAGTAAGATTTAAAAGTGTGCTTTGACAGGACATGAAATCATGGAGTTTGAAAAGAAATAATTGATTTGGAAAATTGCAACATCTCAGTGTGTCTTAGTACAAAGAAAACACTTTTTTCTTTTTAAGTAGAATTGTCTAGAAAAGGTTGCTTTAAAAGTGGGCTGTCACAGGAATTACTCTGATTAGGCTAATGCAAAGACTGGAAATAAGGACTGTAATTATAAAAGACTAAAACCAAGATGTGAAAGCCCAGTCAAAGGCATGCCTAGTGCACAGGTTAGCTGCCAGTAATCCTACCAGTTTACTACTGCAAGGCAGGTACTGACTGAGCTAGTGGAGAAGACATGAGTAAAGCTGAAGGACAATGAGTGCAGCAGTCATGACCGGGCAGCTGGGAGCCCAAACAGGGCAGCTTTTGTGCTACTGGTGTAAAGGCAGTGCCCAGAGTGACAAAACAGCAGTAGAACCAGCAAGGGCCCCCATCAGTTGTTTAGGCTTGAAGGCTAGCCTTTATTTCTTGCACAGTTTGATCAGGTTATCAAGATGTAGGAGACTGGCTACTGCCAGAATGCTGTCTGACATTCAATGGTCCATGCAGAGCATAATTGCGACTGACAGTAAGTTTATTCATAGAAGTTCTTATTATTTTCTGCCAGAGTGAGATTATAGGTATACCTCTAGGAGGACTGAAAGCCTGACAAAGAGATTTACGTTACACAGACAGAAGTAATTTTTTTTTTCTGTATTGTCAAATGGCTGCTGTACTGCAAGCCTGCTGATATTTTGATCAATAGTGCACTCTTGACACGTAAGTCTTTTGCAATGCAGGATGCAAGATCTCTTTGAAGATCTCTAAAAGATCAGTCTTTCCTACTCAGTTTTACAGTGTAACATAACATAACTACTTAGCAAATATCTCTGCAAAATATGTCTCATTTTTTGACTGCTATCAAGCACCAAGTTATCATGAAAATAAATGTCCAGGTTCCAACAAAAAAATACAAGCAGCTATCATTTTGAGAAGAAGGCGCAGAAAGGATTTTGAAGAAAATAAGCTGTCTATATTCATGAAGCAACCACTTCTGCATCACATCTACTCAAATTCCTCTTCTTACTGTATGTAGACACATTTCCAAGCATTTAGTTCCTGCTCTCAACATCATTTGCATGAACAACTTTAACGTTTTCTCTCACAGGCACCATTTTAAGGCCCTCTCTCAATTCGGATGAGATTGCTGCCCATTATTACTATCAGGAAGGTAACAGGTTTCCAGTTTAACATGTTAGTGATGAATACCTAAAAAAAGCCTATCTGAATAGGAATATTCAGTCCTATGTTTATGCTCTGTGATCCTGATAAATGCGCTGCATTTAGTTTCTCCTTAGCTGGCACTGACCTTGCTGTCCTGTACCTCTGGGCTTCCCTACCTCCCATTTCAACAAAACATCCACTCTATCGCTGATACAATATGTATATAAAATATCAGTGTATATGCAATATACAATATATCCGTGTATATACAATATGTATATAAAATATTAGAGAACTAGAAGACTTTTCCCTCAGCACATAAGAGCATAAACATGAGGCAGAGTAAGCAACATTCTCAGAAAGATGTGATGGGATTTGGCAGCCAGGCTCTCCACCATGCTTTGCTTCATGAAGAAGAATTAAAACATTGTAAAGTTTCTTCTGCTGGAAGAGCTGTATTGTTGGCTTGCAGAACTGTTTAAACTGGAATATCATTCTCTGTCTGCTTAGACACTGCATAAATGCAAAAACAGAGCTGCTTTTTTTTTTTTTTTTTTTTTTTTTTTTTTTTTTTTTTTAGGAACAGGTTTATAGTCACTGGTAAATGAATGAGAATTATGTAGACAACTTTATGCATACAGATTGTGATAAAAGAAGCCAAGTACCATTGATAAATCTTTGTAGTAATGATAAGACCAATGGTAAACACTAGCAAATACCATTTGGATTCCATAATCTTTAATTCTGTTGAGGCTTTGGGCAAGTGTGCCAACCTGATGAGTAAATACTTGGCTATGCTTTGTTTTAATCATTGAGATGCTGCAAGATAACACGTTTAAAATAATTCACTGCAGAATTGTAACATAACTATGACACATAGTCTTATAGTCTTATTAAGCAAAGACAGGTCCAGAAAAACTCGGCAAAGAGTAACAAAATTTTAATTATTTTAAAAATGATTGATAATCGACTTCTCTGTTTTTCTACTCACTAATATCCCCTTTCTGCCACATTTGCCGTTATCAACATTAAGGAAAGTAAAGACAAAGCTCCTCTAACCTGTATTTAAATGTATAGCTTTCTAATTGTCAACAGTTTTTAGCTATTGAAGTATACATTCTTTTACACTATTTTTTCTACTAACTCAAGTTGTTTTAAGCTAGATTATCTAATTTAATTCAGTTTCGTGAAGTTATATACCTTTTGGATAGTTATACAGATGATTTATAAACTGCATGAGTAAAACAATCCTGAGTCATCAGAACAATTCTGTTGTCCATTACTCAACTTCCTTCAATTTATTGTGGATGCTTTCCAATATATTGTATTTCTTTCAAAGAAATAATATAACTCCAGAAAAGATAATGCTATGTTCATCCTTTATGACAGTTTGAGTTCAAAATTCATATTGCTTTCCTCTTTGGTCCCAGAGAAGTTGTCCCAAAAGCTCTGCAGAGGCAGGATATATTCAAAGAATTATTGGTAGCTTTTCATTTGTCACACAAATCCAATAACTGGTAATGAATTTCAGTACTGCATATTTGATTCTTGTGCACAATCCAGATACATGTGAAATTCATATCACTGCATCCTGGGGTTAAAACTGTAAGTAAATATACTTTTTTCTTTGCACTTAAACTGCTTTACAACAAAACACGTTGTTTTAACATTCATCTTAAAGAAATACAAACTTATTCTCTCTTGCTTCTGCCAGCGCATTTCTGCAAAGGGACAGGATTGGATTCAGGAACTCAGCTGGCTCAATAAGGATTATTTTTTGTTTCCTTAGGTATCAGCTGCATTAGTTTGTTGATTGCATTGACCACAAAACACCATAACCTCAAATGCTTCAGCACGAGGTGATGTGAATTCAGGAGCTGCAAATATAAAACTGGCTCTGTTAGCATTAGTGACAAATAAGGTAAACTTAAACTGTACCATTAAAGGCCTGAATTCCCACCCTGTGTGAGCTGTGATTCAGTAAACCTCAATTATCATTCTTTTGAAATTATGTGAAGGTGGAAGGGCTAATCCTTGAACATCAGTTAACCTATTGATTAGCATTAGCAGCAGTAGAAACAAAACACACAAAAAGAAAGCAGGCTGTCTTAAAATAAAGGAAAAGAGAATTATTCTGTTGAGAAACATATTATCTTGCCAGAAATTTGCTGCCTTATCTGAACACTGAAATCAGTTCTAGACTAAAGCTATCCTTTCTCATCTCAGAAACTGTTTCTAGGCAGTATCCCCAAACAAACCTTTTTGTGAGGTTCTTCCTTCCAGGTCTGGTCTGAAGTCCAGATTCACTAATCTCAATCATCCTAAATATCAAAAATATTCAGCAATTGCTACAACTGCCCTCTTTCCTCCGCAGATTACTGCCATACTATTAAGTAAATGACAGAAACAGACCATGTATGATTTCCTAAAGAAGAAAAAACTGTCATTTGGTTTAGTAACTTCAGAGAAGGTTTCAAATGTTTACCTTCTAGATTAGTGTTTGTGTAACTGAAGTAACAATTTAAGTCTACTTGAAATCTTAATAAGAATTTTTGTTTAAATGCAAAGTTAATTCTCAAAGTTAATTCTATTACTACAAAATACTCACATTAATAAATAAATAGTCTGCTGTGTAATTTACATCATATAAAACCTGCTAAAAAGAGAAATAATACATTGATGATTTATGTTATTATCTAAAAAATTACCATATATTTTCATCAAGTTATGTGTTCAGTTTCTTGACATCAAAAAATATCATCAATAGCAAAGAGATGGGAGTTTTAGCTTATAGGACATCAATAAGCTACACATGAAATATAAAGCAATATCCACAGTTCATAATTTGCACAATTTTGCTGAAACTGGAAGTAGAAAAATACTCTATGGAATGCCATAATTCAGTCTTGGTGTTTTTGCTCTACAGTTCAAATGCAGAAGCGTGAATATTATCTTAATCTGCAATTCTATCACAAACCTCCAAATACCTTCCAAAGTATTCTCATTCAAGCTTGCAAGTATTGTAGAAGTTGTTGGAAGTACCTTCTCTCATGATTGGTGTGTAATTAAATTATTTCTTATCCATTTGATATGCATAAAAATAAAGCTTAACCTGAAAGGCAGCAAAGGGTTTAAATATTACTTTCCTGAAAGTAGAGCAGGCATGAACCACTAGTAAACCTGCACTGCTTAGAATTTTCTAGCACCTGTCTGACCTGAAGTCTCATTTGTCACTACATGGAGCAGAGCCTTCAAGACCTTACAAGCCTTGCTCATGTAGGAGCCTTGTGTGACTAAAGCACTGAACAAGCTCCTCATAAAAATGTCTCATAATTTACTTTTCCTCATTACTAATTTCTGAGCCCATGCCTGATCATTTTAAATCTGTGTCATTCAGCTGCCCCACCTTTTTCTGAGGTCCTGGTCTACCTGATCTATATATTCATTCTCATCTGCTCCTTTTTAGCTGCTGCACTACTGTAAAAACAAGCTTTTTCATGTCCATTTTCTCTGTCTCTCTGCTGGTGGCTTCTAGCAATCAAATAAAGAAAACTATGAAACACAAAATCAACACAGAAACCGCAAAACTGACTTCCTTTCTGAAAGGGAGACCTTGATCCTAGTAATTATGAAGTCAAAGATTCATATCTTCAGCATGTGACTGCAATGAATAGACTTGAATGGCTTCCTCCTGTGATGACAACAATGCACAGGCAAATTATACCCATTACTTATAAATGCAAGAAAAAAACCCGATACAATGTGAATTTCTGTAGGCAGGTCAGACACCCGTATTACTTGTTGCCACTGCATGGAGAGCCAACAGAGTTTTGTACCTTGCTGACACTCACAAGGTGGTCCTGGAGCAGACGTGGTCATCTTGACAAGCATGTCATTGCTTATGATGAAGTTTGCATGCTGTGAAGAAAAATGCTGTAGAAGTCAATCCTCTCACCATTGCCTCCAGCAGAGAGGAGAATAGGAGATAATTTCCTCTCCTTTGTTGACATATTTTTCCTCACAAAAAAGGAAAGAGATGAAAGGGCTAGGCTAAGGAACCAGTAAATCACTGACTGAAGAAAGGCAACATCACCAAAAGTAAAGATACAATGCCAGGATTTTATAACTACTTAGTGATTCCTGCTTAATGCCATTTCCTAATAATCTGAGGACCACTTGAATTGAGGACAGTTGCAATACTGGATGGCATACATTTCTTTAAGTACTTGTTTCCAATATTCTTTGCTGTGGTGGTGAAGGACACTACACTTAATAAATCTACATGATAGAGGTCAATATTTTCTCAAAAATTTCAGCACCATTCCTTATTTAATGAAGAAAAATTAAAATTCAGTAATGAGAATGCTCATGTGTCTTGCCTCTTCTATAACTTTTAAAACAACTAGCAAATATCAATTACATATTATAGAAAAACAATGAAAAATAAGCTGCGGTCTTGCAGAATTAATAAAAATGGGCAATCATTTAATCACACAATACGGATATCCAATTCATGTCCTTTTGTTGGAGAAGTTTCATAGTTTTCTTAACATTATTAGTAAACCTATTTAAACAAATCTTTTTCCAAGGGAAATGCCACCATTGTGAAAGCTGGTGCTTATCCTCTATTAAATTACTTAAAATCAAAGGAGAAGAATGAAAATGGTAAGAAACTATGTCATACTTGTTCTGCTGTCAACAGAACAGCTGCTCTTTCTCCTCCTACTTTTCTTTTTTGGCTTTCAAACTAAATTTCTAAAATTCTGTAACTGTGGGACACCATGTGACAAAATTCCTCCTTCATGCAACTCCCACAGGAATTGTGGGGCCATCTTAACCAGAACTGCATAAACAATGCTGGGGTCTTTCTTTTTTTTTCTTTCTCAACTGTGATATGAAATAGTGCAGTAATGCAACTGAGTGCTGTGCCTCTCTACAATATAGGTCATATACTGCAAGGGTCATATGAGCTTGTTGCAACATGTTCCAGATTGTAAAGTTGTTGGTTTGGGGGTTTTGTTCCTTTTCAAGGTAACATCTCAGCATCCTCCAGAGACCTTGTGCAGGGGCACTGCTGCCCAGTAGCCTTCAGCAGGCCATCTATCTCCCTGCTGCCAGAGTGGAGTATATGACAAATCAGTTTAAACTCAAAAACAGGCTGGTGGAAAGAACCTGCAAGGTACTTGACACAGTAATGGGCATCCTTTCTGTTTTATACTATATTACAGTATCATCATCTTGATAAAGTTCATTGCTCTTATTGTTCAGGTATTCACTGAATATAGTACCCACCAAATGCATATATTACTGCAAAAATTTCTGTTGAAATCTCAGCCAGCTAAGCAGGATTAAGCCTACCAATACCTCCTTCAACCCCAAATAACACAGAGCAGCACCTACAGAATGTGGAAAGCACTTCCCTTCTATAGGAAGGGTGTGGGGAATTTGGGTTTTGCTCTTTATCACTTTGCTTATTGTAATATTGTTAGTTGTTTAGTCAGAATTAATCTTTAGCATGTTTGTGAGATACATGTGAGGACATCACAAAAGCCAGACATTATAAGAATTTTTACGGTAACTTAGGAAGACAAGAAGGATTAGATTGGTCAGAAGAAATAAAGATAGTGGAATCTGCTGTGATGTTTGGGGGTTTTTACCCATTTTTCTTGTCTTTTCCTTCTAATAATATAATTTCTTTATAGTTGGGCTGCCTACAGAAAATTTTTTTTGGTTGCCTTGTATAGACCTCAAACATGAATGACAATTTTTCACAACCTTTTTTCTATAGTCAACTGTATCAACAAAGAGAAAAAGGTATTTCTCAAAAGGTAAAGTTGATTTGTAATATTCTTTTCACAATATAATTTTCAGTTGAATTGGAAAGAGATCAAAGGAAAAAAAAAGAACCAGAATGCCATCTGAAAATACATCATATTTTTTTTCTGCAATTTGAAGCTTTATTTTCAATAGGCAGGAAGCGACAATAGACATATGCAAATTTTGTTCCATATTGTCAACATTATTCCAGGAAAAGTATGATTGTGTGTATGCTGTGATTTAGTTTGTATACTAAATGTTAGACATATCTACCATATCCTTGGGGTTGTTTGTATTTGAAGTTACAGTGAATTATCTCTTCAAATAAAGATCTAGGACTATTGTAGAAACGAACAGCTATTTTCTATTAGGGTGGGTCATGAAATTGCACATTCCCATGTATTCCAAGACATCACTTTGCAAACGTGGTACAATATTCACTGTCAAATGTAGTTCTGGACCATCCTGGCTGCTTAGGCCATTGCTGCACAATGTGAGAGAGAGTTGTAGATATCCCTGGCTTCTTTTTCAGAGCACACAATTTTAAACTTGTGGATTCAAAACATGCATAAGAGCAGTAATGACATTCCATAATGATTAGGTTTTTTTACCCCCAAGGTAAATCCTGAAAAAGATCAAAACTTGTCTCTAATATATTTAATCTTTGCATTAATATAGGTGACTGGTATTTGGTCATTTCTTTATGCTTTAGAGGCTAAGTCAGATGTTCAAGCTTGTATTTTAAACAAGCATATCACAGTGAATCATAAGCTAAGTTTGGTTGACAGTTATTTCTCTTACTAGACTTACAAACACAAAATAGATTTTCTGAAGCAGATATTACTAATTTTATACTTGCAACTGGCTTTTAAAAAAACTATAATGTTGGCTGCCCTGATGAGCATTTTTGTTACTCTTTTCTTTTTAATATTCATCAATACTTGTTAATTAGAAAACTAAACTAGATATTTCTATCTAACTTTATATGACATATCTGAGACATTGCTCTTTGCCTTGATGTTGCTCAACAGAACTTTATCCCCACCTATTTGTTTTTGCTTTATTTTCCTTAGACTATATCTGCACTTAAATATTTGCAGTTCCCAGAATAGTTTCCCAGTTGTGAATAACACGAAGAATAATCAAGAAAATGCTATATTCTCTATCTTTGATTGAATACTTCTCTTCTGTTATGCTTTCTAGAGATGGAACTTAGTACTTTTAGGATACTTAGAGGTGCAGAAAACGGACTATATCTGTTTTGGGGGTGCAAATCTAGTATTACATAACAGCACTGATGACTGTATTTCCTAGGAACTGAATGACTCTGAAAGAACACCCTCCTCCAAAATATTCAGAATTTCTTTCCTTAAGCCTGTGCTTTACTCTTAGAGGCAGTGCTGCGCTGTTTACCAGAGCTTCTCTCTCTGCTTCATCTCTGCTTTGTGCTGAATCAGCTGTTATTTTGAGAATAAAATACATGTATAACAGATCCATTGTTCATTTTTTTTCTTGTGTATTTATTCACATCTTTTTAGGGAATGGCCAAATAGTTAAAGACAGAACTGAGTGTACAAATAAAAACCACATATCCAGTAGTATTCACCAAAGAAAGAAAGAAAGAAAACATTCTTTCACTTTGTAAAAATATATTGATACATTGCATAATGACATGATTCATCACAAATGAATGGCCTTGCCCAATAAATTTTTTTTTTGGTGTTTGGTATTTAACATTTTGATTTGAGCATTCCTTGTTATAGAATGGCATGTTATTACTCTGTAGTAACTTCAGGAAGTTTTCATAACACACATTTAGCCAGACCTAACAATATGTGGCTTGTCACATCTTACTTCTAAGATCTTTGAAGGTACCTTTCTGATTTTTGTCATGCCATGCTTAGTAAATTAGCACATGTTGTGGAGCTCTGTCCCTTGGAATCCAGATATTTTGACCTGTCTCAGATTTAGGCAGGAATGTTCAATTCAAAATTTTCCAATATAAAAGGGCTTTTCTACAGTTGATGGGCAAGCTGGCCATCCATTAGGAAAAATTAATTCAGCATTCAAGGAAAATATCCTTTACACAGTTTAAGACATATGGTTCATGAAAAGGCTTGGAAAAGGTGTCAGCACATGGTGAGGAGGTTCACACAGTTCTGAATGGACTGGTAAGTATGGTTAGCACTGTTTGTAGAAATACAAAAGGTCTTGCATGGGTTTGAAAGAGAGATATGTGAATCTTCACAGACATACATTCTGCACTGTTTTATTCTATGCTTTTGCAGTTCAGTGTAACCTATAATAGATTAATATAATGATTGACTTACCTAGACTATAAGGTAACAGTTACCTAGACTATAAGGATAACAGAAGTAATTGATTGCCAGCTCCTGTGTTAACTTTCTGCAGACATATAGTTTCAACATTCTGATTTTAAAAGAGCAGCACTACACCACTTTTCCCTTTCTAAATGATGTATTGTTAAACAAAGACATAAACTTAACATATATTTAAAACAATGCACTCTAAATGCAGCTGGAGGCAAGTTTTGAATGCAAAAGAATATACATATATATAGGTATATATATATACGTGTACAAGCACCTTATAAAAATCAAATCTCTGCAGCAATTCAGTTCAAAAAATCCAAGAGGCTTTGCTAATTGCCTGATAGTCCACTCTATTATATAGTGTTTCAAGATCAATATACATCAGAATGTTTCGAAATGTACACTAGGTCAATTCAGTCTAATTCTGAAGCCACGAGCATTTAACATTAAGTTATATACAAAACCCAAGCAAATAAATTCAATATAAGTGAAAGCAATGCCTTATTTTCCTTCACTAGTTCCTAATACTTCAGAGCAGAATGACCTGACTGCTTGGAAAGTGGATTGATTTTTGCAGTCTGGAGCCTTATACCTTCAATAAATGCAAAGACTGGCAAGTACTGCAGCATGATACTAATAGCAGGCAATGAGGCAATGCTAAACCATTTCCTGGTTTATTTTTAATTTGTATTTAAATAAAAAGTGATTGATATGACATTGAGGAAACATCAAAATTAAGTGCTTTTAATATTACATCTTTGCCAAATGTAGGTTATTGCATCCAGAACTTGAAAAGCTACCAAAGCAGAAAACAAAGGAGTGTATGCTCAGACAAGCTAAATTTCTTAAGAAAATGAAACTCAGAATTGTCTGTCCCTACATCCATTTGTATCAAACCTGATTCCTAAGAATACATATGCTTAGCATTGTTAGAAAAAGCAAACTGGTGCAGGAAGGATCCAACAGAAGGGCAATGGAACTGATGAAGGGTCTGGAGCACAGGTCTGATAAGGTGCAGCTGAGGCAGCTGGGGCTGTTCAGCCTGGAGGAAAGGAGGCTCAGGGGAGACCTTATCACTCTTTACAACTCCCTGAAAGGAGGTTATGGCCAGATGGTGGCTGGTCTCTTCTCCCTGGCAAGTGTCACAACAAGAAAAAACAGCCTCGATTGTGCCAGAGGAGGTTTAGGTTGTATATGAATAATTTCTTCCCTGCAAGGGCAGTCAGGCATTGGAACAGGCTGCCCAGGGAAGTGGTGGAATTGCCTGTCTGGAAGTGTTCAAAAGGCCTGTGGATATGACATTTGTTCTCTTAGTCAGCTGACAACTATGTGGTACACTCATTCAGTCTAAAGCCATGCTCCCTTGTCCTATCACTACATGACCTTGTGAAAAGTCCCCCTCCAGCTCTCTCCTAGCTTCACTTTAGGTAAAGGAAGGTGCTACAAGGTCTCCCTGGAGCCTTCTCTCCTCCAGGCTGAACAGCCCCAGCTCTCTCAGCCTGTTTTCACAGGTGAGATCTTCAGCTCCCTGACCACTTTTGTGGCTGTCCCTTGACAGCTCCAGGAGGCCCGTGTCCTTATGCTGGGGGTCCCAGCACTGAATGCTTCAGCTGATGTCTCATGAGCACAGGGGAAGAGCCACCTCCCCAGACTTGCTGCCTGCACTTTTAATATAGCCCAGGACATGTTTGGCTTTCTAGGCAGCAAGCTCATATTGCTGGGTTATGACAAGTTCTCATCCAGGGCTTTATCCCATGATACTCTAAGAAGCAGACCCCTGAAGAGGCCAAGTCAGCTATCCTGAAGTCCATGGTGGTGAACTTGCATTGCTCCCTCCTCATTGCCCAAGCATCTTGGACTCCACCATTCATGGTCACTGTAGCCCTTGAGCTTCACATCCCCCACCAGTCCCCACCTTGTTGGTGAGAATAAGGTCCACCACAGAACCTCTCCTCACTGGCTCCTCTATGACTTGGAGAAGGAAGTATTCACCAAGGCATTCCAGCAGACACCTGGATTGTCTGTGCTCTGCTGTGTTGTTCTTCCAACAGATGTTGGGCTGTTTGAAGTCCCCTGTGAGGACCAGGGCTTGTGAACATGAGGCTGCTCCTCTCTGTGGAGGGACTCATGTCCCTGGTCTTCCTGGTCAGGCAGCCTGTTGCACAACCCCCTTGTAACGTCACCTGCCCCTGCCCTCCCTGTAATCCTGACCTATGAGCCTTTGGTTGGCTCCTCATCCACGCATTCCAATAGGACCAGACACTCATGTACACAGAGGCATTTAAGTTGCCCACCCCTCCACTAGAAGCTGACTTACAGGCTAGAGTAGCTGGAATTCCTTTGTGGTGCCCTTCAGGAGCTTTCTTGCTGACCTGCCATCACTCTCTAGGCCCTGAGAATCTTTTGTTGGCCCTGGCATCAAAACAGTAAGAGATGGATGGACTAAAGTTCTCCTTCCCTCAGTGACTGCAGCAGTCCCTACTGCTTTTCAAAGATGGAATCCAACACTTCAGTGTTTTTGTCCAGTGGGAGAAATGGTAAATTATGAATAATCAAACTTTGAAGTAGGTTCTCTAAGATACTAGAAAAAGCTCCAAACATGGGAAAACATAGCAATGATACAAGCTTCTTGGCTCCTGCAAAGATCCACTGAAATTTATTGGCCAGATTTTTGTGCACTATTTACAGTTTTAACAATTGTGGGTCAGGGAACAGGCAGGGTGGGAAAGGGGTTGATATTCTTGGCAAAATAAAATAAAATAGTGGTGCTAACACATACATCCTGACTTTAAAGCACAAATGTATGTCTCGGTGACAGTCATTTATAAAGAAGCACACACAATGGTAGGACACACTGCCAGGATGTGCCTAATTCTCAAAGGCAGCCAATGCATCTTAAGTAGTTCCTCAAAATATTGGGCAGGAACAGACGCCAGGCACGCACGCTTTCAGGCCAAGCAGATTGAATCTGTAAAAATCAGGAGCTAAAAGCTACCAAACAGAGGGGACGATGGGCATGGCTTTCCATGAAGAGGCCTGTTCCAGCTGTGATCCATTCCTGCAGGAACACGCGGGACTCCGCATGGAAGCACCGTGAAACATTCCACTTCTTTGTACGCAGAGAGGCTCGGCCCGAGCCGGAGCTGAGCAGCAGCTCCCAAAGGTGCCCGATGGTGCCGGGGGACAACTCGGCTCCCGGAGAGGAGCGGACCGGGCTCTGCCGAACAACGGGGGGTCGCTCGAAACCGAAGGTCTCCAGAACCCCCGCGCTCCCTCTGCTCCCGTCCCCAGCCGCCGCCAGGGGCGGGCAGAGCGGCGGAGTCCCCGTGCAGGGAGGCAGGCACCCCTCCTCCCTCCCTCCCTGCCTTCCTCTCGCTTCCTCCTGCAGCCCCCTCGCTTCCCCCGGCGGAGGCTGCCACACACCGACCGCCGACGGGGCGGCGGCAGGAGCAGCGGGGGGGACACCGGAGCGGGGACACCACAGCGGGGACACCGGAGCGCGGCGGCGGCTCCGAGCGGCGGCGGGCCCCTCCCGGCGGGCCGGGGGCGGGCAGCGGGGCTGTCCCTGCCCGTGCGGAGCGAGGGGCGGCGGCGGCTCCCCGGGCTCCGGGCGGGGCGGGCGGAGGAGGAGGAGGAGGAGGAGCCGTGACCGTGACGCGGCGCTCCGGCGGCGGCGGGGCCGGCCTGGCGGGCGGGCGGGCGGACAGACGGACGGACAGACGGGCGGGGGCTCTCTGGGCGCGGAGCTCGGGCGCTGCGGCCCCGGGTGTTCCGGCAGCAGCAGCAGCAGCAGCAGCAGCGCTCCGGGCCGGGAGGAGGTGCCAGACTCCGGCGTGGCGTGCGGACAGCGAGGGGAGCGGAGCGGCTGCTGAGGCGCCGGAGGAGGAGGAGAAAGAGGAAGGAGGGAGCGGGAGCAGCGCTGCTGGGTCGGCCCGGCGGTGCCGCCGCCGCCACTTCCCCGCCGGGCGTTCCTGCCGCCAGCCCGCCCCGCTCCCGGGAACTCTGGGCTCCGCTCCCGGCCGCACCGGCGGGATCTCGGCTCGGCTCTCGGCCCCGGCCAGGCGGGCGGGGAAGGCGGAGCGAGGGGCAAGTTCCCGCACTTCTCCGGAGAAGGATTGGGGCCGTCCCCGCCGCGGAGGGAGAAGTTTCGCCCGCGATCGCGGGGCGGCGAGAGGGGCCCGGGGGCGGCGGCCCGGCAGGCGCGGAGATGAAGCTGAGCCGGCAGTTCACCGTGTTCGGCAGCGCGGTCTTCTGCGTGGTCATCTTCTCCTTGTACCTGATGCTGGACCGCGGACACTTCGACCACCCCAAGAGCCCGCGGCGGGAGGGCACCTTCCCCAAGGTGAGCGGGGCGGAGGGGACGGCAGGGTGGCCCAGCGGGGACCGGCGGGGACCAGCGGGGCTCGGGGTCTGGCGGGGCTCGCCCGACGGGACGGGACGGGACGGGAAGGGAAGAGAAGGGCTGTGGCGGCTCCCCGGGCGGCTGAACGGCGTGTGCGGGGCTGAACGGGGAGAGAGAGGTGAGAGCTCGCCACCTCAGCCATATCAACAACAGGTAGGCTTAGGGAAAGGCAGACTGGGTGGGTTGGGTGCTTGCCCTTCCGCTGAGCCCTGCCAGGATTGGAGCCGTAACTGGCTGACCCGACTGCTCCTTATGGTTAAACGACGCGGTTCTTCGGTTCTTCGCTTTGCCGCGTTGGCGTGGCAGAGAAGTTCAAGAGCTGCGCGCCGCGGTTGTGTTCTGATAAGGAGTGTTTGCCGTGAGAAGAAACATGGATTTCAGATAGGATGTAGTTTGCTGTGCAGAGCGGCAGAATACTGCTGGCTATACGCAGTTGTGTGTTCTCACAGACAAAAAACCCCCCCACAACATAGAATACAAAGTTATAACCTATTTATGCTTACATGGTACTGATTTTTATTTTCATTGGAAACAAACCGAATGAAAGTATATTTTGGTACCGGAGTGAGATTTCAAGTGAATAAAAGAATTCAAGTGAATAAAAGCTTAGTTGGAAAGTAACAATTATCTCTCTGTTAGAACCACTCTTGTTTCATTCAATGTAAAAGTAATAAATTATTTATTATATAAAAGTAATAAATTATTCTTTAATAATAAAGACAAAAACCTTGACTTAAATGTAAAGAAAGAGCAGATCTGTTCTGCCTTTATTCCTTCAAGTTACAGTTCAGAGGTCAGCCTTTAGGTTTTGTAGGAAGGAAGAGAACAAGAGGAAGAGAAGAGGAGCAAGACAAGGCTGGCTACAGCAGCTGTGTCTGTTCGATGTGTAACTCCAGCAGGAGGGTAATGCCACATGCTGCTCTTGTAACAGCTAAGTACAAGTGCTGCTTTGGGGATATATATGGGCAGTATCTTATGTGAGGAAATCACTTAGTGTAAGTCCACCAGCTGAGTTTAATGTGGGTGAAGTATGGAACAGGAAAGCTCATCCATGGATGTTGTTTTTTATTTTTAGTGTTAGATTTTGGGTTGAAATACTTGAGTGAACAAGGAAGATTTATTAGACCTGTTTTGTCTTCCATTGTCAGTGTTCTGCAGTTGAAGTTCCTGTCTATTCCTGTCCTAGAGTGTGATCCTGGCCAGAGGTGTAACATGGTCGTCTTACCTCGTGACCATGGGTTTGGTACCTTAATCTGTTTTCAGGCCTGTTCCTTCTAGGTGATGTAGTCAGCTAGATGCAAGTGTTTCTTCTTTTGTCCTCCTCCTCCCCTTGGTCTTCTAGAACAGTCTGTCAGTGTTTACTCTTTTTGTCTTTTCAATGCCGAGATTTCTTTGAGGCTTCTGATTCTGATGGGAGAAACTTCTATCACTCACTGATCCTTTGGGTGAAACAGTTACCTTTTCCTTATTGCTTTGTCTTTTGAGGAAGTTACAGATGAAATTCATATGATTTTGTCATTTCCTTTTGCTACGACAGTGATAGAAGTGTTTCACTTTGTTACAACTGTGAAACCTCTGACACCTAGGAAATGCTTTCAGAATTTTATAACATCAGTTGAAAATAAATGCAAAAGATAAAGAGTGGTATAGAAACCTCCAGAAATACGTGAAAGAAACACTTTAATACTACCTCAGCTGACAGAAAGTTGTTTGTGTCAGTGCAGTGTTGCCAAAGCTCAAAGTACTCTAAGTGAAACTAGTCACAGATGTAAAACCTTCAGGCTGTTTTTGTTTGTAAAAGTTATAGCAGCAGACTGTTGGTTTAAGAATGCATTCTCTTTTCTGATGACAAAGGTCAGAATTTTTAGCTTAGAAAAAGGAATTAAGACTTTTTTTGTTTTTCTTTCAAATGTTATTGGTTTGATTCACTTCATAGCTCTCTGATTTGGCAACAAGATTTGCTGTTTCTCTGTGCAGCTCTGGTAACAACACACGTCATCTTTCATGTCCCGGAACTTTCACATTGATTAGTTTGTTCTTTCTGACTTACGTGGCTTAGAATTAGCTCAGAGAAGTGGGTACTTCTGGAAGCAGTCTCTTGTTTATAAGCATCTGGTATCTAGGTATTCTGTTTGAATTCTACCAGAACAAGAGATGGGATTTTTCAGCTGGTCATGCCTGTTGAGCTGTATTCAAAGTGTCGTGGTAACTAGTGCCAGTAGTGAAATTAGTTATTAGAACTGCTGCTCCATTTTCACTGCCACATTTTTTTCTAAAGCAAGGTATATTTTCTTTGTGTGGTCTCAAGGTGGCTTGCATCAGATTCAATCTTCTTTCAGACTTCTCATTGTAGGGCAGTGTAGTCAAGAGTGTCCTTACAGAACTTACTTACTAGTTTGAGAGTTCAGGACACCAACAAAAATGTCTTGCAGAAATAATTTTTGGGCAAGATCTCCCGAGATGGATGAATATCCATAGACAGATGGCTTTATGTTCTCTTTAACCAAATATTTAGATGCCTTTCACTGTGGTACTAAACAGAACTCATGCTCAGCTTTGGGACACTGCAGTAACTTTGTGTCTTTTTTGGTGTTTGTGTTGCAAAAGCTGGCATCAGCAGTCAGTTTCACTGTATTTGCCACGCCTATCTCTGCCAGGGTGGCATCAAGGCTACTATAATAGAACTTTAGCTAAACGGATTTATAGCCTGATCAATGGAAGCCACTGTTTATTTGGGGAAAAATAGGTACCTGTAATACATGTAGATCAAGGCTTACTGACCTCTTCTCTGTAATTCTTGCAGATATCTGTGGATCTTGCCTGTTTTTCAGGTGTATATTATTCTGGTGCTGACCATATCACATGATCTGTCTATCTGAGCCTGTTCCTAGCCATGGGATGCTCCTTTCTCAGGAGAACTATCAGAATGTGATGAGCCCTAGTGTCTCAAGGCTAGGAACCATGCTACAACATTGTGCAGAGATGAGCTTAGGTGCATTTTTTAGGTTATTATTTTACCAGTTGTCTGTTCAGATCATGGTGTAGGATTCTTCTAGTTGAATCTAGTGGAAAAAGGGCTGAATGTATTGGTTTTTGTTAGCAATAAGACAATATTCTCTCAGAGATGTTGTGTGACTGCAGAGTTGAGGAATGTTCAAAGTGGTGTTTAGTCCTGTGACATTGCCTGTGCAGCAGGTGTCACATACGAGTGATGTCTGGGCTAAATTGATAACTACTAAGTGTAAGCTACATTCTGAGAAGACATCCATAAGAAGCTTACCTTGTAGAACTTTGTGTTACTGTATAAAGATGAATACCAAATACCGATAAACCTATATGAATCTGTTCTGGATTTTAGACTCATATAGAAGAATAAAAAGAGTTAGCCTAATGGCTTGTAGGGTATTTATTTTGATTCTAGAGTCTCACCTAAGCATGCAAGGCACATAATAAAAGTCTAATTAAAAAAAAAAAAAAAAAAAAAGAAAGGGGAGGGTTTGTTTGTAATTGTGTCTTGCATCAGAAATGTATACACTTTTCGATGTATACAGAAATGTATAACTTTAGGATGAAAGTTAATTTTTAGTGAATTTTATGGCTAAGTAAGGGGAAACAGCATCACATTGAATCATTCTCTGTCACTGCCTGACAGGTAGTGCTTTGAACTTGAGCTTTTTCCTCTAACCACTTTTTCACATGGCTTGGTTTAGCTTTTATGGGACAATGTCTCTGCATTGTGTGAAATGTTGTTTCTGGAAATATCTTTTTGAAAATCAAGCTTGCTATGATTCTGTAGGTAAATGGACCAGCACCAAGGAATGCTTCATTTTGTCTTTTATTATTTTCTTTAAACTTTATTAAAAGGCAAAGCAGAAACATAAGAAACATACAGCAACTACCATGCTTACCATTTTCTTTTTCCTAAAATACTGTTATTTGAATAAGATTTCTTTGCCCTCTCTGTGTTTTCTTCCCCATCTCCCTCTTTGACCACATTATTTGAAGCATACTCTCATCTCATGTGTGTTAACTGCTTTTATGAGCTCACTGATTGCACTGCATCAAAGAGAGGTGATCAAGTACAGTTTCTCTATAAGTAGCTTTTTTTTTTTTTTTTTTTTTTTTTTTTTTTTTTTTTTTTTTTTTGTTCTTATGTCCTTCCAGCAAATCATTAAGTATCCTGGCTGTTGGTACTTCTAAAGCTTCTTATTGGATTCATGTTTTCAAGGCATCTGCACAATGCATCAGATACTCCAGCAATAACATCAGAAGTAGTGGTTGTTCCTGTATGGGATATTATTTCATTTGAGTTAGTCAGTAATTTGCTAGTAGTACCACTTGGCCAAAATAGGAATCACAGCAGGGCAGAGCAGTAGTGGCAGGAAATTAGGACCAAATACATGGCAGAAACACCAGAGTTGTCTGATCTCTGTGCTGAGCTTTACTCCAGGGTTCTGCTGAGGTAGCTCTTCCTCTATTATGAGGCAGCTCTGCCTCCAGTTAGTCCTGAATCTCCACTGGGCTCATGCTTGGTAGGTGCCATGCCCCACAGATACACTATGCACACCTTTTCCAGCTAAAGCTTTGCAGTATACCTTGCCATAGTGAAGTAGCTGAAATCAATTACAGGGAGTAGGAATACATGTTTTTTTGCTGCTGCATGTTCTTAGTAATGGGTGTGTTTTCATGAACTCTTTTGGGAGCTTTCTGACCTTTGTTATATAACAAGGAACAGTCTGTTTGTAGAAGTATTGGAAGCAGCATGGTCAGGTATTTTAGGAAATGTTTGTTTGTCTCTCTAAAATGTGAATAGTGGTAATTAGGTTTGTGCATCATTTTGAAGTACTTATTTTTTGACCTCTGAGCACTGAAAAACTGTGGGCACAGTGACTTCTATTAGCATTCTTACGAGTTTTACATCAGAGGAGATTGAGTGTTGAGTGAAGAAATCCACAAAAGCAATCAATTTTTCTGGATTTGAAACATGTTGACTTATTTAAAAACCAACCAAATTCCTAATAACAACACTTACTAAGTTCATAATCTAAGAGCCTTTGAATGTCATGGAAATGGTCTTGAGTGCGAATAATGGAAGTCTAGGATTCCTTCTGTTGAGTTTCTAATACTTTGCAAAGGAGGAGCAGCTGCCTTTGTGAACATAATTACAGGTCAGTAACAATTCTTTGTTTCCCTAATGTTCACAGAGTGTATTTGTTTTTGTTGCTTGCTCATTTTGTGTAAAGTTCTGGCTAAGCAGCAGTCAAGCAGAAGCTATTAGCCTCCTTCAATTACAATCTTTAAATCTGGTGTGAAATGTTGAGCAAAATGTATACATAGTCTACAAAACAGGAACTCTTACTTGTAATTGAACACATCCTTCTGCTACCTAGAGTCATTGCCTAACTTAAATGTATAAACTAAACAGAGAGATTTTCTAGTTTGTTCTTACTTGAGCTTTTCTTTGTCTAAGACATTATTTTAAGTTTTGACTTGTTTAAATGAAAACAGCCATTATTAAAGTTCCTACTATTAATGGTAGATAAGTTGTGCTTCACTTTTTTACTGCTAGACATTTACATGAAGATTATTTACATAAAGCATAGGGTAGGGAGGAAAACCAGGAGATGAACACAAAATGTATCAGTAACAGTAGTATTAAGCATTTTTCAGTTTAATTGACTACAAACTGAATACTTCTAGATTTCTTTCTCCTTGCCTTCAGGTCACTAATGGTGATGTCAAAATTAGTCCCTGACAGCATGCCTTATATTTGTCTCTGTAAATGGCATGAAATATAAGTCTAGTATAATAGTACATTAAGCATTCTTGTTATTACTGCCTCTGGTGATAAAGCAAAATGTGGAAGTCTATCAGATTAAAATTTATTTGTCAGGCTCTTGCATCTATGGATCAGAGCTTTCTTTCTCATTCTCTGAAGAGAACAGACATTTGTAGTTATTTAATTCAGAAGTATTCCAGTGTCTCTATAAAGCAGGCTTTCTTAGAATAGTACTTTAAAGGTAGGAAATTACTAACAAGGTTTCTTATGTTCATTTCATTGTCACAAATACACATAAGCCCTCTGCAGAGATCAGCAAAGCCTTCAAACCTTGATTTGTCCTTTAAGTGATACATTGTATACTTTTTTGTTCTGTAGCTTGCCTTGCAAAGAGAATACATGCTGACACAATCCACTCAAATATTATGATGGTTATTGATGGTACATCAGGTTATATTTTTAACTTTTACATGCTTGTTTTTTCTGTGCAGGAGGTGACCTGTTTAATGGAATATTTAGTATGTTCTGTTCACTGTACAGTGCTCTGATAGTGAACAGAGGATGCCTCTTGGTCTTACCATCTTGATAAGCTGGCATCTCATCAGAATTTATATCAAGATTTCAGCAAAGATAGCATGTGATTTCTAGAAATGTACCTGGATATAGTCACTGGTGAGACTGGTGCAGAAAACTGTTTTGTTGACTGCTGTTCAGTGCAGCCAGAAAATGAGACTTTGAGTCCATTTTCCTCACTGCTTACTGTAGTGAATGTGTATAGGCAGTGACCTCGAATTCCACACCCTTTGAAGAGCTCTGTCCATTGTGGTGCTCCACGTTCTTCATCATTATTCTTAGGTACACCAGAGCCTCTAATGCAGGACACTGACAGCTACTTTGTGGTCTCCTTTTCGTTCATGTGGGTGAGAAAGGAAATGAGTTCTGTCTTGTTTTGAACCAAGCACTCAGTGGTTGCTGGTTGAGTTTGGATGCAAATAACCAGATACCAGCTGAAGTAACATCAGAAATCTCTAATCTGGATTTCTCCTCTGCCCACCTCTTTCTATAAGGTCTCCTCATCTATGGTCCTCTTCAATTATTTGAGCTAGCTGTCTTTTTCCTGATAAAGTGGTCTGTTGAAAGCCACTGCATTTAGAGAAGGAATGTATGTTCACTAAGGAAATGAAAGTTCCAACTAACATTTTTTCTGCAATGTACATTGTTTAGGTAGGAGAAACTAAACACTTTCTATTTTTGCAGAATGAAACATGTTGGACTCTCATTGTGTTACCCTCCTTGTGTTGGGTGTCACTGTGCTCCTTTCTGGAGAGTCCTTGCTGCAAATCAGACTGGTGTCAGAGGCAAACAGAGAAGGGCAAGCAGAGGGCAGTGGGAAAGCAGACTGCTCTGGAGTATTTGGGGCATGAAAACTGCTGAAGGCTTTAGAGTGACTGAAGCATAAGGAGCTGTTTTATGTAGCTGATTTGTGTGGTAATAGTGGCAGGTTTCTCAGGGCAGCTAACAGGTGTGGACACTTCTTGTTCCAAATGGGAGAAAGGTGTGCAGATCTGTGTTGCCTTTGCATGAGAAAATTTTGTTGGTTAAGTCCAACCCTGTGTAGCCACTGGGGTAGTGAACTGGCATGCTGCTCATGTGATGCATTCTCCTACCAAAGCAGCTGTACCTGCTTTCAAGAGATTTATTGGCACTTTGCACCTGTAGAAGTGCTTCCTTTACTGTGAAGTTACAGGAGGATTGGCTTTAATGCTATTTAATAAAACCATTATTTACACATTCATCAATATATAGAGCGAAATGAAAGAAGGAAACTTACATCAAAATTGTTACAAGCTTTTTAACTGTGTAAACCAAGTGATTCATATTACTTTCAGTTTCCTTATGTTAAAACAAGTATGTGGATTATCCTTTAGTATAAGAGTATCCTTCATTGTTGTTCACTTGTTCACTTGTACTAGGTTATACTTAGTGTCTCTCCAATTTTCTGTGCAGTTAGGCATTTCTCAAAGTCTTGGATCAAGGTTGCTTCTTTTCTGAGAAGACTTGATGCTGTGAAATCACGGGTAGTTCTGCTAACGTTTATGCTTGTGTAACTAGTAAAGTTTTGCTATTCGCTATCTACAAAGCCATGCATTTCTACAAACCTGACATTTCAGACAGAATTGGTTAACCTAAAATTGGTACATCTCTGCTCGGATGTAAAAAAGTTTAGAAATCTCCCTGCTCACCCTCTAATGTGTGGAAAAATTGAAAACTTAATTTTAAAATTAATACTGTTGGAGTACTGTTTTAGTAATGGAGAGGATCTCTGTGTTTTATCTTTTAATTAGACCTATTCAGTGTTCCCTGCAACATGGTTCTAATCTGTTTTTCTAGTAAGACAAGGTCTGTTACTAGCAATTAATAAGATAAAACAGCCTAGAGTAACTTCAGTTTGGTACTGTTTGGCCTTGACATTTGAAATCAGTTGCCTTCCTTTAAAAATACTGAAACTGAATTTGTTTTCATCTGTTAAATTTATTGTTTTGTAGAGTTCAGTGTTTTTCATATTCAATTCATATTTTAAAATCATTTTACTATTGAACAGGCAATATCTATTTCATATGAATAAGAAGCAAAAGTGAATGTGCAATGAAAACAGATGTAGCTTTTGCATAATTGGAATCCATGTGAAATTTTCACCTTAAGAATGCATTCCTGAGATGAATTATTTTCATATTCAATGAAGACTGGGATCTATTTCTAGTCTGAGACACTGTTGTTTCTTAAAGTTAATTCTCATGGATCTGACATTTCACAACAAAAGGGAAAATATTTTGTTGATCTCAAAATCATGATTTCCTGCAGTTTTAACTTGCGTATTGCATTAGGTCTTGGTTACATGTTCTTAACTGTAGCTTTTTATTTCATGTTTTGCATTAAAGTCGAGTTAACACATGGCATGTTTAAAAGCTTTAGAAGAGAGGCATGATATATCTCTAGTCTCCAAAAAAGAAAGCAGGATTTTCTGTATTAATGTCCTCTATTAGGTTCCACAATGGGAGGTCTTCAGAAGGATTTCTTTCTCTGAATAACAGAAGAGCTACCTCCAAAGATAAAGTAACATACTTTACCAGACTTCTGAAAATCAGTGTCCTAGGTAGACTGGAACCTTGCAGCATACAAATTATTGCTGGATGTATGTAGCAACATATGAAGTCATTAGTATTTGAAGGTCACCTGGTAACAAATTCTTATTTGTGGACAGGGAACTTGGTTTACAAAGAAAAATATTTTGTCACATAATAAACAGTAAACTGGTAAAACTTGTTACAGGTTTTTCAAGATTTCAAGTATAATAAGTTAAATGAAAGATGTGTCTTAAAGATATGAAATATGACATGACTGCCAAATATCTGTCTTCTAGAGACTGGCAGTATATGCTGGTGGGAGGATCAGTTAAACACTTACAAGGTTTTTATATATTTTTTTTTGTTTTCCACTGTGTTTGTTGTTGTTCTGGAGAGCGTATAATTGGCTAGACGATATAAAGCAGACTGGTGGTGTATTCTGTGACCAGGTAGTTGACAGGCTATTGCTAAGCAATGTAAACATCTTTTTGTGTAAGAAGTAAAATAGTTCTACAGCATACATGAATGAGAATAAAAATTTCAAACAGTTGTCTGCTTTTATAGTTGTAGAGACAGTGTCCATAGTGGTAGGATAGGTCTGAACAATATTTGATGTTTGCACACATGATAACTCCGATCTATAGTCATACGCACTGAAGCCAGGAATGATTTGTCTAGATGGCAGCTGTACTGTAACTTCCTAGGAATCTAGAGATCAGAGGCTCTGTTGGGCAGCTTGTAAAGCCTCTATTAAATATTGTTTTGTATATGTTGTTTTTAGATTGAGTAGCAGAATAGGCTATTAGGCTTTGTATAGAAAAACCTTTCTTACTTTCAAAACATCACAGATATTGCAAGGAAAAACACTAATTTTACATAGAAATCTGTACACAGTATCTTTAAGGTAGCATTTGAAAGATTTTAGTCTGGTTGTTTCGTTGTTTCTTTTGTGCCACCAGATGGCATGGGACTACAGTCTGTTTCTTATTTTTTTATTTTTTTCTTTCTTTCCAGTATTCTATCATCTGCATATTGATTTCTTCTTGTTTTCAAATCATCAGTTTTATAAGTTTCTAGAATTTTTTTTTAACTGTTGGGATTCCAGGATGTTGGTCCTATCTCTCAAGTAGATTAATCTGGTTCTGTTGTCAAAATATATTTTTGTCTTTTTGGGAAGCAATATCTGCCTGTGTTGCATTTTAAAACCTGTTACTTTTTTCAGGATGTATCAATCTAAGAAACACAAACAACAAGTAGTGGATCAGCACTTCACACAGCCCATAAAATGCGGAGACAAACCAATAGGTTTCAAGAAATACCAAAATATATTGTCTGAAAATTACGAAGAACTTCCATAAAGGCAGAATTATAATAAAGACAGTTTAGAATCAAAAAAACCTGGTTAGTAACTCTTGGCAAGGGTTCAGGTTGGGGTTTTTTTTGTTTGTTTGTTTATTCCTGCAGGCTTTGCAAAGTCAAGAGAATTTGAAAAAATGTACACATCCATTTAGAAAGGAGACCTACTCCTTTGCTACAGTTGCTGAAAAGAAAAATGCAAATATTTTAAGTGTATTACTGTTGAAAGGGAAAAAAGTGTCATGTACAGATTTTTTTTCTAATATTATACTATAGTGCTAAGAAGATAAGGCAGTGGTATGTCGCAATAGGACATGAAGTAAAGATGCTTGACTCCAGTCAGAAGACAGTAGAAATCAGGAGGCTTTATTTACAATTCATTCAGCCCTTCTATAACATGCTTTGCTAAGAAGGGATGTTATTGGTCCATAGGACTGACACCTTGCCCATTGGCTCAGTAACAGAAATAGCAAACAACACCTGTTGTTATGGGAAAGGAATATTGTTTACACAAGGGGGGGAAAAAGAAAACTGTTGAATAGTTTCCCTTGTGAAGAGCTAGGAATTCTCAGGCTCAGACAATATCGGGTCCATAGCGGTACTGGGAAAAAGTCATTAAAATCGTAAGTGACAGAGCTGTCTACTGACTGAATCAATGGTAATTGTGTTGAATGTAAGGGTAAAATGTAGATGCCTGGAACTGCAGCAGCTTTTGCTGTTATGACAGCTGCTTGCAAAAATATCTAATCATACATTGTATACTTTGGGGTCTGAATTCAACTTCAGTAATATGAAGAGACTGGGTTTCTTTGTTCTCTTGTTACTTCTTGTTACATTAAAGTCATTCTGAGGAAATAAAGAAATTACTGTTAACAAGGAAATATCCCTAAGATCATATTAAATAATGTGGCTTTTTTGATTCTGTAAAAGCTAGCACATTCGTGCCTGATGAAAAGTATCCCTCGAATAATTTGGTAGGAGTGGCTAGCACATGAGAGGTGGGTAGTGTTTTGAGGTGTCTTATTTGCCTGCGCTCCCACCTGTGTTCCAACAATACAGTGATTAGATACTACTAAATTGTTTTGTGGGATCTATCTCTTCCTTCCAAGTTGCCCTGTAAGATGCATTAACTTCTTTCAATTCACATTGGTGATGTTCTGCAGCCTTCCTCTTGTGGAGCTCTCTAGAATATCTACAAAATCCTGTTGTTTGGTGATTGGAGATGATCTTCTGATTGAAAATGCCATTAGCTTGATCTTTCTTCTCCAGGATTTTCTTGATGATTGTAATGGTCTCATTATAGAGATTATTCTATCTATATATCATATCTGATCAGGCTGTTAAAGGATCTCTCACCCCCATTAAGTTATTTTGTTAATTTCTCTCCAACTTTATGCTGAAAGGTGGCATTTATTGACATATTTTACATGTATAGGAAAACCCTGAAATGTTTACAATATCCTCTTAATCCCATCATGATGTGACTGACTTGTGAAAAATCGCTTTCTGTTTGATGTTCTGATAAATGAAAATCTAATCAGATTTTTGGAAATGAAAAACGCGAAAAAAGTTGAATTAAATATGATTGCTACTTGACACTGTGAGACTTTAAAGAGTATCTTTGTATCACTGATTAAATCTGTGAATTCAAGTTCATAGAGGAATAATGTATCTTTTGCTGTTTTCTCTTGTACAGAAAAGAAGTTGTTCTGTGTGTTGGGTCAATGCCTTATTAGTTTGTCTTTATGTAAAATACAAAATAAAGATGTATTTGAATTTTCTCATAAATAAAGATATATTTGAAAAACACTGTTGTGAAATTGGGGGTTTTTTTGGTTGTTGGGTTTTTTTTTTGGGTCTGTCAAGAATTTTTCTGAGAAATAATTAAACTTTACTTTTTTTTTCTTCTCCCCCAGGGCCAGCTTTCAATATTGCAAGAAAAAATAGATCATTTAGAACGCCTGTTGGCAGAAAATAATGAGATTATTTCAAATATACGCGATTCTGTAATCAATCTGAGTGAATCAGTAAAGGACGGACAAAAAAATTCAGAGGCTATAAACTTCAGTCAAGGATCTCTTTCTGAGCTGTTCCCTTCTGCTTCAGCTTTGCTTGCAGTTGACTCTGAGGATTGTTTGTCTGCTTCGAAAAGTGGAAGTCACAGTTCAGGTGTACAGGTAAGCCTTTCTCTCTGATTCTGCTGGAGTTTTAGCTGTCACTATGTGTTTAATTCTGAAAATGTCAAGTTGCTGCTAAAAGCTTGGTGCTAAAGCATAATAGAATTGTTGAAGTGACTGCTGCATTTAACAGATGTTATGAAACTGTTCCTTTATATCTTTTTGAAAAGTTCTCTGGAAACTGAATAATGATTATGAGGAGCCACCATTTGAGAAAGCTTAAAAGTTTAAAAAAAAAAAAAACCAAAACAAAGAAAACTTGGTATTATTGTCCCATCAGTTCATTGGAAACAATTTCTTTGAGTCTCTGAGTTTCCCCATCCTTTTCTATAATTGATGATAAATAAATTGGAAATAGTGGATAGTCTTGGTTTAAATAGACTTTACTTTAGGGACGTATATGTGCATGAAGTTTGATGGGGATGCAAAGAATGTTCAAGAATCAGTAATTTTAAAAAATCTTCTGTCCTGTGTTCCCTTTTAAATGTAATTTCTGTATTTCACATTCCTGTGTGTCTCCAGTTTGTATAGGCACTTTGATCAGAAAGGAAGAACATATACCATGTTGACTGGTTGGCATGAGCTGGGGAGGTTGAAGTTTTTAAAGTCAAGCACCTCAAGTTGAATTTATTTTGCTTTCTGTGGTGCTTGTGAGTTCATGGACTGTTATATATTCAGTTTTAATAGAGTGATTCAGAAGCACTGAGAATACTCTGTGAAGTTTGTGATCTGTACTGTTTTTTGTGAGTCTTGTGGGAGTACTATAAATATTCATAGTACTCTAAAGCAAAGATTAAATTTTGAAGTCCAGCTTTCTCATTTTAGAATTTAAAGTATTTCTATTGCAGGAGAAAGACAGTGGACTTCAGACAAATAATACATGTATTAGAGGAATTGTAACCTCTGATGTATCATGCTTAATACCTTTAAACTCTTCAGGGACAGGCACTACCTTAATGTCTTTTATAGAGAAAGTAGACTTTTTAAAGGCAATATCTGAACATCTCTTTGTTTGTCCAATATGCATTAAGATTTCTGTGCAGGGAAGTGAAAGATCTGGACCTGTGGTTACAGGCTTTCAAGTTAGTGGATTATTAACAGGTTATTCATTGTACAATCTGTTACCATGTTAGGTGATGTATTTTTTTATGTGCATTAAATACGAATTCTAGTAAATGTATTTTGAGATGAAATATGTTGTCTTAAATTCTTGGGCATGTTAACCTGTTATGAATGGAAGGTAAAACATATCTTTTAAAACTGCTCTTTGTTTTTTTGCTTCACATGTCCAGAATATAAGAACATACACCTCCTATCACCCAAGGCACCTACTACCTACCTAATGGGAGGCTGTTGGAGCTAAACTGCTTTTGGATAATTTTTTTTACCTATAAGTACATTTGCGTGTACATGACAAGCAAACATACTGTTCTCCTATTCACACTTTCATTTCTTCCTCATGCAGGGAGGGAGGGCTTTAATGTTCTCTGTGTCATTGCATTGCACACTCTGCTCAGCAGGTTATTCACTGCCATCATTATGTCACTTTAATATTGATTCTGTATACTCTTAGTTTCCCATCCTGTGAGTCTGAACTGCATTTCAGTTATGGAATATAAGGCCTTGACTTTAGCAGAATTCCTCTAGCACCATGTTAATGAGCTGATCTAAATCACTGATCTAAATAATAAAACTAAAACCAGTTTTACTATTTAATATTTTACCAACTCTGATGCATTCTGCATGCTCAGTTAATTTATTTGAGACATTTTCAACAATTATTTTGAGTACTTTTTAAAGGAAATATGTGTTAATTGCTGCTGTTTGTAAACATTAACTTAAACCCACAGATTTTTACATTATTTTTCCCAAGTTACTTTCTCACGTGGGTGTATGAGAAACTACAAAGTAGTAAGAGCTAATTTAGGTGAGATTAAGTGTTTGGATAAAAAGATAAATTTACAGAATGAAGGCAAAAGAATCTTCACTGAATAAATCATGGAAGTTGATTATAGTCTCCCATATCGAGAAATCATTGTAAGAAGGTATTAAAATATGGATTAAAAATCCTTGTGATGATATAGTGAGAAATATTGCTAGATTTGCAACTTAAAGACATGTGACTTCATAAAACAGAAAAATCAAGTTGCTAACATCATGAGATCCAAAAATTCTCAAATGGGACAGCTGAAGGATGTTTTTTTCATTGAGGAATTATAAATCAAGAAATTGTTTACTTGCTACTTGTGCTGTTTGTAAGTAGGTAGAAAACTGTAATAGAGCTGGAAACTGACTGACTTGAGAATGCTGTAATTTAAGCCAAGTAAGACTTATGTTTTCTTTTCCCCCAAAAGTTAAATAATAGAGACAGATATTAAACCCACAAAAATGAAGATGACTGGATTAAATATGGATATGACCTGATGCTTTTTCAGTTTTGTAGTTTAAGAAGTATCTGGCATTTGTGCTCTGAGAAGATGGAATTCTCAATAGCCATCGTGCTGAGCTGGAAGGTCTTTAAATAATACAGTAAGGTGTCTTCTGTCTTGTCCATTTCAACTACTGAAGCATCTAACATTAGGCTTAGTATTGTTACTCTTTTTGAAAATGAGACATGAATCACTCTTTGAAAAGGTGGCTTGAAGAGGTGCAATATATGCTTTGATTTCTTCTGAGCAGTAGTTTAGTATTCACTGTTAGGATGTTACGATGTTTTCATGAGATTTTTATAATTTCAGCAGTTTGAGTCCTTCAGTATAGAGAAAGTACAAGCCCATACAGAAAAAAGACAACTGATGACCTTCTCAATGTTTTAATAAAAAGCTTGTAGCAACATGGCTGTCTTCTGAAGCAGCCGCAATGAAGACAGGCAGCACTGAATCCTTTTTGAATTTCTGTCTCTCTATTGTTTTTATAAAGGGCTTTATTGCTATATCAGTATTTTATACTTAGATTTGAATCTAAAATATCCCCCTGAAATACTTTCTTTAACCTCTTTTGCTTTTTACTGACTGGCTTGGAATTTATTCTTCACTTGAAATCATGTAACTTGTTGGAATGATGATGCAATTTGTAATTAATCCTTTGCACCATTCCTGCTTAGGATGGTGTTGCATGAAAGAGAAAAAACATTTAACTTCTTTTAAATGTATTTTTTAAAAGTAGGGATTTCAGCCTGATCTGGCTTTAGTTGATTACAGTAGAAGTGTTTGATCTTTTTTCTTATGTTTTTTGTTTTAATCTGCTTTTAATTAACCTTTGAATCGCAAAATGACTGAATGGTTGAGGTTGCCAGGAAAGTCTGGGTGTCATCTGCTCCAACCACCTGCTCAAACAAGGCCACCAAGGATCAGGTGTCCAGAATCATGTCCAGATGACTTTTCAGTATCCACAAGGATGGTGATTACACAGCCTGTCTGACAGGGCAACCTGTGCCAGTGCTTGGTCACCCTCACAGGGAAAAAGCTGTTCCTGATATTCAGGAGGAACCTTCAGTGTGTGCCCATCACCTTTGATCCTGTCTCTGGGCACCACTGGAAAGAAACTAGTTCCACCTTCTCTGCACTCCCTGCCTTTGGTTTTCTGGTTGCTCTTTCTTGCCATTCTTGAGGATAGGAGTGACGTTGCTTTCCTCCAGTTTTTGGGCACTTCTCCTAATCACCGTGGTCTTTTTAAGCGTGGCCTTGAAGTGACAACAGCCAGTCCTCATGGGCCAGCATCCTATGAGGGCCCATGGACTTAAATATGTCCAATTGGTTTAGGTATTCCCTGAGCTGGCTCTTTTGCAAGAAGGACATCTTCCTCAGACCAGTTCTCTCCCCTTGATTGCTGAAGGCTGATCTTGCAAGTAAGGACTGAGGCAAAGAAGGCATTCAGGACCTCAGCTTTTCCCATGTCCTGTGTTGCCAGGTCTCCTCCCTCATTCAGCAGTAGATCCTGGCCTTCCTTTAGTCACCTGTCTGCTTACAGAAGCCCTTCTTGATGCCTTTGACATTCCTGTCTGGATTCAGTTTCATTTATCCTTTAGCTTTCCTAACATCTTCTCTAGGTGCTCAGACAATATTTCTGTATACCTCCCTGTATTAGATTTGCTTGACCAGGCTTTGATGGAGGTGGGGCCTATTGGTATGGGGGCTATATGTCCTTTTTGAGAAGTTACTGGAAGCTTCCCCCTTGTCTGACAGCCAGTGCCAGGTGGCTCCAAGATGGATCCACCTCTGGCCAAGGCTGGGCCAGTCACGTGATAGTAACACCACTTGGATAACAGATTTAAGATGGGGGGAAAAAATGATACTGTATAGAAAGACTGTGACCAGACAAGAGAGGAGTGAGTGTATGGGAGAGGAGCAGGTCTGCAGACACCTGGGTCAGTGGAGCAGGAGGGGCAGGAGGTGCTGCAGGGGCCAGAGCTGAGATTCCCCTGCAGCCTGTGGTGCAGCCCAGGGTGAAGCCCCTGTGCCTGTGCAGCCCATGGAGATCCATGCAGCTCCCCCCTGCAGCCTGTGCAGGACTGGAGCAGGGGAATGGCCAAGAAAGGCTGTGATGCCATGGGAAACCCATGCTGGAACAGGATCCTGGCTGAGCTTGAGGCCCTGTGGAGAAAGGGGCCCACACTGGAGTGGGTTTCCTGGAAGGACTTGCAACTCTGTGAGGAACCCTAGCTGGAGCAGTCTGCTCCTGAAGCACTGCAGCTGGTGCTGGATCAGTTAATGAAGAACTATAGCCTATTGGAAGGACTCATGCTGGAAAAGTTAACAGGGAACTGTTTCCTGTGGGAAGAGTTGCACACTGCAGCACGGGAAGGACTTCCCTGTGGAGAAAGTGGATGGAGAAACATGTGGTGAACTGACCATAACCCCTCTTCCCCATCTCCCTTCACCACTAAGGAGAAGTAGAGAATTGAGAATAATGTTAATCCTGGGAAGCATGGAAGGCTGGAGGGGAAGATGTTTTTAAGATTTGTTTTACTTCTGATTATTGTACTTGGCTTTTGATTAGTAATAAATTCAACTAATTTCCCTAAGTCAAGTCTGCTTTTCCCATGGTGGTAATCAGTGAGTGATCTCTCCTTGCCCTTACCCTGACTCACGAGCCTTTCTCTCCCCTGCCCAGTTGTAGAGGAGACTGACAGAGGGCATTGATGAGTACCTCAGGTCCAGCTAGGGTCAATCCGCCACACTCCCCCATTTGCTGTCTGTCTTCAGCCTCTTTTTTTGTGTCTGCTTTTTGTCTGGAGTCCTTCTTCATCCATGTAGGCCTCCTGACATTTTTGCCTGAATTCTTGCTTGTTGGGATGGACCTCTCTTCAGTTTGGAAGAGAAGAATTTGGAAGAATTCTTATTACCAGAGGAGATGGTAACAAGTTTCCTTGGACCCCTTTTCTATCCCAGGGCCTTAAGCTGTGGGATCTTGCCAGCAAAACGTCAAGAGACTGAAGTCCATGGATGTGATCTTGTGTTTTTGCCCTGCTTCCTCCTCTCAGGGTCCTGAGCTCTACAGTCTTATGGGTCACTGCTGCCAGTGCTGCCACTGAACTTCACAGCCCTGAGGAGTTCCTCACTGGTGGAAGTAAGAGGTCCAGCAGAGCACCTCTACTCACTGCATTCTTGGTCCATTGGATTAGGAATATGCCACTGCTGTGCTCCAGGAAACTTCTGGATGATTTACCCCCAGCTGTGTTGTACCTTGAGCACATAACAGGGTCATTGAAATTCCCCTTGAGGACTAGGCCCTGCAAATGTCTGTGGAGGGTCTCCTCCACTTGTTATCTCTGATCAGATGGCCTGTTGCAGACATTCACTACACTGTCACCCACACTGGTCTGCTTTTTAGTCCTTGCCTGTAAATTCTCTGTTGGCTTCTTATCCTTAGAATCATTGAATTATTTCTTGAATCTAAGAAAATCAAGTGTGATTGTTAATGTGGCAGTGCTGTGTTCATCACCAAACCGTGTCCCTAAGCTCCAAAGCAACATGCTTTTCTATACACTTCAGGGATGGCCATTCCACCCTTTCTGTGGGCAGCCTGTGCCAATGCGTGAGCACTCTTTCCCTGAAGAATTTTTTCCTAACCTCCAATTTAAATGTCCCATTAGCGAAGCTTGAGACTGTTTATTCTTGTCCTGTCGTTTGTTACCTGGGAGCAAAGAGCTTGACCCCTGCCTGCTACACACTCCTGTCAAGTGCAAGAGAGCAATAAGGTCCTGCTGAGCCTGCTTTTCTTTAGGGTGAACACCCCCAGCTTCCTCAGGTGGTCCTCACTGGACTTGTGCTCCAGACCTTTTCCCAAATCTGTTCCCTTCTCCAGACACACTCCAGCCCCTCAATGTCCTTCTTGCAGTGAGGGGCCAAAAACTGGATTTGAGGTGCCTCATCAGTGCCCAGTACAGAGGGACAATCACTTCCCTGGTTGTGCTGGCTGCATTGTCTCTGATATAGCCCAGGAAGCCTTCAGAGAGGCACCCCAGTGTGCTAATTTCCCAGAAAGGGATCTGGGGATTTCTGTGTGTTTGTAGGTACTTCCTTGCTTACCTACAAATGTTTTATTGGTTATTGTTTTATTGTTATATTGACACACTTTATTGTTTTATTGTTATATTGACCTGTTTTATTGATTTTTATATGGTATTTTTTTCTTAAATCCTTCCACGTTACATCATTCCTGACCATTAGTCCCTCACAGGGCTGCTGTTGATTCACTCTGTCCCCTTTTATTCTTAGCCAGAAGCAGTCCTTAATAGTTCAGCTGTCTTCCTGGCAAAGGTATCTTTGCTGCTCTTAGTTGGATTTCATCTCTCCCAAGCAGACACAGATCTGAAAAGAGGGTCAGTGAACCCCAAACAGCAACTCTGAAGCCAATTATTGATCTGTACTAACAGTGTCCTCCTGTCACACTCTTACCCCCCTCACTGGTGGATACAAGAGGACACCACCTGTGACCTTGATTACTTACACAATTCTGCAGTCAGTTTTCATGCAGTCTGTGTTGCTTCTGGCAGTGTCACTGTGCTGGTTTTGCATTGATTGAAGAAAGCTGTGGCAAAAACCAATTAGTGACTGGCTTTGAATGTTGACAGCTTGATTAACCAATTAAATATGGGATGTACCTCTGGGCTACACAGGTTAAAAATCAAAGGAATTCCAGGAAAACCCCTTTTCCTTCCGGCCTGGGAACAGGTAACAAGGGAGCTCTCCCCTTTGCTGTGGGGCTGGGCCCTGGGTCAGGCTGGGCCCCTAAGAGATCATACAGCTGAGACCAAAGGCGGCTCTGCAGCCACACAAGTGGCCCTGCAGCAGCCAAACCCCGAGATCCTGGCCCAGCTTCTGTGTGGCCTCACCCTACTGCCATTGGCCACTTCCCAGGAAAGAGAAAGAGCCATCGTGCCCTCTACAGACCTGGGAGAATCTGGGAACTCTTCCCTTGCACAGATGAAACTTGCTAGCCTTGCTAAAGTACTAACCTTTCTCTGAGTGAGAAAAGCTAGAGTGGGACATGTAAAGAGACGATAGGAAGACGTCAAAGTCAGTAAAGGAAGAGTTACATCTTAATGGAAGAGATGAGAAGATGCCTTGGTTTTAGGCTGAAAGTCTTTTGTGAGCTATGGTAGTAGACTAATATGCTAGAATATCCCTCTAAGTCATGGAAAAATATCCACTGGGGAGATGATGTGAGTATTCAAATCCTAGATATAAGCAAAGGCATTTTTGATGGACTAAGTAAATATTGAAGTAGCTGTGATCTTATGAGAAGCTTGAACAGAGAGAGATGAGATGAAGATGGAGATCTGCCCCTAGAAAGAGAAAAAATCTCTATTCCTAGAGATGAAGAAAACCTTTTGCTTTTGGAATTGTTCATCTTTAAAAGATACCTCATGAGTATGCATGGCCCATATTGGAGCAATGGGAAGACTTGTGATATGGGAGGGACTTCATAAATGCAGATTCCAGGACAGCTGCTTTTGTGAGGGTTAAAAGCCGCAAGCAGACTGTTCTTTCCTGTGGAAAATTCCATGGCAGACTAAGAGGCTTTTCTCTCTAAATGAACTGATGAAAGACTATTTTATAAGTGGTAAACTGACCTAGAGTTCCCAATTTTATCTCTGTACTTTGCCCGTGAGAAGGGAAAGGAAACGGGGGAGAGAGGGGAAGTGTTTTGAAGGGTTTATTCTGATTCTCATTTATTTTTTCTCTCTTGTACTTTTGTTAATAAACCTGTCTTTATTCCCTCTTAAGTTTTGAGCCTGCTTTGGTTTTCTCCTATCTCATAGCAGAAAAAGAGTAAATAATTTTAATAGACATTCAAACCACTACATTAATTTGGGAAACAGAAATTGACCAACTTGAAACCACTACAACATAGAAGTACAACAAGGAATAGTAGCTATTGAGTTGGACAGGCTTCAGCAGTTCCTGTACGATGTCCAGAATTCAGGCCTTTGCAAGGCAACAAACATCTCTAGATGATGGGTTAGGTCATTGAAGCAGTTATTTCAGACTACTGTTGTTAAGGATTCCAAGACCTATTTCCTGAATTGCAATTTCTGTCTCTTGAGCTCGTAGTCCTATCAGCTTGGTTTGAAATAGCCGTAAAGTTGTATATGTCAGGGAAAAAAAAATATGAATGTTATGAGTGTAAAAATTAGTATCTTTAAGAGTGCGGAAAGTTGCTTGTTAAATTCAGACTCCATCCATAAGAAAAACTCATAAGAATGTGTGGAATTTCATTTATTACTACATTTTAATCAAATAATATTTTCATGGTTGAAATGTCCAAAGAATTTATCAGTATTAAGGCCATTCAGTGTTAAATAGCAAATTTGCAAAGTAAGCACTTACATTTTCTTCAGAACATTGTATTGCAGAGAAAAAATACAGTTCTTCAAACTCAGGTTTTAGAAAATATCATATTTTGAAAATATGTAATAATAAAACTATTAAAAATAGTAATTAAATAATAGAAGTAATAATATAAATTATATAATATATATTATTTATTCTTTATATAATATATAAAATAGCCTAATAGTGTACTTCGAATGTATGCTATTAGGCTAGCCAACTTCAGCATAACCCTTATTTGGGCCCTTCAAGCTGACAGTACAGAATGCACAAATCTTCAAGTATTGCACCTGTGTTTTCCAGTAATCAATATTGTCCAAAGATTGAAGCAATCCTGAGGAAGCAGTGATATGACAAGATTATCTCATATAGTCCGTAGATGTCTGGTGTACAAGGAATCTCTCACAGGTTGTAGATATCTAGTGCACATTGCAGGCCCAGCTGAGGCTCTGCAGATGTAGGATTACTGTGTTTTATTCCCTTCTTACATTAGTTTCCTTTATACCTTGAGCTAAAGGCCTGTGTTGGATTGACTTTTTCTGGCTGTCAGATTCCAACCCATCCAAGGTCAACCCACTGTTCTTCCTTTAAGCTCCAAAATCTGGGTCTTGAGGATTAAGAGATAGGGGGTGGTGATGGCCAAAAGTTGGACTGAACATGGCCAGAGTGAAATAACTGTGGGAATTCTTTTGTTGTTCTTATGAGGTGAAAGGACAAGGAGTAGAGATTTACTTTATTTGTGGGTGTGTGTAAAACTTTCCACTTTCTCAGGATTTTTAGGTAATTTTGATTTTAGTATGGGAAATGTTGGGGATTTTTTTGTAAATGTAAGTGAAGTTTGTGAAGAACATGTGATGAATATTTTTATTGACTGTTCTTTAATAAGTGTTTCACAGAGGTGAGAGTGGAATGCACTGGGTGCAGATATCCTGATGTTGGCAATGAGGGTCTCCAGTATCTGTGAGGAGAGGCCAGTCCTGCCCTGTGCCAGATACAGCTCCAGACCCACCACAGGGTACATCCTCCATCAGCAAAGCATGTCAATACCTCTAGCAGAAAGAGTTTTAAGAAAGGGTAAAATGCTGCCTGTCAGCGTGGTATAAGGCTAAAAAAGGGGGAGAAGCCATCCTGTGGACACCATGGTCCTTGATGAGGGAAGCAGAGAAGGCATTCTAGTCCAGTGGAGCAGGTTGGGAAGACGACAGTGAAGCAAATGTTTCCCTGAAACCTGTGCAGGACCTCGTGCCAGAGTAGGTAGATATTTTCAGGAGGAGCTGGAGCCTGTGGAGGATGTATACTGAAGGAGTTCCTGGTGTGCTCTGGCTTGTGGCTCCCATGCTGGAGCAGGCAAAAAAATGTGAGAAGGGGAGAATGACAGAGAGGGAACATTATGGACTGATGTCTCACTATCCAACTCTATTTTAATTGGGAACAGATTAATTTAATGTTCCCAAAGTCAGGTCTGTTTTTTTCTGTGATGAAAAATGCTAAGTGACTTCCCTGTTTTTATTTTCACCCATAATATTTTATATTTCTCCTCATGCTCTGTTGATGAGGAAAAAGGAGAGATCAGTTGGGTGGAGGCCAAAGTCAACAATTGCATGGCCTTTAGTCAGATTCTTTTTTCAGACGTATGTAGTTTTTTTGAATTTTCCTAGCAGGGCACAAAGTGCCTTACCACTGGGAAGGTTTAACTCTTGTGGTGTTGAAGTAGTAATGACTGCTATAGGAGTCCTTTTTTTTTGTGTAGATGAACTGTTTTTTGTAGGAAGTTTGTCACGTGTGCAGTTGTATTCTAACATGGTTTTGGAACTGATTAAAGTTTAGTTATTCAACTAGAGTGTCAGGAATTGCTTGTCTGATGTCAAGTCATGTTTGTATCTTGTTTTCTTTCTTAAAAGCAAGCAGAACCTTACAAAAAATTTCCTTGAATCTCGTATTAGGCTCTCTAAAAAGCTGTGTGTTGTTCTCTAAGTTTCATAGGAACTTGTTACAGTAGTTCTAGAGTTTCTTTATTTATCTGTGACCTTTTTATTACATTGGCAAGTGAAATATGTCTTTCCTTGTACAATTAGTGTACTGGGCAACAGGAAATGTACAAAAAGCTTTGTTATAGCAATTGGCTATAATTATCAACATTTTTTGTTGATAGCTTCTTTCAGATCCTTTTTGTGAGTTTGACGTTTGCCTCTATCTCTCATGCTGTCATTCCTTCTTGCTCAGTTTGTTTTCTTCATTTCCTGCTGTAATGTAACAGTGTACTGTTTTATTCTGTGTAATCCTCTTCAAACCCTCCTGCCCAATGCCATTGTGAGCTGCCATATTTTTTGTGACTTAAGGCTTTTAATCCTACTGTTTATCTAATCAATGCCAATTTCCTTAGGACAGAGCCTGCCAAATGCACCTCTTCCTGGCAGCTGTGTCTTGGGTGTGATTTGAAACTTGCTCTCGTTTGTCAGTGTTTTATTAATTCGGCACTCCATCTCTCCCTCTGTAATAAACAAGCTGATCCATTTTAGGTGAAAACAGCTTTGTTTTTTAATAGAATCGTTTCTGTGAATTCATGTTTTATATTCCTTTAATTTTTCTTTTTTAGATGCTGGATGTCTACAACATTCTTCCTTTTGATAATCCAGATGGTGGCGTTTGGAAACAAGGATTTGATATCACATACAATGAAGATGAATGGGACAGTGAACCACTTCAAGTTTTTGTTGTGCCTCACTCACATAATGATCCAGGTAATATGTTAACTCTATTGATTTGAGGATCTAGAGGCTTTTGGATTAGGAAATGCATTGCCAGTTCTGTTAAGATTTGGGTTTTTTTGAAGCATACCAGTTAATATGATGTATGTAATGTCTAGCAAGGCAGTTAGACAGATGTATGATTCAAGTGGCATTGACTTCCAGTGACAACTGTTTTGATACAAGCTGTATGTCTACTGAATTTATTAACTAGAGCAGAACTTTGGTGTTGAAATTCGAAGTGACCTGAATTTCTGGTAACCATTCAATTTATACATTGCTGCATTAAATGCCATCAGTTCTTATTTTGATTTTTTTGGACTGTCATAGATATTTAATCTTTAGCCTGTGCTAAAGAAATGTGCTTTTAGAATATGACAATGACAATGGCAAAATCTGAAGTTTTTTCACACTTTCTCCACTTTTTTGTACACACCTCCAACCTATAGTGGGATAATGAAAAGTCTAGAAATCTAGGTATGCCTACATAATTTCAGTTCCACCAAGGCGAGTTTACAGTGTCATAAATAAAATGGAGATGTGTTCCTTTATTTTGGAATGACTTCTTGGTAAAAATTACCAAAAAAGCGAATTCTGCTTCTATACTTGTGCTCCTGGTACATGTACTGAACATGGGAAGCTGGTAGCACTGGTTGTTGTCCTAGAAAACCACAATTTAAGTGATACTAAATTTTACTGCTGTATATCTCTCTAACATTTAAGTTTTTGTATGAAGTACTGTGGATCCGAGTGAAGGTATGATAGTTTGGACATAAATGGCTTTTATTTGCACGTATATAGCATTTCAAATAAAATTAATGCTGGAATGTAGAATTGCTATATTGTCCAGTTATGACAGGTGAATTAATGCAGTATGGATGTGATAAAATATTCTGAGCAAATAATCACAGTATAAACCTAGATCTGCCTATCTGTTGAACTGTCTTTGAACCTATGTCTATTTATTTCCTCTCTGGTTGTAGTTCTCCTAAAAACCTCCCTGGAAAGAAGCAACTCTGTACAGGCACATAATGAATCAAATCAATCTTAAAGCAATATACAGAATTTCTCTTTCTCTTGAGTCTACTAGAACAAGGTGTGGAGTTTACCCGTCTCCCTTTATTTTGCTGAAGCTGTTGGGATCATATCCTAACTGGTACAGGACTGTTGGCAGTCCACTAGAGGCCAGTTCCCTGGTGTCACATCTGCCCTCCTGGAATGTCTTTACCTGAATTGAACAAACACCCTGTGCACAGTGTAGGCTGAGGTAACTTTTCAAGAGCATGAGGCTTAGGAGCTGCAGGACAATGTCCTGAGGTAAGCTGTGAAGAGATTTGTAGGTAACTTCACCAGTGTCTATTCAAGTAATGAGATTCAATAGGAAATTGTTAAAATTTCATTTCTACTGGTACTTCTTCTGCAGGTTCTAGTAATTTAATTTTGGTTTTATTTTATTTATACACTTTCTGTGTCTCTCTTCCAGTTTTTTTGTCTCTTTCTCACCAGAGCAGGTCAGGGAAGGGGCGTGGCTGCATGGGGCTTTATTTCCAGCTGGTCTTCAACCACAGCAAGAGGCAACACTTTTTGTGTATGACAAGATTTTCCACTGGATGTCTTAATAGGATTTGGTTCATCCTGTAGTACAAGTTCTGTTTATGAAAAATGGCCCATTCTAAAAAATATGAGAACTTTAAGTTCTCTGACTTTACTGAACCATTTTTCACATCAAGATTATTGCTCTACAGGGGAATCTGGGCAGACTGGATAGGGACCAATGCCAGTTTTATGAGGTTCAACAATGTGAAATGTTTGGTCCTGCCCTTGGGTCGCAATGACTCCTGCAGTGCTACAGGCTGAGGCAGAATGGCTGGAGTACTGCCAATGGAAAACCTCACAGTGCTGGTCAACAGCAGCTGACCATGATCCAGCTGTGCCCAGGTGGGCAGGAAGGCCAAGGACACCTGGCCTGTGTCAGCAATAGTGGGGCAGCAGGAGCAGGGCAGTGACCGTCCCCCTGTGCTGGGCACTGCTGAGGCCACACCTCGAGTGCTGGGTCCAGTTCTGGGCCCCTCAATTCAGGAAGGACATGGAGGGGCTGGAGTGTGCGTAGAGAAGTGAATGGAGTTGGAGCACGGTCTGGAGTACAAGTCTGATGAGGAATTTAGCCTGGAGAAAAAGAGACTTGGTGGGACCTTATCATTATCAGTACCTGAGATGAGATTATGGCCAGGTGGGGATCAGGCTCTTCTCCCATGTAACAAGTTTCAGTACAAGAAGAAACTGCCTCAAGCTGTGCCCAGGGCAGGGTTAGATGGGGTATTAGGAAAAATTTCTTCCATGAAAGGGTGCTTGAACATTGCAATGGACTGCTCAGAAAAGTGCCATTCCTGCAAGTGTTCATAAAAGCAAGTGGGTATGAAGCACTTAGGGATGTGGTTTAGTGGTGAACAGTGGTGCTAGATTAATGATTGGACTTAATTTTCTTAGAGGCCTTCTCTGACCCAAATGATTCTGTCATTATTTGGTTAGAGACTACCATATGTTACTACAAATTATATTCCTCCTCACTGTGTGCCAGGCAGGCAATACAGTCTGGAGGCTTCTGTTGGCTCAGCTGGACAATAGCAAAGGCCATTAATATCAGGCTATGCAGAACTTCATCAGAGCTCCCAGATTTTTAGATATATGTCCTTTGAGACTAGGGGACTGAATAGCTCTGTGTTGTTCCTATACAAAGGGCCCCCAAAATAGTGGAATTGTTGGGATGATGGCCACATCTCTTCTCAGTCTCTGAAGTAGGATGAAAATTACTGAGCTCATTTGGTGAAAAATGCCTTGAATGTTACTATATATTTGCCATGATGCTTGAAATACGGTATCACCTTTTGCAAATTTGGAGAATAATAAGGTTTTTCACTAGATCCAGAAACCCTCTCCATGGCATTCTTCATGTTTCTTGGCCTGTGTTTAAAAAGCACAACCAAACAACAAAAAACCCCCAAAACCCCACAAGCACACAAGTAAAAAATTCCAAACAACTACCCCCCCACACAACAAACAAAATGAAAGACTGGATCCCAGCAAAAAAACCCCAACTACATCACCAAAAGCATCAATCAAAAAATGCTACTAAAAAAAAAAAAGCAACCAAAATCACCCATCCTCCCAAACCCTCGAAAGGAATTTGTGAGTTACTAAAATTACTAAACCTATAAGACAGATAAAGTGTAAATACTGCTCCATAACCAGAGGTAGTTTCACCAATATCTTTTTTTGTTGAACTTATCATGTTACCAAATTTTGGAAATTCCATGATTACTTTTTCAGTAGATATTTCCTCATTACTTAGGAAGTATATTAACTGTATGTTTATTTTTAAATTTTACATATGAGTGATGCCTCTTGGTATACCTGAGAGCTCCATTTAAGGAAGTTTAATCTGATTCTATTTTGCCTGTTCAAGCATTTCTCTGGTCCTTGTCCAAACATAGGGATGTAGGCCACAGTGAGCATAGCTTAGAGATGGATTTTTACAAGCATTTATTATATTTTTCTTGGAGGGAGTCATAAATTAGATCTACAATAAGGTACTTATTCTTTCATCTCTGAAAGAAGTCTTCCCTGTGACAGTGCCTTCAATGACAGGGTTTGAAAAATTCTGTGAAGTTACGAGAGCTGTCTCCCATAATTTTGTTGCTACCTTTTTTTCCTGAATATGTTGTTCACAAGGGATTGCCTGAAGTCTTAATGCTATTGTTATTTACCTTTGAGAGTTGATTTTCTTGCTGGTGTCTGGTTTTTGTTCCTAAGTCTTCGTTCTTAGTATGCAAGTTCTTAATGCCTTTACAATAAAGTCGTGTCTGCCTTTCACCAGCAGCAACTAAAATGAAGAAATCTGTATCTCCTCTTGCATAAAATCTGAATGTCTTTTAGCTTGTTCAAGCTTCTCAGTTGATATTCAGTGGATGTAAACTGGGAGAGAACCCTGGTAAAAGTAAACCATTCCTTTACCAAAGGTGATTGTGTGAGTCTGGGTTCTTTTGCTTTTGCAAAGGGCGTTATAGGAATCTCATTACTCGATACTGCTTTTTAAGGACATTCCTGTGGATATTTTGCAGTATGAAATTGCGTATTAACAAGCACTTGAAAGAAGGAAAATATATCTGTAAGATCTGGGATCTTTTGCATAACTATTAGTTACCTTATTCCTTTCCCACAGAGAACTAAAAGCATTGTGCAAAAGAAATGCCTTCTGGAAAAAAAGCCTGAGTCATCATGCATATACAGTGTAACAATGTATGTGAAAGATGTTTACCAATAAATGGGGTCAATAAAGGTACAACTATATTAGCTGCAGAAATTTTAAGTTTTCATTAGATTTTGTGTTTTCTCATCTAAGGCTACTTTTTGTAACCAGTTATATCAGCTAGTGAGAATTTCTCAAAGGAAAAAAAAGGCCTTGAATCAAACTTGTCTAGTGGGTGACATCCCTGCCCATGGTGTGGGGCTAGAAATTGCATGGTACTTGCCAATCCAAGTCACTCTGTTTCTGTGAAACACAATCAATAGGGAAGGTGGTGGGTTTAGATTCCATCTTTTTTTTTTTGAGGGGGGGGGGGGGATGATCAAATCTGTTGGTGCTCTGAAACACTTTGTGATGCTAAATCTGGGTTTACTGCTTCTGTGTGAATTCAACCATGACCTGCAAACTTGGAGTCTTTGTGCTTCTCTCTGCAGCAGCTAATGTGTTTATCCATTTTGGGAAATAAGTGTTGAGAGTGGGTCCCCTTCAGACTTTTGATCACTGGGGGCACAATTATCTTTAGTTGCTGGCAGTTGATAAAGATGTGAGCACCTCAGTAGAGTGTCTGATTTTGGGAGGACTCACCCAGTGCAGATTAATCTTAAGCCATGGAGAGAAGTTCGGTTGTTGTGTGAGATTGTAGCTATCACAGATAGATGGCAGCTCTGTCAGGAGCAGATTAGGGAGTGGGCATATAACCTGCTGTGGTGGCAGAGCCCTTATGTGGGCTCTCACCTGCTTCAACTGTGTTTTTTTGTGGCTGCTTGACATGGAGGAGGCAGGTGAAATGCAGAGGGGAGAGCTCTGCTCAGGGATAGTGAGATTGTCAACCAGCATAGATGGAATTGAAAGATGAGGGTTGGATATGACTGGAGGGATGGAATGACACCTTTAGCATCTATTGATCTGTAATAATTTTGGTAATGACTTTTCATTAAATTGTTGAAGAATTGAGACTTGTGAGCTTTCTAATATATGTGTGTACCAGATAAGAGTATTTCATTGCTGAATGTGGTGGTTACAGACCTAGTATAAGCAGCACTTAAGTGTAATTGAAAGTTACTGAAGTAGATTTTTCTCTTGCTTCTTCCACCTACATGCAAGTGTATGGGCACACAGGTCAGAACTAAACACTGTTTTTTAACACTTCATCAATTATCTGTAACATTAGTTACTTTTTCTAACTATCACTCACATTAATCACTTTTTTATTATTTAAGACAGTCTCAATTTCTCAGGAGGAAATCTGTAGAGACCTAATTCAGTGTTAAGATATACGAAAACTTAAACATAAAATTTGATGCTGTTAATGCACCATGGAGTTTCACATATGTTTTCTGTTTACTGGGTCTGGATATGTTTTTCTAGTGACTTCTTGGCTTTCCTGACATGTTTGGAACACATGTTGCTTAAACTGTTGTCTGACCCACCAAAATACAAGAAATGCACAGCTCACAAGTTTTTCTTAAAATGCTGAATGAGTGAAATTAGAGTTTTATTCCTGCCTTATTTCTCAATATTTGTGTGTGCGCAGAAGAGGTGCAGTTCCTTTGAAAATTGACAGGACTGTTACAGAAAGGATATGTTTGACGGCTCATCAGTAGAAATTTCCTTTCCATTTTAGCTGTGATGGTAGCAGATTAGATATGTACAAAAGAAAAAACAGATCTTGCATAGGACTTAAAATGTAAGAAGTCTATTATAATTTTGGTAGTCCCTCACAGATCATGACACATTTTACTTTTTGTGAAGTGTGCAATCATTTGAGTTTTTAGTTATGCTTGTGATATTAAGTCTGATAAATCAAATTATTCTTGTTTTACCTTGAGCAGAGATCTTCTACAAGTTAAGGCATGCTGTTGCAAAAGTAAATATACTGTCATGCTTCTTTAATTTCAATGTATCTGCTTCCAAGTAAATGATTTTATTTTGGCACATATTTTGCTGGAACAAGAAGCTCATCTATTTAATTTCTTTTGAATCAGAATGAATGCTTTAAGACAGGAATGTTTCAGGGGGATTTCTTTATCTGATTTGACTATGTGAAACAGGAAAATGAGAAACAGTCTTATACAGCTTTTAGTTTAAATTTGAGCTTTCCTTACCACTGGGTTTTTCAAGTTTTCTTTCACAGTTGTGGCTGTGAGTCATTCATCTTTGTTGAAAAGATACTTTTTGGTGAAATTAGCACCTAAGTGTTATGTCAGAAACATCCACAAAATACTAACTTATATGTCTGTTCTGTATTTTACATCATAGAATGGTGATGCCAAGAAAGAATAATGATATGTGTATTCTCTACTTTAAAATAAGGGACTTTTTAAAATGCTGAATCTACAAAGTAATTAATGCGGGATTATTTTCATGTGTAATCATACTTACTAAAATGTAAGTTAAAACTTAGCTTTTGGATTTATTTCTAATATTTGCCTTATTGTTATTGCCTGTGTATGCTCAATTAAATACATGTGCACACCATGCTGAAATTCTTTAGAGCTCTTCTTTTAGAGTTAAGAAGTCATGGCTACATGTCTTTTTTTGTTGTTTGTTTGTTTGGGGGTTTTGTTGTTGTTTGGGGGTTTTATTTCCCCTTTTTTGTTGTTTTGTTTTGTTTTATGAAAACTTTTTATTGTTACATTATGTGGAGCTTGGATGTAAATAAGAATAAGGACATCCTTGCAGTTTATGATACTTTTTTACTTCCTTAGCCATCAAAACATTCAAGTAACGGTGTCTTCTGTGTCTTCTCACAGGTACTAGTTAGCTGAGAATCAAGCATAAATGTAAAAAAAAATAAATTAAAAATTACTGATAATTTTTACTAACTTGGGTGTACATTTTAAAGATGAAGAACTGAAGTTCCATTAATACATTTGCAAAGACAATGGTTTGTTTTCTGGAAAGCTGTATAGTGCTAGCTGAAATTTAATGGTTTTATTTAATACTGGCATATAATTAATAAGTTACTCAAATTTCTTGTGTTGCAAGAAGTGTCACTGATGTGTGAATTTTAGACTCAGTGAAATTAATTATGATCTCCCTAAAAGTAAATCAGAGATGCAAACTTCTATCAAAAATGCATTAATCTAGTGTATAGTGGCATAATATTTCTGAAATTCATGAGATCTGCCTCTTCGATAAAACATACTTAATCAGAAACAGGAAATTTTTTTAAAGGTACATTTCCTCTTAAACACTGGAGAGTGACTTGTAGAAGAAAGCAATTGAAAAGCCTGTTTTGTTTTATTTCAACAGTTGGCTTTAAACCAAAAGACAAAAAAGTGCAAATGTAAAAAACCACCCCCAGAGTCTTGCAGGTATATATATGCAGTACCTAAATTCTTTTGCTAGAAATAAATTTGTGATTCTTGTCATGGGATCAAATTGTTAAGTGCTTTTGCTTTAATAAAGTTACTTTTTGAGTAATGGTAACTTGTTAGTTTCTGTTCTAATTTTGTCCTGAAAGTTTCCCTTTATCTCTACATCTGTGTCAACCATGCTAAGACACAAGCCTGCCTTTCTCTAGTGCAAGGAGCTGATAGAGCTTCAAGAAAGAATTTGAACTTGAAAATGTAGACAGGAATAGTGGCAAATGAGTTAATTAAATGTTTCAGTTTTTTTGCAAGCAATGATTTGTGTTGGTATTCAGACATGATTTTTGGAGTCTACTGTCAAGCCAAGTAAATTTACATTACAGTGAGGGAAGAAATTGATGAAACAAACAGCTGCATAAGGATGGTAAATCTCATGAAGCTGGGGGGGGATAGCAAGTTTCCACACTTTTGAGGACAAGCATGAGAGAGAGACTCAAAAGGCAAACAACTCAACAGTGTGTACCCTCTGTTGTTATCCCATCAGCTAGCAGAAAATGAAAGTATCGGACAAAGTCCTCAATATGTATTAAGTCAAGATAGCGTAATGATATGAGAGACAGAACTGTTTTTTTTTCTTGTTTACAGGGTTGTTGAACATTGGAATGGTGACGTCACCATCCCTAGAGGGGTTAAACTAAATACTACACGTGGCACTCAGTGTCATTATATGATTTTTTTAAGGTGGTTAGTCAGAGGTTGGACTTGATAATTTCAGAGGTCATTTATAACCTCAGCGATTCTCTGATCATGTGACTTTTATGTTGACAAAAGGCTTTATGTACATTTAAAGCACCAAGTGTTATTTTGCTATTAATAGCATATTTAGTCTTAGTAATTCCAGCTTTAAACTATTGCAACGTTTTCATGTGTAAACTGTCTTTGTATTTAAAATTTCCTGTTCAAAATGCACTGGTAAACCTTTTTTTTTCAGCCTGGGAACAAATTCTTTGTTTGTGGATAAACACAAGAATGCACTTGAGTTGTAGATGATTATGTTGTATTAGGAACTGAGGTGTGAAATATTGCTCTAGCTAGAAACTACCTATTGATGTATCCATGATTTTGTTTAGCTTTTTTTTTTGCCTTTTTTTTTTAAATTGTATGTCTCCATGCAGATTTTAAGAGTCTTTGTAAGTCATTGGGTTTAGAGCACCACAATTTAGGAAGGATATGAAGGCACTGGGATGCAGCCAGAGGAGGGCAGTGGAGCTGGTGGAAGGGATGGAAGGTCCTGTGAGGGGCAGCTGGGGAGTCTGGGTTTGTCCAGTTTGGAGAAAACAGGCTGAGCGGTGACCTCACTGCTCTCTGCAGCTTCCTAGGGAGGTTGTTTCAGAGGCAGTTGAATAATGCTCTTTATGACATTTTTTTGGTCAACCCAGAAGCAATCACGCAATTGGACTAGGTGGTCATTATAGGCCCTTTTCAATGCAGAATATTCTATTCAATTAATAAAGAGATGCATGGTAATTACATTTCAGAGGGCTTTCTGTTGGCTTTCAACTAAATCTGTGAATACCTGTAAAAACTTCCTAGGATTCTGGAGTCTATTCAGTTCAGTGCATTAACAATGTTACAGTCTTTCTTAGCTTAATAAACTGAGTATGTTAAAACGATCTTTCATTATGACGCTATTCTTCCTTCATCATACTGTATTCTTTTGTCAGCTCCTTTGACATTTAGCTCAGTGTTTTAGTTAGGCTGGTGTATTAAATTTTTAAGAATGTTTCAGAAGACTTAGTGTAAATTTGCTTTTATTGCTGCAATATAAAAATACTTTTAAATAGTTTATTATGGTGATATATTTCTGTACAGGAAAATCATAGGATAGTTTTAATTTGTCCTCCTTTAGTTGTGTGCTAGGATGATACCATCTCTTGCACAAGAAATTTCTGATATAAAGCTATAAACACGTAGTCTAATACATCTGTATTACATAATGTAGTTATCAGGGAAATTACATAATGTAATTATTTGTAAGATAGTCCTTTGATTTGTTGAAAAGTAAATGAGAATTGAGAAAGAATAATTTGCTATGTGATCTCAGTTCTTTGAGTGAAAGCATCTATTAAAAAAAACAACCCAGACTGACACAGGAAGAGGTCAGAAAAAAATTTGATTACAAATTCAGATTATTCATCACATTTTTTTTTCAGTCTTTAAGCTATTCCATAGCATTAATTTACTGTCAACTTTTTTTGTATTAATCTGTTTCAGTTCCTCTAAAGAAAGTATGTTTTAATTTTATGGTTCAAGCCCTCATAGTAACTACTTTGACAAAATGCATTTTCCCCCTTTAAGACAGATTAGACCCCACTTGTCTATCTGTACAGAAACTTGAATCAAAGGTGATGATTCTTATAGATGCTATATATTTGTAAAAGAAAAAAAGAATGGTTTAGAACTTTTCCTCTGGATTTTTACCGTTTTATTTCTTCTTTTGCAAATTAAAAACAGTAACTGCATCTACCTGAGAAGAATGTTTGGAGTTTTATATCTGTAAAATAAAGTATAACATATCCTTTCTGAGTCAATAGTCAGACTTTACTAAATTATAAATTGTTTTAAATTAAACTTGAGAATTTTTTTTAGTAGTAAAAGTTTCTGCATTTGTGTAACTTCCTTGAAACAATATAATGTCATTCCATAACAGCCTAATCCTGTATCCTTTAAGCAGACTGGCACTATTAGAATGGCAGTGGCTCTGCAGAACTGAATTAGTAAATCAGAGTGGAATTGCTATTATAATGTTTGTCTGGAGTGCAGTCTTCACATAGTGTGTAAGCTTTCACAAAATCTTAAAATGTGCATGTATGGCAAAAGCTGGTAAGAGTAGAAATGTGACACTTTACAGTAAGTATTAAGTATACAGACTTAATTCTTTCAGCTATAGTTACAGGTTCTGTGAAGAAAGATTCAGATACTCTCTCCTGCAAGATATTATGAAGCGGTTAAAGAATTTTATGTAAGACTGTACAGTCTGAAAATGAGGTTGAAATTTTTTTTATTTCATCTCATGGAAGCACAATTATTTGAGTCCATGTATTCTGTTGATCAAACTTTCTACTATGCAAAGTATAGGAAAACTAAAAAGTGTAAAGCCTAATAATTTCCATATGTTTATACATTTTGGAAATAAAACATGTAATCTTTGTAAAAAGAAACTCCTCAGAAATTTAGCACTTCAAGCTGTCTGTGGCATGTAAAGGTCAGCTTTTTAAGAACAGCCTTTGGTTAGCTTTTTTTCTGGGGAGTGAGAGGGAGCCAGTTCTTAGAGACTGTTCTCTAAAGAGATTAAGAAGCCTATTCTCCAAACAGGCTTCATATAATATCATTTCATATTTTCTTTTTCCTAGGTTGGCTGAAGACTTTTGATGATTACTTCAGAGATCAAACACAGCATATTTTAAATAACATGGTTATAAAACTGCAAGAAGACAAGCGAAGGAAATTTATATGGTCTGAGATTTCTTACTTTTCAAAATGGTGGGACGGAATAGATAGCCAAAAAAGAGATGCTGTTAAAAGGTTTGGATACTGAACTTTTCTTCCATGTACCTTGTTTTGAGACATTGTGTATATGACTGTTCTGTAAACCTGAGATTTTGCTTGTGATGCAGAATTGCTGGAGTAACCAACAGCTTCAGTATTGACTTTTTGGGCTTAGTTTGGTTGTTTCTCAGTTGTAAAATAGAAATCTACTCAGGGAAGTGGGTAAAAATTACTGAGTTGCCTTAAAATTTGTCTAAAAGTTCCCATGCACAGCCATGTACGTGTCATTCAAATTATAAGGGAGTAGCAATTATAATCTTTATTTGAAATCACACTAAGGAATTTGCAATAAAATAGATACAATCTTTCATACTAGATATTTATATATGGTATTCTTTTCTGTGTTATAACACATGAAGATTTTGTGAGATTTTTATTTGAATAAAAATTTATGAGTGTCTTTTAAGTAAAAAGGGTTTTTATAAACATGCAGCTGATTTAATGGTAAAGTAGTATGTACTCTACACCCTTGCTCTTCGTAGTAATTTTTACAATCACAAGTCAAAATGCAATGTAGAAGTAAAAGGTTTGCCTAGTCATTGAGACAAGGAAACAGGCTACTTGGATAAATTTGCAGTATAGATCTAGTTTTAAGTTTTTAAAAAGTGAGGAAATTTTTTCGTATTGGCTTTAAGACAGGATCTAACAGTTCTTATCTCATCCTTGTGATGGCCTCTTTCTCATGCCCCTCTTTGAGATGCATGTGTTGCAGTCTGCATTAGGTCTGTGAGATCTTCGCAGCTGCAAAGGTTAGGTAAAGGTGAAAATCTTGTGATCCAGGTAAAAAAACTACTTATTAAAATTTTTATGTGCAGTGGGTGAATATTATAGCACAGCTGTACATTTTTTTGACATTAAAATATATCCCTTGGAACACAGTAATCAGTAAATTATAGTCATAGTCACTAGTGAACTACATCTTCAGAGGAGTCAGGTATTAGTAATCTCTGCACTTGAGATTTATTTTTTTTTTGCAGGGTTTCCATTACTCTTACCAGGTATCATCTGTGATGGGATTAAGTTTTGGTGGGTTCACTGTGCTTTTTCTTGAATTTATTAAACAGTTCTACACTGGTGAACAATATAAGTGCTGAAGCTGTAGGAACAACCTGATGCTGGAAGTACAAATCTTTGTTTACTGACACTGACTGGGTCATCCTGTGACCTGTTTCAAGCAGGCATTTTAATGAGTGAGATGTTCTGAAGCCTTTATAAAAACAATAAACTTCCAAGATCTATCAGCTCCTTAAAAACTCTAAAAAGAATATTAGATCAAAGATGGGGAGATATTAGCAGAGCTTGAAATGTGCAGTGTCTAAGCATCTTGCTCAGTTGGCCTTCAGTGCTGTGGCATGTATATTTTATTTTTGTAATCTGTGCAGGAAACAGCTTTCTGCCTGATTTTTAAAATATCTAATGTGGCACATACAGTAAAGCTGATTTTCATTGCACAAGGGCATTAAATACTTCACTGTTCAACAGTTCATTTTTTCCCTGTTTGATTAAAGAAATATAGTCCAGTGATGGAAGTAGCACAGATAGTTTAGATTTTGGAATCACATTGCTAGTAAATGCCTGTTGATATACAGAAATAGATTTTAAGAGTGTGTTTTCACATGGAAGATTCTGAATATGATTTACGTATATTTCAGGTTAATAAAAGATGGACAATTTGAAATAGTAACAGGAGGGTGGGTCATGGCTGATGAAGCTTCTTCTCATTATTTTGCTGTAATTGACCAACTGATCGAAGGACATCAATGGCTAGAAAAGAATCTTGGTATGTACACTAATCTAAAATATAACTATGTTAATACAAGAAGTCAATAAGAAAATACTTTGTTATTATTATTTCTGAGGTGCTTAGAAGGCTCTTTTTACTCAGCTTTCCTGAAACATTAAATCAGACCACTTCCAGCAAGCTTTAGGATCAAGTCTGCTATTTGCCATGCCTGTTTGCAGATAAAAGTTCCTGGACAAAGTGTATTTGAACAGTTTTACGCCACAGCATTTTGTCTTGATTAGTGTAAGACATACATATATGATCCCATTAGATCCCATGTCTGGTCTAAACAGTCTTTAATTGTCTTTTGAAAATCATGACATAATTCTTAAAATTACTTAAAAATCGATACTGCTTTTATGTGTTTGGATCTATTCTGCCTGCTCTGTGTTCATTAGCTTCTCTTCTGTAAGGCTCTCAAAAAATTATATGTAGCAACAGTAGTAGTAGTAGTAGTTATAAAACCCAAGCCATAGCAATGTTAGAATTGAGGAATTACTGACTGCAGTTATATTGGCTGAACTGTTGTACTGGCTTTGGAGTGTTCTTTTGTCTAGCTCCATAAGAAGAGAGAAACCTTTTATATAGAAAATATTTGTACAATGATTTTAATAATAAATTGACTTTTTTTCATCCAGTTAAATGAAATTATTCTGGAAAGCTGTTTCACTGTTTTTCTTAGATTTCCATAAACAGGGCTTGACGTAATTGGTAGGGGGTTGGGAAGACCTAAAAAAAGAGCAATGCATTACTTACTGTGGTGTTTTGGGAAAGACAATAAAAAGTGCCAAAGGAACCATGCTGATGAATTAAACAAGAGTTAGATGTAGCTTCTTTTTTTACTAGCATGAAAAACACTCTCTTTTCAGTGAAAAGAGAGTATTAATCAGCTTGATTCTATTGATCAACAAACTAATAAATAAATAAAAAAAATAGTTCTGAAGCCAAAAAATTACATTATTTAAATAACAGTGAAATTTCAACAAGCTACTACATTTATTCATCCACATCCATTCACTTTCTTTAAATTTTCTTTTTAAATTGTAACATCTGTAAATTACTTCAAGTGAAAAAGGATGTATAATAATTAATGATTCCAAATAAAGATATTTGATGCAAATTTGAAACAGAGTAGCAACAAGGAGTCCTATTTTAAAGTTTTTTATTTTTTTAGTATGCCTTACTTATAAGAGATTTGATTTTTTTGTTTGTTTGTTTGTTTAACTGTTTAATTCTAGTTTTTTAATTCCAGGGCTCTGCAGGAGGTTTGACTGGGGGTATATCATCTTGGAAATGTTGTCTATAGTACTCTCATTTGATTTATTGGAGTATCTTTCTTTGAGTGAAACAAGAACTTTCTTTCCTTCTTACTTTTTTCTTTTGTCAATAGGAGTAAAACCAGAGTCTGGATGGGCAGTTGATCCATTTGGGCATTCACCAACAATGGCCTACCTCCTGAAGCGTGCAGGATTTTCCAACATGCTTATACAGAGAGTTCATTATTCAATTAAAAAACATTTTGCAACACAAAAGACACTAGAATTTTTTTGGAGACAGAACTGGGGTACGTGTTTTTCTTTTATGTCAATTTATTTTGTTAATTTACACAGGTGAAACATGAAGAGAACTTGAACAAATACTGTGGAAATATTTCTAGAAGAGATTTAGCAGAGTTTCTCTAGACCTGAAAATTTTAAACTTGCAATTCTGTTAAAAAAAAAGCCTTTCATCTGGCTTAAATTTAGGAGGGTTTTTTTCCTTTTTTTTTTTCCCTCTTTGAATAACTGAAGAGGAAATGAGAATATCTCTGAGTTAGGAAAGGTGCTAAATGTAAAACCAATATTATTGCCATTGTTCCTCTGATCTTCCTTTCTTTTCACTTTTTATTTTTGCCTTTAGCTTCTCTTGTTTTTTCCATTCTCTCATATTCCTTGCAAATATACCTAAGAAAAGAGGTGAAAAAATTCTTTGACTTGTTTTTACATTTTTTTCTTCCTACTACTCCTTTATTTCCTACTATGTGGAAATAAAGTGTAGGAGGAGGAACCTTTCAGCTAATTCAAATATTGAGCTAATGAGGCAGTGACAGCAGAGTGACTGCCATTTGGTTTTTTTTGGTTTTTTTTGGTGGTTTTTTTTTTTTTTAATTGTTATTTTAATCCGATTAAAGTATAAAATATGTGTTTTATTGCTTCTAAAATTCTGAAGATTACAAGTTTTATCTGTGTAAAACACACCTAACATTTGTTCCTGTCTCTCCCAATCAGCTGGTGCTTCACTAGAACATTCTGATCTTGGTCGTATCTCTGTTTTTACCCTCTTTATACATATAAAGAACATACAAAAATAGACTCAAACTATGGATATTCAAAATAAGAAATTGTCTTGTTGTGTTATCTTTCCAGTACAATCCTTGGACTGAGAACGTGGAAGTGATTTACTTTTGGCAAATCTGAGAGGGTTTATTTTAAAGTTTTACTTTATTTAATTCCAGATTTGGGATCCAGTACAGATATTCTTTGTCATATGATGCCTTTCTATAGCTATGATATTCCTCATACCTGTGGCCCAGATCCGAAAATCTGCTGCCAGTTTGATTTCAAACGGCTTCCCGGGGGAAGAGTAAGTTGCCCTTGGAGAGTCCCACCAGAAGCTATTCATGCTGGAAATGTTCAACACAGGTACAGTTTTTACATATTCCTCAAGGGAGTAACCTCAAAAAAAAAAAAAAAAAAAAAAAAAAAAATTATGCTGGTCAAAGATGGCATCTGGCATAGCTTGGTGAATTTAGCAGCTCAGCTTCACTAAGCTCACTGCTGCCCTGGTGGGGTGGGGGAGAGAATCAGAAGAGTAAAATGAGAAAACTCATGGCTTGAGATGCAGGAGAGGCATTGGCTCCCTGCAAGCCCTGCCCAGAAATAACAAAATCATTTCTCTCTTGTCAACCCTGTCATGAGAGCAAATCCAGATCACAGCATATACTGGCCACTGTGACTCTACCCCAGACAAAACCAGTACAAGATTTTAAAATAAGCTTGTCATGGGTAAACAATACCTGTGTTTGCTTCTTAGTTGGGAAAATAACTGTTGGTGAAATTAGAGGAAAAGTTATAGTTAAGGCAGGGGCATTGTTAAAAACTTTCTGTTCCTGATACATGAATCAATCTCTGAATGACAGAACACAGTCATCTGCTTTGAATGATAAATGAAACTAAATACTAGTTACTATGGTATTTGTGAATTTAATGAGCAGTGGTCTGTTCACTGCAAGTGGAACACTTTAGGGGCAGCATGATGTGCTGTAGTGTGCTGTAACTATGAACAGTGGGATATTTCCTGTGGCATATCCGTGAAAAAATTGGCAATCTGTGGCCTAAGTTTCCTGAAGTGTAAACCTTAAATTAATCTGATACCTCTTTCTTTGTGCCTGGGGAGGAAATTCCTATTAACCTCAGTTTTAGTTTTCAAATAGAAACACAGAGTTGTTTTCCCACAGTTAAGAATCAAATTTACACTTCTAGAAAACTGCTTCTCAATTTTGATGTGACAGAGGTAGGGGGTGGAGTTGGGCAGTTGGGGAGGGAGTGTAAAGGAAGAAAAAAAGGGAAAAAAACCCAAAAGAAAGGGAAGTAAGTTAAACTGCCAAAGGTTTTTTCAGCAAATGGTTGTTGTATTCTATGGTCCTGTTACTATCTTCAGACTTCACACTATACCAGGTTTCCAGAATTAAAAGTTGAGGTGTTTATAATTTGTGCAAATTGCTGAGCATAACAAATGTATTAAGGAGAGCAGGGTGACTTTTTCATCCTTGATGCTGAAGTTTTAAAGTGATGATGATGCACTGCTTCTCTACATGCCAAGTATGCATTGCTTTTTTTCTGAATAAAAATTCTGACAAGCATCGTAAAAACTTCATTTAAACAAAATTCAGTTACAAAATTAAACAGAATACGTTAGAACTGCTGTATTTAAAGGTAGAAATTTGAATAATGATAGCAAAGAGGGGGATTTATTAGAGAAAAGAAAGAGGACGATGACAGGAGAAAAGTAGAAAAATTGTGACACATGCAGTGCCTGTGTGAAGGAAAATTCATATGTTATTAAATCAAAGTTGTAAAAAAGAAAAATCTTGACTATATATCTCACTTGGCTGAGACAAATATTTAGAGAAGAGCAGCAACTTGTTTTAACAAATACGTGAAGTGCAGGGGCTATAAATATAGTGTCTACTTGAAATAGTCTTTTTAAGAATCTTGGTTTTAAATTATTCTTAATCTCTGCACTTCCTAGATGCAACCTTTGCATAACAATCTAAATTAGATCTTGTGAAAGAAATACGTTTTCATATGTCAAATGATATTAAAGAATAAGATAAATGGGGCGGGGATGTGCTGAACATATGATCAAGCTGAAGTGATTATTGTCTCAATATGGTCCTTGAAACTTAATATTTTGCATCAGTTTTATTTAGATGAAAGCAGTTTTGGTGTCTAACAGGGAGTTTGGACATCAGTATGCTGTATTATCCCTATGGGAAAAGTAAAACTAACACGTGGTCTTTGAGTTGGAAGCCTGGATTATTTACCACGCTTTTAGTGTCTAGTTTCTAATAAACCTACTAAAACACAGGAAGTAATGTTTTGATGGCGAATGCTGAAACATTATGTGTTTTTTGAAAAAGTTGGAATATTGTAGAAAACCAAAACCGTTATTGATCTGATCTCTGTAATAACATGTTTTACAGTTGTTATGATTAGGAGATGTATGAGTTCCAGAACTGAAAAATCTATCTTTACATCGTAAGTTTTCCAAGGTTATAGGTTTGCAATGCACTAATTAATCTGCCTCTTATCTCTAATTGCTTTAAGAGTAGAAAAATACAGGACATTCATGGATTTTAAAAAAGTTGATTAATTTACAGACCAGGTTTAGATCACTGACATTTTTTCAATGCCAAAGCTACAGAGAAAAATTCAAACTCAGATCTTGAATACTCAGCTGAGACTGTTGCTTTTGATTTCAATACTATTATGTCCTTACATTTATATTAAAGAGATGCTGAGTTGAAAACTTCAGGCTAGTAGTTGTTGGATTTTTCATTTCCTTGCTGCTTAAGTTGTGACCTGGTAAGAAGGAATGAAGTAGCAACCTAATTGAAAACCTGTACGTATTTAATTACACTTCCTAACAGCTTGGGTTATAAAGACTACCATTGCATTTGCCCTGATTTGCAGCTGCATCTTTATCCATATGTTTGAATGCTGAAGAGTGAAGTTTTTCACACAAGGAAGAAAAAGCAGCTGTTGAGACGTTTTTTCTGGGTTCTTTGTTTTACTGCAAGTTATGTGCTTCAGAGAAGAAGCAGAGAATGGAGTTTCCTCTTCGCCAGCTACTGTTCAAAAGCCCAGTTTTGCCCTTCAGATTTTTTATCTTTGTGGTCACATTGTATGATCACGCGGTGGTTAATATTTGTGATTGCCTGCCTCAGGTGGCTGTTGGTCTTCTTCCTTTAATATAGGAAGGGTCAAAACCATCCATGTTTATTGATTTGGTACTTACTTACTCAAATACTTGGTGTTTTGTGTTAAAAGAAGTTGTAGTATAAAAAGATTTTCTTTATTTGTGGAAGGTCTCAAGCATTCAGTGATAATCTGAAAGCTCGAAAACAAAAAGTATATCATGAGGGATCTCCTGAGTGGTTTTCAGACTTTCATTCAGGTAGGCGGGATAAATATATCAAAATGTATCTAATTAGATTTCACTGGGGAACAATAAATGGAAAAAAATTGATGAGACTCGGTGGATTTTTTTTTTTTCTCCAGAGGTATTTTCTTGTCTTCACTGTGCTGTGGAGTGTTTCTGCTGGCACTTACACACTCCTGTATGAATTAATGATTTAAGAAGTTATTTGAGAGAAACTTAGAAGGATATACCTGAATTGAAGTTCTTCAGTGTTTTTGCAGTTAAAAGTGGCTTGCAATGGAGGAAGATCTTGTTATCCCTTTAAAAGCATGTAATAATCCCACACTTATCAGTACCTTAAGAAAAGAAGAGCAGCAATACTGATAAATTTTGCAGGATATTTGCAAAGAAACCAGGGGAGGACTTTGAAGAGAGATGTCAAAGTCAAATATCCTGTTAACTGTAACCTGTATTTTCAAAACTAAAGTATGTTTTCAACCATAGCCTATATGTGGAGAATTTGACTGAGACTGGTTCCTTAGAAGGAAGCGTTGCCTGGGCTTGTGTTATGCCAATTGTTCTGGTGGCTGTGTGGTGAGGAACTTTTTGTGTTTAGATCTTGCAACCTGTTGAAACTCATGGGATGTATTGATTGGAAATCTGAACTTTAAATCCACTAATAGACAGGGGACAGAGAGAAGCCACTAGTTGGGTAAATTCTAGTCTCATTAGAACTCTGTAGATCCTTAGCCTAAGTTAATATGTGGCCACTTTCTCCCTCCAGAATACAGTCAGACCTTATGCTTATACAGTATTTCTGCAATCAGATAAATAAGTAAGCCCCGACATACAGTTCAAAGAAATAGGGTTTTCAAATATATCGGACTGGAATTGCTGCATAGATGATTATATAGCAGTTCTTCAAGAGTGTGAGTTGAGAGGGGATTTTGGTAGATCATCTATTGAAAAGACATGAAGAAATCAAAGAACTTCACCGGAATCTGAATTTTCCGCTATTTTGTCTTTAAAACCTTGAAATTTGTATTTCTGTTTTCTTAAATATGTTACTACTGTTTATATTTCTTATGAGAATTATTTACATAATTTTAATTTGAGGGTATCAGGATCTGAAGATGCTGATAATAATTGTGACTTGGAGGGTGAGGGCTGAAAATAGACTTTTTCAGTAACCTAGATATCAGACTTAATTTTTAATGTATTGCTGGAACTGATAGTTTACCCATCCTAGAATTAGTAGGTGCCAAAGTATAATTCTGCAGTTTTTTTCTGTTTGTGCATGTGTATTTTGTTTCTGGGTTGTTTGGAGTTTTTTTAAAGGCAAATAGCATAAAAGCAGTAGGTTTAATTTTTCAGGATTCGAAAATTCAAGAGGGATGGCTCTAAGATATGTAAGAAGCTGGCTGAAGGGAGAAGAGTGATTTTTAGCAGCAAACTTTCTCCTGAGTTACTTTTTTTCATTTACAAGGCTAGAGTTCCTCAGAGATTAGTTTGTGGGCAGTTTTTCTGCCAAGGACATGGGGATATGAAGTGAAGTATCAAAAGAAGGTGCTAGAGGGTATGGGAAGAGCTTGCTTAATATTGTAAATAGGATCTAGAGAGGATCAGGATTGTTATCCAAATATAAGGCAGGTAAACATAATTTGAACTGTAGGTTAGTTTTAGCACAGGCACAAATTGATCCAGACTTCCCTACTGCTTGAGATGAAGTTTGATAAGCTTTTTGAGGGATTTAATTAGCATGGTGTTTGCAACAATAATAGGTTGAATATGGTGTCCCAGTGGGGGGAATTGCATCCAGCTTTTTGTTACAAAGTGAGATAACAGTTTTGTATGTCTCGTTTAGGGTCATCCTAATGTACAACTTGCCATTGTCTTGCCAAATGCTGACTTTTTTCCCTCTGTCTTCTAAATTGCTCTTCTTTTTTTTCTCTCCTCAAGGGCTTGGATTATATTAGATCAATACAGGAAGAAGTCAAAGCTTTTCCGTACAAAAGTTCTGTTAGCTCCACTTGGGGATGATTTCCGCTACACTGAGAGCTCAGAATGGGATCAACAGTACCAGAATTATCAGAAGCTGTTTGATTATATGAATTCTCGTCCTGAGTGGCATGTTAAGGTAACTACAACACATTTTCTGGCTTATGGAGAAAACAGTATTTCCCAATGTTCTGAGATTCTCCATGGAAAAAGTAGTTGTGGTTAGGTTTGGTTTTTTTTCAAATGGGAAACTTTATATATTATTTAACAGCAAATCGATGTGTCTTGGTAGCTTACTTTTTTTTTTTTATCTTTACTACCTTCTCTCCCCCCAAAATAAAAACTTTGCTATTAATAATATTGTCTTGAAAAACTAGATTAATTTGGAGAACAGCTAGTAGGTTTAATTGTTTTCTTCGTGCTCCTGTTTTCACAGGCTTCAGCCATTGTTAATTAAGACTCATAGGCTTTGTTACTTAAAACTATTGTATTTTCCTATTAGAAGTTCAAGAAGATTCTGCTACTTTATTTGCATCCTCTTGGTTTCACATCCCAAAACAAACCAAAAAAATCTTAAGAGATGCCATTGCTGGCACATGTTGTTGAATATAATAAAATCTGAGACTGACCTGGCTACAAAAGGACTGAATATACTAACATAATCATCAGAGGAGCTACCACTTCAAATCAACAATTATGTGTGAGAGTTAAAACACACATTCATATACTCTACTTTGTAAGCTGATGGCCCTAAGTACTTCTTGTACTATAGATGTTCTCTATGTTCTGACAACTTTTCATCGTCTTTCAGCACAATAACAAATGGAGGCCAAAACCTTGGGTTTTTTGAATGTCACCTGAGAGTGGCAAAAAACGCTTTTGCTGCTTTCACACTTAGGCTTTTCTTTAAACCTGATCTGGTATCATTCATATGGTTTGTGCATTTTTCCATATTTTTTCTGAGACTTCCCCTGATTCTTCCAACTGCATTTGACTAGTGCCTGTAGTATGCTACTACTTTCTGCTGGGTTCTGGAACTTGTGTTCTGCAGAAGAAAAGTGATTTCTTGGAATTATATCTTAACTGAAAACTGGATTTTATGTGTTTCCTCTGGGGTGTGGGTGACATGATGTATGGTGAAGGACCACGATGTCTTAGTGAAGGGGGATAGAGCACTCCTCAAATTTTTTAAATCTAAAGCCCATCTTTTAAAACTTAAGCTTGCTGGTATCGCTAGCTTTATTTCTGTCAAAGATGTAGGTACTGTACAGGTACTTACTCCTTGCATACTAACAGCAGCGTATTTTCTGTAGTTCTTATTAACCTGGGCTGGATGATTTTGTCTCTGGGGCAAAAACTGATGGCTCAAGCTCTGAAGTAATTCTTCAAGGGCCAGTGCTGTCCTTAGACCTCTGAAAGTTCCTCTTTTGAAAGGCTCTGCCTAGCCCATTGTCAAGGATTCTAGCAGTCTACTTCATGAGGTTAGGTGTGCCTGTCTGGAGTCACATTAACTCTTGGTTCCCCCATGGAAATATCTGACCCTTTTTCTGGTTTTTAATACCCAGACAAAAAGATACTAAATCCTCTGGTTCTGCCATTTCATACTAGGGTATTTTGATCAGCTGGAACACTGTTGGCATCAGAGCATTTCTCCTTTCCGTTTTATTCAGTTACTTTGGTTTTTCTCTCTCTGTTTTTGTTCTTTTTTTCTTTCTTAGTTGTTTGTTGCCTGTCTGTCGGGGGTTTTTTGTGTTTTTCTGGTTTGGTTTGATTATTTGTTTTGTTTGAAACTGATGGCATTTATTCTTGAAAATATGAGCTTAAATGGAGAACTTTCACACTCTTCTGCACTTTCCCTAGTGGAATGTAACTCCACAGGAAAGTAACAGGATATGCTCAGCTATGTAAGAATCTAGATTATATAAAGGAAGAGTTCGCATTTCTTCCTGAAGTGCTGAGATGCCTGGGATATTACTGCTTACACAAGGGAATACCCACTCTGCCTTTCTGATCTGAAGAGAGATTTACTCTTTCAGACAGCTCTTTGTGATGTTTATCTAGCGGATATGTCTGTTAGCATTGAGATTCTCCTGCCAGCCACTATTCTGTTCTAAAAGTATGTGGTACATCACTCTAAAACATACCTATTTCGCTCTTGAGGAATTCAGTCTTCCATTCAGAGATCTTCTTTGCATCTATTATACATAAATTGAGTCTTTTTGTATGCCAATAGGAGACTACCAGGTTATTTCACTGTTTTCATTCACCTGATTTTGATGCTTCCTCTGGGGAGGTTTTACTCCTCTGATTCAATGCAGTGATGAAATAATCTCTGTGTCTACTCTTGTTGCATTAGTTTTGTCTTTTGTTTTCTACTTGTAGTTGCTTATTTTGTGAGGGAAAAGACCAAGTATCCTAGAAGTGCCTGATAAGAGAAGATTTACTAATGGTGGGATTTCATGGGCAATATTTATCTTTCTCTGCTTTACTGCCGTTTAAAGTGGCAAGTTACCATATTGTATCCACATTACAAATACTTGGATGATCTGAATGACTTTGAAGTGGAAGTGTTTGGGTTTTTTTTAAATGATAAAAACCTGATTTTTTTTTTTCTGTCACAGTGATAGTCTGATAGTCCTTATGTTCCAAGTAGTTTTTAAAAGATTTTTACTAAAACTTGGGTTTGGTGTTGTAAGTTGTAGCATGCTACATTGTATAGTTGTTAATAATACTAATAGGAAACAAAGTTACTTGATATTATCATTATAGTTTATGGTGAGGATATTTCTGGTAACAAAATATGGTCTTCTGTCCTGTTCCAACTTCCATTGATTTTTTTTTTTAACTTTCCTTCAAAATCCATTTTGCCATCTATACCTTCTTTAACATTTCTCAATAGTAACAATATTGAATCAATAATTTCTTTTTTTTGTTGTGCCCCTGAATATTAAGGTTACCATTTTTTGACCCACCCTGTAAAGATCTGCTATTACCATACCTGAGCATTTTTAAAAATGACCAGAAGATAATTAATTTCTTTTTTTAATCCCACATGTTATATTTTTAAATGCAATTTCTTTGTACAGAATTTAAGGAAACAGCTTCTGAAAGGAAATGCTAATATTTTTTTTGGATCAACAGTCATCTTTTGGGTTAAGCAAGATCTGGAGCACAGGAGAGTTAATTTTGAAAACACAGGATTAGGAGAACTATGTTTTTGTTGCATTACATTAAATTTCTTACTTAGTCCATACAGCTACTTGGGTAATATTGAGGTATTACTTAGCTCGTGTATTACAGACTTACTTGTAAGACATGAAACAATTCTTCACTTGTTTGTTTAATTTATTTCAGTAATTTAGTCTATTAAATTTAAATTTTTGAAAAAATCATATTTTGTGAGCTGTAGAATGGTTTTGGTTGGAGGGGACCTTTAAAGCTGTCTCTTCCAACTGCCCTTCCATGAGCAGAGATCTTCAATTAGACCAGATTGCCCAGAATTCCATCCAATCCAGCCTTGAATGTTTCCAGAGATGAGGCATCCACAATCTCTGTGGGCACCTTGAGTGTATAGCCTCCCTCATATTAAAAGTTGTCTTTATATCTAGTCTGAATCTATCCTCTTTTAGTTTAAACCCATTACCTCTTGTTTTAGCACAAGAGGTTGAACTAAGGAGCCTGTCCCATCTTTCCTGCAAAGCCCCTTTCTGTACTGAAAGGCAGGAGTAAGGTCTCCCTGGAGCTGGGCTGGACAACCTCACCTTTATCAGCTTTTCCTCATAAGGAAGGTGTTTCTCTGATCATTTTTGTGACTCTTCTCTGGACATGCTCCAATAGATTCATCTCTTTCCTGTACTGAGTTGAAATGGCTTTTTTTAAAATACTACTTGTATTGAGTTTTGAAATGCTATCTAACTTGTCTGAAAAGTGTGCAGGGGGACTTTAAAGTTTTTTAGGATAGGTTTTCTGCTATAAATCTACTGGAAGAGTGGTATGTTTCTGAAATGTATATGGAACCAAGCATATCCATTCTCTTTGTATTTTCTGCATAATGAAGATGGAACTTTGTTACAGGAATTTTAATTTTCATTCAGGCTCAGTTTGGAACTTTATCTGATTACTTTGAAGCTCTACGCAAAGAAAGCAATTTGGGTGAAAAGAGCACCAATTCACTTTTTCCTGTTTTAAGTGGAGACTTCTTCACCTATGCAGACAGAGATCATCATTACTGGAGTGGGTACTTTACATCACGACCCTTCTATAAACACCTGGACAGAGTCTTGGAATCCTACATAAGGTAAATGCTGCCATCCAGTACATTCATAACGCATTTCTTGACACACAGTAGAGATGAACATGTAAGTATTTGTGATGGTTTAACCTCAGGCAGTCCCTTGGTCACTTCCTCACCAACAGGGATCTTGAGGAGAATTGGAAGGGTCAAAGCTACAAAACTCATGAATTGAGACAAAGACAGTTTAATAGGGAAAGGAAAAGCCACACATGTAATCAAAACAAACTAAGGTATTACGGCTATAGTGTGAACTCTTTTAGAGAGAAGTACAAAGGTGTGAATTTTACAAAGGTTCTCAGAGGAAGCTCAGAGAAATAGCCAGGAGCATTGTGTACCAAGTGATCTAACATCTACGATCTGTTCTTCGGAAAACTGTCTGCATCTTCTTTAAAGAAAAGTTTGTTGCTGTATTTTTTAATGGAGTATTTGAGTTCTCCCTTGTAGCAGACATAAGATGATTTAACCGTGTTATAAAGCTCTAGAAATAAGTCTAGGACAAATGGATTTCACGTATAGCCTTCCTTAAGAATTACAATTTTTTTTCTGTAATGGATGCTGCGGTAGTGGAACAAGGAAGAGAGGTGTGGAAAGCAGCATTTCCAAGCAAGCCTGAGAAGAAGTGTTTTGGAGGCAGATACAAGTACCTTTCAAAAGAGAAAATGTATCCAGCAGAACTTGTTTTATTTCTTCCAAGGAATCCAGTTTTTACTGTGGTGAAGTGGATGATTCATCGCAGGAATCTTTAATTTTCAGTGAAAACAACATGCTGTTGAAGAAGACTCGATGCACAAGACAGCAGGAAAAGCAGGACAGATGATGTTCTTATAAATTGAATTATCTAGTTAATTGTTTTTTCATGGTTTTGATTAATTTCCTTTCTGTTTCTTAAAATGCATGAAGGATTTAATTTCCTTCAGCTTCATCACAGTATATGATTTTTTGAAGATTTTTTAGGTGTGGTTACTTAATTGTCATTTTTCTGATTTTTATTACATAGATTGCAGAAAACTTATATGAATTTGTTTCTAGTATTTAAAGCTTCACATTACTAAAGAGAATCCTTAATTTAAGCATTTCAGTTGCTTTTAACTTCCGAACAAGGTATAGGCAAGCAATCTCTGGAGAAACACTAATCTGTCAATGTTCTTATGTATTAAAGTATAGTTTTAAAAAGTACCTGAGAAGTTTTTAATTTTTCATTATCCATTGTAAATAACATGTAAGAACAAAATATATAGATATGTTCTCATGGTTTTAATATCAGTTTTTATCTCAATTTTGTTGTCATAAACCATGAGAATCTTCATGAATGTCATATTAGCTACAAAAACAGCAGAAGTAGGGTTTTTATCTTTTATTTTTTATTTAAGTCCAAGGAAATACAGTAGGATCATATTTAATCCTCAAACTCGTAATAATTATTTTCATAGTATTTTTGAGCTAACATTCATCTATCTATCTATCTGGTGCATGTCCATATTTGTGAGGGAAGGAGCAATGAACAACAGGTAAATACATGTGTGTGCGTGTTCTTTACCAAGGATTAATGTTTTAAGTTCTAGCAGTACCAGAATTAAGTAGCACTTCACTGTTACTTAATAACCAAGAAATAGTGCTTGGCCTCAGGACCCAAATGAAAACTAACCATTTAAGCAAGAAAATAGTTGTTTAAGACGTTTCCTGTTTGAAAAGAGATTTTTTGGGGGGTTGTGTAGTAAAGAAGTGTAAGAAAGCTTAAGGATTTTGTAATGGAGATGAACAGTGATTTAAGACATTATTGACTTTTTAATCTTAAATGGGAGATGGATGGATTGAAGTCGTGTAAAGCGTGATAAAATATGTGACTAGAAGTCTATTTAATGTAGTGAAAAAAATACAAAGCACAATAGCATAGTTGGAGACAAATTTGGGACACAAAATGACTATTAGTTATTGATGTAAACAGGGAAAAATTATAGTAAATCTGAAAAAATTTACTGAATTTAGAAGATGAATACTACAGTGATACTTCTAACTATAGAGATGGGTAGAAAATACTACATCTTGAGAGTTCAAAATCTTTTGGAAAAATTATTTATTTAGGTTAAATATAAACTGGACCTAGATAAGGAAAGCTAGTGTAAGCCTTGACAAATCAGTGAAGCAAATTTTCATCTATTTGCAGTGTCCTATTAGGGACAGATACTACAAATTACAACAAAATGGAAAAAGTCTGAAAACTATAATAAGTCATCTGCAGTAGTTTGAAACAGAGCTGAGAAAACCAAGGTTTTATGCATCTTTTATGGAAAGCTATTAGATGCTTACCTGTACATGAAGTAAGTTCTCTAATACAGTGTTGTATTTCTGAAATTCTTTCATCATTGACCATTGAACCATTTCAGTGTTTAGAAAAATATTGAGACACAAAAGGAAAATTCTGCATCTGAGAGATGTCTCTAATAATATAAAAGAAATTAAATTAATATTAGTTGTGGGGAAGGAAATTTCACCGTATTTTAAGGACTAAAATTTGTTGTGTTCTCTTCTTTATAGCTAAGTCAGGTCAGTGCTTAGTGACTAACTCAATTTTTTTAGAAAAGGTAAAGTGCTTTTGGACAGGGTTTACTCAGAAGTTGAATGACTATCTGATGCCTTTTTTTCAACTAAAATATTTTCATTTTTCTTTCAAATTAAGCTGCAATAGGACAAAGTAGGAAGGATATATAGAAGTAGAAATTTGCACTAAGCAACATTTAAATATGCACTGATTAAGGTTAATCTAGCACTGATAATTAAATATAGGAATTAAAACTTTTTAACACCTTGATTTTGTGTGTAGCCTCTGAGCAATTAACTAATCTGAAAGCAAAATCTCATCTTGTTCATGAAATATTGACGATATGATAATGGTTTAGGCTGTTACATGTACAGTGCACCTTTCAGTTTACTTGGACATGTGGTAGTTGCAGTTTTTATACAACTGTGACATATGTGTTGTATAAAGAGAAAACTGAATATAAAAAAATTTTTCATGTTAACAATTAATACCATGCATCATCTGAAAACCCAGGGGTTTTTGGTTGTTTTTTTTTTTTTGTTATATCTAGTATAAAACTGAATGCAGGCCCCCACCAGCAACTTGGGTAAATGAAAGAGTTAACTTATTTTCCTTTTTTTTAAAAGTTTATTACTTGCATGCCTAGAAATTAACACTACAAGAAAATATGCTGTGAGTTCTTTGCTTTTTGTGTCATTAACCTCTATCATCTTTGTTGCTTCAAGTACTTGAGAAATGTTCATTAACATCTAATAAATTCTGAAAAATAATATGACACTTTTCTTATGACACTGAAAAATAATATGACTTGCAAAAATAGAACTGTAACATTTTAGGAGAAGATAGGAAAAAAGTTAACAGATGTTTTCCCAGAATTTATGCAGGCATTTTTGTCAGTCAAATATTCATAATAACTGACAATTATGGGGATATTTTTTGTAAAATAAATTTAGATTCTCATAAAGCAAGTTAGAATCTAGTGGCAATATTTTAGTGCTAGGCTTTTGCAACAGATGTAGAAGAGAAAGGTTCTGCATTTTGTTCAATGTCAAGTTTTTGGAATCTAGTGCTCTCTATTCAGGTGAATGTATAGTGAGCAGGTGCATGAGATGCTTAAGCCTTTGAAAGAATTTAGTTTGCTTTAAGTGCAAATGGCAGAGTATATATTTCATAATGTACGGATAAGTATATTTATTTAAAACAAATTTACTTGATTAATAAGTTGTTTTTTGAAATGGAACTTGTATGTTTTTTGTAAGGCACTCTATTCATACTGTGAGATTTGATGACCAGATCTGTATACTTCACACATTTATGAGTGTGTATTTCAGTTTGCACTGTCATATTTTTATTTTAAATATCCATTTTCCATCAAAGAAGTCGTGCAGGAAGCTACAGTGTGAAGATAGGCTAAAATGTGCAAGAACAAGGTTTACAGAGCTTATGGGACTATTTGCAGTTTATTCTTTAGATCAAATGTGTATTGCTTTTTGCATTTTAACCCTGTATAAATACTTGATTGTTCTCTGCAATTCCAGGGCAGCTGAAATTCTCTACTCCTTGGCTTTAGTACAGTCCAGTAAATCTGAGAAGATGAGTGTGTTTCCTTCTGTGGATAACTACAAATTGCTGACAGAGGCTAGGAGGAACCTTGGACTCTTCCAACATCATGATGCTATTACAGGAACAGCAAAAGATTGGGTAGTTGTGGATTATGGCACCAGGTAATTTATTATAAATACATAAATCCTAATTTCTTTCTGCATTTTTAGAACTGTTTATTTGAGACATACAGATTTGATACAGCAACATACTCCACGGAAAGTGCAGATGTGCTCCACATGAGAAGAAGATTTGATTCTGCATGTTTTTCATTTATGAAATATTTTTTAACCGTATGAGTAAGAATTTGATGTTCAAACAATATTTTGATACTTCAAAAGGTAGACACATTACTGAGATTTCCTTAATAACAGAATTTTTCTGCAGTAAGTAGGAAAACTTTTTATATTTGTCTGTCAAAAGCAATGATCAAAGATGTGCTGATTTAAGCATATATTCCTTGGAAAATCCCACACCCTCTGTAGCCTACCTTTCTTAAAAATGGGAAATCTTTTTCATGTTGAAAATCTTCTACTTTTCTGTCATTTTTTATTGTTTCATCTGGGGAGTATTTATCAGTATTGAGAAATTATTCTGCTAGTGTCTTCATAGAATTTTTGTGAAGAACATTGCATTATATATGCACGTCTGTGTATACACATGTTTTAATGGTGGGTTTGTTCAGAAATTTGTTTCATATTGGAATGTTAGGAACTAGATAATTTGATTAATTGAGGTGATGATGGTAAACTGATGATACAGCATGTTCACTCAATAAGTAATTGTCTTAAATGCATCTAAAATATTCTTTCTTGTTTAAAACTATTTAATGACAAATACTTTTGAATTCCATATTTTTAATCTACTAAATCATAAGTCTTCACAATGCACTTAGTTATGAGAGAGTAAAATAAAGGCTTTTTTCACTTTACAAATAAAATTACTCTGTATTTAGAAATATGTGGACATCTTGGTAATTTTTATAGTCTATATTTTTCTCGTTCCTGGTTGTTGTCTCAATCCTATGTTTTTGATTGTTCTCTTAATCCTGTGTAAACACAGTCTTGATTTTGTGACCAGTGTTTCAGGCTTGTCGCCACTATAGGAACTGAAAATCAAATATACAGATTGCAAAGATTTTTTCTAATCTTTCCTAAGATCACCATTTTGAAAAAGTACTTGGTATTCTGAGGAAACACCTTTGGTAGCACAGCATTCCAAAGGAGATGTACCTCACTTTCAGTATGCAAAAATATAATTCAGAATGTTTCTGCATTTTTCAGGATGGTCACACATTGCAACTAACTGTTCTTAATTTGATACTATATTGATGTTAAAATTGTATTTATTTTTCTGAAAATCATATTTTTGAGTGGTGTAATGTTTTTAAATTTTGATTACAACATTGAGTAAAACCAGTTGAAAACTAACTAAGATTTAAAATGTTTTAACAGGCTTTTCCATTCAATAATGAACTTGAAGAAAGTGATAATTGACTCTGCTCATCTTCTTATCCTAAAGGACAAAAGTGCTTATACTTATGATGCAGCAACTCCATTCCTGAAGATGGTGAGCTCTCCTCCTTGATTTTTTCAAAAATAAAATGTGGACTGTGTCTTTTGAATACAATTTGAGTAGCCCTGGGAAAAATCAGAACTAAATTTGCTGCTAATGTCTTCTCAGAAATGTGCTACTTATCACTCTTCATGTTAATTGAAGATATTAGAAAGTAAAAAGTGAACATGTCAGCAGTTGATGCTGGAAAAAGCCCACACTGCTAAAGGGACTTATTTTGTCCTTCTTTGTGAGTTAGATAGTAAAAGCAGGTGTTCTAATTTTCTTGGCATAAATTTGATGGTGACTTAAGTGATATACATATGTAAGTAAATATGAAATATTATGTAATCACTTATAACTTAAGCAATGTGGGAGGCAGAAACTTTCCATCCCTAACAGAAATCTAACCTTAGCTTGCCAGATTAGGTCTAGACAATACCTTGTGCCCTTTTTCCTTTGCTGAAATTATTTGGAACAGGAATGTTCAATGAAATGGATGATAAAGTCAGCAATGGATCCTCATGTATCATTTTTAGGAAATTTTACAGTTTTACCTATTTTATAATAAACACCTTGCAGAAACACACTTGCTAATACTGTTTCCTTGCAGAATTCTCAATTTCTTCACTTTCTGAACAAAAGTCCTCTTCTGTGATGGCTAGGAATTTTTAGGAAGTCTGCTTAAGTGCATTTACCCTGAAGAGAGACAAAATAAGATGCTTTAATTTCTTTGTGCAGAAACATAGCAGGGTTAAGACAGTCTTTATGATATTATTATCTCACACTTGTGACATAATAAACATGGCAGACATTCTACTGGTTTAGTTGTGCCAGGTATCTCATATCTTGAAGTACACTTCCAGTCACGTGCATACATTTTTTAAAAAATGTTAAAATAGCTCTTTATACTTTTAATTACTTTTATACAAATAAGTATATATTTTTATATCTTTGTATGCTGCATGTGTATGCTATGTGCTTGTGCATCACAAATATATCATTTTTCTTCTCTTTGGAAAATAAATGTGCACTTCGATAAAGTAGGAATATTTTGGAGGCATTCATGGGATGAAGGTTTTACTCCTGCTCTGAATTATATTGGAAGAAATTGCGACATTACATTTTACTAAAATTTTGTTGTTCCTGTTCTTCAGTCTGGATTAGTACTACTACTATTGCCTAGTAGCATACTAATTCAATAAGCTCTTGTTACCACTGTGAAAGCAGAAATTAAGAAGGAAGTTCTTATTTCAATGATTTTATTATGTCTATATAAAATAAAAAACCAAGGTGATTACAAAAGCAGATTAAGACTTATCTGTATGCCACACAATATCTGCAGCATATCATTAATCTAGTACCTCTGCTATGCATTGGATATAGTAACAACAGCTTTTTAATGTGAGATTTGTAGACTGCTAACAGGAGAACTTCAGGATACTTACAGAACCTTTGAAAACCTTTAGCAAGTTGGAAGTTCAAAGAAGTACATTAATTTTGGAGGACAGATTGTGGTATTTAGGTGGCTGATGGAAGCTGACACCAAGAATTGCTCAGAGATGGGCATTCAGAATGAATGTCAAGAGAGTTGAGAAATACAAATAATGAAGACTCTAAGACTGAAAGGGCTGTTGTTTTTGAGGGGTGAGGAAATCAAAAACACTTAGAGCAATAGAACACAAGACCATATCAGCAGCATTCCAGCAGGTCCAACGAGGGAAAATTTCCCTTTCGTGAAGGCAGAAAAAATGAAGTTGGGAATAAGACACTAATGAAGGACCCTGGAATGACTTGCATTTTTCTACTCTTCTTAATTGTTAGTTGCACACAAAATCGTCATGTTTTTCTCAGTTGGTAACAGAATACTTTGTTCTTCTTGTGTTAAGTTTTACAAATTCTACACTAGTAAACAAACAAAAAATCACTTGGAAGAGAATACACTGAAAAATAGGACACACTTAAAGATCCCAGAATGATCAAACTTTGGTTGGATCATGGAGGAGGTTCAAAATGTTAAAGTAAAGCTGCAACTATTACATAATTCATGTACATTACTCTTAGTGCTTTCAGTGCAGGAAGAAAATTTTAATGTAAGTGACAGTTGCTGGACTTGAAAAACATGATTTGAGGATGTCTTAAGGAACTGAGTACTTTGCACTTCAGTTTCAAAGTTTGTAGTGGTCACAGTTGTAAGAAGTGACTGAAATGCACTGTGAGTCATCACTTTGGCTGTTCTCTTAATATGCAACAGTGACAGCAATGTCTTGCCTCTACCTTTCCTCAGTGCAAGTGAGCCCTGTACCACACCATGCCCCAAAAATACATTTTTGAAACTTTTCTTTGTGTGCAATATAAAGTAACAATGAGAGCTCACAGCAGACTATACAGTGAATCCCTGTGATAAGTGCACAGGAGTGTAGTGTTTCAGCAAGGGAATTTTAATAAAATGTATAAATAACAACTTATAACAAAAATTTATAGCAAGAGAAATTTAATAAAAATATGTGCTAAGTATTAGCAAAATTTGAAGGAAGTTAGTGATTATAAAGTGATCCTTGTATGCAAAAATAAAAAACACAGATTTAATAATTTGATAATGAAATCTAATAAGAGCTTAAAGGAAAACAGATATTTCCCAGTGAATTAGTCAAAGTCAGTGTCTTTCTTTGTCAGTGTGAAGTACTTTGTTTATTAAATTCTGTGGCTTGTAATCCTCAGTAATGTGCTAAAATAAGCTTTGGTTTGTGGTGCTGTTGATGTCATTTTGTACTCCAAAAAATTCATATAATAGATAAACCTCATATGTTATCCATTGAAGTGTATTCAAAAGCAAATTCAAATATGTTCTCTTGTAGGATGATGTTCAGTCTTCTCAAGATTCTTTGCCACACAAGACAGTTATAAAGCTGACATTGCAACCAAGGTAAATAATTTATATATTACTCAGTGTCTGTGATTCTTTTAGCAATGTATGTGTTTTCACTACCTAGTAAGTAGTTTTTATGCCATTTCCTTTTTTTTCCTTTTCTTTTTCAATTTTGGCTCAAAATAGAGCTAAGATTTAAAAAAAAAAAAGAAAATTTTAAAAATTAGTCTGGGAGATTATGCTAATATTATTATGTCTAATTGAAAGAGGACACAGCATGTTAAAGCTATAGTCACTTCTCACATACCACAGCTGAAGTAAGTATTCTGTTTCTTTTACAGCATCATAATACTAAATAGATTGTGTTTGAGAGAAACAATAGAAGATTCTAATTAAGCAGAATTACAAGTGCCTCAGTTAACTCTGTAAGCAAAATGTTTTTATAAGGTGTAAAAATCCCAATTTATTAATATTGAATTGTTTTTAAAAATCAAGTAGAAGATAAACTAGGGCACTGTTCTCTCCTAACTCCATCTTTCCATTCTATTAGGAATTACTTTTTTATTTATATATAGTTGTAGAGTATTCAGCTGAAACTGGCATCCTGCTATGCCCATGAACACTCAGTATCCCACCTGAAATAATGTATACATTCATTTAAAGTGGCTGATCCAAATAAAGTGAATGAGATAATCTGGGTATTAAAGCTGCTGTGTGTGTAAATCAAATAATACAAGGTTTTTGTTTACAGAACAGAAGACTTAAGATTTGTTTAAAAAGCAGTGAAGGCTATTTTTGCTGATGTTAGTGTTTGATTTCTCTAGTTCTAGCAAATGGCAAGCTAATAAGACTTACTTACCTAATTCATTCAGGTGTCCAACTATTCATCAGACTGTTAAAAAATACAATTAAAGCCTTTGAAAAAGTGAGTAAAGTTTAGATTTTGTGACCTTTTGGGTGAAGCTGTTTTTACTCTTCCAGCACTAAATGAACATAATGTGTCTAGTGTATGCTTTTCTCTAGAGCATGGTTTTTTTACTAGGACTTCTCTTATTGGAGTGCTGTATAGATGCTAATAGATTATCTTAAACTTGTCCAAAATGGCCGAGAACTCAAGTGCCTATTTATTTAACTAAAATATTTTAGCTTTTAAAAATTATCTCCTCAGGTTTCTTCACTGGAAGAGGATTGTCTAGGTAGTGTATAACGCTTGGTTGGAGGCAAGTTATGACGTAGACTTTCTTTGCCATTTGAGGATAGCTTTTATTGCCTTTGCTTTCCTTACCTAGGTTAGCTGTTGAAATTTTCCCTGCGCCCCTTTCATCTCCTAATACACCTTTTTTTTTGCATACAGTGTTCCACTTTTGTCTCTGCATAATATGCTGAGTAAGTTTTTCCCTTTTTGGTCTTAATTAATTTCAGACATTTACCTTTTATTTTTTTTCCCTCTGACTTGTATATTAAATAGATATACATGACATTACCATTAATATTATTCTAGCAGACTACTAAACTGGTCTTAACTTACTAAGAAGATAGTACTAGTAGAAAATTGCTAAGTTTATGTTATCTGGTATTGTGAAGATACCATACAGTAATATAAAGTATGATATATATTCCAAAGACTGCGATCAGAAATATGGGGAAAAGAATGAAGAGGGGGAAAAAATTAAACAGAAAGGGGAAAGAAAGATCATGAGAGAATATAGATATTACTGACTAAACCCTAAGGGGTTTTTTACATCCTTTTTGGAAATACTTTGAAAATAATACCTAAGTGTACACTACTTCATGTTTTCTTTGTTGTTAGAATTTTCATTTGAATATCTGTTTATTAAACTGCTTTTGTTTATAGAAATTAACTTAATCTCTTTAGGCTTCTAACTTTATCTCTGGTTGTAGACTGAATGTCCACTAACTTTATTACCATCGGAAAAAGTAGTATGTAAGCTGACACTAACTATTGGTTAAATCTAGATTATTACGATTGCATCTGAGTTTTCTTGTAGCATTTCATGAAAAATGCTATTTTCAGTAGAAGCTTAAACTCGGCACAATAAATCTGTTATTAAGAATTACTATGCTTATAAGAAAGAAACTGGTTTTTTCCATTTAAAATTTTGTGTCATCAGTAGATTTTAAGTCCTGATTTTCACCAAAACTTTGTTATTTGCTTATCTTCTGTTCCTAATAGTCTTTATTATTCACCAAGCATAATTGAATCTCCAGATTTCTTTCAACTAGTTTGTTCTAATATGTTGTTATATGACATAGAAATAAAAACAATGTAACTGTTATTTTCTTTGATTGGCTATTTAGTTTTTTGTATTTTTGCATTTCGATGTCAGAATTTTTAAAAATATTTGTATTCTAGCTTAGTTATTTTGATGTAAGTGTGATTCATGTCTCATGTGAGTTTAGAGGGACACTGCTGATGGGAAGCTCATAATGGCTTTTCAAATCTCAGTAATTTTTTTTCCCCTTATTTTACTGATTGCAAATATAACCAGCTTTCTACAGGAATATAGTTTGTAGTGTGCTTTTTGCCTCTCATCCACTCTTCTTTTTGGTTTTTTAGTTAAGTGTTGTCTTCACCATCATGGAAGTTGTAGTGAGTAGTGAAAAATGGTCTGACAGACTGTACAGTAGAGCTACGACAACTCGATTACATGGGAAAAAAAAGAAAGCAGGGAAAGATCATATTTCAGTTGTTAATGTTCTAATACAAAGTATCTCCTTATTGTTGAATAGTTGAGAATTATCTTTCAAACTGCTTCTAAGCAGGTGCTACCCGTAACCTATTTGGTATTGTTTCTGCCCCTGTGAGAGCATCTTTTCTCTATAGTGCTGTTGTGATATCTTTATGAATCCTTAATTTTATTCTAAATATATTGTGTTAATTTTGATGAAATAGGTATACAGGGTATTTTAGATCTTACTTTTGACTCTGCCACCTCAGAATGACTAAGTGGTCTTACGATTAAGCTTTTGAATATTGAAGTTGTGGAGTTTAATTACATTAAATCCCTTTTAACTGATAAATGAAGTTGCATGCCTTTTAAAAAATACTTACTTCTGCTGAAAAATGGAGCTTTCACAAGGTAATATCCAACTAGATACAGAACTACTTCAGTCTTGTTCTGAAGTTTAAAATTACTGCATGTCTTGGAGACAAAGCCACTTGGAGACAGACACTTGGAGAGTGTGCTGATAAATTGAATGCTGGTTCATACTGTGTGACTAGCCAGCTGTTTAATATAATAGTAGGTTTTCAAGAACAATCTGATGGAGGTCATAGTACCTGAATGTGCAAAAGACCTGCACTCACTGGAGTTGGTGGGTGGGGGATGTGTTTGTACCTCCTGTCATCCAGTTTAGGCTGCCAGCAGCAGATGAAGGGCACACTGATGGTGTGGGGAAGGGTTTCCCAGCTATTTCTATCTGTGCAGTTTTCTGGAGACAACATTGCAGGGGAGCATGATACACAACCAAGTGATTGTATTGACTGTCTGCACCAGTTTGGATCTTGTAGTGGTCTTTTTTGGCACAGTATGGTAGATCTTAGTAAAAAGGCCTAAGGTTTAATCTCTTCTTCCCCCGTTCTGTTTTAACTCCTGAACCTGGGCAGTTTCAATACTGAGCTCTACTGCACTCTATCCTAGCTGAACTGAAGATACTATGGCATTGGAAATTTTTTTTAAATCATCAATTTAGGATTATTTTTATATGTGCTAAACCAACTATTCTTACAATTTAACCACAAATAACTTTTGTCAGCTAATCTTAGAGGAACAATATGATATGATAACCTTCTTATCAGGCCAGTTTTATAGCTTAGCAGACACTATTTCCACTAGCTGCAATATTTAGGATGCCTAGAAGATTAATTATAGGAGGATACACTGTAATCAATTATTTCTTCAAAGATCTGTCAAAGCAGTTTAGTGATATCTACTTTATAAAAGAAAGTTTCTTTTTTCAAATAGAGGATACAAAATAATCCGGGCTATTGTCCTTACCTTGTTATCCTTGAGCAGGTTTTGGCATAAAGTTGTGTTTATCCCATTAGGTCCAAAATGCGTGGTGTTTTTTGAGAAAGATAATCCCAATTCACCTCTATAATTTTTCAAATTGATAATCTTTTCAAAAATTCACTTGGCAGGGTATTCACTGCTTTCTCAACACAGCACTATATTGTAGAAATTAATGCTATATTGCTAACTTTAATGTGTGATAAAGAATAATGTACAAAAGTCTTTAAAGAGTCCTGTGTCCGTTCTGTATTTGGTTGGATGACTACAAGAAGTATAATTTGTCTGGGAAGGAAACTTTATTAGTCACACGGCATAAAATGTGTCTTTGTGAGTTTCCAAAGTGACTGCATCAGGGTAATACTCTTTATTTGGCAACTTTTGCTTTGATGGTGATTTTTTGTTTCCTTTTTCCCACCTTTAGATCTAGGTTGCCCATTTTGGTACAATCTGTCTAAACTTTAGTCTGATGTAGTTATAAGAAGAGGACCCTCCAACAGCATTTTACATTTTAATAATAAGCATCTTAAATGCCTTCTATACTTGCATGATTTCAGAGGTATATGTATTACTTGTTACACTCTAAAACAGCTGGGGGAAAAAGGACAGTTGAAACAAAGGTATTTTCATTTCTTAATGAAGGAAAAAACAAATTTAAAGAAAACAGGAAGGAATACCATAACGTTTAAGATATGTTCATAAATATTTGTGTCAATTTGTGCATTGTTAATATGCACACCTGTTTCCCAGGGAAGAAAACTGATCTTGAAAAACCAATCAAACAAGCAAACACCAATTGTTTTAAAGTGTTGATTGGATGAAATAGTGATTGCAATATGCACAACCTTGGGTTTTTGTTTAAGTGAAACCTCTCTATTAGTATCTTTCAGGGAGGTGGGCAGGGTGAATAATCATTTAGTCAAGCCTTAATACTTACTACTTCTATTAAAGAAACAATGCTTAATTAAGCTCTTCTATTAAGCCCATAGTAGTGAGAGTAGGTGAAAAATTAGAAAACACTTTAGAGGTGATACATGAAGAGCTTGCACTTTAGTTTCCAATACCCTGGCTGCTTAGGTTGAAAGCTTCTTAATGGTCTTTTGAAAATTACTTTGAAGTGTTAATCTCAGTGTTCAGCTGCCTGATGAATTTACTAGATTTCAGGTGACCTGTAACTGCCAGGAACATGTTTTGTTTGTAGTAAACTCAAGATAATTTTGACTAAATTGATTGGGTATTTTTAAAGCATTCTCCTTGGTTTTCATGATGGAAGAACTGTTGCAGAGGCAATGAAAAGCTTGGCTGACTCAGGATAACTCAGATGTCTGAAATTTGAAACGTCACTAAATGTGAACTTGAAATAAGTATTTCAGTAAAAAACATTCTGGTAAAAGTGGTGCTCATTCAAAATGAATAAAAAAGCATGATACATTCATTCTGTTTTTTAGGTGGAATTAGCTGTGCAACTATCTTTATGACCAAACCAGCAAACTCTCCATTGAGAGTCTAAAGGGACAGGGAGTGAGGGGTATGGAAGAGTTTCACAGCACCTTGTTCTCTCTATTCTCACATTTTGTAAGGTCATAACCGTTTTTCACAGGTTCCTACATTTTCTGGGCAAGTTTTCTACTTTTTGTGTTAAAAAAAAATTAAAATATACTATATGCAGGCTTATCTCAGAACTGACTCCAGGCACTGGTAGTTGATATTTCTTTAAAAGTTTTATCTGTAAAGTCTAAAAGCAAAACAAATAAGATAAGAGATGATTTGTTTAAGTGCTTTAAAATTGAACTGTGGTACATTTTTTGAGGTACGATAAATTTTCATTATAAAGAAGAAAAAAACAGCTTTGATTTTCAATTAATTGTACTTCAAAGCTTTTTGTGAAATTAATTATTATTTTTTAAAGCTCAATTTTTGAATGCTGTGCTTCTGAATTCAAGTTATTCTAAAAGTTGTTAAATTTTAAACTTCTAAAGATTAATTTTTTAGTATGTAAAAATTCTTAAACATCAAACTTTTTTTCAGTTTTTGGTCTGTCTTACTGTGGATGAACTAATGACAGTCTGTTCTAAATGTTTTTGTTTACTGACTGTCTTTGAAATTACCATTGCAAAATTAAACTAGTAAATAAGTTCATAGTTTGCAGGCTTCATAGAATCTTTGCCATTTTTTTAAGTAGCACAAATTTAATCCTTTCATTTCACTGCACAGAATATCAGCACCTTTTGTTGAGGTTTGCAGTACTAGCACAGTGAGACAGTGAAGGTGTTTAATGCTTCAGTTGCTATAAAATATTATAAAATTAAAATAAAATGTGACAGTTAAGTCTTAAAATAAATTTCTGGTTCTCTCTGAGAACACCGTAGTGGAAGTATTATGAAATGCAGAAGGAACAGGTGAACTAAACATACTCTAGAGGAAGGAAAAATCCTGAGCTTGTTTTCAAAACACTGAAAGTGACCATTATGAAAGAATATAGTAGTGAATTATTGAATACAGCTGAAAGATCTGCATTGTATGCATGTACTTGATGAACCAGTTTTGGAAGTAGGTTCTACATATTTTCAGTTTATTAGTACATTTGTGTATTGTTTCTTTTTTTTCCAGGCACTGGCCCCTTCAGCCTTTTTACTGGAGTTACCTTGAGGCAATATTGTAGTTAGTCCAAGGCTCTCAAGGCACAGACTGAAGTGATATGGAATACTTAAAAGTCTTTCTGCTCTTCTGAACCAGATTTTTTTTCCCTTCTAAATGCAGATTTATAAAGCCTGCACTACAAGAGGAACAAGGAAAGGATTTTAGTGAAGGTACTTCCTGATCCTGAAAAAGTCAGGGGGCTTCAAGCCCATCTTGGACCTCAGAACATCTCACAACTTTGTGGTAAAAGAAAAATTTAAAATAGTGCCTTTGGACTTAATCCTTTTATCCTTAATTGGAGAGTAGTTATGTGCTCCAGATTAGGATATGTGTGCCACTACAATCCATCTAAATTATAGGAAGTATGTGTATCTGGCATATGTAGTAGGTACATAATATTTAAAAGTCTTGTCTTAGGTTCATGTTGATTTTTTTTTCATGTTCTCAAAATATATAGTTCTTGCTGTGCTGTTGTCTGTGTTTTTTGTGAATGCTGTTTTCTTGAGGGTGTTCCATGGTTTGTTCTTGAGAAAGCCACACAAAGGTCCTGTTTGCTGTGAGAGTGGAGGGATGGATTATGTGCCTGTTGTCTGCCTAATTTTGTGCCTTTTACATGAGCAATGGATATTATAAAGATTTCTCTGTCGAGTTATAAAGGAGAGAATTCATAGGAATGCATGTGTGTGAGTTCTCCAACCTTTGAGTCTGAAGTTCAGATTTGGGGTTGTCATTAGGAAGGGTAATCCTGCAGTGGTTTTGAAATGTCAAGCTAAGATGACCAAACTTTTTTTATAAGTACAGAATCATTGGTTTTATTTATTTGTATGTTAACCAAAACTGTCAGACATTACTGCTCTTAGAAATAATATGTGCTTTTAGTATAGCTCTATTTCTAAACTACACATTTCTTTTCAAATGCTGTTATAATTATGGCATTATGTTGTGTTAGTTGCAACTCTACTGAAGTAGATTCTTGTGAATTTACTTATTGAAAGTATCTCTTTATTTCTTGATGTCAGTTTGATAGTATAATGAAAAGCTGATTCCTGGATAATAGATTATATTTCCACCTTTTTACCCCTTATGAAAGCAACACAAATTTATGTTGTGTGCTGGTAATTTGAGATTAAGATTACCATCCTACTAACTCTTATGCAGGATTTTATTAATAAACTGCAAAAGATGTCTTATTTAAGAAAAGGAGGAAAATCCTACTATTTCTTCATATATGATCATATTTTATTATATATATTCAGTATTAATATTCTACTCTAGAAGGAACATTTTAATTGGATTATAGTTTGCTGCTTAGATGTAAATTGATTTTTTTTTGTTACATCTGTGACAATATTGATGAATTTATAAGAGGTTTATCTGGATGTGATGTAGAGGAATGTATGAGAATTATTTATTCTATATTGTTAGGTAAACTGATAAATCTCATTAAACTTTATCCAGTGAATTAAAAAGACCCTTGGGGGAAAGCATTGGAATATTCTTTGGGGGAAGAACCTGATTTTCCCTGACTTAATAGAAAACTGTTTAACTTGATTTTTGATAAACCACCCATATTCCTACTGCCCCAGATTTTGTGTTTACATCTGACACTATGTCTGAAAGCATAGGTCCTAATCATTAACAAAAGATTTCTCAATTTAATTAAATGTCTAGGATTTTATAGTTATTAATGCGAATGATTTCAGTATCTATTGTATTCCAGAGGAGGTATGTTTAATCTCTAGCAATTATTGAAACTATTTTAATATAATTAGGTGTATTGATGCAGTTTAAGCACAATTTCACTGTAGTTTTGTATGTTGCTTTGACCTTAACTTTGTACTACCTTCACTCAGTTAATAGACAGGCTTGCTGTTTTCTAAATGTTCATTGATAAATGTTTATTGGTAAATGTTGGATATTAAATAATATTCAAATTATATCCTTTGGTATCAATCTGAGTAGTGTGGAAAACAAGGAAGGAATTGGTAAGATACTGAAGTCACAAATTATTTCCTATCTGTCATGCTAACAGTAGAATGTAAATCGATTATAAGAGTTGATGTCATACTGGCAACAACCACTCTTTATAGGAATAGTATTTAAAACTGTCTTGGTAAACTGGAGACATTATTTTGTAACTGAAGAAGCAGGCAAGTGGAAGTATTGCACATCACATGGAAAAACAACATGTGGACTGACCAAATGGACATTAGTGAAGCAGAAGAAGACTAGGCATGACAGAAGATGAAATTCAGAGAGTTACTTGTATGGTGTCAGAGGCAATTCTGCTCTTGGATAATTTAGTTGGAAATGTTCTTTGTAAAATGTGGCTGAAACAGTGTGCTATACTCAAGAGTGAATGAAGACTTCTTCAAAAATATGGGGTGACACGTTGGAAAGGGTTAATAGGAAAAGAAGAGCACTAAGTCAAAGAAAGCAATCAAAGTGACATTGAAAGAGCATCATCTGTTTAGTTTGAAAATACTGATAATAAGGAAGATAAATCTATTAAGTGTGTACAGGTTTGTTACAAACAGTCATTATACATGCAGTGGAAAATAGGAAGACATAATTGGAGGAAATGTTTAAAATAATTAAAAATTTAGTTTTTTATTAGAAAAACTTGTGCTTGAGCTGCAGAACATGATTATCAGATTTGGACTTTTTCAAGACTAAGTCATTGCAGCATTTTTCAATGTTTGCTCTACTGATTTCTCATTTTGTTTAAGAGAACAAGCTACAGCAACCTCCTAGTCCATGGAGGGTTTTATTAATATCTATATTTTCCTTTCTCTCTTCAGTTTACGCTTGAGAGTCATAGCAAAATGGTGTATTTTTTAGTACCTAACATGACCTTAGGTTATAGGACAGTCTGTTTTGTGCATAGACATCTGTTTGACCAGGTGGAATAAAAGAGAAAAGTGGACTGGTTTAGGGCATGTAAGACTTTCCGGTGATCTTCAAGGCTGCCTGATGTTTGTATAAGAACTGGTTGCTCTAGTGAGAGAACATCTTTGCTTAGAGTGGTTGTGCACAAGCACAGCAATTTATATTCTGTTTGTTGTACAGGAAAATGGAATTTTCTGTTCAGGACAAAAACATTTTTTCCTCTGACAAATGTTATTTTGTCACTCAGCGAATCTGCTGTGAAAGTTGGAGTGCTTTTGTATTACTTTTGATGAGAGGTTGTCTGAGTGCTAGGTATTTTAACTGTTTTATGCATTAAATGTTTGCGCAGTGATGTTTTGGGGGGTTATGGAGGTCTTTTTTGGGTGATTTTTTTATTACTATTACTGTAGGTAGGTTTCAGATGTGGTGAGGAGTATTGACAGTACAGTAACTACTAATACTAACTGTAGATTGGTAGCAACAGATTAGTTCTCTGTAGGAATGCAAAGAGTCAAGAAATTTCCTCATACTGGAAAATTCTGCATTTTCCCTTTGCCTCTCTACACCCCTCCCTCTCCTCATCCCCCAGAAATTCTGTTTCTAAAAGAAATATCCTAAATCCTTAACATCAGATTTCTGTAAATTAGTGGGTATGATTTAACACTGAAAGTGTATTTTCCCTTCTGGAAAGAAACCCACAAAAACCTCTGATGCATCTAATGGGTATTGCTGATTTTGTTCCTTTTTGAAATACAGACTAGGAAGAAAATTATTTTTGTATTATTGGACAAGCATCCATGGATATCTGTTCCAAAATACATTAAGTAATTCCTCAGAGGCTTATGGGGTTTTATCTCAAAATTAATTGACAAATTGATTTTGATACTTTTTGTTTCTTTCCTTTTTTTTTTTTTTAAGTAGAGTTTGCCACTGTTGATTGGTATTATTGTCACTATTGAAGGTATTATCAGATGTCACTGATAATAGTTCGAGGTACACAAGAGATATAGAGTTCAGTATCTACAGTAACATATAATAGAAGAAGAATAATCTTGGTGAAATCATGAGAATATTTTACATTTGAGAAATAGATAATAATTTCAATGAGAGGGAAATAAGGATAGTTTAAAATGCCTTCAGGGTCAAATTTTCTTTGAAATGAGCATGAATCAGACTCCAATACCTTCAGAAAGTGGAGGACATTGGTCACAAGATTTGTATGCATGAGTGTTTGAATAACTTTCTCTGAAACTTTCTTTGTTGCCTAAATTTCTTACAAAATGAATTTTTAATAGAACTGAAAAATGTCTTGAAATGCTGTGAAACACACAGCTTCTGAAGCTCAATTTAGTAACTGAGAGAAGAGCTATAGGAAAAAAGCATTAATCTGCTGCCAAGGAGAGTGTCACAATCATGAGCCTGCACAGTTGGCTTCTGATGAGTTTTGTTCCTAAAGGACCATCAATTGAGGTATTGGAAAATGTCTAATTTCTGTATAAGCAGAGGAGCACTATGAACAGATAATATCCTGAAGATTGTATATATGGCATTTATTTTCAGAACAATTATTTTATAGGCTCTATAATTTTATTTTATAGGTTATCTTTAGTAATTCATAGCAGAAAAGCATACAAAATGGAGGAGGGCACCTATACTTAAAATATTATGTTATTCATACTTTTGACTGAGGAGGCCTTGACCGTTACATCAGGGACCAGTAGAGTTTTGAAAAGAGCTAAGTAACTTGACATTTTTTTTTTTTTTTTTTACCTACCAGTTTGAGTAAGTATTCAGCTTTCCTTCTTAAGCAAGGGGAATCTTTATGGTTAGGTTTCATTCTGTGTTTTTCCCCATTACCCTCTACAGCAAGGAGAGAGCTGTTTAAATTATAGGAGAGTAATTTTTGTGCTCAAGTTACTTATGGTTTTATTCTGTATTAAAAAAAAATAAAATAGTATCTAGATATTTTCTTGGGGTTCAGTGCAAGAATCATAGAAGTGTTTTCTTCAGGGGAGGTTGTACATATGTGCACAATGAACAGAAAAATACCTGGTTTAAACTGATGGTCTTGATTATTTTTTTTCCATGTACCTTCATCCCTAAAGACATGCATCTGTGTAATGGCAATTCATGGCAGTTTCTTAGGTAGTTTCTTTCTGGTTTTCTTGGACCTTTGGGGATCTTTTTAGTTCCAACATACATCAGAAGTCTTGTGGTTTTGATTTTTTTAATGCTATTTTTGGAAGCTATCATGGCAAGAAGTTCTTTACGCAGTTTAAATATTAAGTCCTAGTTTGTTTCTACCTCATATACATCAGTCTTCAGTAATTAAACATTATGATCTACTGACTCTTCTACCATCTTTCAAAGCAATTTTTTCTTGCAAATTTTTAAGATGTGAAACAGTTTTGATTCTATTTACCCTTTTTTAGGGTAATTTTAGGGAATTTCAGTTTTGTTTGCAGTTTTAAAGTCCTAGTCGTATCGAAGTCCATCAACAGTGAAGAACTCAGAATACATTTCTAGCTGAACTGTGGATTCTAACCCACCAGCCTTTCTGGTGAATTTTAACTTAGGTAATTACTTCAGTTCCTTTTTTCTATATTGTACAGCTTTTTAATCCATTTTCATTATTCTTCTCTTGACATTGTCAGAACTCACATGCATCTGTTTGTTCTCATTTGTTCTTCAGTGAAAGATCACTGATGTGGAATATAATTTGGCTTCATGGCTTGTATCTTTTCTCAGTTTTGGGTGTACTTGTTGGTTTTTTTTTACCACATAGGTGGTTTTTACATTGGCCTTTATGGGAGAAGAGTGAAAAAAACTAATCAGCTTTGAAGGTCTTATTCATGTAACTTTGCAATAAAGTTGTGCTTATGCATCCAGAGAGCTGACTCTGATGAAACCATTTATAATGGGAAATGCTCCAGTCCGTCTCAGAAGGTTTGCTGGAGAAATTTTAGTAAATTTGGTCAGTCTGAGCTAGAATTCCTCAAAGAATTGATTCTCCAGATATATTTGAATAAAGTTACTCTGTTGAGCAATGAACACTGTTGTCTTGAACTGTGAATCCAGGTGCCTTGAAGAGGTGGATTTTGGGTAAGCCTTTATCATTGATGATGCTCTGACATTTACTGGTAGTGAGTTGTGGTTTCTCACGTTAGATGAATGCATCTCTTGTGAAGGAAGGATGAATGAACTTCAAAAGGAAGTGATAATTATGGTAATTGTGTTGCAGGTGTTACCGATAGGTGTGTGTGTATGTGCCCATATGTTTATGCACATTGGAGAAAAAGAAAACGGTGATCTTCTGAAATACTGAAGCTCTTCTGTTTAAGAAACAATATTCTTGTAGGAGGAAGAGATTAAAGTTGTTTGAGATCTAAATTTTTATTCATATCTTTTGTCTGTAAATAAAGCTATAGCAGTTTACAGGGTTTTTTTATTTAGTAATGAAAGTATTTGAAATAAGAAGCAGAGGGGTGGGAGGGGGGGGTATGTTCCAGCTTTTGCTGAAAACATTCCACAAATTAAATCTTGTACTACAGGAAAGACTGGCTAAGATATTCTTTGATGCTTGTATGTATACATTTAATAGGGTTTATTAATGTTATTAATGGTAGATTGTCTAGGAAAAGTGGTCATGCTTGTATGACTTAAAGATACCTGTTTTGAGTTTCAGGGACCCCAAGCACTTATGGGGTAAAAGAATTCAATATATATATTTTCAAAAGTGTCTGAAAAGGTGTCAGGATTTACTTTTTTAAATTGCAAGTATTTGTGATGCATCCAATTTAGGATTAAGAGCTCAAAATAACTTCTCATTTTTTGATGGACTGGGAGCAGTTAACTCCTGCTCCCAGTGCAGAGGTGAAATATGTGGTCTCCATGTGAGTGGTTTAGGTTTTTGTACCAATGCACTTTATTTTAACATAATTTTAGGATTCTTAGATTTCTTGAATAAATGAAATAAATTACGGCTGACTCTTGGCCATAATAATGCCTCTAAAGTAAAATATTCCAGATAAAATTTTTCATAGGAATTTTACCAATAACCATTAAACCCCTTCACTCTTTAACTGAATGAAAGATGTAAACTTTAGTAATTTTATTGGCATTGTTGCCAAAGACCAGTGACCTGAATAATGAAAGGAAAATATTTGCTTGCTCCTTCTGGAAGACAGCAATAGTCACTTTTTTGCCTTAAAATAAGAAATAGAAAACCTTTAAATATTATCAAGTTGCTCCTTTGTGTAATGCAACTACAGTGGATTAAGCAATTATACTCAGCTTTTTGCATGATGTTCTTTGCAATGATACACTTTAAATGAGGTGTAGCTTCCTTTTTTTTTTTTTTCCCCAAATAAAATCTACAAATGTTATCGTGGGATATTATTTAAGGATGGGAATTGAATGGTACTTCAGAAGTAAAGTGTTAGTAATTGCATTAGTCAGTGTTTTTGTATATTCACAAGAATTATGCCTTACTTTGTATAACTACTAGAGTCCTCATGAAACAATATTTTAAAACAAAATAGTAGTATCTAGTCAAAATCCCGCATTTCAAGTGCTGAAAATCTGCCCTGTCATTGCTAGCTTCCTCTGACTATCTTATTACTTACACACACATAATGAATTTAAAATACATTAATTCAGAAGTTAAAACATGCATATGTTTTGATACAACAACAAATTTGTTTAATGCAAATTTTAAAAAAGTAGCCTGATGAAATATAGTATTAATCCTACAGTTCCTAAGGTCTTTTGTTATAGATAAAGTTGCCATGAACTAATTAAAATTGTGAAATATGTTTGTACCTCTGGGAATGTGAACAAAGTTCCTGGAAATATTTTTTGCACAAATATGTTTTTTGCTTGGCAGATAATTTAAATTTAATGAGGATGTGTAGCATTATGGAAAAATTATTACATGCGTAAGGTCTCCTTTTACTTGGAGGTATAAGAATTGAGGAATTCAATTGTATAAGAAGAATAAAGAAAAAAAGATGTGGTGTTCTGTTGATGGAGGAGCATGAGGCTTCATTTTGAGCTTTGATGTTCAATCATCTCTTAATCTGTATTGTTTTGGACAGAGTTCTTAACATGCTTTTTTTCACAGTACATGAGGAGTTTAAAAAAAAATTCAAAAAATAATTTCTTATCTTTTCCTAATTTGTAATGTGTTGAGACTTAGAGCAGGGTTGGTTTAGCTAGGTTTTGATTCCACTAATGTTATTTAAAAAAACCCCAAAAACAACAAACCAACAAAAACACCTATTAAGATTAATCAAAATATTTAAAATCTTACTCTGAAAGGCGGCAGCTCCAGATAAGGAAAAGTATGAAATGCTCTACCCAAGTCTAGGGGAGGTTCTTAGAAAGTCTTGCACATTTCTTAAAGACTCTGAAAGCTTACCCTGAATATGGTTATTATATTGTCTAGTTATCTAGGAGTCTTCAGCATGAAACGGGGCAAAAGAGAACATCCAAAAGCATTTTTGTTTGTGATCACAAATACACATTGCAAATCATTGGTATGCTTAGAAGTCATGTTTTAAATAATACTTCAGCACAGGAATTTAAGGAGTTGAAAATATTTTTTTTATGGGAAGCTCATTTGATATATGGCAAGTAATCCAAAGGTTATTGATATAAAAAGCTCATCAAGCCTCTGATTTTGTTTATTCAGCTAATGAGAAGTTGGAGTTGACCTTTCATTACCTTTCATTATTGTGAGGTAATAGGGTAGCAGTGAAGTTCTGAGAAATTTACTAGGCAAGTTTGATGCAGGCAAACAAAGGAAGCCAGTAAAAAGGGAGAAATGGTGGCCTGGTCAGGATTCTGAATGAGATTTTAGATTGGATGGATGGAGACAATTCTAGGTGAAGTGGTCAAGGGGGTGAGTGAATTTGAGGTTTAAGATGTGAAAGCAAAAGAAATAAAACCACAGAAAACCCTGAAGAATCTGCATAGAAAACACGGAGTAGAGGACAAGGAGAGTCTACTTAGAAGAAATGGGGAAGGAGTGATTTGCTAACTGAGAAATGGATCTCATGGGAACTGATGAAAGATCAGATCCCATGAAGAAGTAAAACTGCTATACAGTGGGGAGTGTTAAGGAGGTTGAAGATAGAGTATTTGTTCTGCTATATATAGTTAAGAACATATCAGAATTTCTGGCAAGAGCAGGTTTGTTGTAGAAGACTTTGTTTAAAGGATGGCATGAACAGAGGGAAACTTCAGGGAACGGTTGTAAATACTGCATTCTTTGAGCTTGTCAGTGAAAATACATGAAGTACAATGATAGACCTACAATTGCATGAGCCACAAATATTCTAGTATAATTTTGTTTTTCTATACCTTAGAACATATGAACCTGTAATAATAATATATATATATATATGCTAATAAAGTCAGTCTGTTCAGCTCAGGGCTGATTCTTTTGGTTAGTAGCATGATTTATGTTCAAATTTAAGAAAAGGCATAAGACTATGGAAAAATAGTTATTCCATATATATTTATTAAGAACATATGTAAACAGTTGCCATAGTGACTGATGCTAAATTATAATTTAAATAGTTTTGTACTTTGCCTTATAGGAGAGAGAAACCAATTCCTTTAGTGAATATGTATATGTACAGCCAGTTTTCTTCACTCATTTTTTCTAAGCTGTGTTAAAAAAAAGCAATTGTGGATGAGAATTTGATCATTCAGCCTGAAAAATATACTTTAAATGTCCTTAAGTATCGTGATTGTGCTTGCAACTGTTAATAGCAATTCTTTAGCAGTTATAATGGGGAATAGATGTATTTTTTTGAGGAATTTTCAAAATTTCTTTGAGAAATAATAACATTAAGAAAAGAAGACCTGCAAATAATTGATGTTAAATATCCATTGTTTCTTGGTAATGTTTTGTATATTTTTTTGTTGTGGTATGTACCCTGTTGTTCTAACGTTGTTTTAATCCTCTGTATGTAAAATTTACGTGCAGTAACATTAAACCTGAAGGAGAAAGCTTGGTTGCCAAAAGATAATTTAATAAATATGTTTTTTTCAGATACCTTTTGATATATAATCCTACAGAACAAGAGAGATTTTCGGTGGTTTCAGTCAATGTGAATTCACCCAGAGTTAAATTATTATCTCCTTTGGGAAAACCTGTTACTGTCCAGATTAGTGCTGTTTGGGATGGAGCAACTACAGTATCACATGAAGCCTATCAGGTACCCTACTTTAAGTAAAAGCATTGAAATATGTTTTTTGACAGATACTGTACCTTCATAGTTGAAGAAAATGAAAAATGTACTTCATATATTGGCAATTCTATTCTCTACAGACAATACTCTTAATTCAGTCATTTTTAGTAAAAAAACCAAAACCAAACCCTCCCCCTCCAAAAAAGTTAACATAAATGTGTTTAGCATTAATGTTTCTTAAAATGATAAGCTGTTAACAACTATTTAATGCCTTTGTGATATAATTTACTACATTTAAAGATTTAAAGAATCAGTTTCAGCTGCATGACTGGGAAATACTGGATGTATACTTTCTCAATTGAGCAGCTTCTTCCTTCAAGTGCTAGTCTGTGCACACAGCCACACAAGTCTGTATGTTCTCAGGCACTCCAGCTGGAAGGTCTGGTACGTGCAATGGCTTAAGCATTTACATTTTGATGTCCTCTTCCTTTCCAAATACTCAAGCTGGACAGATAATTTCAAGCCCACCTCCTATTTTTTGTTTGAAGCAAAACTTCTGCAAATTTTTGAGTTGTACACCGTTGCAGAAAATTGTCCTCAATGATCACATTACACATCAGAAATTTATTAATTTTTTAATGATACAGTAATAGTGCCTTACTGTAATAGTAATACTGTAATAGTAACATAAATTTTCAGGGTTATGTTTGATCCCTTTTGATGTAGGAACTTAGTTGAGGGTCATATTTCCATGAAACTAATTCAGTAACTGTCTCTCAGTCGTGTTGCAAAGAGATAACTATTGAGCTAAGCAGCTCAACCCCACACACATGCTAAGTGGGGTGGAGGATAAAGTTGGATGGGTAATGGCGAGAAAGGTCGGGGTAAAGCTGAAGCTGTTTACACAAGCAAAGCAGCAGAGCAAAACAAGAAATTCATTCACTGTGTCCCAGTGTTGGGCAGGTGCTCAGCCATCCCCAGCAGAGCAGGGCTTCCTCACATGGAACAGTGACTTGTGAAAGCAAACACCATCACTCCAAACATCCCGCCTTCCTTTTTCTTCTCACAGTTTTTATTGCTGAGCATCATGTCACATGGTCCAGAATATCCCTTTGGTCAGTTGGGATCAACTGTCCTGGCTGTGTCCCCTCCAAACTCCTTTTGCCCCCCCAGCCTTCTCACGGGTGCAGCAGCAGAAAGGGCCCTGATGCTGCATAAGCCCTGCTCAGACATTGCTGAAACATTGCTGTGTTATCAATGCGGTTAATACTGAAACCAAACACCAAAAATGCTACTATGAAGAAATTTAAGTTTATCCAAGCCAAAACCAGCACAGTAATTAGTACTTCTATTGCCTGAGGAAGAGGAAATGAAATTACTTGTCTGGACTTCAAATTTTAAACAAATTGCTTTGGAGATGTACCTTGTATACTACTCTTCTGTGCAGATTATAACTCCTAAAAAAAAAAGACTGAAAATAAGATGCTTTTACTTAGTTATTTTCAAGCATTTTAAAATTTAAATTTCAAAGTGAAATAATAAGTAGAGTCTGTGTGCACTTGATCCAGTACACATGAATCTTCAATGAAAAGCAAATATACTCAGAACTGCATATCACAGCTACCATCCTTAACAAGATTCAAATTTATTGTTGCATAATAAAATGGTAATCTTGATGATAAGCAAATTAGTGATGCAGATATTTTTGTTTGTTAATTTTTCATATTTTATTTATGGACTATTGAAAAACTCAGCCATCCTAAAATCATTCAAGCAAAAGGTGTTACTCAGAACATAAATTCAATAGAAAAAGTTGATATTTTGCTATTTTTAGTAATGGCTACTTATTTGCTCTCAACAGATCTCTTTTGTGGCACATCTACCACCTCTTGGGATTGGAGTTTACCAGCTTTTGGAGGATGAGAGTTCAGAAGCAGTTTTAGCTGACTATAACATATATGTAAGGAATAGCAGACAGGAGAAGCCAGATAGAGTTTTCAAGATAAAAGAGATGGAGCACTCTGTGGATAATATAATCTTAGAAAATGCATACATGAAACTGTGGTTTTCTGGAATGTCTGGATTACTGGAGGTACGTTGTATTTTATTTCAAAACACTATTTTAATTTTTGTGCTGTGTTATGGAAACTTAACATAAATCTCTGTCCTTTTAGAAAATAAATACCAAAAAAGATGGTAAAAATCATCAAATGAAGGTGGAGTTTGCTTGGTATGGAACTACCAGTAACCGAGATAAAAGTGGAGCTTATCTCTTCTTACCGGATGGAGATGCCAAGGTGACCCTTTTGTTTGCAAAAAGTTCTAATCTTGAAGTAACTTTAAGTGTTTGGCAAATACAGATTGGAAAAGCTAGTTGTCCCCAAAACAGAAATAAAAGCTGTGTGGCTAGATATAATGACATAGGCTATTGGAATGACTGGCAGAAGTTCATACTTCCTAACCCTACATCAGAGTGTTAAAAACACAATCAGAATTTGAAAATGTTAAAATCTAGAGAATATGTATGGTTCCCCAAAACCTTAAGAAGCGATTCTTGCAAGAAATGCAGTGAGATGTGACTATTCATTATCAGTAAAATAAGTTAGTTTTTACTTTCCATGGTGAAAATATGTAGGGCATACTGATTCATTTCTACATCTTCACTTTTCTGATTTTTAATATTTTTTTAATTGTGAATGAATTGCTTCTGGTTCAGGGCTACTTTTTAAGCTGATATTAGCGTATTTAGTTTAATATAGTAATTAAGATACTGAGTCCCAACTGGTGAATATAAAGACAGAGTAGCAAGGAACTCTTCTGATTTAGTTCTCTAGGGTTATCTGTATTTTTAGCTGTTGTAATTATTGGAGAGCAACAGCATGCTCCTATTAGTTTTGAAATTGGAAATTGGGAAATGGCAGCATTTTTACAGAGACCTAATTACCATACGGAGTCTACTACTTCCTTTTTGGAACTGGAATGGTGATATTTCAGAAGGCAAAAGATAAAATAGTGAACATTTATGAACCTAGCTAGTTGGCAGCATATTTCTTCTGAGTTTCTCTTGAGAAAACTCAAGTTGCATACATAAGGCAAACCATGAGTTCTACACTTACCATTTTAGGAAATATGCAAGAGTAATCATTCTACTTTTTGGTGGGAGGAAAAGGTGTTTGGCTTTCTTTATTTTTCTTTTCTTTTTCTCATTTTCTTTTTCTATTTCCCCCTTTTATGCATGTAAATCAATCAGGAAGGGACAGAACAGTTTCCTTTTCTTTTAGCAGTCTTTTGTAGAAGCACACCTTTTGAAGTCTGTGAGTTTAAAGTTTTGAACTAGTTAGTATATTTAGTCCCATAATTGTTTACTTCAGATATATTTATCATGGTTCCCTCATCCTTAATTTTATATGACATTTCCCATTTCGTCATTTTATTTTTTTTTATCTGTGAATACTTGAACAATGTCACTTAGTTTTTAATTTTTATCTTTCACTTGCTATGTTGTCACACTTTAACTAATTTATTTTATATTCTAATTCATCTTTTGCTTATAAAAATAATCACTAAATCTAGCAGTTCCATAATTTAAACTATATATTTAAGTAATTTGCTTTATGAAAATAATCAGGAGAGATTGAGGTAGCAAAATGGTATGATTTAAACAGAAAAAGTCTGTCACATGTCTGCAAGCACAATTAGAAAAGAAAAATGAAATTAAACTGCATTTTAAGTTAACATTAAAAGGGCACTGTTCAACTTTAGCATTTTATACAATAAAAATGAAATTGTTATACTTCTGAAAATTCTACTTCATTAATATTATGCTTCGCCATAAGGCTCATTTGGCTTGCATTTTAATAACACTAATTAAATTGTTCCACTGGGAATAATAGTGTAATTCCATAGTAGTTCCTAAACCAGTTTGAGCTAATGCTTTCTGTCTTAAAAGAAATGCCATCTGTTCAGGGTTCTTAGTGTGATGTGGATTGACTAACTTTCAAAGTCCTTGTGTTAATTGGCAGTAGGATAGATGGCAGGCAGTTTTCTTGATTTTTGGCTCAGTGTTTTGTTGTTTTGGTTTTTTTCTTACCTTCTTTACTCTATGTATTACAGCAAAATTTGCAAATAATAGTTGTTTTTTATATTGGACTATCTTCCTTTGGTATGAGTAGAGTTATATGTTTTCTTTGCCCTTGTTAACTGATTAATTTTGTTGTCTGATAAATCCTTTGACTGCTTTATTTTCAGCTCTGCAATATTCAGAAATTTTTCTTCATCTGGTTTAATCATTTGTCTAACCATAGTGCTAAACTACAATGGTGCAAAGTCCAGAACAGAGGCACAGAGTAGGGGCTCCATCCTGCAGATCTAAAGATATAGAACAGTCCTCCCACCATGCCTTTGTTTTTTTCTGCAAAATCAAAACAAAAAGCAAAGCACTGGGGAAAAAGGCACCATCCTAATTTTTTTAAATGGCAGTGCAGTGTAACTGATTGACAGTGTTAGCAAAGCTTGGAAGGAAGGGATTTCCTTGGGCCTCACAATAAATATAAATGTCCTGTTCATGAAGGCAAAACATGTTTTTTATCTCCTGTGGGCTCATGAAGAGTGTCCAACTCGTTTTTTTGTAGATCTGTGGAAAAAACCTCCACAGTATTCAATAAACTTTGAAACAGTTAGATGTCTGGTTTTTCTTCTGTGTATTCAAGACAAGTCAATACGTGATGACTTCTTACTAGCCCTGCTTGTATCAGTGAGAATAGAACAAAGCAGTTTTTTCCAAAGCATCAGATGCTAAATATTTGTGGGATAGATGTGAGTAGTTGATTTTTTTGTTTTACAAATAATTTTTTCAGTATCAAAGTGGTGGGTTTTGGTACACCTAGACTAGGAAGTTTTGATTCTCCCTCAGGCATCTGGTTCTGTGATTCTTTGTGTGTGCTAGTTCCCATAAGTATTTATGTACTAAGAGAATATATAAGAGAACAGATTTTTTTCCACTTGCAGGATCTCTAGTGCTAGAGCTAAAAAAAAATAAATAATGTTAGCTCAGTCTAATCTCAAACACTGCCAAATATGGGGCAATGTGCTATTGAGAAACACCTTTTCCTGTAGGCCTTGTCTAGGGATTTTTTAAAATTAATTTTAGACCTATCCTGAACGTTTCATCTGTGCTTGAAAACTTTCCCGTGGGCAGAGTTTTTTTGGCACCCAGACCGACAGTATATGCTGCACTACTAGAAGTTTCCTGGCCACACTAAAATGGTTAGGAGTGCTTTATTGTCTACAAGGGGAAAGGCTTATTGCCCACGCTTCATGCCTCCAGGATGCAATATGCCATCTTGTTTTCTGTACAAGCCATTAAATATTTTGGTGAAGGTATATCTCCAGTTATTTCCGCCCTTTGGCACCTGTTTTGATGTTAGGTATTTTTATATACCCTAGGGATTCACAAGGTATTATTTTGTTCCAAATATTCTCCCTTAAAATTCCTAGCTAGCTTCTCCCCAGGCCTCTTGCCCACTATCTTTCTAAAGGAGGATTTTCTTATTTCTCTTGGGTAGGAGTACAGAAAGATGATTTTTGGAGCCTTTGACCAAGAGTTCTGTTGTCCTGTTTCTGAAAAATACTGATTTCCAGGCTCAACAAAAGCTGCCTCACCAGGCTGGATCTTGTACGATGGAATTCATTCCACTGGAGCCGAGAGGAAACAAATATTACAGCAGCTATTTATTTTGACTCTTTAGAAAATGGAGTTTTCAGACTAGCCATTGGATGTGAAACCAAAATATTTTTATTTCAGTTCAAGGTGTGAGTAATCACAGATTATTTCATGCTGCGGAAGGTCCTTTAGCCCATGGTTGTTTACAAAGCAGATGTAACACTGAATTGAGACAAGGACTTTGTGAAATCAGTTTTGCAAATATCTATCATTGTTCTTTCTACATTGCCTTAGACTTTCATATCAAAAGTACCTTTGTATTTCAGATCCGGGACCAGGATCGTTTCACTGAACTGTGCATCTCACCAAGGATCTTTACAATTATACTAGAATAATTGCATATTTAATGCATAAAGATGTTTTCCTGCTTAAAAGCCTGGTTGATTGAAATGTTTTTGTTGAGGCAAACCTGGGCAATTATATCTTTATAGGTTCTGAACTCCTGCTGTTTCTCCTGGTAACTATCAACAAATCAGTTCCTAGGATTACTGCTTTTCTAAGCACCAAACAAGAATTAGAAGTCTCCCCTTTTCTATTGCTGCCATATTTTTTACTTCATTTTTCCTGCTTGCCCAACGATCAGTGAACATTAGTCATCCTTGAGAACTTGAGTATACATCACATTGCCACTCTTTCTGTCAGAACTTGTCTGATCCCCAAAACTATGTGATAACATTTGCCTTTGTAAACTACCTTCTTCTTTTGGGCCCTTTCTAGGACTGTGGCTGAATTGGAGGCTTGCAAACTCAATGCATGTCCTAGCAAAATTATGAATTATTATTTTTAAAAAATTGATTTGTTTCAGGCAATATCTGCAAAATAACACTTCCTTTTCCATCAGCTGATCTTTCTGTTTAGTTCAGAACAGTCTGTGTGATTGCCTTTGTCTTCAGAAGAAGAGCTGATTTGGCTACATATGCAGCCTGGAGGCTCAGGTGTGTGAACTTAATATTTGTGGCAATATCCCAGAATCTGAGAGCTGATAGATCCATCTCATTTCAGCTTTCTGTGTATTTTGATAGCTGTTGTCAGTATCACACTCATGTTTTGTACTAAAAAACTCAATGAAAAGAGTTCCTCCAAATGTTTGGGTTTGGTGTTGTTTTTTTTTTTTTAATTTTTGATTCTTTTGATTTCAGGTAATTTTTTCTAATAAGTGCACAGCCTTTTATATTTCTATGTCACTCATCCAGCATCTCTCCATTTTGCTGGCTAGCTCCAGTGAAAGCCCAGCAAGAAATATTCTTATGAGCTACAGAAGACCATAAGATCAGTGTTACTTTGATAGCAGAATATATTTGGCAGTTTGCTGTCTGTATAAGGGAATTCTCCTAGGTCACAGGTCATTGGCTTGTCCTGATGACCTCAGGTTTCTCACTTCATTTTCTGAGAGTTCCTTTAGGTGCTGTTTCAGTCTGTCTTTGCTAGCTTGAGTATCTTCATGTTGCCCTACCCTCCAGGGAGGATTTTAAAAAGTTTGATTATTCCACCATTAGGTCGGTCATTCACTTCCTCCTCTGTGGGATTTTTAACTTCTAGAAGCCATGATTAAATGAGTTTGTCTTCTTTGACTATATGTGATAGAAAAGCAAATATCAATCACTTCTGCCAGAAGGGGAGAATTCAGTTTACAGTTACAGATATTCCCAGTTTTTCATGGAAATAAGAGGTTCTAACCTAAGATCTGGACTTCAAGTTTCTTTTATTTCAATTATTAGTTCATCTGTCTTATGTTCCCCCTGAATGCCATATTCCTTCTGTATTTCTCACCTAGCAAATGGTTTTTGTAAAACAGATAGCATGTCTTATTGACAAGATGAGATTCTATAGAAGTATTCCATTGTTTTTTCATGTAGGCTATCAAGAAGTACAAAACACTATTTGGAGGTTTTTTATTTATTAACTGGATAAGATTTTCAGTGGGAAGAAGCCTTCTCTCCCTAAAACAATCTTATCAAAGTGTAATTAACTGATTTCTCTTCTAAACTCCTGTACAAAATATTCCTGTAGAACTTCAGAGTTTCCTCTTGTAGCTCTGGTAAAGCTTTTATTAAAGAATATTCTGAAACTCTAAGAATAAGCATGTGAATAGAAAAGACAGGCTTCTCGCTCTTGAAAGTCTTTCAGTTTTTTCTTTTATATACTTCTTGAAATCTTCCCCATATATACACATACAGTTATATGCTCAAAGAATATTGGATATTTACCTGTACTTATTCTTCTCTAGTGTGTTTTGTCTGTATGTATGTAGGCTTGATCTCTGTTCTTCCTCAAAATACATTTGATATTTGATTTCATTGCTTCGAGAAAGACCATGCCTGTCCTTATGGCCTTGCTATATACACAGAACTAAGACTGTCACCCTCTGAGAGCTTTCTGCCTAGATTCCTCTGAATAATGTGTTTTTGAAGCATTTAGGATGGGGGTTTTTTTTGCATGAAGTCTTTATTTACAGCTGTTTCCCTATTGAAGTAGTTGCATGTGTCATATTTTCATTTTTGGCTTGTACACTCAATATTTAATTAGTTTTTACCTTTGCAGACATCCATTTATTTCCATCTGGATCAACTGTTTTTTTAAATAAAGCCATTTTTTGTCTAGCCAAGACTGTAAATACTGTGACTACATGGAAAAATAGTTTTCCTCATCTTTTTAGTTTGACTGTGGGTATGCAAAATTTGTCCTAGTCTGTGGGAGCCATGAGTAGTAGATAGCCACTATCCTTCTTGACATTTCATAATGATTCCCAGCCTTACCCTGCATTCCAGAGAGCTCCACTGACAACTGTAGCTGCTTCTGATAAAGAAAAAGCTTTCTTTTCTACTTTCAAAGGATATGCAAACTGATCCACATGGCAGAGTAAGGGGGGATTTCCTTAGACAGTGTTACCAGTGACAGATGTGGTTAAACCACCTGCCCCAAATTTTGAAACTACAGTATCTAATTGCTGGTTAGCAGTTAAAATTTTGCTAGCAGAAGAGCTCAATCCAGATGCAATATCAATGCATTCATGTGCTTGTCTGTAGACATTGTATCCATTAATCCTCATAAAATACTTGTGAGATATGTAATGAGACTTAACCTAATTTTAGCTAAAGAAAATGTTGTAAGACTCTGAAGAGTTGTTGCTGAATTTCACATTAGGAGTAATTTTTTAATCTCCAGTGTTTTAGATCTATAATGGTTTAAAAATACTATTTTAATACTTATCAAGTACTTTAATTTATTGACACTACATTTATGCAAAACTTCCAAAATACTCACTCTGATTTTCTGTTTTCTTTTTGTAGCCTTATATTTTTGCAGACCCACCTATCATAAGAGTTACTCATGGAAAGATTTTCTCAGAAGTTGTTTGTTTTTTTCATCATGTGACACATACCATGAGGCTGTATAAAGTTCAGGGTAAGAGTTGTGAAATTCTGTCTCTCGTGGCAGTTGTTTTACGTCACTATAGTCTTGGATCCTACCTGCCTTTTTAATGTTTAAATGCACTTCTGCACTAGTGCAGAGTTCATGAGAATGAAATTTTGTTGACCCCAGTCCACTGTGATTCCTCTCTGAGTATCATGTTTAGTCATTAAGCTGGTATATTAACAAATTTGTTGGAGGTACCTCTCCGGAGTATACTAGTGCATCTGAGTGCTGACTCATCTACTGGCTGTACATTTTGAAAATCAGGAAAAAAAAATAGAAATACATTGGAGATAATGTAAAAATGTAGCTTCTTTCATATTTTCACATTTACTGATGGAAGTACAATATATATTAATGGCCTTAATAGAAAAGTCTAGTTTACTTCACAGCTTTAGGCTTTAGTTATTTATTACCTCCCTTTGTATGTCCTTTATCTTTTTGGGAGAGCTCATGACAGAATTGGATCTGTTGAGAGACACCAGCATCAAACATCAGCTTTGCTCTTGGGATGTAACATCATATCAGTTTACCTTTGTTTACTTCAGTAAGGCTTTAATTTGTTTGTTTCTCTAATGTTCAGCTACTGATTTCCAAGGAGAATCTAGGAAAATGCTAAATTTGGAAACTCTACCCTTCCAAACTTGATTGAATTGGCCACTAAAAAATGTAAAAGCAGGAGGAAATCATGGTGCAAATGTATACAATTATTTTAATATGAAAACTCAAGTTAACATGCTTAAGTGTATCTTTCTATAATAAAGAAACTTACATTTTCAGTTATTCATTATTTATACTCACTGGAATTATTCTAAAATAAAGAAGCACTGATTAATGTTTTCAGTGGAAGGAAATTACATGTTCTGTATTACTGACTTTACTGTAGGAGTCAAAATTGTCTTCATGTTTTTTAAAATCCTGCTTATCATATTTAATTTGTTTTCCTAAACAACAACAACAACTAAAAAAAAAAAAAGAAAAGTACTTAGAAAGTCTTGCTTGATCTTTTCCTTCTTTCTTTTAGGTTTCAAAAATAGCATTGACATCATCTGTTTGGGGTTTTTTGTTTTGTTTGTTTGGTCTTTTTGTTTGCTTTTTGGGGGGGTTGTTTTTGTTTTCGTTTTTTTTGGGGGGTCTTCGGTTTTAGTTCTAGTGTATTTCAATCTAGAACTAAAATTGATTCAGATGTTTCATTTTTGTGACATGTGTACATTGAAGTTTGAAGTTGCTGGAGTTTATACATGCACCAAAAGCTGGTCAGAATTCAATTGCCAGCTGATACAGTTATTCTGGATTAAACATTAATTCAACACTCTTTAGGAACACAAGCCAAGATTTTGCACAATAATTCTTTGCTGAAGATCCTAAGGAAACACAACATATATTCAAGACTATGATTTCTTTATTTTATGTGCCAAATCATCTTATATGAAAAAAGATACCTTGAGGTCAAGGTACCAGGTTGCCAAGAATGTGGAAAGAAAGTTACATTCCATTGTGAATTTTAGTAAATTAAAATTCTCAGCAAGAAGGGAACTTATACAGGAGGATATTTATTGTAGTGACGGGGAGGGAAAAAGCCTAAAAAGACTTTTTTTTTTGCTAGACTGAGGTTGTTATTTTAAAGTGATTATTCTATAGTACTCCTTTTTCTTTAACTTGTTATGGAATACCTGCTAGAAGTATTCTACTTCCTTTTCACAGTTCACAGAAAATGAGTTGTTAGTGTAAATCACTTGCTTGGCAATTCCTAACACTTAAATTTATCTTTCCTAGTAAGTGTACTGTCTACTTTTTTCCCTTGGTTTTTTTGACAATTTTTTAATTCATCACAATGTTTCAATAATTAAACCATTACATATGTAATGGGTACATATGTCTAGCTTTGACAAGGAAAAATTATGCAGAATATATTTTATATATTGTTTGATTGCTTTTTGGTGTGTTTTTTATTTAAATTTCTTAAAGTGTTCTTTTTCAAAGTTTAAGATTTGATAACATGACATCACTGTTTTGCTGAGGTCTAATTCCTTGGCTTTGTGAGGGGAGTTATTTATATGCTTTACTTCAATTAAAGTAAGAGATTTTTGAGTCTCACTAGATACGTACAGCAACAAAGCTTGGGCAAAAAAAATCAATATGTGTATGTGTACAAACGGATTTTTATTTTAAATAAGGACCTGATGTCTGGTTGTAACCTACCTGCTTGCCAAGGGGTGGCTAGACTGATTGTGTAGCTAATCCAGCTGTTGGATAGTACTCCCAACTCCTACATCTTCTTCAGCAATTTTGGGAAAAAAGAGCTTTTACCACTTTTGGCTTTAAAATTCTTTGTTGTTGATTCTGGCCAGAAAATACTCTGGGCTGACAACTCTGTTCAGTAATTGAGTGATTTTTAACTTCTGCTGCCATTGGTATTTGTTTTTGATATTAGCATGATTTTGTTAATCATTTTATCAGAAGCTTGTCATATTTTATTTTCTTCATAATTGTATTTTTTGTATTATCTCAAATTATGCAGTACAAAAATGATGACAGTCTAAACTAAAATACTGTATTCTTCTTCAATATACTCATATATTTAAATATTTGGAAAAAATACTTGAAATATTTGGAAAATCTATTAATGGGAGCATCAAAAGTGGAGCATATAAATCCACATTTTCCAGAGTAGGTTTGGCAAAAAAGAAGTAATTAGCTTAACCAAGTGTTTTTCATTTAGCACTGAAGTTTAATAGTCATTGGTAAATGTTAACATTTTAACAGTTGCTGTACTTCTGTAGGTGGCATTCAGATTTTAAAACAGATGAGGAAACAAATACATATCTCTGTTCTGCTTGCTGCAATTCTTTTTGCAATCATTAGTCCCATTAGACTACAGAAAGGGTAGAAGTGGTGATGCTGGATGATGGTATGATTCCACTGCAGACTGTGACTTGAACTGTTTGAAAAGGACAGGTTATTATTAAAGGTATTTAATTTTCAGTACTAGGCACTGTAGAAAAAAAATAAATCAGTTTGTCTGAATTTTCAGACACCTAATCCTTTCTTTTAAAAAATATGAACCTTTTCATTGTCAACAAAGTTTTGTGTCCTGCTTGTGGTTGTATCAGTTCAAATTTCTTAATTCACTGTCCTTAAGGAAGACTCTCACTCCTACGATTAAAGGAGCTGCTTACAGTTTCCTGCTCAGTTGAACAATTTATCAAGAAGCTGGTTAACTTCATTCGTGTCTGGGAATAGTGACAGCTGCTTTAGAGTGAAGGGGATAAGTGACTGTACGGGTCTTGCTCTAGCATATTTACTTTGAGACAGCACTTAATAGTTGTGTGCTGTTTCCTAATGATTTACTGGAGCCCACATTGGTTCTTACCATGTATTACTCCTGTTACCCTTCAGTTCTCTCTTTCAGACTGTCTGTTCAATTTGTACCAAATTAGAAATACTGTTCTATCATCTGTTACATAACTGAACTGTCTTCTAATATTTGGTTAGATATAACAGAAAACAGGACTGTGTCCTGTCACAGTCATTTTCATACATGTGGCAATCCCTTTAAGAGATTTTAAATGCATCTTTTTCATGTAGGTTTGGAAGGTCAGTCTATTGAAGTTTCCAATATTGTGGACATTAGAGGAGAATATAATCGTGAACTTGCAATGAGAATTTCATCTGACATAAACAGTCAAAATAGATTCTATACTGATCTTAATGGATATCAGGTAATTACCATCTTTTAATTATAAAAGCTTTGGGTGTCAGGTTTTGACTGTCTAAATGTAAAGAACTTATGTTAAACAAATTCTCATGTTAAACTGCACTAATCATTTACAAGGAGAAATGCTTTTGAAAAATGTATAAAATTTTATGTAGATCAGACTAAGAGATAACTGTGCTTTTAAGGAGTTTGTTGGATATTCCTTTATATTCTTTTTAAGAGAAGAATTATAATACAGCAAGGTATGACGGGTCACAAGGTAGTTGCTTGTACATGTTCCTGCCTTCTTTCCCTCTGCTTTGTTTATTTAGTTAAAACCCATTGGATAGCACAGTGATAAGTATGCATAAGGGCTAGACCTAGTGAACAGCTGCTTGCTTCTGTGTTGGATATAAGTGATGTATTTTTGGATGTATTACGCTTTTTCTATTGTTAATACATGTGAGGAGAGGGCTGTTGTCTTAACTTGAACTGTGAAGCACACACAAAAGAAAGAAAAATTGCTTTGCTTTATTTTCCTCTCTTGCTAAAAATAGTTTTGCAAATATAGAGAGACTATGACTCCTGAGTAAAAGACTACTGGTTTTCCAGTTACTGGTACTACTGCATTTTGCTGGAGACAGTGAATATTTAAACATGAAAATAATTTTAATACTGATACTCATTTGTCATGTGCCATTCAAACATGCCCATTATAAACCAACAATGTCTTTTCTGCTACTTTAAATTTATTCACTGCTTGCTCTCTAGAGGAGAAGATTTTTTTTCTCTCCTTTTATAACTGTGATTATTCCTTTTTGTAGGTTCCCTTTTTGTAGGTTTCCTTGATGAATCTTTCACATTTGTTTAAATATTCTTTGATCTAAAAGTACATTGAAGTTACCATTTCCAAAGTGGTAATTTTAGCCACGAATCTCCGAAAAGCTAAATAATACAGTTGAGGTTGATTGCTTTCATGATGGTTGGTCTTCCAAAGCACATGGGATGAATGTCTGAAAATGTCTTTGAAATTTAATTGCATAAAAAGAATATATGTTTTTGAAGTTTGTGTTCATATTGCAGATCCAGCCTAGACTGACGTTGAGCAAGTTGCCTCTTCAAGCAAATATCTACCCTATGACTACCATGACTTATATCCAAGATGTTGGTGTTCGTTTGACACTTCATTCAGCTCAGTCTCTAGGCGTTGCAAGCTTGAAAAATGGTAAATATAAGATGATAGATGTGACAAAGGTCTCTCCTTAATGATATTCTGAAATAGTTCATTCAGAGATTACCAAACTTACCTACGAGCATTTGAAGAGAGAAAATAAGTTTCTCCAACTCTGACAAGTTTTAGAATATGTCCGTAACAGAGGAGGAAGACATTGGTCCCACATGAGATCCTGTCATCTTCAATGAAAGATTGCTCTCAAACTAGAGAAAAAAGATTGCAAAAAAGATAGAAGGAGCAGTAAAATTTTCAGAACCACCTGTTTTTCACCCAAGAACTCTGATGGAACTCAGGAATGAAATAGCAGAACTAATGGGTTTATACTTTGTACTGCCCTGGTAGGAGAGGACTTACAAAGGATGCTGATGTTGTTTTTTGTTCTGTTTCTTTGCTTTAGTGTAGACATCACTCGTCTTAAGGTATATGCAGCATAGCCTAACTTCTCTGTCAAGGAAAAACAACAGCAACTTTTTTGAAAATTAGTGTTAGTGAAATAAAAGATAAATATGACCCTGGGTAAGAGTGAATATACTTCTGAAACAAAATGATACCTCACAAATTTAATGGAATACTTTGACAGAGCTGATGAATATGTTGACAAGAAAAATCAATTCATATTACGAATTCCAAAAGAAACACAGTCTTGCTCCTTGGAGCAGAAAAGGGTATGATGAATGGCCTGGAGGACGGGAAACAGAGGACAGTTATTCAGTCTACTGGAATGGGGGAGTTATTCAAATAAAGCTAGAGGTAATGGGCAAAATAAGGTATATAATTCAAAACTTAAGATGTATAATGCCTTGCTGTAACATATATTGTCTGTTTAAATTTATATGATTTTGAACAATAATGGAATGAATACTCCAGAAGAGAAAGGATCCATCAGAAACTGCACCAAAACCTACTTCCCAGTTTCTTTTAAGAAAAGTGTTATAAATACTCTGTTCTGACAAAAGGTTAATACCATGCTGGATTGGTGGCAGTATTAGCAAACCTAATTCACTTTAGGGCAAGGAATTAACACTGACCTATGCAGTGGTGCTTTAATAAAACCACAGTGGAAAATACCAGTCTTTTGTCCCAAGTCTGCCCTATATAAGACCCAAACCACATTTTTTGTGCTTCCCCTTGCTAGAAACCCAATTCATACTGGCCTGATCTTGTGAATGACCCTGACACCGCTGATGTTGTTATGCATTCATTAAATGAGTATTGAGAACTAAATTAGTCTGCAGGGGCTCTGTTACCTGATAATAGTGTCTGTATTTGTTCTTCAACAATATTAGTCTCTGCATCACAAAATAATGCACCATCCAAATACACAGACACTCCCACTCTCTGCCATCAAATTAGGGAAGTTAAGGCTAGCACTGTTCAACATTTTCCAGTTAAGCATCAGGGAGAAACTGACCTTCTGCGAGCACTTGTTTCAAATCTATCAGAGGACATTATAGGCTTTTCACCTAATCCAGTTAAATAAAAGAGCAACAGTTGTATCCCATACCTGACATGACATATATTTCTTGACTGTTTCACTCTTCGACAAACTGTATTGTGTCATTCAAGATACGCCAACATCAAATATTTACTCTGTGCCCACTAAGAAGAAAAGGAGAATGAATTAATCTGATTTGTTATCTTGAAGTAATATTTAATTAAATTACTAGATTGTCTACCTTGTCCTGAAGGCACGTTGGATTCCTCAAAAAAGAATGGAAATGAAGCTGAAGGTTCAGTGCTTGCTGAGTATCATAAGCTTCATGACATTTTTTCTGAAGGTCTTTCAGGAGCTCAGAGGGATCATGGAAGAAAATTCAAAAATTTTACTGTTTAGGCAAGCAACCATCGGTAACTGTGTGCCTATGTCTGGGACACAGGTGTGTCTCAAGGCATAACCCACCATCTGAAAGTTACATGAACTGTACCTTAGTTCAAAATAGCAGATTTTTTTCTTATTCATTGTCAACTGGTATCTATCTTGGATAAAGAAGACCTGTTTGTACAGGGGAAGAACAAGTATTTGAGAATATCGGTATTTGTAGAACATTGAAGTATAAAAAAGACTGCCTTAGTAAGCAGCCTTTGCTAGAAGCTTAAGTTGTGAACTTCTTGTTCAGGATACAAGCACTTCAGCTTTGCAGTTTTGTTTAGGAAACAAGGACACTTGTTTGAATATTCAGTGTGCAAAAACAATAACAGCCTTAATTACATGCCCCAATCTTGTTTCCTTCTGGAGATAGACACTTGGAAAAAATGTGAACTTCATTGTCCAAGCTATCTATAATTTAACATCATGCTTAAAGAGCTATTTTGAATGGCTGTGCCACGGTTCAGTATAAACTCAGGATTTCATGGTCAATGCTTATCCAGTGCAGAGTTCCTTCCTACTCCCACAGGTGACGTTATCTATGTAAGAAGTGAGTATTTATATACTCCTGTTGATACCTATTTTTTCCTTCTGGCTTCAAATGTGAAACAAAAGAATGGAGTACAAGGTAAAGATAGTTCCTCTATGGAAGGTCTCTCCATACAACTGCAGCTTGGGGGTGATTCTTATCTTGAATGTTTGATTGCCAGGTATCCTTTTGCAAATAGTAGTTAATAGTAATAATTTTTCATGTTAAACTTTTATATAAACTCTGAAAGTAAAAATTGCTGGAAGTTCTGCAGGAAGGCATGTGAAATTTTTTTTGAAGTTTATAAACAGCCACAGTCCAATGACATTAACTGTTTTCATAATCAGTCCTAACAATATTTATCAGCCATAACTCTTCCAAACTCAAGCAAAATATTATGATTTTTTTTTAAGATAAGTTAAATTTTAGGGCAGGTTTTTTATATTTAATAGGACTCTTACATATTCTTGATACTATGATAGCCCTCATGTTGCTCTTTCAGGTCAGGTGGAAGTGATCATGGATCGTCGGCTTATGCAGGATGACAACCGTGGCCTTGGACAAGGTGTTCAAGACAACAAGATTACAGCTAATGTCTTCCGACTGCTGTTGGAAAGAAGACATGGAACAGACATGGTAGGATTTGCTATCTGGATTTTTTATGCCAATTGAGATTTAAATATTAATTTCTGTTGAGGCAGCAAACAACTCAGTAAAGAAATTATTCCATGAGCTGTAGAACCAAGGAAATGTAGCTTCCAAGGGTGTTAGGCATCTTGCTTGCATATTCTGATTGTAAAGACTTAATCTCTCACTATCCCTAACATAAATCTTGCAATGCCTACTTCCTTATTCACACTTCAACATATGGGTGGGGTACCATTGTGGAACCCTCTTTTTTCTTTTTTAATTACTTTTTTACTGAACAAGCTTTTAAAAGCTGGTAATTAGTGTGAGCTCTGCTTCTTATCAATGTTAACTGAGTCTAAACAAAGATTGACAAATTATTTCAGTTGAATGGGTAGAAAGAGAAAACCTCTTATAATTTCCTTAGGAAATAAGATTCAAGTGGAAATGTTTAGACACCAGACATTAAAACTTTTTCAGTTCATTATGATTCTAGGAAAGTAGAGACTGTTTTGTTATGGGGTTGTTTTTTTCTTTTATTTGCACAAATCTCAGTTTGCCTTTTTGTATCTTAGTCTTTTGAATAACCTCAATTTTCTTTCTGTTCTTTGTGTTTTCTCTTTTTTTTTTCTTTTAACCATTTTTGAGAAGGACAAAATCGAAAGTGCATCTTTGTACTGAGGCAGTAGAATAATGATGACAGCACTGAGTATATTTTAAAACCATTGCATAGCTAAAGATGAGAGGTTGTATACCAAGCACCTAATGAATATGCAGATAAATTGGAATTAATTCTGGTATATAATGGATATCATTAACCACTGTGACAGGATGATAATATCAAGCTTAAAGCTAATTTTCACCATTTAATGATTGACAGTGGGTTTTTTTTTCAGGTTGTACATGTCATTATGGTTTTCTAGATCCTCATCATGTGTAATGCAGGCTGCATATTAACTGCATTTATCAGTATGATGTGCAGCTGCCCAAGCTAACTTGAGGTCAGCAGCAGGTCTGACTGTGGCAACAAAAAGCTTTGCACAGGTTAATCCAACCTTACAAGAGGAAACTGCAGAGGGATCTATACTGCCACCCAAAAATTTCTTAGTACCCAATCTAGTTTGTATTGTATTAAATTAGAAAGTGGACCTGGTAAGTAAGAATTAGTGGACATGGAAATCTATGTTTACATTAGAAAATAATTTGGAACAACAGAAGCAGATCAAATCAGTTAGTTCCATAGTGCTCGCAGTGACATCGTGGGCAGTCTTGGTGCTTTCTGTAGAACCGTAAAATAACTCACTGAAAGGTACCTCTGGAACACTTCCAGTTCAGCCTCTGTTCTATTTTTCTGTCAGAACAGACATAAAAGGCTAGTCATCCATTCACACCATAATCAAGATGTGATGGGTTAGAGCATATTTGGTGCCATACCTCCAGGGGAGCTTCTTGGTTACTACCTTCTAAAAGGAAACTGGTCCACACACACTGAGATTGCTCTGCAAAGTAACACAGTGTCCCCTTGAGTGGGGTTGCCCACAAGGTCAGTTTCAGAACAGCTGCTGCTTCAGACCAAAATACTCCGTTGGAAAAGATTCTGAAGCTACTTCAGTTAGGGTAAAGGCTGTCTGAACAATTCTGGGATGTTCTAGTTAGTGAAGTATTTGCATATGTCTTTCCATATGTTTCCCAATTTGTTTGTGATACAAGTCAAGTATATCTCAGCAGAATAACAGTGTAATTCCCTTTCTTTGTACAAATCATCTTTCCTACAGATTTGAAAGATTCTGTGCAAGTTACTGAGAATCTTTCAAAGGAGAAGGGGCAATTTCCTACTACAATCAAAATTTTCTGATGCTGTGTTCCAGCATCTTCTTTTCCTATAATTCTTCATGTTGAGCTTATAATGGCTTTAAATGGCTGCAGAGAACTTTAAGGGCAATTGATTCTTAGAGTCTTGAAGGGACTTCAAAGAAAGTGGAATCAGAACTGTGGGAGAGTAGGCACAGTGCAAGAGGTGCTGTTGTCCCAACTAATCCAATGTATACCAGCCCCAGGAGCCGAGCAAGATGTTTTAAGGAAACATTTTCTTTCTGGTGTTGTATCTGGAATTCTCCTTTCATATATTTAGAATGTTCTAGAATTTTGTTACTCAAAATGTATCTGAACATTTGTAACATTTTCTCACTCATGTTACTGTTTCAGTGTTAAAGTAAGGGTAAGTTCTCATTCTGTTTCCTTTGGTGTGCGATCATACTTTTTTAATCCTGGTTACTCGGAAGGTAGTTGTTATAATAGCTTAAAAATAACCATGTCAGAAAAAATTATGATGAAATTACATGCAGTTTATATATGTAATCATCTACAGTGTGACTCATACACTGACCCTGATTTTGTTGTCAAGCCCTATTTTATTATTGACTTCAGGAGCTCCTGGAGGAAAAAGTTTTGATCATTTGACATCTTTACCATTGCAAGCTTTTCTTAATGTGTGCTCCAAGACATTTCATTCTATCTTTTCTCAAAAACAATTCTGAAGAACAGGACACTTTGTGCTCTTTGTGAAACTTCCCCATAAAAGGAAAGTATGTGCAGTATTTAAAATTAATTAAAATAATTGTGCATCACTGGTGAAATTACCATGTAAAGTTTTTGTTACCACAGTATCTATCAAAAATTTCTTTTCATTTATATCTCTAAAATACTTTTTTCCTTCCCGAACCTCACCCTGAAGGGTAAATTTTAAAGGCAGGGTCAAACCACATGAATATCCTGAAGTATAGGACTCACATGTCCAGTGGGTGGATAGAGTGAAAATCTTAATAATTCTTAATAATTGTTGCTATACTCAGATAGTCTGTATTCTAATAGGTTCTCAATCCTAACACTACCTGGGGTTTGGCTCTTGAATTCTAGCCCATCTAATCAGTCCTAAATACTCATTCAGATATAGCCTCTGCAAAAGACTTCAGGTTGATATGTGTTGCAGAGGCTTTTTTGGTTTTGTGTATGCAAGGAGGGAAGGTGTTTGTGTTTATATTTTCTGGTTTGGTGTGGTTTTTTTTTTTTTTTTTTTTTTTTTTTTTTTTTTGTTTTGTTTTGTTTTGTTTTGTTTTGTTTTGTTCCTGAGATGGATACTAAAGGTTTATTCAGAATGACAGTATTGTTTGTTAAGTGAGCTTGTTTATAGTAAGAGCTGGGCAAATCTCATTTCACTTTACATTATACTCACCACATTTATTGATAACTGTGTACCTCAGGCTTCAGATGTTTTTGCTGTATTTTTTATGCAATTTCTACATACACCTTTTTCTTCTACTAGATGTAATTAATCCCTATATGTTCATTTTCTCCTTGCAAGGATTTTGCAACTTGAATATCTATTTGAATCATCTTCTAAGATTGTCTTCTCTTTCTTCATATTTTTAACCAGGAATTGAATTCATGTCATTTTTAAGTTGAAAAGATTAATATTTAGCTGAGGATGAAACTGAATACAGTTTATTAATACTTGTCAAAACAGTAAATGCTTCTGTCTTTTTGAAAACAGACTACTTTATATTTACTGTAGGTTTTGGAAAAACAAGCATTAATACCCTTTTATTTTCTGAATCCCAGCATGTTTTATTAGTATAGGAATGAAAGAAATAGGATTTATAGGAGTTGGTGAATGTATTATTTCATCAAAGACATAGCTGGAGAAAAGATGCCATGCCAGGCAAACACTTCCTTCTTCAGATTCCTATTTCATAACTTATCTTGACTTAATTTGTATAACTGGATTTATAGACTGGCTCAAGTAGAGAACCACAGTTCAATGGCTCAAAAGGCTGTTGCTTTTGGGGGAGGTTGTTTAGAGGAACAATGGTACAGTTAACAAAATCACAAATATATGGGAGATAATCAAACTCCCTTTCTTTCACTACATACAACTAGCCTTTTCTTACTGGATCTCTGTAAGTACCCACTTTCTCTGAAAATTTATGGTTGGTGATACAACCATTTTTGTCTAATGATTGTGTTGCATTTGCTCATTATTGATGTGCTTATTTATAATGCATGTGCCTGTTTCTCACTGTAGCTGAATATTATACTGTGCATTGCTATGCTACATGTGACCACACCTTAACAAACATCATTAACTTGATGTTTCAAAAAAGCAGAAACTTGACCTTGGCTTAACTATTACCATTTAGAAGCTTTTTCAAGCCCATGTGTGACAAACTCAGACATTCTGATATAATTTTTAATTGTAACTGCCACAGTAAAGTCATCAAATATGTATAAAATTGTTAGGGTTTTGAGGGTTTATGGTGGCCACAGAAGGGAAAAAAAAAGATATTTCCTTCTCATTTTCATACAAAATGCAATGCATCTTCTTTAGAGCCTTACCACATATATTCAATAAGAGATGATCACTAATTTTGTATTTCATTTGAAGAGATATTCAGGTACATGCTACCTTCCAGTTTTGCTTAAAATACTGCTTTTAATTCATTGTTTCTTCTACAACTGTATAATTTGTACTGTATTTCTTATGCAGTAGTTTTTTGCTAATCAAGAATAATGTTTTCCTCTCTTACTTATCTACAAATACTATCTGTTTTCCAACAAGCACTGACATTGTTTTTATGCCAGGACACCTTACAGCTTAATTTCCTTCACATTTTCTTTTTTTCATGATACATCGACAAAGATGTGTTGCAAAGCTTTTACATAAAGACTGCTTTGTCTACAAGCTCCATTTCTATGTTCCTGTTATGAAATATTCTCATCCTGTAACAAGGCAGAAGCCACTTGTAGCTGACCCCTGGCTTGAGCAGGACTGTCTTCCTCTGGGTTCTGGACATGCAGCTATGTCTCTTTTGTGTTCTTTTTCATGTATTTATGTACACCTCAACAGTCAATTGCTTTCTTTGTATCGGTTTTATGTCTTCATTTGCATGTACCTGTCTCCTGGCTCTGGTTAGAAAGAATTTTGCCTCAGTATTAGGCATAGTATAAAACCTTGGTCTCTCCACTTTCAGCTCATATAATTCATCAAAGGATGAGGGTAGGCCTCTTTATTGTCTTTTGTTAGCTTATCTGAGCTGGTGCAGATTGAGGTCTGAAATTTAAGCCTTTTGGTATCACCACTTCTAGGAAAGCCTAATTCCTGCTGCAAGATTTGACTGTGGGGCAGAATCCTTCCTAAAGTAGGGAGAAAGTGCGCAAGTCCTTCTTGCATCCTCTTCTTGTATTCTCAAATGAAATGAATCTTTGGGAATAATCTCCTTGCACATGCAAGTTTCCACCAGTAGCAAGAACTTTGCATGAGGAGCAGAATTCCAATGCCTGGAAATAAGCAGATATCACTGTGTACTTTCTGTCCTTAGCATCAGTTTTTTTAACTACTTCCTTATCAAAACTGAGCTCCAGAAAATTTCTGAGCAGTGTTTTCTACCATCATTGGGAACAGGATAAGTTCTTGCCAATCATCTGGGAAAATGGAGCACCAGGTGTCTTCCACAAGCCTAGCATGGAGTATTTATTTAGGCATGAAGTCTCTCCTCCTGTGCCATTATTAAATCATATAAACACTCTAAGAAGAATCAGAAGAGAAGAAATGAAATTGGCAGGAAAGTCTATTACTGAAGTATAAAATACTTCTATTGCCAAGGAAATATGTCATGCTGTCTATCTGCTTTTCTGATCACTTTCATCCAGCTATATTGATGACTGTGTATTTATTTATCAGCCTCAGTAACTGTGGCGATGTGCTTATGATCTTGGTCGCTGGACACTTTCTTTACCATCTGCACTCTTCCGTAGACCAGGAAGATGTTCTCCAAATGATCTCTTTATAGAAGATGATTTCTATTATGGCACCTGTTTGAACATTAATTGTACTAAATACAGTCACCAAAGGAAGAGTGATGGGTGGAGCAGTCAGGCGCTAGCTGCTCCTGAGATCATGAAAAGGAGAAAATTAGATTGTTCCTGGTGTGAAATGCAACAAGATGAATCAGCAAAAATTGCCTTAGACTAAGAAGATTCTGGATTTAAATTTTTTTTTTTTGTAGAACAATAGGCTAGCTATGGGATGTTTGTTAGAACTGATACAGGTGGGGAAGAAGAAAGGTAACAGGTGGAAAAAGTAGGGGTAAAAGGGGCATAAAAGGTTCTGATGAAGTCCAGTGCTTGATCACCACAGCCCATTCTAGATCATTAAATCTGATTTCTGCATAAGTACCCAATCTTTTCCAAATCTGTGTGAGCCATTAGCCAGCTTCAGGTAAGACTAGGAAACAAGCAGAATAAGAGATGTGTTGGAAAGAGATACACTATTGGACTGAGGGGCCAGTACATCTGGCTTCCAGTTGCTGGCAAGACCTGTATTTTCTGTGTGTGCCTGTAAACTGAACTGCAAGCTGATAGGTCACAGGCCAGCTTCTGGAAGAAAGTGAAGTCTGACCTGGTGAATCATTAGGAAGCCTAAGGTCCAGACCTGGATATCAGATGGGCTTAAAGCCCACACTGAGGTGTCAGGGGTTGATGAGTGTTCTTGTGAATCAAGAACATCAAGGTATTGAACTCCAGACCTGGTCAGTTGGGGGGCACAATCAGGTTTAGATCGTCTATGCTACTTCTGTTACCCAAGTGTTCTGCTTTATGTAGGTTCTGGCAAAGGTGCTGTCTCTGCTCACATGTATGGATGGCCATGAGTTTCCATACATGCCTAATGGGAGATTATTCTGCCTTTTCCCTGCATGGTCTTGGAAGAGCAGAACCACAGCAGGCTCCTATCTATCAACCTGGAATAAGAGGAGTTGCCTCTTGTTGGAGACCACGTAATTTGGCTCTGGCAGACTGGAAAAAATTCCTCCTATGGATGCAGATTTCTCTAGATTTGGTTACCTGCAACAGTCCCAGGTTTCTCATGTGCAGTTTTAGTGCCAACAAAGCATCAGTACAGAAAATATGTGGTGATTTTAGAGCCACTGAACCAACATCCAGTCATGTGGATATTTTATTGTGCCCCAGAATTTTTATTTCTTCTATAATCAGCCTCCAGGAACCCCTTTCAGCTAGTGTGGCCAACATGCATTTCCATGCATTTTCATTAACAATGACCAAGTGAATTAATACAAAATTTTCCATTCCCTGAGGTAAAGAGATAAAATCAAATTTACTCTGTTCTCATGAGCAGTCTTTTGCTGGTCACTTCAATAGCTATCAAGAGACCCTAAGCACTCCAGACCATGGTTCTGAGTTAAAGGACTTGAAACTTTTTTGGAGGGAGGGGAAAAAAAAAAGGCTCTTTGATGTACAAAAATGTAACATATTTGATGAATTTTTAAGTGTAGACAAAAATGTATAAACAATTCTAATTCTTATATTTATCTGTATTTTTGTCCCTCAGCATTTCAGGAAAGCCAAATGCTCTGGTATAGCAGAAAATAAATCTGACATCAGTATCCTTGTTCACAGTCTTTTTAAGATTCCAGGATATCTGCCTGCTCAGTACTTATATTTGTGACTCTTATTTCTGGTTGCAGCTTACCCAGGCTTTCCTAAAAGTCTAATTGGTCTAAGCTTGGATTTTTTATAGAGGTTACCTGAAGATTGTTCTGCTGAGTTTTGTGCATCTTTGAGGTCTTAGATGTTCTGAATGCCACTGCACAGAGAACATCTTCCTATCACCTTTTTTTATTTCCACACAAAATCCCCTCTGCAAACACCAGCCATTTTCAAAGCTGCTTGAAGTCTTGGTCACTGTTTCCTTTGACAGATGCTTACATTAACCTTGCACTCTTGGACCCTGAAAAGGAATTTTTCAGCTCAAAAGAACTAATCCAATTTATATCGGTCATTAATTGCTATTTGTTGCATTAGGGGTGTAAGACCCTTTATGTTTGTTCTTTCTTTCTGAAAATTACTTGGAGTTGTTAAAGGCATGCAAAAATCTAGCTCCATGAATCAGCCTCAGAGGAAAGGAAATAAATCATCCATATCTGGAGAACTTTCAGAACTTGTTAGACTTTAGTTGTTCGTTTTGTACTACAGTGTGCAACTTTGAGTGAATTTAAAGCAAGAACATCTGATTTTCACTTGGTGAGATAACAGCCAGGCAGTCTTGCATGTAAAGCCTGTAACTAAGTTGAAGTCATTTACTACTGTCAATTTAATGAACTAGTATCATTCTGAAATAAAACCTGAGTTTCTCTTTTAAGTTGTGACCCTTAGGGCAATGTGTGCATAGAACATTGTGCAATTTTCTCACTCTCCTCCTGCTTAGAGACTCCACTTTCCACAAGTGTGGAGCTGCTGTAGTGAAGGATTCAAACTGTTTGTGTTTGGTGAAAAATGTACGTAATTTTAAAGCTCAGGCATTGGCCCTTACCTGTCAGTTATTTTCGTCACAACTTGTAAAACTGTTGTTCACATCATCATTGGTTTTGTCTGCTGTTTGTTTCTCACCTATGAGCAGCATCGGACAGTATTACAGAATCAATTTCTCATATTGAAGCAGCATCACAACAAACATACTGATGGATTGTCAGTATTTGAATTATACAGAAAGAAACATTATTTTTTTTTTCTGTATTTGTCTTTGGAATTCTTTGACTCACATTCTTGATTGCTGTCAGTTGCTAGTTTAGAGTTAAGGTATTTAAAAATATTGTCTCAATATGCCTTGGTAATAAAGATGCTCTGAAAAGTGGTTTTGCTCCACAGATTAGATTTTTCACTCCAGAAACTTTCTCCTTTGAGGAGTGCTGCCTGTTGGTTTTCTGAATGTGTCAGAGAGAAAGTTGATAAAAATTGTTTCCTGACACAATATGGAAGAGAATGAGAAACTTTTTCTTTCCAGCAATAATCCAAGTGGTTTGGTATCAGACTATTTTAGTCTGTATCCCTTGATTTAGTAGGCCCAGAATTCTACCTGTTTCCAGTTTTATTTGATTGTTCTTACACACTGAGTCGGCATCCACATTTCAGCATTGTTAGATTAGGTAGTGTGGATGCCAGTGGGGGTTTACTGTTATAATTAAGGGGGGTTTTGTGACTTTGTCATTGCAGAGAAGAGTCTAGAGGAGGAGAAAATAGTAAAGATAATGTGATTTGATAAACTGCCTGCCTCAGTTTCCTCAGTTTTATATAGGAAATTTTAGATATACTTGTCTGTATTGAAAAGTTGATTGGTTCTCCATTAGCTAAATTTGTGTCCAGTTATCAACTCCTTCAGCTTTACTTTCTTCTCTACAGAATTTTCCATTGCTTTCTTCTGTTCAATTAAATGATTTCTGAAGAGTCAATTAACATTTTCCCCCTCTCATTACAGACCTTAGTTATTTAATTTAAACTCTTACCTGAGGGAAAGGCGAGGGAGGCAAGAAGGGTCAAGCTGACCCTCTGAGCGAGCCCCTGATCTCTCCAAGAAACCCAGAGCAAAATGGCTCTACCTTTTTGTCACAGTTACCTGCTTTTATGTGCTAAAGTCCCTCCCACAGCCCAATTTCCAGGAAATTTTTTCCCAGGCTTATGGGCATCTGCCCTACAGGCAATTGAGGGGTGTCTCTCACAGCCCAGTCCTGGAAGCTTCTCTCCCCTGACCAGCTGCCAGGTGAAGTCTCCCCAGGGACAGGGCTGCCAGCACATGTACAGCTCCTGTAGGAATCCTTTACCTCATGTGTAATGTATGTTGAGGCATAAATAAAAATCAGATTGGTCCCCCTCCGCCATCCCTGGAAGTATTCAAGGCCAGGTTGGATGGAACCCTGAGTAACCTGATGTGGTTACATCCCTGCCTGGTTGGAACAAGTTGGCCTTTAAGTTCCTTTCCAACGCAAGCCTTCCAATTATTTCTATGATTATCAATAAAATAATCTATTTCTAATATAAAGGCACTTTTTATAGATGAGGCTATTGTTAAAAGTTGTTCCAAATTGTGATCCAATATTAGATTAGATTATGGTTTGTGTCTTCTCAAAACTGAAAATCTAGAATTATTTACCTTACTTTTGATTACAAGGGAAAATCCTAAATGAGGATCCATTTATGTTTATTGCATAGTCATTCAAGAGGTTGTTTCAACTGCTTCAACACAGTGTTTAATTGGATAGCTGTATATGGATGTACTGTAAGATGGTTAAAAAGGCAGTATTTGCTTTGATTTGGGCTCGTTAAGCCAGCACATGATCATCTGGCATTCATCAGATTCTTACCAGTACATAAGGTTTGTAAGGCAGCCAGAGGACCTCCATTCACACTTTGAGTGATAAATGCTGTCATGCAAATTGAGAAAATAATGTCACTTTTGAGAGAGCAATACTTTAATTAGATGGAGACTGTGGGAATACGTCTTCTGATGCAGCATCAGCAGGCTACTTCTGAAAGCCATCCGCATGGTGAGGGTGTGAATAGAGTAATTATTCTTCCCATTACATTGTTTGTGTGTGCAAACCATTCTCATCTCTCTTTCTGGATAGTCCTGTTTAAATTCTGGATCATTAGACTTGAAGGGAAAGACATAGTCCAACCCTTGCATGGTTGTGATGTACCTAGGAGAGAGTGATTTGGAGGGTCCCTTCTCTGTCTTCTGTGAAAACATTGTTTTCACCTTGTGTAGCAATAGGGAGCAAAGGCATGGACCCCCTTGTGCGTGCAAAGGGAATCACTTTATTGTAGAAGTTACCCCCCTTTTGTACCTTTAATCTCAACCAGACAAAATCCAAACTTAACAGAAGGACACCCATTGGCTGGCTCAGCTGCAGTGTGCTGTCCACAAGTCATAACTATCTCTCACCCCCCAGCTGGCTTCCAGCCCTCTATCCTGCCACTGTGCCTTTCCAACAGGGCTTTCTGGTAAACATGGGCCTTAATAACTTTAACAACTACAACCCCATATCCTACAAACCAAAATGTTTGCAAAACCCTTTTTCCCTTGGTCTCCTGGCAGCTTTTGACACCTTCTGTACACTCCATTCCCATTGCTGTTTCACAGATTCAGTGAATGGCTGCACTTTTTCTGCTGGTGCAATTTGCAAGAACTGACTGTCATTTCAGATGTGGGCATACAAGATTCAATATAAAATCTCCACCTAAATCTTAGTTCCAAAGCAGATAATGCATAAGCACAATGTTCCTGCCTGTGATATCCCATTAGACACAGTGGGAGCAAAAATGAGATAAGTTGAGTCTGTTCTGGATCTAGCACTTGCCAGTCCTTCAAGGCTGTGCTTATCTGCAATATTTTGTTTTAAATAGTATGAAAGGATGATAGATTATTTTTCTGATTCAGGTGTGATTTGTAAAATATTTTAGAAGGCCTCATTTTAAGTTCTCAGATGCAAGCAATAGACTTTACAGGGGAGAAAAAAGGTGAAAGATGAGAAAATAAATGACAATTAAATGGTTTGATTGACTTTAGCACTTCTATGGCAACAGAGTGAACAGTGTTCTTTTTGAAGTGAAAAAATGAACTCTTCTTTGAAAGAACATGGATCTGCACATTTCCTCTGTGTATGGAGCATGTATTCAGGCACTTAAATGGGAGACTTTTAGATTAAACTGTACATAGAGCAAAAATTCTCATGCTGTAATTAGAATAGAAGAAAATCATGGCAATGATGTGATACTGAACTTCTCAACGTAATGAAAAAAAAAAAAATCAAGGCTAAACTGAGAAATTAGAAGACTCAATACTGATGAGAGATGCCATAACATGGCAGATGGAATTCAGTATAAGTAAATGCAATGAGACACATGGAAGAGCAATCCTCTACAATGATTCACTGTTATCATTTGAGGATCATAATAGATTCTTAAAAATACTAATCCTCAATACTTAGTAGATACCAAAGAGGCAGGGTGTTACTTATTACTAAGGAAAGTACCAAGTATAAACCACAAATTACCATCTTACATTGATTCAGGCCTGGAATATTTTCAATTTCTTCACTGTCAGCTCTATTTTGTGCTACTGCAGAGATATTGAATAAATATCTATGCATGCAAACACACCCCAAGACAGAAATTACTGTTATGGTTGTCTATTATAAGCTGAAAAATAATCTTCACCTTTGCTTTAAGTATCTCCCATTTGTTTTTTATTTCCATGTTTACAGGCTATCATAAAATGCAAATTTAATGGATCAGTGCTTAAGATACTATATTTTCAATAAACTTTCTGCAAAGTTTTTGCTAAATATCACCAACAAGCAGGGATTTATCTGATTAAGTATGCAAGGGAAAAATAAGAGCAAAAGATATTTTCACTTCCATTTCTACTCTTATCTTTACTGACATTCTAAAATAGAAATTGCCTTTTAAAAGTTGTTTTGTTTTCTTTTCTTGCCTTCTCTGGAGCTTTAACTGGTTGTTGTGAATATGTAAGATTTGGTCATCTCAGGTTTGTAAGGCAGCCTCTGCAGCCAAGTAAAAACACTGCAAACACGAAACTTTGGAAAGTACAAAATACATAAAATCTTGGGATAGATTACCTTTTTAAAATTTTGCAATGCAAGCCAAGACAGAGATGCTAGCTGCTATTTGGTCCAGTGAATTGTTTGAGAGAAATAGATTTACAGTAGAAAGAGGGATTCTTTGTGGGATACAAGTTGGAGAAAGCAAGAAATACAGGTCAAAAAATAATGTAGAAAAGGAGGCCTGCAAAAGGCTGTCTGGCTTTCCATATAGAAAGGGATATGAATAAATAGTAGCAACTTGCTGAAGTAGTAACTAATTTCTTTCTCCAAACTGTATTGTTCAAGCATCAGGGGCTAACCCAGAAACACAAGAGCTGTTGTAAAATTAGGTGTCATCATAATTTTGGAAGATTAGTGTTTATAAAGACAGCGAGTATACCTATTAATAGAAAAAAATAGTGGATGATCAAAAGTTCCAAAATTATTGAATGGATAGTCTAGAAATTAAAATTTTCTATTTAATTATTGGAATAATGTACAAAGTAAGTGGGTTTAAAAATTTAGACATGACAGTTTGTTAACTTGAATCATTCTTCTGTATTTTGCAGAATGAAGAGAAGGCACCAGTCAGTTTTCCATCACTTCTTAGCCATATGACTTCTCTTTTCTTAAATCATCCTGTAATTCCAATGACAACAAATGCAGATTCAGGTATCCCAGAGTTGATAACTACTTTTTCTCCACTGATGTCACCCATGCCTTGTGACATGCATATAGTCAATCTGAGGACAATCCAAGCAAAGGTAAGGTCAAACCGTTCATTTTTATGAGCAAACATATGATATAGCTTGCTAATACAGTCAAATAATTTATTCTTGTAAAGTACTTTGTGGGTGGGTTTATATGATATGATAAACTGCAGGGTGATTATGAACTTCTGGTAATTCTGCAAGAACTGGAGACCTGTGTCTGTTTGAATAACATGAAATGGATTTTTTTTTCACAACATATTAGTATGCATAGTGCAGGATTCTATCTCTGGAGGGGGTACATTTCATTAAGTTCCTAAAGTTTGAGAGAACCATTTATATACCTCAGCCTTTTCTGCACTAGAGGAATTAAATTTAAGGCCATTAGAGTTTATTCTGACTATGTTTTTAATAAAGGATATAGTTTTAAACCCAAATTTTATTGTTAAAAATTTTTTAAGCTTAATGACGAGACCTAATTTAGTTATTTTAACAGCATCTCATGATGATTGGTTGCTGTGAAAACATTCTCTGGTAGGCAAGCCAAAACAACCCCTAAACATCTAACCACCACCAAAACACACTAAAAAACACCAAACCAACAAACAAAATACCAACAAAAAACTCAACAAAAAAAGGCTGTTCTATACTCAGTGTTTTTCTCCTTCAAAGGAAAGAAAGGTATGTAACCACTAGAATTTAATTTTCCCATTGATTAACTGAAGGACAGGAACTTGTTTTGCATTGTTTTCCTGCCAACTGTTCTATAAATTCTTCTCAGTTTCTCAGTTTGTAAAACGTGATTATTTTAACTTTATGTTGTATTGCACTGCTGTTCGCCAGTGCTGCCACCACAGTGAAATCCCTTTTTAATTCTGCCATACTTAGATACAAACTATTTATCTCCTTTCCTCTAGAGTCTCCATGATGGCTAGTACAATACATGTTTGTATTAGCATCAGATTATATTCTGTTTAATCTGTTCTTCATTTTGTCTTAATCTGTATTTTAAAACTTAAACAGTGTTTGCTTTCTCTGTAAGTGGTTCAGTCTTTTGTAAGCTTCCTCAGGTGTGACTGATTCTTATTTTGAATTTCAAAGTGGAAAATTTCTTGATTTTGTGTGAAGTGAATATTTCATACTTCACTGTGTATATTTTCATTTACTTCAACCAGCTCTGCATCACAGATTTACAGCACACCAAGTTCAGGGGCCAACCTTCATGAACATCTTCCCTTTCTTTGAGGTGTAAATCCATCTCCTTCTTTGTATGATCTGGGTATGAAAGCTATGAAAAGACAGGCTTGCTCAGTGTCTGCTTTTTGAATTCAATATTACTACTTGTAAATGAATTCTCTGGTTTAACTGGGCTGTTCTGGCCTCACTCTCCCAGCTGATCTAGGACTATTTGAGGCTATGATCTGTCCACAGCTGTATGTTTCATTGATTACTGATTGACAGCTCTTGAGCTTGTAGCATCAATATGTCCACTTCAAAGTGAAAGCTTGCTGCAGTTATAGGATAGGAACACTGTCATTATTGATACAGAATGTTCTTCCCCACAGCAAAAATGGTGCTATGCTTTGCAAATAATTCAGTAAATCTCCTCTCGTTTTCTGCTTCCTTTCACTTGATTCCAAGAATGTGAATGACAAGTGACATAATTCTGGCTAATTGACACAATGAGTTTCTTTTCTGGAGATTTATGCCTATCCATTACTTAAACTGTTGAAGTAGATTTTCCATAATCCATTACAATTTCAGATAAGAGGTTACCAAATTAAAAAAAAAAAAAAAAAGTTCCGATCTAAAGTAGAAATCAGAAAGTATTTTGTTATTTTGGTAAGGTATCTCATCTTGTCATGGAAGAGTCCAATCCATTAGAATAACATCATTTAAAGATTTTTTTTTTTCTTAATAGAACTCCAGATTTTGAGAAGTTTGACACATATTTTGCCTGATGTAATAAACTGAGACTCAAGATCTAGAACACAGTAGATTTGTCCCTTTATACTAGGCATAAATACATAAATTTGCCATATTGCCTAAATTTTTCAGTGTGTGTCTATTAGCTTACAGTAATTGAATTTAAAAATAGTTTAATCATTTTTCTTTCTCATCAAAATTTCAGCAGCATTGCCTTGGGATACTGGTTATGAGAAAGCCTAACATTTTTTTTTTATTATTTTCTTATAGGGCTACATTTTAATTCTCAGAAATCAAAATCAAATGAAACTTTGGCAGCTCTTCTAAGAAGGCTAGTTAGAGATTTAATAGCACAGTGTTTAGGGATTTTTTTGCTGAATAACAGTGCTGTGAAGTTTTACAAGGTTAAGAATGTTGTTATTTGTTGAAAATTGAGGAGTTTGTTACAGATTTTCATGCAGTTAACATGGTCAAGTTTAGAAGGTGTATTTGGTGTAAATTAAGTTCATCCTTGTTCAGACACTCATTAACTTTAAATGTATTTAACCCAATTTACCAAGAGATGATGTAAGAACAGGTAAATTAAAGCATATGTGTAGGCTGTGACAGCTTTTCACCTGCTTTGATAATGGTTAGAACAACTATTTTTTTTACACAGGGTTGCTATGTGCTTGGTAGAAGATGGAGTACTAAATCATAGATAGTCATATTGACCAAAACCCTTCTACTCAGGATGTCATTAATTGTTTGTTACCTTTTAGTTTTAAGTGTTTTGAATCCTAATTAAGATAATATTTAATTCAAAAAAATTGGCAGATTAAATATTCATGCCATCATTTGAAATGCATACATGCATTTTTTATGCAGATTACTAAAAGGTAATTTAAGTGAATTAGAGGAAGTCTTGATACCCATTACTGGCTTGTCATTTCTAACATTAATTTACCCCATAGGAAGTCAGGCTTTTCTGTATGAATTTTAATGTTTCGCTAATCTGATGTTTAGCTAGACAGTATTATTTTGTGTGCATAAAAATATCTGCTTTTAAGTGCAACACTGTCACATCAGTGACAATGAAAACCAAGTCAGGTGTTTCATAGTAGGAGAAGGGAAATATCATGGCTATTACCTCACTTCATGTATAAAGTGGTACTGCTGCTCCAGTGAACAGGATAAGAAATTCTTTAGCCATCAATGTTAATAGATACTGGAAACTTGTTTTCATATACTGAATGTAGGCATTATTCACAAATTAAAAAGTTAATTTTAGGTGGTTATAAGCTATTGTTCACAGAATCTTTTCAAGCTGAGTTTTATTCATGATTTGTAAACTATGCAAAATTTCTAGCAGTTGGTGTTTAACTAAAAAGTATCTCAATTCAACTCCAAATACTATTGAGTAAATTGTTATTATTTTAAATGAGGAACTTAAACCCACAAAGTTTATATTTTTTTTAATTATAAGAATGAGTACCTTATACTGTGAATTTGTTGTACTTTGAATCCTTGTCATGCTGGGTCTCAAAGAAGCTGGCACAAGCTGATCCATGGTCTCCTTTATGAAAAGGAATTAGGCTGAAACGTCTGTTAGATTAAGACTGCTTGTTGGTACACCTTCAGGAGCTAATGCATCACAGAGTGCCTAATGCTTGTTGGCATTGGTTCCTCCAAGCAATAGATACGTTCTGAAGTACCAGAAATGAACCTAACTCATGGCAGATGCTTTTGTGAAAAACACCAGTATAGGAACAAGTAAACCAGAAATAAATAAGAGAAAAATAGCCTGAAGAACTAGCATGGCTTTGGATAGAACCATCTTTTTTATGCTCTTATTTTATATATAATAAGATTAATAGCTGAAGAATGTAGAACAGCAATAATTAAAGAGATAAAGTAATGCATCATAGTAAATAAGTGACTACAGTGAGTGTAGGGGTGCAGCCAGAGAAAGACATTGAGGGACTGGAAAATATTCAGGGGAAGGCAATGGAGCTGGAGAAGGGTTTGGAGCACAAATCTGGTGAGGAGCAGCTTACTCTTTAATGTCTATTGAGGCCCAAAACACTGAATATCTTAGAGATAAACATAACATTTTTATCATATGTGTATTTCAGTATATATTTTTCTGTACACCTTAAGCTGAGTTTTTTTCTGTACATCTTAAGCTGATTTAGAAAGCAGTTTTGCTACATGAAAGTTTGTTCAACATAATCCCATTGAATATGTAAAACTGGGTATTGTAGTTAATGTATGATTTCTAGGTTTTTTTCTGTTTTGCCCTATAATTTTTGTGGGAAACCTGTTAATACAGGTATGATAGCTACACTTCAGTCCTAAGTCTGTACATGTGCATCTCTTGACCTTTAAATTCCACACTTATATTTATATTCTGTAGTAGATTATGTTTCAACTTTTTGCCATTTAGTTCTTTCTATATTTAGCTTTATAAAATTTTAAAAAAACCCATGACAGTTCAATCGAGGCTGAACATTTTTTAACATGTAAATGTCTCTATCCACTGTATGATAAGGATAATTTTTTGGTGTCCTAAAATGTCTTCCTGACTGATAATTTGTGAATAATCTCCTATCATGTTTGTTTGTAGGTAGATACCAAACCATCTGATGAAGCTGCTCTGATTCTTCACAGAAAGGGATTTGATTGTAGATTTTCAAACAGAGACGTGGGTCTGCTCTGTTCCACTACTCAGGGAAAGGTATGGTTATTAATCTGTAGTAATTTTTAAATATAATTTTAAAATAGGTTTGAGATTTATCTCTTCTTCTGGGCAGAAGAATAAATATTGTTTTGTTTAGAAATAAGAAGTGTTCAAATCCAAATATTTCTAATAATTTTGAATATACTAACTAAATTACATGTAGCAAATGAATCCTGGCTAAAAAGATCTAAAATATTGTACAGTATTTAATCCATGATATTTTAAAACATTCAGAATCTTTGGCATGAGAATTTCTGTGCTGGCTGCTGCAAGGAACTGTACAATTTTAAGGTATTTACTACATTTTCTAAATGTATGTTTTTTGTTTTGTTTTTTTTTTCCCTTCCAGTTAAAGGTGCATAAACTCTTTAGCAAATTCAGAGTGGAAAGTCTTACACCCACATCGTTATCTTTGATGCATTCACCTCCAGATGCCAGAAATATAAGTGAAATAAATATGAGTTCTATGGAGATAAATACGTTCCGGATTCGGCTGAGATGAAATCCTGCTTTAATAATCAGATAGAGAAGAATCTGCAATTGTATCTCCTCTGAGTTTCATGTGCAATAAGAGGCACGTTAATGTTATTCCAGCTTCTGGATACTGTGATAAAAAATGCATTCTATAATTTTTTTTTACCGACACAGTGAAAAGCCATGTTGCAAGCAGCTGTTTTTCTTTTTTTTCTTTCTTTCTTTCTTTCTTTTTTTTTTTTTTTTTTTTTTCTTTCTTTCCAGTTTTTATCCCCCATAAAATAGCATCATCATTATCAGTTAATACAAAAGTGAAGAAATTTCTGTGGATGCTAACCTCTCAACAGATTAAATCTCAGGTTAAATGCTAATTAATGATGTTTCTGGTGTTTTAATTTTCATAAGTAGGGGATTGGATTTTAAACAGCCTTCTTTTCCTGATTCTTGATGAATTTATGTACAAATAACTCAGTGTAGAAAGTCCTGATGCAGCTTGGGAATAAAATGGAATAAAATGTTCTTGTGTAGTAGCTAATGTCCAAATATTTGCAGTCATTTCTATAAATAACAATAATCTCAATTTATTCCACAATTAATTTCGATTTATTCAACACAAAGGGGATTATTAATTGTGGTAAAATGAAAGCCTGCAGTACTTGTGATAAGTGATGGTAGATTTTAATACTTCTACCATTCACCTGAGTTATGTAAATAGAAAAATGTGAATCTACAAAGCAATTTTGCAATGGAAATGTTTAATAAAACTCCCATTTTGTTACTTGACACACTGGGATATGTGCAATTATTCCATTACCATGATGAGAAATGTCCATAATTATCATGAATACAAGATTTTTTATAAAACTCATTTAGATACCAGTGTTCTCTGAAATGAGTTTTCTATTTCAAGATTACCATATCAAAATAAATGTGCCTTATTTTTTGATATGTCTTGTTACAATTTTGGTGTCTATGTTAATGTTTTTGGGGAAAAGGTAGTTTATATAATACTTAAGCTGTGTATCTCCTATTTGACAATGCTGGCCACACTGATCTATGTACTCCTGCACCAAGTTTGTGCTATCTTATTCTGAACATTTTGACTATTTGAATGTATTAATATGATGTCATTATGTGAAACACCAACAAAAAATAATTACTGTAGAAGCTAAATTCAAATGCTTTCAAGAAAATTGCAGCTTGATGCAGAGAGTTGATAGTAGGCAAGATATAGTTTGCAAACCCATCAAAACATGTGCTTGCATGTCACAGACTGTGGTGACCTGTTAATTCTAAATGATGTGCCTATATTCTAAACAACATTTTACAAACTTGCTTTACAAACCTCACTTACGTTGCCAGTGTTCATGTTACTGAAGAATGGAGACTTTTCTTTTCCTTGTATTAATCCATATTTAGTACTTAAGCCATCCAAGTGTGAAAATATTTCCCTAAGTAGAGCTGCTGTTTACAGTTAATATATATGAGAACATTCAGTTGAGTATGATCTCATTTTATAGTCTTCATTTATTTTCACAGCTCATTCTTCTATCTCTTGCTTATGCTTTACTTTTCCATATCTAGTTGCTTATCCTCAATACTAATGCATGAAAAGTCATCATAACTGGTAAAAAGGTGTGCTAGCTCTAATATTGTCTCCTGTATTTATTTTCATCATTTTTGTTCAAACATTATATCAAATATCCAAGTCTATCAAATTATTTTGTGTAGCTACAGCTATCTAAAAAGAGAATGAGAGTCATACTTAGATTTTATGCATTGTCACAGGTTGGATCTCTGTTGAGATTGTGTAGATTTTCTTACCTAATTCAATCTACTGTGTGTTTTGTAATAATGGGAATACTTTAGTAGGATCCGGTGCAAGTTATGTCAAGAATATAGGAACCACTAACCACAAATGGAAGAATCAGATAGATCCAATAAATTGATGTTTTCATGCAATAAACATGTACTGTAACTTTTCTTGGAAAGAATATTTGAAAATGCTGGTTTTTGATGGAAGTCAAAGCATAGTAGATTTGCCAGCAGAAGTTTCTCATAACATTTATTTTGTTGCTTCTTCAGAATTAAAATGTTTAAGAGAATTTTGTGTGTTCTGTGCAAGAAAACATTCAAAATACTATTTCAGTGTTGCTAGGCAGAAAAGGAAAATTTTGATGCAATAAAATTTTAAAGTATTTTGTCTCTTGGAATTGCTTTGAAAGATTCTTCATATAGCATTGGTTCTTTACTTTTATCATCAGCTGTACAATCGTGATACCTGAATTATCCTTAACCAGCAGATGTTATCCTTAACTAAATCAAAACTCTGGTTAAAGTCTCTTTCGTTGGATTTTAGTTTTGTTTGGGGGGTTTTGAGGGTGGGTTTTTTTGGGTTGTTCTGTTGTTTTGGGGTTTTTTTCACAAGTCTTAATGAATTCTTATACTGGTTTTTTTGTGAATTGGCCATCTAATTCAATTTCATTATTTTGGTTTTTTTTTTCTGTTTTTATAACTGCTGGGTTTGTAGCTATTGGTTAAGAGAAAGAAGCATCTTTACCTTGCCAGTATGATTTTAAATACAATGCTGTATAAGAAATGGTTTTAAAACCTTGATGTTACTTTCAATCTGAGAGTTGTACCTGTTTGGATTTTATGGGTTTGGGTTTTTTACATTCCTTTGTCTTAATTTTCTTTGGTTTACTTGTTTATGTTGTCTGAAACAAACTGATTTCAGCTAAAGGTTTTTGATATTTTCTCTTGGAAGGTTTTATATCTTATGGGGATATGTAAAATAAGATCTCTAATAAAAGGTGATGTTATTGTGAGATGTGGTCAGCGTCATTAATGCCTTGGCTTTAACAATGTTTTTTCTTTAAATGAGAGAAACAACAAGTATAACTTATTTGAAAAGGTTCATAGGTCAGTATCTATTGGGAATTACAGTTATCTGTAGTGAGATGAACCTAACTTCAGAGAAGTAAACAAGAGATTGCACAGCGCAGGAAGGAAATAGGCAGCTCTTTTGCAAAGGAATTCATACATTGACTTCATAGAAAATATTAGAAGATTTAAAATTCTAGATTTTTTTAAAAATTCGAATTAGTGTTTATCTTTGAAGCATTTGGGAGTAATGAAATGGATGCTATTCTTGCACACACCATTGGAACATAGTAAGTCAAAACAACAGTTCAACTTTAATTAGACTGAACACTTTAAAAATTAGATCATGCTAATGTAATGTTCTGTAATTGCACAGGGCAAGTTGAACAGGCATAGATGTTTTACAGATTTGCTTTTGAAAGTGGAGCTTGAACATAATGACTTGCAAAGACAATACAGTATAACTTTCAGTCAGTGCCTGAGGCTATTTGCTTTTGGATAGTCTTAACTATAAATATAATAGCAGGTATATACACACACAAAGTAAATCCCCATAATTTTAAAGGTGAAGTTTCAAAATAAAACCTGAAAATATGTAACATCTAACAGGCAAAAATGGGTATGGTCTAATTTAAAGCAGACCTTCACCATTTTAAGGTCACCCTAATTTGGAATCAATTAATATCAGCATGACCATGTGGACAGAACATATTCCACTAATTCCAGTAACTTCTTTTACTATATGAAATTATACTAACTATATTGATGTATGCCTCTGCATTTTGTTTTTTTAAAAAAGTGGGATCTCTATCCATCTTTACTGATAGTGACACTGTTACTCAGATTTAGTGGGTTATTTGGATCATGATGGGTTATATATATCTGTGATAAAATCTAAAACAGAGATTCAGTTGTTATCCCTTTTTATTTCAGGATAACTATTCTGTCGTAATATAACGAATTTCAAAAAACAGCCAAAGGTAATAATTTTTTCTTCTAAAAGAGGGAACATATAAAAATAATATATTGTCTAGAATAAAGTCAGATCAATGGAGAATTATTGGGACTTTTCAGACTGACAAAAAGTTTGTCTCTCTCCAATTTCTCTGTAAATTAAAATATTAAATTGTGGACCAGTCTTTCAATATACATATTTTATGAATTAATAGATATTCAAAGTCTATATTGCATCAGCTAATCTTTGTACTTCAGAATTTCTGGGGTACAAAACATCAGTAGTGCACTAGATTTCCATTACTCTCTTTCCTTTAGGTAAATCATTTAATAGCACTAGGAATAGTAAGAAAGTAATTAAATTTTTTAAAGTATCCATAATTTGTATAAAATTGTGCTGTTTGGACTGTAAAGGCAAGGGCATTTTTGATTATACATTTCAGAGCTTCAGGTTCTCAATATAACACATTCTTCCTGATATGCAGTGCCTGTTATTGTGATGCCCTGTTAATGTGATGCCCAGTCTACAGAAATCATTCATTTTATGAGTATCAGTTGACTGGAGACTTAGGTCACAGTTACACCTCCGCCATCACCACTCCCTTTGCATTGGACACATCCACCATACAGGAAAGCACGTGTCTTTGTTCCTTTCAAATCATGAGCTGCAAAGTCTCATTATCTACCGAGATAGCTGGTCTATTTTTATTTCTATCTTAACCAACTCCTTTTGTATTTTCTCCATTCTTGGCATGCCAGCTAAAGGTGTGAGCATTTGTAGGCTCCAGCATCCACACAGCCCTCCCATGGGACATGACAGAGCTTTCTGGAGTTGGGCTACCTGCAGTGTCAGCCAGAACATGGGATGTGATACATTCTTCAAGAATTACATGTTTTACGTCTACATCAATGATCATGCAAATGCTATGCCTGCCGTATTTGCTTGCCAGAACTGCCTTGCATCACTGGCCTGCTCCTCAGAAATACATACGTTTGTTTCTGAAAATACACTTGAACGAGCTTCAGTGCTTTTTTCTCCCTTTTTCTCTTCTTCAGTTTCATGATATAACTCACTCTTCATTTCAGGACCTTTTGGTTACCCTGTAACCTACCTTCCAGAAGTCCTGCATATGTTCAGAATGAGTAATTAACTGTCTTGCATTTTAAAATGTCTAATGAAGACAAAATAGATCTTAAGTAAGCTGTGCTGTCTGAATCACAGTAGTTTAGAGACACACAGCTTTGCAAACACAAGATGACCTTTTTTCACAACACACTTTAATACCTCTGACAGTGAAAAGATGTATTATCTGTGTTCCCTTTTGTTTTGAAATATTTAAACAGTATTTATTTTAGGAGCTAAAATAAACAATATGAGTTTAATGGAAGGAATTCAGATTGACAGTGATGGTGTCAAAAGATTGAATACAGCTGTTACGAACATTCTTAATGGAGCATGTTAGTCAAAGTCCTTCAACCAAATAAAGCATTTTGCAAGACAAAAGGGATTTTTTTTTTTTTTTTTTTTTTTTTTTTTTTTTTTTTTTTTTTTGTATTGACAGGGATCAAATCAGTCTCATAGCTTTTTCTTGTATCATACTAAGTGAAATCTACTGACTTGGCTAGTAGACATGGGAAAGAATCTGTGAAAGCTCAGATGTAACTGTAAGGCAAACTTACTCAAATGGTTTTGACACAAGGATCCACAACCTGTTAGCCTACTGGTATTCAAATACACAAAATGAGTTGTGAATTTTCATTCATCAAATACTGGGCCTTTGAAAGATAAATCAAGATGATAATAATTACATTGTGTTGGGTTTTAAAATATGTAATCAACGTGTAATTGCTGGTAGGAAAGGTACCTTACAATTTGAGTTTGTGGAAGTTCATTTTTAAAGATGCACTCTATGCAAAACTCATGGTTTGCAGCTCTTGGTAGCTTTCCAGAGAGAACACAGGAGGTGTAGCTGAAATGAGAAACCTGTAGTTTGGAAAGTTGTAGTTATTAAAGTTCCTGCAGATGCGGATCAGAAATGGATCTCTGATCATTTTCTGAATATTTTTGATAACTCTTAGCTAGATGGTAGGACAATTTTGGTTGTAATATATAGTATATGAAACGGTGAATCAAGTATGTGCTAGTCAAGAAGGAAAAGTGTTCTGCCCTTGATGCTGAAGAGCATTCCTTGATGGTTATATACATTTAATTAGGGAAAACAAAACATCTCTTCCAAGATAAGAGTCAAGAGCATTCTTCTAAATCCAAGAAAAAAAGAAGTGTGTTTCACTGACCTAGTGAGAGTTTGGTTGAGGCATTAGTGTGACACAAGCACCATCTAAATAAGCATCAATAGCTAAAGAAAAGAAGAGGCACTCAGATCTCATTCCACAGGACTTTGTCAAAATCTATGTGGAATCTCACAGCAGTCCTCATCGTTTTCCCATGTTTTAATTAGGAAATTAAAAACCAAGCAAGCCTCTGTCTCACCAACCCCAACACATATCTAGACTCAGAGAATACCATGTCATCTCTATCATGGTTTTTAAAATTTGGCAACATAATGCCTATAGAATTCCAGTTCAATTTTCCGTTGCAAACTGTGATTAAAATACAAGTTTTATTGAGCTTTCTAGTCACAGTGTTCTCACAGTGGCACTGCCTAAAGCATTATGTGCACAAATCCTTGTAACTGTGATGACAGGCTGTATTTTGGATGTGCAGGTGACCAAGGAACAGGGTTGAAAAGGTACTGGCTCTTGAGATGGGAGGTGTGGAACTGTGGGTGGTCAGGGTGTGATTTTACAGTTCCTCTAAAAGTGAGAGCAATCACTAATTTAATACTGCCTTACATACAGATCACATGGAAAACTGAGATTAAAATAATTTTTAACAATTGACATTGATGCATAGTAATGTTACACCAGTGTTTGGTTTAATTTTGTGTTCTACATGTGGCCTTAGAAGCAGGTACTGGTAAATTGAAACTAATCCAAAGGGCAAAGGGAAGATATTTTTGGTAATGACAGAGCTATGATAAAACAAAAGGATTTCTCTTGTCTGAAATGATGCTTCAAAGCATGTTAGAAGGCTCTTGCTTGTTTGCTGAAAGATGTCTTGGTACATGTTGCAGTCTGAATAAGAATCAATAAAGTTTTATTGACCTGTGAAAACACAAAGTTGTGAGTATGCTCAAATGGGAAGAAATGTGAATAGTATTTTAAAATTTATTATAGCCAGGTAATAAACAAAGAGAAATTTCCATGGACAGAAACAGAAGTGAGACAGTAGATAGCCCTAGAATACAATTTCCCCGATGGCCAAAAAAAAAGGAGTTTTGTTGGGCTTTGCTTCACACATCATCATCTTATGGATTTGCCAGTTTTCCAGAAGAAACACCAATGTATATTCTCATATACTTATTTTTTCTTTCACATTGGACATAGGTTTAGGGACTCAGAACTTATTTTAAGAACTTACTGAGAGAATCAAGTATATAGTAATTTTCCCTACTGTGTGTTTTTGTGTTACTATGGGAGAAAGTTTGTAGTTACTGCAGAATTTTTTGGTTCAGTCTAATGGAAAAGTAAACACTTGCTAATCTGCAAATCTGAAATTCTACTGTATTTATTTTGAATTCTGTTTTTGCTTAATTACTTTGGAAAACAGCAACACATTTACTGTGAAATAGAATGGCTTTGCTTTGGGAGAGCTATGTCTATGCTCCAACAATTAGAAGAAATATAAATCTTTAAATTTCTACTGATGGTAAAAGGCTATAGGATGCCTTGCACTCAAAGATAGCTGATCCTTTTAAAGAAAAGAGACAATTAAATGGATTTATGGAATTGGAAAATCAGCAGGAAAGTATCTATTCTAGAAATATTCTTCACTTTCATATTCATGATAAATTGTTCCTGATCACACAGTGAGTGAATGCTTGAATGTCAAAAGTAAAGTATTTGACAGGGAAGGGAAACAATGAGTGGTGATCAGAGCATGGCTCCACTGCTCACCACAAGCAGAGGAACCTTTTAAGATTATTTCATTATTTTAAATTGTTGGATATTCTAAGATTCTGGAAACTTCAATCAAGGTAAGACAGAATGAAACTGGGGAAAAGGGAAATTTGGCAGAGGGAAATGTCTGAGTAATGGGACTGGGAGAGCATCTAGCCAAGACTAGGTCACTGGAGGAACAGCAAAGTACATTGGTGTCAACATGTCTGTGAGCTGGAATTGTGCACGAGGACTGAAACTTAAGAAGGATAAAGGAAAGTTTATTGAGATTACAACTTTCACATCTTTTAGAGACCAAAGGAGAAACATGAACCTACAGTTAGTTCCTTGTCATGGTGATATATTTGGAATCTAGAAATTCATAGTATTTTAGGGAACACTCAGTCTTCTACCAGTATGGAAGGGACAGTAGGGATTGGCATGGTGGCTTTTGTGAGATTAATATTAATATAAAGATGAGATCAGTTTACAGCATCTTCTTGCCTAAAAACAGCCAGTATCACCCTGGTTGACAAACAGCAACATTTCTCATGGCTGGGCAGCAGCAAACTCTACAAAACTCTCGGAGATCTTGGAAAGCACAAGTGGATTTCTGTCACTGGCAGGTCCTGCAAACATAAGCTGATAATGGTTCCAGTATGAGAAGAGAAATGTGACTCTGACTTCTGGCAAGCCAACTCGAGAAGCCCTTTACAAAAAAAAAGGTTATTTGACTTTTTTCACTCTGAGAATGGCAACTGATACAAGCTCCTATTTGAAAATGAGAGATAAAAAAACTTAATGTTCCTACCCAGATAACAAAACAAAATTCAGTCTAAACTGAATTTAGATCTCAACAGTCTATCTAAATGTCTTCAATTTAAGTCTGATTAAAGATTTTTTTTAACTAAGGGCCATTCTACTGAAAGCTAAATATTTGTAGCTGTGAATTCAAACCGAAAAGACAGAAAAAGCAGATTAAAAGAACCCAATAAAACAATCTTCCTCAGTTTTACTTTTAATGAGGGCTTAGATTGGTAGCTAAAACTAGAAGGAACTTGGTAGTCTCCATCAGGTGTTTGAATGTTTCATCTTGATTGAAATTATAATTTCTTAATGCCATCATATTCCCATGTAGTAATTTATTTAGATATATGTTTTGAAGTCACTGGAATCTTGAAAATTAGAGCTGAGACTTTGATCCTGCCTCTCTGATATAAGAGACTGGTGCATAAAACAGAAGATATGTTTGGGTATTTGTAGCAAACTTTGCCAAAGAAGCAGAAGTATTAAGAGCATTCAGTAATCTCGTGTAGGAGGATACTCAATGGCAGCAGCCATGCAGACCAGTGTGGGAAGCGAAACAGTAGCCATAGGCTTTTCCTTTTGTTTTTCTGCATTCAAGGAGAGCAAATAAGTCTTCAGAGCAACTCAGACAATTCTGTCCTTAGGTGCACTGAAGCAGTCCCTGCACAGCCCTTTCCAAGGTGCTTATATGGAGATTAATCATTTGCGGCTCAGCTTTATCATTGGATTATGATCTCACATCAAAAGATCAAACAGATTTTACACAGCAGTCTTGGAGCCAAAAGGATTTCTATAAAAAAAAGAATTTGCATTAAAGAAAATGTAAAAGGATATAAAGACAAATTCAAAAAATATATATTTTGGGAGGTTGTGATCTAACAATTTAATGTCAATAAAAGCTGTAAGATCAATGTTAGAAGATGGTCTGTGTGTAAGAATTCCAATACATTTGTTTACACACGATGTTTTCCCACATGATGCACAGATGTACAGATAAGGACAACATTCATGTGCTCTGCAAATATTGATTATAGTTCAAGATCACTGGATCTGTGCTCTTCTGAAAGTCTTTCAAATATATGTAATCCTCCTTTTGAATGACAAAGGGAAAAAACAGAATTACAAATTATGTACCTTTTTGATTTGGTGAATACAGTGATCTTATTTCAATTTCTGGGTTTGCATACTATAGGGTGCAAGGGAATATATTTTTGGTTTATATTTTGAATTCCAGGAAATAATTTTATTTAGCACAGACTCTCTGGAAAATAGAATATTTTCTCAACATTAAATATTGTGTGAAAATTGTTCATAAATTTAAAATATGGATTTTTATATAATACCTCTGCACTGTTTCACATTCTTGAAAATTATAAGATCTTTAGATTAAATAGTACAAATTTTTTTTTTCCTTGACATTTATATAAATTAATCTATAATTTAAAAGTGGAATCAAGGAGTATTGCACTTTCAATCTAAACTTGTACTATCTTTACCTATGTACTAGAATATAGGCAACCAAACCATTCATATCTGATTCCTGTTGCCATGACAATGGGCTTAGTCCCTGTTTTGTGCTTGGAAGGGCTTGCTTACTTTCTCCAAGCCTGATGCTCATCTTGCTCCAAATTCCTCATGTCAAGAAAGATAAGACTAATAGAAGACTAACAACAAACAAGATAGGAAAACACGTGTGGTTGTAATTGTGCCTTCAAATACAATTGAGGGAAAGTTATGAATGTAAAATTACTTTAACCAAAGGCCTACACATTGCCAAGCTTGTCTGACTATACATCTTTGCTTCTGTAAGGAAACTAACACAATTCAGAAGAGGATGTGTGAATTTTGATAGTTTTCACCATAATTTGGGACCTGATGAGATTTGTCCCTGAAAGCAGCAGGTCAAAATAAAATGTCATTTACATTTCTGAAGTTCTAAATTCAGTGTCTTGTCACTTCAGACAAGAGAGATATTTGCTATTCCAGCTAATTTCCTCCATTGTTCACTATTTAAATATTTCTGTTCATCTCCACAAGCAATCTTCTAGTTCATCATCACTGCATCAGAAAAAAAACCTACATCCACAATTATTTTCATGCTGTTTACTCTAAGGCTGTAAATACAATTGTGAGTTTATGAGAGAAATTGTCACCATTTCTTCTTCATTGCCTTAAGAGTTTTTTATTTGAAAGTCCTCTACCATTTAGCAAATAGTGTAACATTTCACTGGCAGAAGTCTCTGAGTCTTCTCGATTGTAGCATCCAGCACATGTAACACAATTACTGACCTTTCAGCAGCAAATAATGGGAATTTTTACAGTTGTGGATGACATCCACACCTTGTATGTTACCAATTATTCTACTAGCAAGCAAATACTAGTATCCAGCTTTTTATTATCAGTTGCCAAAACTTTCATAGGAAAGTTTTACAAGCTAAATCACCTATGTAATTTTTTTTTTTTTTTATTTTATTTTTATTTTTTTTTTTTTGGTTTAGGTATAAACCAACCTAGAAATTGTTTGAGAGTTTAATAACCTCTTCTTGCAGGTACCACCAAGAGACACTGGATTCACAGAGAGGTTATGTAGTGTAAAAACAATGCCATTAACCTTCTGTTCACTTCCAACTGAAACAGAAGAATCTGGCTTCCAAATCATTTTTATATTGCTTTATCTGATTGCCTAGAAGGGAAAATATAGCTAAAACCTATAGCTTGCCATAATAAAGCCAGAAAGGCTCTGTGCATTATGATCATAGCCACTTGCATTACTTGCATTATAATGAGTCAGTTCTGGCTCAAAGAAAGTTAGGAGCATTTGGCACGTTCATGCAGTGTCCTGCAAAGCATTCAGTCATTTCCTGTGTTGGAAAAATGGTATGTTGGGATGCCTAGCTATATTTTTCTCTCCGAAATTAAATCTGATGTCATCAGTACAAACTGTGGAATGGAACGTGCCCCTCAAAGAAATGGGAGCCTGACACCATTGCCCTTTTAGTATGAAGTTTTTCTTGGTTTCCCCTATGTTTAGATTCGTTGTCTCTTACAGATCCCAATCTTTCAAGATAATGCAGTCTTCACTCCTGTCTTTTCAAGCAGTGTAAAACTCATGTGCTGACACTGACAGCTCTGCTGGAGGTTGCACTGTGGGGCTGGGTCATTATGGAAGTGGTCTGGAGAGAATACATCTGCTTTTCCTTACCCTAAAGAGCATATACTCTGTGGTTTGGGTTTTTTGTGAGAAGTTTCACAGCTTGACATTCACATTGGTCAGTAATAAGTATAAATGGTGAGTGTTCACCTGTTTCAACCAATCCTTTGTGACTTTAGGATTCTTTAGCTGCAGACTGACAAGACTGTCTGAACTCTTCTTGAAACAGAAATGTGGTTTTAGTTTCCTCTCAAGATACGTGCTGGAATTTCCAGAGATTCACAAGTGGACACTCTTGACTTTAAGGGCTGTAGGGGTAAGTAAACTGTAGAACTTTACAATTCAGTTTAGCTGTCTCACAAACTTAATTCTCACTATTCATTCTGTTTTGTTCTGTGCTTTACAGTAAGTCTAATTCTGTATATTCTGCTAATTAGAAGCAGATGTATATTGGTGTCTACTGCAAACTTTGGGTTTTTTCTTTTTCTTACTGCCTTTGCAAATAATATCAATTTATATTTGGCTGTTAGTGGAACTTTAATTTTTTGTCAGTTCAGGTTAGAATATTGCCTGTTGTAGATGACAAATCACATCTGTTCCTTAGCTGGGAATGCACAGGATTGTTTTAGGGAAAGAGCGTAATATAATAAAAAAATGTGTACATGTAGCACAACTCTGGGAGGCATTCTGGCTCAAATGGCTGGGTCAGAGATCCAAATTTGCAAATTTTCCTACATCTAGATGAGTATGCAAAAGAGATACTTGTTTCATAAATATTTTCCTGGGATTGAAGCTTCAAAATATATAAAATTTATAGAAAAGGTAAATAATGACTGGATGTTCCCACTTAATTTTGCTTGCAGCTGTTGAAAACAATGAAATACAAAAAATTACGTGAGCAAGGCTGGAAAAAACAGCCAGTTTTATGGCTCTCAGGAAGGTTTTTTATTCAATATTGATATATTATTGAAAACTGTTCTATGACAATTTGTGCTGGCCAGCAGGATGATGATGATGGAGTAGAAGTATGATATATATCAGAAAATGAATACAAGTTAAAATAAATTTGTGAATGTATTATATTTGTACGTATTTACAACAAGACTGTCCTCTTTATCAGCCCAAGTATCCCTTGGCTATCATCTATATTTACTCTAGTTTTAGCTGACGTGACGTGGATTGCTGAGATTTGCACTTGTTTACCAACTATCTAATTTAGTTGGAATGTTTGTGTTGTAGGTTCTTGAATGTTTGAGTCTGAGACAATGACAGAATCTGGTGGTGGTATGTTAAGATATATATAATGGATAATTCTTATTTACCTTCTAGTAGACTGGCAAGTAGGGTTTTTCCTGTAGGTAAAAGTGACAAAATATAGCTGATCTTTAATGCCAAAGAGGTTCCATCCAGTAAGGCCTAGTGCCCAACACTTACCTTTATTGTTCGATCTGATAGTCTGCTTGAGTTGTGGTGGAAAATTATTCTCTAATGCGCTCAAATGTGGATGACTTCTTTAAGCAGCTTTGTTTGAGCTTCTACTGAGCACAGTTAATCCTGACTTGTTGGGGACATGATTAACACCTAAAAGTGAGTTGCTGCATACCAGCCTGGGATCAGCTGCCTAGATGTCTGGTCTGCTTTTTTTTCTGCAGAGAATGCATAATTGAAAATTGTCACCTTGCACTGTGACATCCATGCAGTTGTTCTTAGACATTTGTTTGAAACTCACTCTGTCATCAGTACTGCAAATGGTGCCATATTTTTTTGCTTTCTTCAGGTTTTCCTAATTTTTAAATGTTATTTCTGAGTAGTTCTTTTTTTTTTCTCCAGAGTTTGTGTACTAGCTACCAGCTTATTGTAATAGATTAGATCAACAATGAAATCATATTGAACATATCATGTTGAAGATATGCCAGGATCAATGTGTGCCTTTTTGTCATTAAAAAAAAGTGCCCAATATCAATTTTTGGAGGCTCTACCTAGGAGTTTTTGGGATATTCCCTGATGTGAATACATCCAGAGATGATTACTCAAAGTAAGAAAAGAAAAAGAATGGCTGCTCTCTTATTAGTGATGTTTACAATATGTACATTCATAACTTACCTTTCTGTATTTCTTCCTCAGAATCCCAGCTCCAGATCCTTGGACTGAGAGGAAGTGATTGGGAAGTCTACTCATTTATAGTTCTGTATACATTGGAAATAAGAGGAGAAGGCTTGGATTGTTCCAGGGTGGGAGTGTAAAACTCTCTGCTCAACCATACCTGTACACTTGTACCCACAGCACATATATATAAAAATAGATGTACAAATACAAGGTTTGTCTTATTTTAACAGTAAGGACAAAGCACAGAGACTGTTGTATATACCTCTATACTCCTATTCCCTGGTTATCTTCCAGGAGCTGTCTGTTTATTAGTCTAGTCTGTTATAAAAGTTACCAACAGCAGTTAACTTCTCCTTTAGAAAATTAAAAGTATTACAGTAGTCTTTTTCTTCTATTTTACCACACTCCTTTGTCTTCTCACAAGATTTTCTCTTAACCGTTTATTTCTAATGAGGTGGGAAGAAGTAATTTTGATTTCTTTTTCTTTTTTTTTCCCTGTTTCTTTCAACCTCTGAGTCTATTTATCATTAGACAAAACCTGTGTGTTCAAAAAGAGAAGACCATAGTGCCAAATTAATCCTATTCAGAAATTATTATAGAGCAGTTCTATTTCTGTTAGATTCATGACTGGTAATTTCTGAGTTCATCCTTTTAGAGTCTTAAATAAGCAATACCACTTGTCTATGATTGATCTATAACCTAGCAAAACATATCTGCTAATGTTTTTTTAGGCATCTAGCTAGCAATTAGTCTTAGGAAAAAGAAAGAAGAGAAAGCGTAATACCTTATTTATCATATGAAACATTCATTAGTTTTCTTGAAGGCTTCCTGCATAATTCATATCAATATTTGAATCACCTGACCAACAGAGAGACTGCAAAGCTAATGGGTTTTATGATGGTGCACTTACTTTCTTGTATGCAGATTAAAGTTTGATGGAATTGATCTCTTCTGATTGGTTTGTTTGAAGGATTTTCTTTTCAGCAATCTCTTCTGGTATAAGAAGTTCTCTGGATTGTCTTGAAAAGGAAAACATCTTTCCCTTCTTTTTTTTAATTTGGTGTTATTCCTCTGGTATCAAACCCCCTTGTTATTTGAATATTCTTGGCTTTCAGTAGCTCCAGGCCTGCATGAAGATTAAAATCCTATTGGTATTTCCATAGTCTTAGGATATCTTCGAGACTAGAGTCTCTTCTGTGAAATAATTCTGCCATTTGCTGTAACACTTTGTCCACACTCCAACTAAGATTTCAACCATTTTAGTAGACTTGTGCTTCAGTATCTTCCCTCTTCCTATCTTCTCTATTGACCTAGAAATGCCTCTATCCAGAAGCATGTCTTTAATTTTGGACATGTATACCTACTGAAGTTTTTTCTTTAATTTTTATGGGTTTATATTCTTTTGGCACCAATCGTACTCTTCTGGCTTAGGCATTGCAATGCATACACAAGAGACAAGACAAATGGACTGGTAAACTAATTTCAGAATATGGAAACTTATATATGTATATAAAATGATGGCCTATAAATCAGCTATTACTAAAAAAAAAATGTGCATGTCTCTGAAAATGTCAGATTCAATGCTCAGCGGCAGATAAGAAGAAAATTATAGCACTGGATTTTATTCTTTGAAGGAGAGACAAGGCAAAAAACCAAACTATATGAAACATACCAGAAAATATTCATGAGAATTTGCACAAATCAACATTATGTCCCTGTATTGAATATTGTCAGTAGTTCTAATTATTTCATCTTTCAAGTATCATAGTAGAAGTAGAAAAAATAATGGGTACAGAACAGGGAAGATTATAATTGTTTTCAAATGAGGAAAGAGTGAAAAGCTGAGACTCATCAACCAAAAAAACCAAACCAAACAAAACAAAACAAAACCAACCAACAAACAAACAAACAAAAAACTGACCACAAAAAACCCCAAAACAAACCAAAACGAACCAAAACAAACCCGACTCCATCACCACCACCACCACTAAAAAAACCCAACAAAAAAACCCCCAAAAAACAAAACAACCAACCAATCAAACAAAAACCCAAACCTACAAAAAATCCAAAAACCAACCAGAAAACATAGCTTCACAAAGATGTCAGACAAATTCAGAAAGAAATCTGGCATCTGTTAAAAAAAAGAGCCTGAGCAAACAGTTCTGGAAATCACTGAGACTTATATTTTTGGAAGACAGGTGAGTAAAGTTGGATAAGGATTACTTAATAGTGGTCCTGTACTAGTACTCTTAAAATAATATATTAAAAATAAAAAAAAATATAATGTTAAAAATAATATATTGGTCAATGTTTGTTATACCACATACAGTCCAAATCTGACCAATATGATCAATTATTGGGCAAAGTTGTTTACACAAGATGTAAATAATTTTTTTTTTCACAGACCACTGTGTGACTATTCTTAACAATAGCATCCATTTATGCAGAATTATGCAGAATAATTCTCAGGCAAGGATCTACTGAAATGTGGTTGTAAGAAAAACAGATGCAGTTCAGATGTATGGAAAAAAATTTTAAGTAAGCAGAAGAGAAGGCATTTAGTGAAACCACATTGTGTATCATGTCAGTCAACCTCACCCAGCTGCCAACTGAAGTTTGGAATAAATACAAACAGTAGTTTGCAGAACAGAGATATTGGTCCGGATACTTCTGAATATTTGGGGTAAAGAAAATTAAATGTAGGGGGGAAAATGTGATTATTTTTAACACCTCAAAAAAGGAATTACTGGTTTTTTTCCCCCTCCTGTTTTTGACTATCAATAATTTTAAACTTGGAAGCTTGAAAACTATTATCTTAAAAAATAGCAATGTTATTCTTGGGTCCTCAGGGATCTCCTTAATTCTTACTAGGTAGCTTAAGTTATTTAACTTTTGGCAATAGAGGCAATTTAGACTAACACAGGGTTTCTTCCTTTGTCTTTGCCTTAATATGAACACTTTTCCCTAGCCCTTCTGTAGGTCATCAATCAGGGATCCCATGCTCTTCAAACCTACATGTCCTAAATTCATGCATGCTCGCATTCCTTAACTGGTGTGTCTGGTATGTAACTAGCAATAATTGAGCAAGTGACCTTATTCACATGATACAGACACCTGGTCATGTCAAGATGAGGACAGTGAGAGCCCCTTGAAAAAGCTACTAACAGGAAAGAGGCTGCAGCCTTCCCAGGATATTCACTCAGGCTTCCCAAAACAGTCATCAGCTTTGTGTCCTGCTCTCTTTCTTCATGCTTGGGAAGAACAGTGGTGTAGAGTGGGCCAAAAGCCAAGCTGTTTTGGCAGTAGCAGATTATCATGCAATGAAAAGAAATCCATATGGCCTTTTATATATTTTAGCTGGAATGCAGCCATGACCTGATAAAACATGGAATACATGGCATTGGCACATTGCAGCAGCGTATTCCTACTGTGTTTGCCAAGGTCACGGATGAAAATATTTAAATATCATCAGTTCTAAAACCAATACTTGAAAAATTCCCTAATTACCTTTCTCCGGAACACTAGCTCTTCTTTCATCAGAGCTCCTTGCTATCTCCCTTTCAGGCAGTTCCTCAACCATTTTTTAAAAGTTCATATATTAATTCCCACTGCTCACTAATGTTGTGTACTTTCAGGCTGTTTAATTTCATCTATTATAGATGTTTATACACCGATATTTATTTTTCTGTCCCCAAATGATGGAAAAAGCTTCTTTGTGGTATGTTGAGCCACAAGACTGCTATGCTGATTGAGCACACATGTCAAGGGATTTAACTAAACTTAATATAACCCATTAGTAATTATTAAAAACCTTCACTAGTAAAGCAAAAGAAGGAAGAGAAAAAAAGCCACTCCTCTATTCTTCAAATGAGAGGAAATTCACAAAATGTAGTTCATTATAATTAATGAAATCACCTACTTGCCACAAAGTAGTCAAGATGCAGGACTGGGATATCAAAAGCCCAGTGCTCAGAACATTTGAATAATTCTGTGGGTAAACTTGAGTGAACAGAATTTAATCTCTTCCATCCTCATGCTGACACGTGATTCGGCAATGTCTTGGGGCACACAACAAAGCTGGCACAGGAGAGTGAGGCAGATTCCCTTTCCATCTCATCCAGTGAAACAAACCCATGGCGTCTGTGTGAGAATCTGCAGACCCTGTGTAGTGGATTCAGTCCTTTCACAACAAGAACTTTATAATTTTATATGAGTATTTTCACATTTATCCCTTCATTTTGCTTTATAGCTCCAGCATATTGACTATGACATTTGTGTTTGGTAAACCTTTTACTAAAGATTTCTTAAAAGTCAGTGAAAGTTAAATACAAAAGCTGCAGCTATATTCTGAATGACTATCGTTCACACCTGTGCTTTGTAGAGCAAAATTCCCATGGAAAAATGTAGATCCTGAACTAGGGCACTAACAAAGGGTGATTTCTTCATGTATTCCCAGAAGACCTCGAGGTGAAGTTCAGACACATTGCAAGTAATTCCATGGCAGAGCTTCTGTGTTACTTGGTTTAAATATAACTCCTGCAGCAAATAAACAGATCATAGACCTTTACACCTATTTTTTCTCTGTGCCTTCTACAGAAAAATAATCCTTTGTTGCTGGTTTTCAATCTCTTTTTGCCAGAACCTTAGACCTTCCAACCTAAGTGATATGTTTTAACCTATTTTAAGCACATGGGAACATAATTCCTACAGCTAGGAGGGGGAAATCTTGTATTAATCGAGATATTTGGGGTTTTTTCTATTCATAGGAAACAGGGTAGAAGTCTGCATGCTTATAAATAAAACTGACTTCTGTGTACTTCTGAGGAGAAGGTGACATACAGGTTTTGAAAATATCACCATTCAGTAAATGTGCAACATACGCACATATTAAAATAACTTTAATTTTCCCATTAGGAAGAGAAGAACAAGTTCAAGACTGGTTATAAATTAAACAAAGAATTCATGGAGACTATTTGAGGAAGGGAAGACCTTGTAAATGAAAGTCATATGGGAAATTAAAGAGATTAGTTTTTATATTAATGTTTCTTTTTGATATCATTCAAATATTTGTCAATTATTTAATAAAGGATTGTGAGCCCCAGTCTGAAATTCATGGAATAATGAATTGCTTTATGTAAAACACTAACACCAAAAAGTATCTCTTTCTATGCACATATGTATAAACACATAGAGATTTAGTTATAAGCTCTTATATTAAGACCTATTTCTTCTAAGGTTTGAAAATCACCTTATGTTCTGCTCCAATAGAAACTGATTTTAAAATCAGAATATTAACTTTTTAATTTGCCAATATTTTGTGCAACAAGGTAAGAAAATTATTTTTAAAGCAGACGTTATTTACGTTAAGTAATTTCTTGAACAAAAAAATTAGATTCTCAGAGAGAAATTTGCTAAAACAAAAATGTAGGTACTTCTCATGGACATTTTATAAGATCAGATGTATTTCCTGATAAGGACATGTGAACCTAATTTTTTCCATCTTGTGTTAAGGATTTCTTCTGGCAGAGTGAGTAAGTGGTTCTCTAAGCCCCAACATAAGTGTAATAAAAAAGATATTGTGGTATACTCAATCAAATTTCACTGATTTCAATTTGACATTTAAGTGATAATTTGGAGTTTATAGAAAAACTTATCTCACAGCTTATAAAGGAGATAATGTTCCCTGGATGTTTGTTAATGAAATGACTCACTCTAGAGGAGAGAAGTATCTTCTTTCTTATTTCCACAATTATTTGAAATACAGAAATACAATCAAAAAAGAGTTCTTGATATATTCATAAAATAGGTCTTTATGCTGATTCAATAATCTAGAGAGCATGTAATTGTTTTCCTACCTATCATCTTCCAGTCTGGAAAGAAGCAGGCAATTTGTATTTATTTCCATTTAATCATGGTTTTTTACTGTGGTTTTTTTTTTTTTTTTTTTAAAAGCTATTAGCTTTTATTTTGTATCCAAAACCAGTGTACAAGAGACCAAAGAGACCATGCTCTGCAGAGAAATATGTTGGACACATTTTATCCTTACAAATTAAGTGATGTGGGTTGCTGATGTCCCAGGTGAGATCCTTCTATGGTGCATCCAGCAGGGAAGAATTCTGAGAAAATTCTGGACCATTTAGTGCTCAGCACTGGGTAGGTGTAACACCAGCTGATATCCCTGCCTGAAGGAGGTAGCTCGCTTTTCACTACCCACTTCAAAGTTAAAGGGTTTCCACAACAGCAAGGGGACTGGCTACATCCACAACTGGGTGGTTTGAGTGCAGAAATCGTCATCCTGGTTTCAGACATAAAGATTAGCCCACAGAGGATAGAGTGTGAGAAACACTGGGCTGCTGCTGAATCCCACAGGGCTATGAAATAGAGCCAGAGCAAAAGGCTGAATAGCTCAAGAACCATTAAATGCATGGATATAGGGAAGAGGGAAAAGTATTCCTGGCGATGTATTTTATATCTGCAAGAATCAAGAGGTATTTTGATTATTAATCATATTACTACAAAATGGCTAAGTGTGATACACAGCACTTAAATCCAACAGGATGCTCGCTGAAGCCACAGAAAAAGTTCAAGGAATATTTTTTTATTTCATTTAATAGTAAAAATTTTAGGCATGTTGTATTTAAAAATAATGAAACCACAAAAAGCCAGTTACTTTATTTAAGAATTAAGAGATGGTCAGTAACCTAGAAAGAGGACCCAACCTTGATTAGAGGTGGAACAAAAGAACTGGTGGAGAGGAAAGGAAGTGAAAGAAAACCTCAAAAATCTCAGTTTGATTTGTGACAAAGAAACTTGGCCTGCATCAGAAATAGTCCTGACCAGAATGAAGTATTTAAATGTGGGCATCACTCTGGAGCAACAATAATTATTTAAGTAAATAAATAGATCTGAAATACATCATGCAAATGAACTTGATTTAGAAAAATAGAACTCTAACAACTGCTCAGGGGGATACTGGAGTCAAGACAAAACTCATCTTATATATAAATTTTGCTAGAAATTTAATGACATCATTTTGCAAGAGTTTGTAAGGGCTTACATAAAATCAACAAAATTGTCAATACCCAATAACACCACCTTCAAATTCTCCATAAAACCTGAGAGGAAATAGATTATTAAATGATTTTAAGCTGCACACTTATGTACAAAAGAGTGTGCTTCCAGAAGTGGTACTTATTAGTTACAATGACAAAAACAGACCTGGGTATCACACAGCTAATTCTATAAAGCAAAGTGTACAAAGGACAAAAGTCTCCCCAAGAGAAGAAAGCCTACAAGTAATAGGGAGTACAGCTGCTGCCATTGGTAATACTTTTGCTTCAGCAAATATCCACTGGAGTTATATGCCTTATAACAAGTGTACCTAATCTGTCTGCCCAGCACAGTGATCTAAGAATGCTGCTCTGAACTGTGAATACTAAGTGAAAGCCTTGCGACAAAATAAAAGAAGCTGAAGAAGTTACTTGAGGAAGCAGCAGTGGTCAGTAACAAAACCAGGAAGAACAATTTCAGTTATCTACAGATGACTCCAAAGGGAGTATTAGCACAATCCTCTTTTCAGCAGTGTGAAAACTGCTGCTTAAAACTGCAGACTATTTCTTTGTGTGTGAGGCAAGCAACAGAAATAAAGCATCTTCAATGCAGAGGAACTCTCTAAATACATAAGGCTTTCAGTCTGCACAGGAAGCAAGCATTACCCGAAATGGAACAAATATCTCAAATAATTATTGCCTGGTACTCTTACCCTTCTCTATTTACTCCCCTAAAGAAAATGGAAAGGGCTTGATATTTTTGGCTTTTCCATCTTTACAGGCTGACAAGGATTCTTAAAATCAATGACTACAAAAACATTCAATATGTATGTGGTTCCAAAGTACTTAATTGGAAGCCTTTTTCCATCTCTGAAAATTCTTCCTAGTCCAGGGTATGTAATTTATTGTATATATTATAATTTAAAGTATCAGACAGGATACAAGACACTTGGGAGGAGCTGGAGGGCTTGGGAATATGAGTTATATAGTGGAGACAAGTCCAAATAGAATACTGGATAACTTGTTCAGTAGAAATAAAAAAAAAAACCAAAACCATAATCTTAGTATCACAGACTTCACATTGCATTGGGAAATCATCCTCCATAGTAAAACAAATATAAATTTATTTAGATTTATTGTTTCACATTTCTGTGTGAAAATATTCCCATGCCCTAGACCACACCAATTACTGGGAGAAGGTGGAGCACAACTTGCTGTCTACAGAACTCATCACAGCAAACAGCAGCAGTGCTGAAGTGGTTAAGTTCATGTGTATGTGTTCAGCTAAATGCTTTTAAATTCAGAAACATGCAACACCAGTGAGTGCATTATCTGATTTCTTCTGAGAATAGAACTAAACCTTATTTTGTCAGCAAATGACATCAAGCACTTTCAGAAGTGTGTATATGGAAGTGGTGGGAATCTTAGCCAAAGAAACCATAGTCTGGAATCGTATAGAAGCAGGACACAGAGACAAATTATTCTCTGGTGAGGAACACAACCATTCCAATGAAATGAGGCACATATTGCTCTGGGTTTAAAATGCCCTATAAATGGATCTACACTGCCAGAATTAAGATGACTTGCACACTTTAGGATATGTATCTGTGCTAGCACTAAACCAGGCAATCTTGGAGCACTGAAGGGGAGTAGTAGGCTCAGTAGATTTCAGGGTGGAGAGACTCACATCTTGAGCAGGTCACTCAAATTACTGGCAGGTTTTCACTGAAGGTAAAAATCTCATAACAGACTCAGGTAGATTGAGGCTTGTAAGGGCATGCCTCCATGTACATCAATTACATCTTCAAATTCAGTGTAGGCATAGGATAAATGGCTAAATGGTATAAAGGCATTAAATGAAAGCACCTAGTTCTAGACAATGGAAATAGTAAGAAAAGCCTGAACAAATACAAGCAGTAGGATGATGCAAGAAGGGATTAGGGTCTGAATGTAGGCAGGATCATAAAATGTATTGATTTAAAAGGAAGGAGAAGGCAGAACAAAAGGTTTTGAAGGGAGAACGCTGGTGCCAGCTTCAAAAAGATATGGTCAAATCAGGTTTTTGCTGTACAAGAGGTTTTTTGGGGGGCCTTTTAAGTGTGGAATTGAAGGAAACAAGGGTAGATAACCACATGAGCTCTTAGTAGCAGAACTGTGACCAAGCTGTGTAGTGTGAAAAACTAGCTGTGAACTTTCTTTGGACACAATATCTTCATTCAAAATCCTTTGTCTAAAAGCCTGTGGGTTTCCACAAAAATGAGAAGATTTCTATTATAAATATATTTGACATTTTTCTTTACAAGAATTTCTTCCTTTTTCCTAACCCAAAAGACAAGGTGGGTCCAGAACTTTATTCATGTGTAATAATGAGTAAAAAAAGAATAAAGTGCCCATCTCAGGCTTTTGCAATGCAGTAAGATCAAGAATTCATAGAGGAATACCATCAAATGGAGCAAGGTCAAAGGTATAAAGCTTTCAGTAATCTCAAAAGAGTCCAAAATTTTATCCATGCTTTCCCTTGGTTGCTTGACATTTTAATGGTAAAAAAATCTATATCTAGTTTCCAGGTGCATATTCTAGGAGGAAAAAATGAACATGCTGGTTTGATCAGAGTAAAAGTTTATGAAGAACACAGCTTCCTAGCGAATGTACCCACTACTGTACAGAAAAGCCCACAGGAATAAGAAGAAGCAGTTATATGAATCAAAAGCCAGTACACCAGTGTATTTCGATAATAACTGCAGTTATCAATACAAGATAGTTCAATTTGAAGTGAAACCTTACGAAGAGATCAGAATCTTATCAGAACTTTTCTTTCAAATCTTATATGTACATGAATGTGATCTGTTTCTTTCTCTAGCTAAGTGGATGACAGTCAGTAAAGCTTTGAAAAACAAAATTTGTGTGAGTAGCTTAAATTCATCCATACTCATTAGATGCTCAATTAGGTGAAACAAACTTTTCATTGTGTGGTATATAATATAAAATAATTTGTGCCTAGGAATTAAAGATTCCAAAAATTGTAAAACTACAAGCAGCTACAGGGAGAGGACTAATTTGCAATTGTAAAAGAAACAAGAAGAGGCAGCAAGGAAGAGTCGAATTTGCAATAGAAAAGAATGGCTCGGACAGAGACGAGTCTTCTCCAGGGATGGCCTGACCACACCCTGATGATTGATACCCGATATGCATCTGTGATAAGACAATCGATGTGTGTGCATCCCAATGCCAAGTTCCCATAAATCAAATCAAGCCATCATCCCTGCCCAGAAAACTGGTTCAAAAAACCAAACGCCAAAAAGAAGTTACATGGATATGTGAACTGAGAAAAAGCGGACAAAAGATCCCCTGCCTGAGGGAGGGAAAAATGGTATAAAACAGACCCCTCAGAAGCCGAATTTGTAAACGGGCAGGTTTGGTGCCATAGAGGCCAAACCTAAGGTTCACCCAATGCCAATCCTGGGACCGGTGTTGTCCTTTTTGATTGTGGCTTTCTGAGATTGCTTTTCATAGCGAAATAAAATTTGCTTTTGATTGTTAAATTGGCTATGTCAGTTATAACAATTGTATAGCAAAGGTTAATTTAATTTTTCCTGGACAATCACTTATCCATAAAACTCTGATTTTTTTTTTTTTTTTTAATTACTTTAGAGTAGTGAAGCACAAACTATTAAATACTGGAAATCTATAGGCAGATTGAAATTCAACATTATTTCTTCTAGATCTGAAGGTATTTACTTGAGGTATTTCTGTAAAAATAATAATTTTTAAAAAATCATTAAAGTCCATGCTATAGGACTGCTCATTGAAGTTAGCTGTCATCAATAATAAGGTACTTTAACCTTCCGCTTGCTTTGTGGAGTGTACCTTGGTTGTATTATATTTCAGGAAGAATGATCTCTTAAAGATGATGACTCAGAGGATATTTTCCTGTAATTTAAACCCAAAGATTAACAAAGATTTTCTTTACAAAGGGGCAGATACTCAGTTTTGCTCCCTGAATGAAAGGTGTTTTGGCTTGGAAAGACAGGTGCTTCTTAGGGAGGGCAGGAGCTTCTCTTGGAATGGAGAATTCAAACTCCTCCTTCTAAATGATTATAATTTTGAAATTAAGGGGCTCTCAGGCAAACGTATGAGGGTAGAAATAACAGTTCTTTACTAGTATGTATAACAAGGCAAACAAACAACAATAACTCTGGCATTAACACCAAAACAGGACCAGGAACCCCGTGAGGGCCTTCACGGCGAGGCGGGAGGGGATGGGGGAGAGGCTTTGCCCCACAAACCCTGGGGCAGCCTGAGCCCTGTGCCCCTGCAGGGCTCTGAGGAGCCCCCAGCTGGAAGGGCAGGAATGAGCAGCAGTCCCAGCCGGGGGATGAGATGGATCAGAAGCTCCTGGGGGGCAGCTGGAGCCGTGGGGATGTCCCGGCAGGGCAGGGGCTGCGGGGCCACAGCGGAGCAAAGGCCCCGGGCAGGGCGGAGAAGCGGCGGGGCCGGGACAGCGGCGGCTCCAGCAGGGCAGGGAAAGGCAGATCAGGATTCCCGGGAACGGGAGCGGATCCTGGTGGGTCCCTGGGACTGGGCTCCAGGGGTGACAGTGAATTCTCCCCGCAGTAACCAACAGCTTGACCCTCCTCCTTCCGATGGAGCTGCCCCCAGCCCCATCCTTTACCTGCCCCCAAAACTCACCGTATCCTCCCCCTCCGAGAGAAACTCCCAGAGACAAAAGAAGTGTAGCCAAATGCTATCCTCCTCTTCCCGCTTTGCAACTTCCTCTGTTTTTTCTTAAGTACCAATAAGTACCCAGTAGTTAGTTTCCTAGCAACTTACGGAAAAAATTCTATAAGCAAAAAAAGAGAAAGAAACTTGTCCTGAGTTGCAGTGTAGGATGTACACAAAGTATTTATTCTATCACCATCTTCATGAACTGTTGAAACCAGGTGGGCTAGTGTTTTCCCAAGCCCCCTGCCTCTTCTGCTAATGGCCTTTGGGGGTGTCTCCTGCTAATGGCCCATGAGTCACAGGTAACTCCCTCCAGGGGTTATCTCTGTTAATGAGCCATCAAGGACCCATTTCACACTTCTCATGCTATTGTGAGATGCTCTGCCCAGGGGGAGGAGCCAAGCATTCTCACCTGGATATAAGCTGGTATGTGAGACAGTGCAGGTAGCACTTACCCACTGGATTCCCAGAGGACCGGAGCTCCCAAACCTTTCTACAAGATCACTGCTTCAGGAAGAGCACTTCACCTAAACTGCTTCCACCATCCTGCTCAGGTTGTATTCTGACCTTGTCAGTGATCCTTTGTGTTATTCCATTTATTTTATTTTGTTTTTACCTTTTTACCTTTCTTTTTATTAAATTATATCTCTGACTTGGAGCCTCTCACTCGTTTTGCTTTCAAACCACAACAAACTCAACCCCTAACACAAGGGAAGATTCCCCTCACATTTTTTTTTAAATTATTTTTAATTGAATATTTTTAATGGCATCAATTATGTTTGCTTGCAGTTTTAAGACTGATGAATTAAATCAGACTTTGATGGGAAGAAGCCTTGCTAAACCAAAACAGGCAGCTTGCTTTCTCTCAGGGATATTTAGCTTCCTTTGAAAACTAAAATCAAGTTAGAAAGTGAGAAGCAGCTGCAAATACAATCAGTACTCTGTTCCTGAAAGATAACTTCAAAATTAAACAGGTTCTCATGTTTAATTGTAAAATTGTAGAACAATCCTAGCTGGATCCTATTTCCATAAACACTTGGAAAGTTTGGCTACTTGATTTATTTCCTTCTATGAAGATACTTTATCAAAAGGAGTTATCACTAGAAAATATATATTACCTAAATATTTTTAGAGAAGAGTCCTGCAGGTGATCAATATCCAGATAATTAGATAATTTTGAATAGTTTTGGCAAATCTTTTTCGGAAGCAACATGGTACTTACATGTCTGAAGTTACTGCTATTAAATGACTTACAGTTCCTCTAACACAGATTTTTTAACCTGGTGTCTTAAAATTAAGCTCCACTTAAGTAATTATTATATTTATTTTCTTGCCCCAGCTGCTGAGGAACTGGATGTGGCACAGACAACCAAGAAAAGTCTTATCTCTTCCCACCTAATTTTCTTAATGCAACTCACTGGGGTTGTTTTGGAGCTGGAAACCAGGGTGCCCAGGGAAGAGATGGTGTCACCATTCCTTGAAGGACTCAAAAAATCTATAGATGTGGCACATTGGGACACAGTTGTGTGGTGCGCTTAGCAGGTTAATGATTGGGACTTGACCTTCCAACCTAAATGATTCTAGTATCCTGTGATTCTATGCTATGTACACTGTAATCAGTCTGGGGAGATCACTGGTTTTCAATGTTGCCTTTATTTTTTTTCAAATACTGGAAAATATTCAGGTCATTAATAGTTAACTTAATTATGTAAGGGTAATCAAGCTTCTTGCTTCAGGGACTAATTTCCACAAGGGACATCTGCATATTATGGATGGCACTGCAAATCTGGAAAGTGCATATAAAGCTCTTCCTCTTCTTTTCAGACACACTGCTAATCATTAACTGGATCAGAAAGTGAGTTTTCTTGTGTGAAAAAAGCTTTGTTGCATGTAAATGACATGGAATCATGGTCTTTTCTACTGCTGAATAAATAAAACACTACCATCATCTGTAGAGTTTGGGTCACTTGTTCTAATTCATGATGGAAGAAAAACTCATATACTGAACAAATATGACAGCCTAGTGATGAATAAACCTGTTACCACAATTTAATTGATAGCTGATTAACCTGAAATCTCTTATGAATGTGGAAATTCATATTCTCCATACTGAATTGAGAAAACACTCTTCCGCCAAACAGTCCGAATGTTTGCACCATTGACAGGACAGCACTGCAAAGTCATGTCTTTTTACAGAGAACAGATAAGGTGCATACATTATTTTATGGTGTATGGCTTTATCCTGTTTTGGAGAACTTTTCAGAGTTAATGAAGAACTATGAGAAACAGTATATTCTGTAAAAAGGTTATTTCTTGGAGAAGATTATGAGAAACCAAAAGAGTGGCATATGTCTCCAATATCATGATGATGATGACGATGATGACAACCTTTCAGCTGTCTCAGGAGGTTTTCTAAAATTTCTTTCTTCCTCTATGATCTCTTTTGTTCATAGACATCAATTTTTAAGGGTTTGACTTCCTAGGAACTGAGCAGTATTAAACAACATACTTATATATTTTCTTTTCTCCTAGTAATACAAGATGTCAGAAAGATGAAAATTAAAGCATCATCAGAGAAGTGCGTAACCCATGAAGTGTCAGTGATCAGAATAGGGAAGAATGGCTAAAGAATAAAAAATGGGAATGATAATTGAATTTGGGATATTTATCTAATCACTAAACTTCTTTTTATATAGCTGTCCTCTGCAAAAAAAAAAAAAAAGTTCATATTTATTGTTTCTGAGTTTCAGTTCATTAGAGTTTATCAGTGTTTTGAGACCAATTGAAAATATTTTGTATGCAAAAATTATATAGTTTTGTGAAAGGTCTTCGGAAATAATTTTAAGATACATATTAAATTTGTAATGAAATAAAAATTATATGCCTCTCTGAGATGAGAGAGGAACCCAGATTACAAGAAAAGTAATGGAAATTAATAAAGTTAATGGTCACAAGTTACCCAGCAGGTGACATTTACAATTATCGTTTTCAAAGAAGATACTCAGTAAGATTCAGGATTCTTCCTGTCTGAAAAGTGAGTGCAGAGATTCTGACTCTCAAAAGTCATTACATGCCAAAACCTTTAATGCATGTACCGCTTTTAATTGAGCTTTAACTCTGCTTGCCTTGGCAAGCTTTAGGGAGCTTTAGCAAAGGTTAAAAAAGTTCAAAAGGGTGATGAAGCCAGAGCCTTAGCTCCAGTCACAGAAGACTCAGAGTGAGATGGGACCTAAGGCAGACACAGAGCTGCAGACCCAGTGTTCCCTCTTGAATGGGAACCCAGAGAAATTTTGTCAGCAAAGCTGATCCCTGATTAGATCTCAGAAACACACCACGTTAATTTAAAGCCACAAGGACAAATATCACAAAACTACACATGGAAAAGTCGAATGCCTCTGGTATCAGTGTCAGAACAAGACACTTGGAGATAATCACCTGACTGGTTCTTGGAGCATCTGTTCTTGTAAGCAATTACTCAACTCCAGACAGTCACTGGAATCAATGAGTCCCTTATGTCTAAAAAAGACCTACTGTTTTAGGTGCATAGGAACATCCATCTCCTCTAAAAAATTGAGTGGATTCACAAAATGGTACTTATGAAAAGGGCAGAACTAACATCGTCTACATTTATCTTCAGCAGAAAAGACTGATTTTAGTGCTGAACTTGGGTTTTCTACCTGGTCAGAGACATTCTACAAGCTTGTCAGACCATTCAGCATTTTCATGTTTTCCACCTGAATTACTTATTTCGCTTCTATTAGGAGAAAGTTATTAAGTCATTGCCATGATTGCTTTCTCATTGTGCAGGCTGGACAGTGGATTCAGCGCCTATTTCTATGTACCAGTAATTAGGAAACAGAAGCAGGCAAAATGCAGTGCTTTTGTTTTCTTTGATCTTTCATACAGGATTATGACCATGAGCCTTGTCTTGACCCATTGGTCATTCTAGAAAAGCTTTTTGAAAGATTCATCAGCGTCTGATAACACAGAATTGAGAGGGCAGAGGTCTTCCTTTAACTAACTTCCTTTAGATACTCTCAAAAAAAAAAATACTTGGACAGTTTTCTGTTTTTAAAATCCTTAACCCATGATCAAGAGTTTTGAAAATGTTGTAATTCCAGATATTGCAAAGCATAACCCAATCTTCCTCTTCATTGTCTTACACTCTGCAGTTAAAATGAACTATACAATTAATTCCATCTTACTTCTGGAAGCAAAGCTTTGTAAAAGTAAACTTTGCAAACCTGTTTAGAGTTTTAAGGGGATTTTTAATATTCATTGTACACACATGTTAACAGGGTTGTTGTTGACCCATAATTCTTTCTTTATCAAAGGCTTATCACAATACTAGTGATTTTGTAGGGACAAGTTTTTGTCTGGTAAGTGTGTATATGAATAAAAACAGCGCTATGTTAGCTCCATTTTTAATGTATGAAAAATGACTCATTTTGTCTCTAGGGATAATTATGTCTCATATTTGCTGGAAATAACAAGATGCTGCTGGAAATAACAAGAAGTCACTCAACAACTATTAGTAAGCCTTTGTCCATACCGAACAAGCTTATTAATCTTTTATAATCTTTGTTTTCCTATCCTGCTCAGGCAACCAAAAGCAGAGGGTTTTTTGAAAAAGAAAGTTTAAAAAATTTTCAGATATTTCTTGAAGACATATATAATATTACTGACAGGTAGTGATTGTAAGAATCACTAAGATTGTAAGATTGTTGACCTGTCTCCACCTCTTATGATAATTTTCAGAAATAATATTTTTTACTCATTATATGTATTCCCATCTTGTTCAGGAAGCTTGTCCAACATCCAAAAAGAGAAGGGATAAAGAAATACAGAAGAGAAAATGAAGCTGACTTAAAGGTTAAAGCGATTCCCCAGCAAGGGCAAGAGCAGAGAACCAGATGGATCTGTGAGTTAGTAGTTCTTCCTATAGGTCTCCCAATGGCTGAGATGAATAGGAGTTGAGGACAAAGAAACACAAAGCACTGGGAGACCCAGTGATCATCTTAAGAGCTAAAATAAGGAAGGACAGGCAGAGAACAGAAAAGTCATGGATGGTATATAACAGGAAGTCAAAAATCCTAAAGACTAAAGGACTATTAGACTGGAGAACTGCAGCAAAAGACAGGTTAAAATAGCACATTATGAAGACTACTGTTCAATGATAGCTGTTTTAAGGTGGATTGAGATATGAGACTCATCATTATTTTAAAATAAGAGGGTGAGGTAATGTGCAGACCAGGGGATGGATGCAGATCATTGACTTGAAGGCTGGCATCATCATAGATTGATTCAACAGAAAAGACAAAAGCCCAGGAAATGGAAGAGCTTAGCTGCAGAAAACAGGTTAATGGCTGGGTACATTTGATATGAGAACAAGTGGAGGAAAGTGGCTTTGAGACTCCTCTGTAAGGAGAGATGAGGCTGCCAGTCCAGAGGTGACAAAGTAGAGAAAGAGACTGGAATGCTCAGAGCCTAAATTATCCTCTGTATGAGAAAAATTAAGGTCACTTCTATGTCAACATATGTGACACAGTGATCCAGGAATGGCAACAAAAAGGAATATGAAAGGTCATTAATATCTTCAGAAACAATGATTAGGAGTCACATTAGAGACTGAGCATGGAGTCCAAAAACACAGAGAGAAGGGTACAGGACAAAATGTGAAAAGGATGAAGAAAGTAAAGAGTTCAGCTACATGGAGAAGGGATATGGTGGCAGCAAGCTCAGTTTTGGGACAGTGTCAGCCCAGGCCTTTAGCAAGATCCACAGAAAAGTGTGCAGGTGTTGTCTGGAGCCTGTCAGTGTTCGGAAAGAAACACTTTCATTCCCCCTGGAATGCAGGGGAGAAAAGAGACTGTGAGCTTTGAAAGCAGCAAAAATCAAAAAGGAAAGAAAAACAAATTGAGGAAATCATGAGAGACTGGTGAGAAGCAGAGGTGAATTGCAGAGAATATTTAAATAACCTTCTGAATAGTAGTGGAAAAATGCTATTAAGTCAGCATCTGTGTAACCTTAGCATCCTTTTCCTCATACAGGCAGCTTATGCCTTGTTCCATGCTGCTGAAGTAATTTTTCTCCTTCCAGTATGACAGTATGCACTCTTGAAATTGCTTCTTAATTTTTTTCAGGTTTAGCATCTAGTGCAATGCTTAAAGATATGCTTTTATGCAATGCAAAATTTCTTCTTTATCTGGATTTTAAGTCTGCAAAGATCCATAACAGACCATAAACAAAATGAAATCTTAGGTTTCTCATTTTCTGCTTAATTGTTGTTTCCAGAAATCAGGTATTTTTAATAGAAGTATCCTTGGGGATTCAGGGAAAAATAATGATTATAGCAGGTTATCTGACATTAACTTGCACTACAGCTAGTAAATTTAGCTAAATCTTTTTCATACGTTACATTTTTCTGTATAACACAATATAATATAAGTTTTCAAATTTTCTTCCAAGATGTGAATTTTAATTAAAAACTTCTGTTTTCTTTTTATTGTGAACTGTTTCCCCTTTTTTCTTTCTTTATTCTTCTCATGGTGCACAGTCTTGAGAATTTCTGAGCTTGTAAGAAACTGTAATTGACTGTTCTGTACACCACATTCAGCTTATCATATTGACACCACTCTGTAAATGGTTAAGGTTAAATAAAATAATTAAGATATGAAGCCACATAAAATATGTTTTCTGTTAATTGTGCCCCATCTCACCCTGTACAGCATTTTAGCAATGAGTCATTGCAATTAATTGACTGTACAATAAATGTACTAAAAGTTGAGCATGGTAATAACACCCTTTGGCTTTGAAAATATTGGCAGAATGATGTTAGCATAAAAATCAGGTTTTACATCTTCAGCTGTGGATGCTTTAAGGCAGTGGATGGCTTTTGGGTGTAACTCTGAAGGACAGTAGTACAGAGCACAGGGTTCCAGCTGCCAGCTCAGTGCCTGATGGACTGCCAACAAAGCACAGCGGAATGTTCATGAGCTTTGGCACAGTCTTGATCTGAAGGGACTGCACAAATTGTTTCTGAAGTTAGTTTATGCCACATTTGCCCAGGACATGCTGCTTTCCATGATGCAGACATATCCTCAATTCTACATACTGACAAAATGTTTTCCTTTTGTATTTAATTTCTAAATATAGCCAGGGTTGCAAGAATGAGGCACTAAAACTTCTTTAGGCTGGTGGCCGGGCTATGATTTATTTATTTTTGTAACCTCAGAGCAATCTTAGACTCTGACTTTCAAAGCTGTTCTTTCCTCTGTTATCTTTGTAATTTGGCCTCCGATACTAATAAATTTTGCCATGTGCAATCACAGTTCCTGAAAATGTTCACATTTACAAGGGGCTAGTAACCATCTGCAATCATAATAGCAGAGCCTGTAAAAGACAGGATCTTAAACTCCAGATGCCCAGTGCACAGTTCTGCTCCAACTTTTATAGGAAGTTACACTGACATTTTCTAAGTTAGATTTCACATTCATTTCAGGTTCAGATGGTTTTCAGTCAATATGGCAGTTCTCCAGTATCTTATGTGATTTTTATGTGTCATAAATTAATATTTAATCTTTTACCAAAAAGAATTACAACTTCTAAACAGCCTGGAACCATGGAATTCTGCAGGCAGAAACTGAATTTATTGAGACAGCAGTAAGAAGTGAAGTCTCTAGTTTTATACAGCCATTACACACAAACAAGAGTGTACATAATATTAATTTCAAAACTATTCATTCTAGATAATATGATTGTTTAATGATAGCCTAGGAGTCATTGTGAGGGTATGTTCCAATTTAGTTTCAAATGCACCCCCATAGAGCTACCAGTCTATATTTTACACACTCTCTTCTTCATTTCTTTGAATTATATATTCAATTAAGACTGAGAAAAAAGGGATTCTTATAATTGTGCTTTATCAGCTTTCATATCTACTCTGAATGTCTCAAACATATGTTAGCAATACCAAATTTTATATTAAATAAATTATTTAAAATGTCAATCAATGTCCCCAATGTGAACACTGATGTTTTGTCACATTGTGACTCTAATTTTTTCATATTGCATAAACTATGTAAGACGGCTTGAATAGCACACAGTAGGAAGTCTAAAAAGTGTTATTTTTTATTACAAAGTCTGACACAAAACTCAGTGAGCAGAATGAATCTTTCTACTGTTTTCAATGAGGTTTAGATGAAGATTTATGATGACAGTCTGTTTTGAAGCTGCGATTGTTTATTCTTTATGATGAATGAGAGACACGTACTAATGAATCACCCTCTTGAATGCTAGTGTTAAATTTAAATGGAGAGCAATTATTGTCACCTTAAACAACTGATTCTTTCTCCCTCCCTCATTCAAATAAGTAGATTTGCTTTATTCTACCAGCCATAGGAAATAGAGAATAAAACCATCTTTTCTAGGTTTTTTTCCCTACTTCATGTGCCCTTAAACATTTTTACTCTATCTATGATAACCATCTTGTACTTCAGACTGTATTTTCTCCACAGAAGATGAAGAAATGTGGATTCTTGTTGGAAAAAAACCCAGACTTTCTTATGATCAAGAAAGGTGCCTTCCTCGCAAGCAAATACTGTAATGTGGAGGGTGTAATCTAGTATTGTCTGTAGTCTATTTCTGAAAACTTCTGATACACTGGCCACACTGCATGGCGTCCATCCCTCCCAACTCTTAAATAAGCTGCAGAAGAAGAGCACTCAATTGTGTGGGAAACCTGGGGCTGGCACAGTGTGCTCACTCACTCCCTCACACTCCCTCAAGCCTTTGCAGCCTATAACAAAGATGCACAAATGCCGAGGTTATCCCTGATGGCTGCCCTACAACACGGGCGCAACAGTGAGGTGTGAGTCACCTCTGTGGTGGCTGGTGACTTCAGGGGCAGCCAACCTGTCAAAAACCAACCCACTGCACAAGCAGCTCTGGGTTGCCTTCAGTAACAGCTGCCTTCAGCAGAGAGCAGCATGAGTGCGGCAGCACTGGCAATTAAGAGTTCTTTTTCTGAGAAGAAGGAGCAATATGGATGCTTCATACCTAGAAAGTATGAAGTGTGGCTGTGGCAGCACAGAAGGGCTGTGTGGTGGCTGCAGACCCTGAGAGGATCAGGCTGTGGGACAGTGTGTGGAGCTGGGGAAGATCTAGGTGTGAGGTCTGCAGTAAAGATCCGGGCAGGGTGAATTCATTTGAGTGGCTTGCAAGGGGTTTTTTTGTGGAAGTGTGCAAGGCAGCAGCAGATGAAGGTAGAGAGATTTAGTATGGAGGAAATGTGTTCCAGGTAAAGAGAAAATGAAAGAGGACCCACAGTGTAGACAGTTGAATATGAATCAGTGGTTGTGACAGCACAGCTGGGCACATCCTCTCTGTGGCCCTGCTGAGTGCCAGCTGCAAGGAAGGCCATCTGGAGCACTGATCTATACTGTGATTCACCAACATCAATGACAAAAACAGCTGTCTGCCTCTGAGCTCTGGGTGTGACTTTGATAATGAAATCCAGTAGTCCTCTTTCTGTCACTTTGATAATGAAATCCAGTGGTCAAGGTTCTTTCACATGTATCTTTATGAAAGTTGCAGTTAAGTTACACTGCTGTCAGTTAAATTTCTATCATATTTCTCATCTGAATTGGGGTAATTTCCTTTTTAATGCCACTGTGTCTTTGAGAGGCTGGTGTGTCTGCACATTAAAGTGAGGGTACAGTGTAAGAAGCTAAACTGCATCCTGTTATAACAACCAAAGTTGATCAATATCTGCACAATTTTAGAAGGTCTTACAGCTACACTTTCTAGAGATCTTGCTTTAGGAAAACACCATACAGCAGAGTCTGTTCAGAAGGCAAAAACAACATTTATAATCTTCTTGTGAGGGTGATTTAGCTACATCCAAAGAATGTGTAGAAAAGCTATTGGAAGCAGAGATAGCTTAGCTGTTTCTTTGGTGTTGGAAATTTAACAATGCCTCATGGGATCCTTTCCAACTTGTCCCTAAGTGAAACTAGCAATCCAGTTTTGTTCTCGTTGAAGTCAGTGAGGAAAGGAACACTGCCTAAATTTGTTAGCATGCATGGGGCAGGTTTCAGGATAGTCCAGATAGTCTGTCCTTTCAGTTTGTTGTTTTTTGACATCTTCCTTCAGAGTCTCCTGGCAACAGTGGCACTTCTGACAAACAAAGCCACACAGACACTGCTGCATCCCATCAGAATGACAATGACTCCCCATTCCTGTATTTATTCAAAGTTGTTTAAATATGTGAGGCACTACACTTGAATGAAAAAAAACTGTGTTGCTGAGAAATATATTAGAGGATTTTGGAACATGCAGTAAAGAAACACTTGTACATGTGGAGTGGACTAAACAAGCATCATTTTTCAAATGGCTTGTTGGTGACCTCAATTTAAAATTTTTTCAAGTAGATAGCTCTGGCTGTAAAATAAAAACTGGACAAGAGTGTCTCCTCAAAGCATAAACCCCAATTTGCAGAATGAAATCCTTATGAGGTCAAGAAGTTACAACTCTTCAAAAAATTGCATTTAAAGGAAAACACTGCTCTTGTCTGGTGCATTAGTATCTGCAGTGACAAAAGCATTCAGACATCTAAATTTTCTTCACAAGGTTTTACATGCTCTTTTATGAACATTCATAGGTAGCCCAATAGAAATACATGGCAAAACATTGAAGTGCCCCCATACTATGGCTCTGTGAGAGGTACAAAGTAATGATCTACAACTCATGTAATTGATTTTTCAATTTAAGTTATTTTCATTCTAAACTACTGACAGTAATAAAAAGAGGAAAGATTAATTTCAGCTATATCTCCAGTGCAGAGCAGAATGGCATTGAATGACTATTTATACCACAGTCCCTGCTAACATACTCTTGATTGATCTGACCATTACAGAGCACCTTGTGGCACATGAAATAGCAAAATGACCACCAGCAGAAAGGGCAAATATAAAATGTGTAATGCCAGCATTGCATTGTCAACAGTGACATCACTTTCCTACCTATTTCCAACAGTTTTCCTTCAAATTTCTCTGCCCTACCAAAAAAAAATAAGAAAACTCATGGCAGTTCACCATGCTGGTTGCAGATTCTTCTTGTGTTACTGGCAGTTTTGCATCAGATCCAGGATGCCAACAAGGCAGGTTGCTCAGCTGAAATGCACTGTGCTGGACAGATGTTGCCAGGATACACTGGCAACTTTTGGGAGACTCCCAGAAAAGGGCTCATTTGCCACCTAAATATCCAGCTTAGAGGGCAAGCATGGAGAAAGGTGTCCCTACATCTATGGCTGCACTACAGGCCTCCTCAAAGGGCTCCATCTTAAAGGGTGCTACTGGATATCAGCTGCTCATTCCTCTTCCCAGGGGACAGAAATGACTGATATAATTCTGTAAGTGAGAAAAAGAATCAGATGGAAACACTGAAAGAAATATTTTTCTAACTGCAATGTGCACAGCTTATTCACTAACACAGCAAATCCTTTGTGAATTCTGTGCCAGATTCTTCAGTTCAAGTCTAGTGTACATTCACTTGATTTAAAGAGATTGGTTTTGGTCTTACTTTAAAGTTGTGGTACTTATGCATGACTTGTGTATGAATGAGGTGAATGAATTCATTACTGAGAAGCCAGATTAAGTTCTGCAGCTGTTCAGCCTGGGGACCTTGTTCAAAGCATGGCCAGAGTGACTGAAAAATCCTTTACTGAATGAGGCAGTTTTAGGCTCAAGTGTAACCTAGCAAGTAGCATTAGAAATGTTAGCTTGGAAAAGAAATTAAAATTACTTGCTTACACACATTATCTGCAGAATAAATATTTTTTTAAAGGGCTATTCTGCAGGTAAGTAATGACACTGCATGAGTTGTCCCCTAGCTGCTTGATCTTGAGGGTGTAAATTTGTGTCTTGAGTGCAGCCATGATGTTCACAGCTAATATTCACTACCAAGATGTCAAAGGAGCCTTACAAATTGTGGATCAAATACAGGATGTTTGCTGTGGCAGAGAACAAACAGAGAAGGAGAAGAATATCTCCTCTCTTCATGTTTAACATTTTGTTCTTTCACAGATGACCTTTCAGGTATGCTCAGAAATTCTGGGAGAATTTATCTATTTTGTAGTATTTAAAATGCTTACTATATGATACTGTGGATACAAGCTAAGTGGTAGATACTTTCCTTACCTTGTTTCAGCATGTTTCTGAGTGCCTGTTTATGGTAGTGTTTTATTACTTCTTAGGTGACCGTGCAGTCAGTTCATGTTTCTCCCTTTCAGCTTTCAGAGTTCATTGAACTGTCATGCTATACATGCAAACTGTAGTGGCAGAAATGACTGTATTGTTAAGAGTACAAGTTATAAAATATGGTCTCCTTGGCAGTTTTGTATTAACATTCATGGATTCTTGTTTTAAATAGAGCTGACATACTAAAAAGTATAGATATGCCTGTTGTCAAAAGGGCATAGAAAAGAAAAATATTGATAGCATGACAGATCAAGTAATGAAATTGTGTGAAAAGAGGCTCACAGGACTAAAACCTCTGTCATGAGTCTGAAAGTAATGATGTACACAGCATAAATTCTTCTGTATGAATTAAAGGAAAATTGAAATTCCATTTAAAGGCTATCAGACCTGTGGGGAGAAGAAATAATGAAGAAAAAAAAATAGAGACAGGAGATTCAAACAGACAAAAGATGTAGAGCAATGAGGCTGTTCCTCTGTAACAGAGACCACAGCAGAAAAGCACTATATAGCTCTTGCTGATACAAATTTAGTATTACCTATGAAGAATACTTTGGATTTGCTGATTGTTTTTCAAAAAGTAAGATAGTGTCAAACACTGTTTTCTTTCCTTCTTTCCATTAAAGAATTACTATTTATGCTTGGAGGCATTTCTCTCCTGTCCACCAGAATACATTCTTGTAGCATGGCCTATCTGCTACTGTAAAATACCTTTAAAATTTAATCTATTTTATTAAATACCTAATTATTCCCATACATATTACATATTGTTTTTCTTTTTTATGTTGAGTAACTGAATATAGCAGCACAAGACAGTGGTGTTTCTCTTGATCTTTGCATGATTTTAGTGTAATGCATTCAAATCAACCTCATTGAAACTATAACTGAAACAAGCAGTCCCAGGCTGCACCAAAGGCAGCAAGTATGGCAGTAAGACTCTCAGGTTGTTTGATGGTTACTGCTCCTGTGTTTCCATGCAACAAAGTAAACATAAGATATTTTCCTTTGATTTCCAGTGAACTGCAAGAACTTTTGACTCTATTTAGCTTATCAGCAGTAAAAATAGTAATAACAACAATAACAGCAACAATAATAATTACCAACAATAATAATCACCAACAAATCATAACAGACTATCAACCTCACTTTTGCAGCCATCCATTGTCTACAGGATCCTGCTCTGTCTGGGGCCTACAAGTTCCCTGCATCTCCAGTTTTAAGTAATCTGAAAGAACTTCATGTAGGTTCTCTTAGAATACTCCTTGGACTTGGTGAAAGGTAACAGGAGCCATGATGCTTCATGTAAAAACCATTGAGGCTTAACAGGCATTTTCAAATAACTTTTTTTCATGGGGAATTATTTTAAATTTTGGAGTTACCAATATGTATTTCCTTGTATCTCTATTCTTAGATAACTTGAAGAATTTTAGTTTTAAAACACAATAATTCACAATGAATCTTCAGCATGAGAGAAGAAACAGCATAATTATAAAACCCTATATTAATGAATTCCATGTAACATTGTGTGCTGGGCCAACTATAGTAAATCGTTATTTTTTTCTAAATTTGATTTCGTATTTGCTAGAATGTTCCTGTAGTCTAAGCCATAATGTGGTTAAAACTGTTTCTCAAAACTATTAGCTGCAGATTTTGAACTGTTTCTATGATCTAATTTCACAAACAGACCATAATAACAGCTCTGCAATGGGGTGCCAGATGATTCCTGCATGCAGCCCAGTGTTTTAAGGCATGATCACATCAAGAGCTAGAGATCTATGCTGGACCTTTTCACCCTGGGAATGTGTGTATATACACACATAATTTCTAGCTGAATTGCAGATGACATTTGCAAAGGAAATCATACCAGAAGACTGCAAAATCATAACTTCCTTTCTTAACACCTTTTCTAGAGCCAAGAAAAGGCATTTCTGCTTCTTCATACACAAAAGTAATTAAGAGAGTGTTTAAACCCTAAAAAGTACATTTGCAGTGACAGGGAGGGAAGCAAACAGCAGTGCTCCTAATTTTACATGACTTCAAATACTTAACCAGATCAGAGTTGCAGAGTCACGTTCCTGATCATTCTGTCATTCTAGCCTGAGGTATACACATATCTCCAATGGTGGATGTGAAGAAATGTAAATTGATTAATGTTTCTAGCATGCTCATTTCTTGTCCCTCAAGGACTAATCTTGAGTTTGCACTAAAATCTGAAGAAAAGTCATGTGACTAATCTTTGTTTTTAAAAGTGAACAGTAGTGAATACATTTGTTGGTTTAGTATTTTACCTTTTTTTTTTTTTTAATCTATAAAGAGTGTTCTGAAATACACTTTCTTAGTATTTCTCACAATCTTCCCTATCCCCTCAAGTAATTAGATCTATGCAAATTCTTGATGGATTAACAAAAACTTCAAGAGAGTTTGGAATTCTGTGGGCAGTTTTACAGCAACAAAAGACTCTTGTACTTTATCTTAGGTTTTGGACTTTTTTCATCTCCTTTTTTACAAGAGTATCTCTGAACCTTGCTTCAGAAGCACACAACAGCATATTATGCTGAGATCATCAGCAAAAATACTGACCTCAGCTTGGCTTCTAACATTTCTGAGCAGTCCACTAAAACTGCTCAGAATCATCTTCAAGGGATGATTTTTGGTTTTGTTAACCTCTCTACAGGCAAACCTGCGTCCCTTTATTCTTGTAGAAATTCCCACCTTTTCCTCTTGAAATATTAGCTTCCTACCTGACGTTCTTGCATCAAATTTCACTGCATTCCAAAGCTAAGAAATGTGGAGCATTTTCTTCACCCAAAATACTGATGATGTGTTTGTGTGAGAAATGCTTGTTGAGACAACCTGGCATTCTCACACATGTTGCATGTTTAGTCCATTTTCAACTTACCTGCGTTTTTTTTTTCAGTAAAGACTAATATGAGCCCTATCTATTACAGAATATTAACTCTTGCTCAAATGAGATGTTTTCCCAACTCATTTCTCCTTGTAATGCTTCTTTTTTGAACTTACATTAATATTGTGTTGAGCCATGTTCTGGTTTCCAGATTGATGGTACCTTTCTCTGGATGAAAGACCCATTGTAAATTCTCACTGCCTGATATGTGGTTTCATTTTCCAGCTCCTCCAGAATTCTGGAATAAAACAATATCCTTCTCCCTTATGGAAAAAACCCTAACCCCAAAACCTAAATAATTTATTTGTACTTTTGTTCATGCATTAAAACTTATTATGTGTCTTAAACTCAGGCGAAATACTGATTTTTGGAGTTATACTTATTTATAGGCCTATGTTTTTCTTGTAATTTGCTGTGAATAGAACTTTTATCTTTTTACTAAGAGTAACAAACTCAGAAAGAATATGATTTTTTTGTCTGACTTCCATTTTTTCTAGTACCAGTTTCAGATAGCCACACTATACATGTTGCACTGAAGTCACTAAACCTGCAAAGCTAAAAAATTCAAGATTCTTCAAATCTAATAAACTTCATAACTGTCCCAGCATTCTCTTCTCTCTCTCTCTCCTATGTTTCTTCTTTTCCATTATAGGAATGAAGTGAGTGGGGGAATCTGTGTTTTGTTTTCTTTTGACAGGGTTAGCTTAACTTGGCTAGTGTGTAGTCTCCCTCTTTTACTTGAACAAACTATTCAGTATTTTTTTATATAATTTAAAATAAAAACCAGAACCTTAGTGGCATTGTTCTCATCTGTGGTAGTAAACCCCTAAAATAAATCTCTGTGGAAGTATTCTTACTGGTACAGCTTGATTATTGTTATAAGAGTTTGGGGAAGAAACTGTACATAACAGGGATAGACATTCATTCTGTCTTCCCAGATGATCCTGACCACACTCAGGAACTGCAGCTTCCCTTTGCCATGAGTGATGTCTCTACCTTGAGAATTAGCTTTGGAAATTGCTGCTACAGTATGCATGTATGGGTTACTCAGCATTCTGGCAGCTGTGCTTCTAGGAAAGTATGAATTTAAGGTAGATGAATATGGAACAGCCACAAGCTGCCCAGAGCTTTTGCTGCAGATCAGCACTGCCCACTTTTCCAGACAGACTGGCAGATTAGTCACCAGTTTATAACAGAGGAATGCTGCTCCACAGTATTGAATTCCACTCTGGTAAAACAGCCTGGCTCAAGGGAACACATTACAGGCACTTCTGGCTCCTGCTGTCTTTTTGCATCAGTCAGATGTAACTTCCCTGATCCCTAACATTGGGAACTTCTTTATAACTGCTATAATAATGGAAGTTGTATTGTATAATGGATTGCACAATGTAATGCCTCTGGTAAACATGGTCAAATGGCCGGCAGTCCTTTGTTAAAAGATGGAATTTCCTGCTTGGCCAGAAGCTTGCAAAAATTATTAATATGTCATAGTCTAAATAAAAGGATTTTCTGAGTAAGATTCTGCTTGGAAATGTACTGGGTGATGTTCTAGTTAATATATTCATTTTGATATAGATGATGGAAGTGAAAGCATAGCAGTGCCAAGTGAGGAGAGGCAGCAAGAACCTTGAAGAATTCAAAATAGTCTCATCACAATGAAACCATGTCTCTCCTCAATTTCAAAAGCCACATGATACATGAACACTCATTAACCACCCAGCATAGAGGGCACTTATGTTACAATGACTATCTTGTCTGTAGTTTTCGAATGAAAATTTCCTATGTGTAAAGTCCAAGCCCTGGAGGCTTTTAAGGAACTGTTTTTAATGCAGAGGAACTCAACATTCATCATATCAAATATCTTACAAATATTTTAAAAATATCTCCTTTTAGGAAAAGAAGCAGCAATTTTAAAGCGCTTTAGTTACACAGGTGTGTGCTAATGGGACCTGTATCATGGTGTAAGTTGGATCTGTCTTGTGGCCCTGTGAGATGTTTTATGGAAAAGTCCAAAGAAACAAATGTTGGCTGGGTTATATCTACGGGAATATTTCAGCACACTGTACTTCAACACAAATTAAAGCAGTAATATGATAAGACACCTCCAAATCCCTGAAGATAATTGAAATCTGACCTCTTCTCAGGGAATATTGCAGGATCTAGTTGTGGTTTAATGGTATGAAAGAGAGCTGTTTTCTCACAAATGAAAATAACTTCTTACCACAAACTCAGATTTCCTGGTTAGTTTTTTTCCAATCTTGAATAAGAAAACTCTCAAAATTTAAATCTTAGCCAGGATGACAGAGTGCCAGGGTCTGTCAGACCTGCCTGCAAATGGCCATTTCTTTTGCTACTTTGATATACATTAAAAACTGCTTCATGGATTACTTCATACCCTTCTGGTTATTCTAAAGTCAATTTTAAGTGCTTCTAGCCACAAAGTAACTTTACTTAATGTTGCAGCTGTGAGAAATTTGCTTTATCATACCCACAAGAAGCCTGTAAAAGAGCTATGATTCTGGCATTGTGTTCTGGATGTGTAGGCATTCTGCCAGAACAAGGCATGTTTTCACTGGGTTATGGTAGTTTGTTTTCAGATGTTTGCTGGAAAAGCCTGTAGATCTGCTACACTCAGATTCTTCACAGCTACCTGCAATAAGGAACAATCCCTGTGTGAACACTTGAACCAGAAAGAGAAGTAGCCAGAAGGGAGGAATGGGTGGTCATAGGCTAGAGTGTGTGTGATAGGGGGATTGTAGCACCAAATTGGGCTACCTAAACTCCAGTGGAGTTGAGGTATATTGGCTTGTCCGATAAGCAAAGTTAACCAGACTTTCACCATACAAAGACATGAAAATAAATCCACTCACTCTGAAATTTAGGTATATAGTGCTGATTGCTCTGAAAGAACCCAAAGGAAAGTTAGAAATTCTGTTTTCAGAGCAGGGCTTGAATAATCTTATAACAATATGAAAACAATGAGGGGAAAAATTTTAAACAGCTGCTTTTGAAATAAGTGCTATCCATTTTGTGCTGTGAATAAATCAGGGATCTCTGTGAAAAAGATGGTGTGTGATCATATGTTTAAACTTTTTTTTTATATTCCTTGTAGCACTGCCATTAATACTGTGCAGAAACTTGTAACCTAGAGTGTTTTCCTCTTTTATTTCTTAAACTCTTAGCACGGCCCTGAAGTATCAGGTCCCTATGTGATGGGCAGATGAGGATCCTTGGGTACTACTCACTGTCTCCAGCATGGCCCTGTTCACAACATTGAAAACTGTGTCTAAAAAAGGACAAATTTTAAGAGGAAAGAAGGAATTGCCAACAGTATTCAAGGAAAATGAAGACAACATAATGTTAAAAAAATACTCAGGAAGTATAAAAATAATATATTACATGTTTTGAACCAATGAAGATGATCTTGTATTTTGTGCTGCAGAATACAGTTGTTTTTTTAATCCCAGCCACCAACTAAGAACCACACAGCTGCTCACTCACATCTGCCACAAGAAGGATGAGGGAGAAAATTAGGTAAAAATAAGCAAATATCATGAATTGAGATGCAGAGAGTATAACAAGTAAAGCAAAAGCCACACTTGCAAGCAAAGCAAAAGAAGGAATCCTATTCCTATAAGCAGGCAGGTGTTCAGCCATCCTGAGGAAATCTGGGCTCCATCACACCTAACTGTGAGTTGAGAATACAGTTGTCACCACCCTGCATATCTTCCCCTTCCTTCTTCCTCAGCTTTAAATACTCATGCCATATGGTATGAGGTATCCCTTTAGTCCATTTGGGTTAGCTTTTCTGTATAAATCGTGTCAAAATCCTTCACTGTTCCCTCCTAAATCCTTGTGCAGCCCCGACCTGCACCTGTTGGGGTGGGGTGAGAGGCAGGAAAGGCCTTGGCTCAGCACAAGCCCTGTGCAACAATGACTAAAGCATCCCCACTTTATCAATACTTTTTCTAGGAGAAATCCAAAACACAGCCCCCTGCTAGCAACTGTGAGGAAAATTAACACTATTCCAGCCCAAACCAGCACAATAGTCTATTGCATCTCAGTAATAACATAAAATGAGATGAATGTTACAGTACTGTTATCATTTAATAGATCAACTGCTCAAATGTCATTGCTTATACACATTTACTGAAACAAATATACCTTGAAATGAACAGAATTAATCAACAGGTCACCCCTACCTTTGCCTAAATCAGTTCTCTAGTTGCAGCTGCAGGACCAGAGTACTAAGCAGAGAGTTTAGTATCCAAGTAGCTGCTGTTCTGCTTCTGCCTAAGTGAGAAAACACGAGTTTCAACAAGCTGTTACTAACTCTATGCATGTGCTGTGTAATGTATTATGCAAATTCACTCCTTAAACATTAATTTGAGGTCAGTATGGAAAAATGCCAATATTCTTATAGTTAGATGAGAAACTGCACTTTGATAAGGTTAGCTACTAATTTTGTTAATTTATTATTGCAACCCGTACTAAACCATTTGATCTTGTCATTGCGAATACCAATTTTCTTACACTTTAATCACTTCAGTCTTCATTAAAATTTGTACCAGCCTGTTCAGTCTATAATTGAACAAACAAATGCCTGCACTCAAGATAACGGTGCCATTTTCTTCCCTGTGTAACTGCTACCAAATAGTGGCCAGCTGGGCTTGTTGTGGGGCTGAATGCCCAGATTTCTCAAGAATGACAGAGCAAACAATGCTACATAGGCTGAGGCCAAGCAGTGTTATGAAGACTTGGGCTTGAAATGGCACCCTGTATATATATATATATACAGATATATATATTTGGAAAACAGGAAGCCGGATTATCTCTGCTGAGATCTGATCGTGACTAAACTGGTAGCTAAGGTGAGGTGCCTGTCTGGAACAGATATAAGCTTGTGTTTTGGCTGTTCACAGTGGACTGATGGGTGTTGAAAGATTGAAGTCAGACAGATCATGGTGCCTTTCAGTTGGCTTTCAGATATATGGTATTGCATGTGAACTAATTCTGCCTGCTTAGTTTGCAATGAAGTTAACTGATTAAGAAATACACTGCTAGAAGACAAAAAACAGAGTGAAAGAGCAATGTGTATTTTTCAAAATTTCTTTTGGTAGCTACAGCTCAGTGGCATTGCTAAACTGTACAATATTGTCACTTGACCGATAACATATTTGCTATTTGCGCTATGGTTGGTTTTTTTTTCCCATACTGTCTTTTGCAAATCAGTTAAGATGTGAATCTAATGCACCAATCTAATCTTTGTTAAGGAAACACTTCCTTGTTTGTGGGGAGGCAGACTAAAGGATCCTGTAGGAATGCTATGGGAAAATATCCGTAGGAACACTATGGGAAAATATAACACTACAGGAATATGAAGCCATTTTCCAGCTTTAGGAGAGATATGTCATAAGTGAAGGAAACAAATGTCAGTATTCTTAGGCTGTGTTTATCCTGCTGTGCAAATATTTGAGTGATGGCTGTTGAGGAAGAAAAAGGGATAAAGTTTCATCTCATACAAATCTTTTGTCAGCAAACTTCTGCATGTTATGTGGCCAGTCATGTACACTGGTCATTTACTACTGAATAAACTCCCATCCATCCAGAGTTTGCTTCTCCACAGAATGACAGAAATATTAAAGCATGGGATGCCACCAGCCAAATGATAAGTAAGAGCCTGACTGAGAGTTGTGCAGTCAGAAGTTAATTTTCAATGAAAATCCTCCACAAAGGTCCTGACTTTTGTGTGCGTGCAGTTTGTGACAGAATAAATGCTGAACACTTCCAGTTGTGAATGCTCAGATACTGTGTTTACTTCTAAAAACAAAGGCTGCCTTTGCAAACTCTGCGTGCACTTAAGTTACTCTCCTTATCCTTTATCCACATGGCTCTTCACAAGGCAAAACTTTACTAATAACTCTTCCAGTCTCAATATCTTTCTCCAACCTCATATTTTGTTTCCTTTTTTTCCCTTGCCATCCCACATCTCCCACTAGTCTTCCTTGCTGACCCTTCTGCTGCCGTTTTTCATCGTATTTCTAATATCATCATTTTCCACCACCATTTTTTTCTGGCATGTCTTTCCTTCTTCTGTTCTCTCTACCCTAGTTGCTAATCTCATTCTGAGAAAATGTATATCTGAAATTTTTCAGACTGTTTGACTGAAGGCAGACAGCTCAAAATCTTTCCATTTCAGTAGTTAAAGTTGTCAAAACTAAAGCAATTATAAAAGGGTTTTGTTGGCTATATCCTTAAAATCCAGCAGTATTTGCATGAAAAGATGAAAATTGAAATGCAGTTCTTGGGTACATAAGACAGTGTTAGTGTACTTGCATGTCAAAATAAAAATACTGAAATTCAGTAGTTACAATTAACTATTAATCAGGAGGGTGTCAGAGATTCTGAATTATGAACAGAAACATTCTTCTGAATTATCAAAAAAAGTATACTGAGCCCTAAAAAGGTGTGAAGATTTCAGGCTGATACCGGGAGGAAACACCAATTTAGTGTAGAGGTTTTGTTTCACCAATCTGAGATTTCCCGGATGCACCAATTAATGTAGTGGGCTGAGTGCTGGCTAAACACCAATGCACCTACTAGATCTATTTTCTCCTTTTCTGCTGTGAGATAGGATTAGAAGAGCAAAGCAAGCTCAAACTTTAAAAGGTATAAAGAAAATTGTATTTAAACAGAGCTGAAAGAAAAGGAAAAAAAAAGAATCAGAACAAAACCTTCAGAATACTTTTCCTGCTTCCACAACCTTCTTTTATTTCTCGATGACAATATACAGAGACAAAACCTGGGACTTAGGTCAGTTTATCATCTCTAAAATAGTCTTTTATCAGTTCTCTTAGAGAGACGAGTCTTTTGACATGTCATGGAGACTTCCTCACAAGAAAACAGTTCTCTTGTAGCCTCAATTACCATGAATAGCAGCCTCAATGAAATCTGCAATCATGAAGTCCTTCCCATCTTCTGCAGCTTTCCCACTGCTGCATTCATGGGCCATGTCAAACTTGAGGTACTATTTCAAGGATGAGCTGTTTCAGAAGCAAAGGTTCTCTTCATCTATCTCTGAGACCATCTTCATCTCTAGGAACAGAGGTCTTCTTCTTTTTTCCCTGGGAGCAAAGGGTTTTCATCACTCTCATCTCTCTCTCTGTTCGAGCTTCTCATGATGTCACAGCTATGTCAACATTTACTCGCTTAGACATGAATTCCTTTTGTTCATGTCTGCAGTTTGAGCACTCCATCTCCTCATACTGTTTTCATGAATTAAAGGGATATTCTAGTGTATTAAGTCCATCACCATGACCTTAGAAAAGAATTTCAGTCAAAGACTAAGGCATCTTCTCATTCTCCTCCCATCTGGGACTTGACTCCTTTACTGACCTTGGTGTCATCTTGTCTCTCTACACATCTTCACTCTGTCCTTTTTTCTCACTCGAGAGAGGATCAATGTCCTGCAAGTTTCGTCTGTGCAATAAAGGTGTTAATATCTCCCCCAGGGCCTGCAGATGATCAGGATGGTCAGCAATGGTGAAGCAGCCCCGGTGACAGACTCGGGCCGTGCTGTGCCCGGATCTCGGGGGCCCGGCCGGAACAGCCACAGCCACTCTGGCCCCATGGCTGAGCTCTTAAACTGTGTTTAACTCCAGACACGGCCTGGCCTGACTGTGCTGGGGAGGGAACCAGCCCAGTGACAGGGTGTTAACAGCCCCTGGGGCCGGGTCCAGCCTGGATGGGGCTCCTGGGGCTCCCCGGGCAGGGCTCACCCAGCCCGGCCACCTGTTCCCAGGCTGGAAGGAGAAGAGGCTTTTCCAGGGGTTTGTTGTGTTAAAATGTGAATCTCACACAGGCATAATCACCTCTTTAATTTGTTTAACAGGTTGTCAGTATTCAAACAAGCCACTGATTGGTTTTGTCAGGCATGGAGGAAAGTGCTAGCAGCTTCTCTTAGAAAAATCACTTCCATGGGTGGCTTCTTCCCTCCTCACCAAATGTCAATTAATGCAAAACCAGCACACAGGGATTGCTGGAGTTCTTAGTGATGCAAAGCACAAGGGCCCTGATCCTTCTGTGTTCAAGCCCAATTTCATGCTTTGCACTGCATCTCTTTTATTAGGTTTGTTCAGATTTGCTTAGTGTATCACTTAAAATAGGATTCTGTTGACATTTTAACCTTTGGTTTCCTATATCTCTTTACATGTGCTCACATATTTGCAATGCAGCGCTGTCCTTGTGATCTTTTCCATGCTACATGAGTGTAAATTTAAATGTTTGATGGTTCTGAAGTTCTAGTAGGTCAACATTTGTTTTTATCTTGAAATGGGGTTATGTGTTTGGTGTATCAGAAGTTTGCATTATAAGCTTCTAAAAAGAAGAAATCTTGAAATACAAATTTTCTTTGAGGAATTGTGATGGAAAAATAAACATAAAAATAAAAAAATCTTTACCTGTTCTATTTGTTTTTGCATTTGGTTTTGAGAACTAATGAGAGATATAAGCCATCCATACAGTGTTTTAATAAAAACCCAAACAACTTGTAAATAAAATCCCTTATCTAGATTAAAGAGTTGTGATGATGTAAGAAACTTCAGAGAAATATGAAAAGGACTGTACTGAAAAACTAGTTTTTCAAAAAATTATGTATTGGATTACCTCCCAAAAAGTTAAATTTTATTCTTCCTAAAGTGATTTAATAAAAAGTGAATAATACATTTGGAGGTAAATAGAGTTCCTTGAAACATTTCTCTCCATTCTTAACATATAAGAATATTTTCATGTTTTCCTTAGATACTTGAGAGTAATATAGACATAATTTTCCTATGTTCATTAAACTTTAATTTTTCAATATAGTTGTATAGCTCTGGAATAATTTATGCTAATGTTTATTTACTTCTGTACTGGCAAAAATATATATGTATATATGTACAAATTTATTATTTGAGATGTAGGGTGCACTTTCTCAGATAATGATTCCCAGTTTGAGGAGAACAGGCTTTCTGTTTTCAATTTTTCATGTGGAATGTGATACATGCTGTAAAATTGTTGATCAGTATTTGATGAATACTAATTTTTAGTTGAAACATTTTGTATGTGAAAGAAAATTTTTTTAGTTTTTTTTTTGTTGGTTGGTTATTTGGATTTTTTAGTTTTCTTTTCTGAATTTCTCAAAAGCACCACAGTTTCACTAATACAAATATTAATGGAAACCTTAAAAAATTAACTTGAATATTGCAATAAAACTAATTTCAGTCTGCAAAAGTGGCACCTTTTTGTTGAGTATAATATTCAGGTGCGTAACTAGAAGTTTATAACGATAATGATTATTGATAGAAGCTGTTCCATTAGAAAAGAGACACTATAATGTCTGCGATAGTCGTGAGCAAAATAGTACAAAATTAAGTGCTTTAAATATGTGCTAATCAGAAACTATTAACTCAAGATGTTCACCAATAATTTTGGATAATGGATGTCTGAGAATCTTGTGATTTGTTAGGGGCCCATTTGAAAAGAAACAGGAAAATTTGTCAAACAAATTGGCTTGTAATGAATCACATGATCTGTTTTCCTTGGATATGCAGTTGGCTTCAATAAATCTGTCCTTTGAAAATCTCTGAGCTCCCTCAGACTACCGGTCTGCTACTACTTTAGAGCCTTCAGACTTAACATTTCCTTAAGAAAAATTTTATAAAATCAAAGGACTTTTCCCAGTAAATATAGTTAAGCAGATATCATGGAATGATTATTTAGCAGAAGTTTCTAAGGACCAGTGTTTATATTCTGATATTAGACATATGAAACATTTATTAGAATCATGTGTTTTCATGGATTTACATTATGGACTCATTTGAATTTTTTAATCTGTAAGATTGGATACCGTTTCTATCACACTTACCTGGGATTTAAACAGAAATGTATGCTGCTAGTTCAACACAGGATGCGAAATTTACAACTTAAGCAAATATTCTCAAATTGTAAGGTTAGCAATATGGAAAAATATGGAATTACATCATCACTGTGGTTTCAGCAGTTATAAAGTTCCATGCTTTTACTTTCTAAACTATCTGTATGACTAATTGGAAGGTAGATGACAAAGTTATTTACATAAAGTCTTCTTAATTTCTCACTGTCACAGTCATCACATCAGTGTTAGAGGAGACAGAGCTGACTACATATTTCCCAGCAACTTCATAATTCAGTTTATTGTAAATCACATTTAAAATAATGTCATGTTCTACCTGAAATTTATCTCTTCCCCCATGTCTCCATCCAAAAGACATACATCAATATTTCCTGCTGTTTTTTTGTTTAGTCCTACAGCTTGAAATTTGTCTAAAAAAATTATTTTTTTTTCTTATCACATCAATTCTCTGTTAATTGAATTATCGTTCTGGAATGTTCAATTTCTTTTCTTTGAAAGTACAATATTTTAATAGTGCTGCAGGAAGTCATTGACCATCACTGTTGTTTTTGACATTTTGGGGAATGGAACAATATAGTAACTAGTTTCTGAGGGGAATATCTTTTAACATTTGACCAAAGTATTGTAGAAAAAACTTTTTAGTATATAAATACTATGACTGTATGCTATTTAATTAAAAAACATCAACTATCAAGGCTCTGAGGATATTACTTCAAACTGATTTTTCTTGAATAGTTACATAGGAAAAAAATATTGGGTTTTTTCTCCTCAAAATATCATACATATTGAGCAATTGTTTTTGTTCTGATTTTTAAAAAAATAAACATTTGATTTTGAAACAAGGTGATTTTTGTAAAAAACATTACAGTGACCAAGTTTAATTTATGTGGTAAGTCACAATGTAAAATAAAAATATAATAAATATGAAATTTCAAACAAAGAAGAATAGCACGCTCAATAAGACAGTCTCCCAAAAGTTGGATATTTTGACCTTTTTAGGTTCTTTCTATTAACTGAAAAATCATATTCCCTTGAAAGTATAAATATCAAAAATTCTACAATTAGAAATCAAATTATATATTTTAAATTATACATCTGTGAAAATACCACAAAGTGTTAAAGAGATATTACAAAGATTTTATAGGCAATCTGATAGTGCAAGACTACAGTAGTTGAGCAACTTCATTATATAATATTAAATTAATATTTCTAATATAAAATCTATTTTTTAAAAGTAAATGCATTTCTGATAATCTTTTTGTTTTAGGGTAAACCACATAAAGCAAAAGAACATTCCAGGTATGACTGCAGTAGTTATTCCTTAGGCTTTACTCTGTAAAGCATGGTGACCATGTTAGAATTGGTATTACATGTAAAATCCAGTGCTTTGTGTGTCCAGTGTCTTCCATCTTCAGGCTTGCACCTTCCCCTTAAAAAAAATTATAATAACTACCTAAAAGATTACTATATTGAGATTTTTCCTAGAGAGTTATACCAGGCCAGTTCCGAATATAATTGCTTTTGTAAATGTTAGCTGCTGTAGGAAATTGGGATTTTAATTTACTGAGGGAAATAACTGCTCAACCATGCAGTGTTTCTGACACAGACTCAATCCTGGTATGATTTAGGAGGTGATAACTTTGATTCAATAGCTCGTACACTCATTGTAATTCACTGAAAGGTGACTGATTTGACGTACAGGGGCTGCAACTAAAAAGGTAATTCTCTTTTGGGTGCTTCCCTAGGTTTGGGAGAGAATCCACACAGCTAAATGGTGAATATCACTGAAAATGATGACTTCTCCAAAGGCAGAATGAACTCTTACATTGTGATGTCTGCACAAAATATTCGTTCTGATAAATGCATCCAATTCCTACTCTGATAGGATATTTACCTTTGAACAGTCTTATAGAGCTGCTTGATGTCTGGTGTTGGCCAACCCCAGAAAATAATTTAAACTTGAAATGTGTCATAGAATTCTCCAATTTCAGCTCCAGCAGTTACACAATACTGCAGATTTCAATCATAACATCACTGTGAAACATGCAGGCTGGGGTTTTATTATGTCTGCTGTTTCTGTAGCTAGAATGTTCACATTATATAGTAGATGAGGTTGATGTCCAGAGAGACAGCACTGCAAATTAAGTCAGGTTTGTGAATGTTGTATCCCTCTTTTTATCACTTTTGGTTTGTTTTGGTTTGGTTTTTTTCCATACAATCATTACAATAGATGTAAACAACTGGGATTTCTTGATGTAGTTGTGCTTTATCAATAACCGTATAAAATAAGTCTGAAGTTAAACATCTTAAACTTATTATTACTTATAACTTACATTGCATACCTCATGCTTTCTTGGAAATATATACCTAGACTTTAAATTCAGTATTTGTGAGTGTGTCTTAAATTTCTGCTAGATTTAGAGAAATAATCATGAAGTTTGGATTTATGAACACCTGATTTTTACAAAGGGTCAGATTATGTTTTTACAGCAAGTTTACACTAGGTTATATCATCTGGCAGAGTGGAGTCAACCATTGAATAGGGTTATTCTGAATTTATATTAGTTTAACTGAGAAGATAGCTTATATCTAATTTTTTAAGAGAATATGATAATTTTTGCATTACTGAATCTTTTTTCCTTTTACTGAATAAATCTGTGTTGGTAGTTCAAGAGCTATTCTATTCTTCTACTCCATTGAATTTTCTTTGATTTTCACTACTCTGCACACATACCCAGTGTGGAAAACTCTTATACTGTCTTTTAAAATATGAATCTAGTGCTTCTGAATAGATCAATATTCCTAGAGGCTGGAATGTTCTCTTTGTTCATTAAAAACACACAATCAAATGCAAGAAAGGTTTAAATTTTTGTCTGGCTTCGTTGTGCAACTAAAGAAAGGTCTGAAACTGCAATCTCTACATAGGAGTATTTCATGTTCATTGAGATTTAGGAGTTAGTGCTGAATCTACCAAGGAAACTATATTTATTTGGCCTGGATGTGTGGTAATTCATTTCTGCTCAGGCTGCTAAGCAGCCTGATGGAAAGAATCTATTAATTATCACTGAATTAAGCTAAATTTGAATAATTAAATGTTGATGCAAAACATCCAGTCTCATGACTCATTCATTTTCTATTTATTAAAGTCTAGATATGGATAATGCAGGATTTTTCTACAAGCAGAATTACAAGTAAACTCTCTCCATTATTTTATTAACGTTTGTCTGTTTAGGTTCAAAGTTCTTCACAAAAATGTGAAGAAGACTTCACATTTATATGCTGTACAAACATGCGGAAAAAAACCCCAGTGTTTTTATGTGATTTAGCAGCCTATTCTGTTTTCAAGATTCATTTGGTATCATAAAATGATTTAGTTTAGATGGGACATCTGTGAGTGCCATCTACGAATGCAAAAGAGGGATAACTTTCAAGTTGGAGAATGTTATTCCTGACTTTATGTAAAAGAGTTTTGAAAAACATCCAAGAACGCAGGTTCCACAACCTCTCTCAGAAATATGTCCCTGCACTTACCTGCCTCTTCTGTGGAAAACATTTCACTTTGTTTGCACTTTGATTATTGCAGATTTTGCCTTTTGTCTGTGCTCCTCAGATTAGACTTTGCCTCCATAACACCCTACTACCTATTAGGTAACTGATAAAATCAATCTCAGGTTATTCTTCTCTAGGCTTCCTCAGCATCATGGTAACTCATATAGATGGCAAATACTGATAATTTAAGGTCAAAACCACAGAACTAAGTGGATTCTACTCAATATCTCAGTATTTTATTATTTTATTTTATTTTATTTTATTTTATTTTATTTTTTGTAATGCAGATTTTTTTTTTTATTTAGCCTGAAAATTTCAGGCTTGTTTCATGGTTTGAATAATTTCTTGAGCTAGTATCCAGCAACACTGTAAATGACTAGCAGGATAGGAGGAGAGAAATAGCTAAAATATTTTCACAGCTAAAGAAACTCTGTGTGCATCAAAGGGGGTAATATTGAATCATTTTAAAGATTTTTTTTTCTCCTGTTTCCTAATGTACTTGTCATTTTAAATTATCTTATTTATTGTCTTTTGGTTTTGATGTGACATTTTAAAAATTAAGAAAAGAAAAGGAAAAAAATCAATGTTCACATTTTAAATGAAATCATGCTTGCATAATCTATAGAAAAAACCCAGAAGATCTGTGATTCTAAAGACAGCACTAATCCTGCCACTATTTCTAGAGAGCTGCTATCCATAAATATGTGTGCAATAGATAGTCTAATTGTTTTACTCAGAGTTGCAGGATATGTATTCTCTTTCTTGAAAACTTGTGTTGCTTCCTATTCACTGGTTTTCTTGAAGAAGATCAGTGCTGCTTCACAGAAGCATCTGCTTGCATTAAACATTTCTTGCTTTTTCCCTGTGGCAAGTGATTTATTGTCATGTTTGACAGTTCTTGTGTTTGTGTCATGTCAATGCTGCCCAGAATCTTTTTCTTATAATTCAGTAGTGTTTGAGTACTTGTCATTTTTATATCCATTGCTTAACCCTTACATGACTGGCAGCCAAGCAACTTCTAACAAAGATCTGAAATTTTTTTAAGCCTGTGTTAAGCATATTCTCAGATCATCTATATGTCTGCATGTTACTGGTGACTGGTCATGTATCTTTGTCTATTAGGAAATAACTGATGAACCTCCTGCTGTAGAAAAGAAAGCTGAAGATAAAATAGCTTTGCAGAGATATTTTAGTACCTTTTGCCCTCGGTATTGCTTCTAACTTTTTTTTTTACTCTTTCCTTTCTCTTCTTTCCCCAGTGTATAACCTCTGTGTTTGCATGATATTTTATATGTATATTTTTTCCCTCTTTCTAATTGCATATTCACCCTCATCATGTTTAACCAAAGGGACAGCACAAGCCCTTGTCCTCCTGGCTTTTCTCATGTTCCCACATCATCAGATATCTACTTATCTCCTACAAAAAACAACTTGGCCATGCATTCCTTTTTTTAACTCTCCTGAAATTGAGTGCACAAAAACAAAATTGTGTGTTTTCCCTGAGTATGTCAGGACATCTAAGAATGCTTTTATTAAGAAATGTGATGCAGGTTTTTGTGGTTTTTTTTTTTGTTGTTGTTGTTGTTGTTTTTGTTTTTTTGGTTTTTTTTTCTCTCTTCTTCTTTTTTTTCTTCTTTTTTTTTTTGGTTTGGTTTGGTTTGGTTTGGTTTGGTTTTTTTTTGTTTTGGTTTTTTTGTTTGGTTTTTTTTTGTTTTGTTTTGTTTTGTTTGTTTGTTTTGTTGGATTGTTTGTTTGTTTGTTTGTTTGTTTGTTTGTTTTTTGTGGACTTTCAAATTTGTGTTCTGTGGTAAAGTACAGAAATGAACAAAAAATATGCTACCTACTCATTCCAAGATAGTGCTTACCCTACTGGAGTAATTAACCTTTAATTTACTTACACAGTTTACTTATTTTTGTGATTGACCTGTTCTGCATCAGGTGTGCATATACCTCATCAGTGAATACAAAGACATTATTTGTGAAGAAGAAAAGTTTGAAAGAGAGAAAAGGATTTTCTTCATCTCTCAGGATGGTATTTTTGCACTCATGAGGGTCATTCAGAATCTGACTATACCTTCAGACCTACTTTTTTACCATGTACAAATTTCCTACTTGTTAAACATGTATAAGCAGTCATCCTAATGCTCTCTTGACAGCAATATTTAATTGCTTGACTGTGAGGCTTAATTTTGTAATTTCCTCCTGCAGTCATGATGTCTACACCGCTTACAGCTTGTCCAGAATGGGATTTCACATTTGTTCTTCATTTGTCCATTTGTGAACACATAATGCATGGCCTGTTTTATTTTGGCTGACAGTGGTGAGGTAGACATGCATTAAACACCTCTGTGGATTTTAGAGGCTTATTTATTGTCACGGGATGTGGTTGCATTTAAGCCTTATTTCTTCCTTTAATCTGAGACACCACACCACGCCATATACCTCTTAAATGTACATTTATGTCAGTGTGAGAATGAACCTTTGCCAGATTGTGCCTCAGAATGCAAAGCTCAGTCACTGTTATAGGTCAGGGTCTGTACTCCTCACCTTGAGAAAAAAAACTAAAATACTGTATTTTAGTTTGTGCTCCAACATCCACAAGAAGCTATGTACTTTTTATTTATTATCCATATACTTCCTTGATCAGTTTATGATAATTTTACTTAGAATAATACCTTTTTTTGTTTTAATGCAGGCACTTAGTTTTATGTTCTAGTTTTCCACAGAGCTGAACCATGTTTCCTGTTTTATGGAAAGGGAGTCAGGGCTACCTGGGAGAGTAATTACTAACATGTTTAATCTTTCATTTATTTTGTCAGTGTAATAATAACATACTGTGTTGACATTCACCATTCTCATAGTAGTCTCCTGTATATACTTCGGTCATTGATTGATCCTCTAAGGATTTTACAGATTTCTGTCATATTCCCTCAAGGGGCTCTATTTTGCCTAAGAAGTCTGAGCCTGCTTGACTGTTGCTTAAAAGGAAATTGTTTTATGCTTTCAGATAGAGCAGCAAGGAAGTCTGAGTACTTTCTACTTCTACCACATCCTTTTTGAGATAGTGAGACCAGAACTGCAGATAATACTCACGGTGCATATCCAACATGAATTTATGTAGCAAAGCAATTATGTTCTCTACTTTATTTGCTAATCCTTTCTTGACATTTGAATTGCTTGTTTGTTCTCTTTTTTTATCTTTCATGACCACCAAACTGCTTATCAGACTACCCAGCAGCAAGATCTTCTGGCTAATTGGGCAATTGAGAACAACTATATCTTCACATGCAGAAATCTTTCTCCCACACCACCCTCTGCCTGAATGATAAGGAGTCACATTCAATCTCTTTTACCATTTTAAATAGATTCCTTGGTCATGCATCCATTCATCTCAGTCAGTCCTCATCCTTATGATAGCAAATAACTGAGCTGACAGCAAACGTTTCTGCTCCATCCCATCCCCCATTTTCAGGACACATACAAAAATATTGAACAGCCACATATACCTGTGGAACTAATAATCTCCTTCCATTTCAAGAACTGACCGATTTTTTATTGCTTTGATGATGATGACGATGATGATGATATTTATTTTTTCTGGTTTTTTTGGTTTGTCTGCTTAGCAAAAACTTTCCCTTTTGTACCATAGCTGCTTACTTTGCTAAAAAGTCAGATATTATGATAAATGATCCACAACAGAAAGATCTTCCATGGGAATCTTCAGAGTTTCTTCTTTGAAGGCAAATGTGAAAAATTCCTTTGACCTCAAATTTTATGTAAGTTTACTTGGCAAAGTGTACTAAATGAATTTAGGCTTCACCTCTGTTACCCAGATCCCTCATTTTCAGCCTCAAGATAGGTACAGAAGCCCATGCAGAAAATAATATTTCAGATGTGTATTAAACTTGAACACTTCCTTTTTGATTTCTCTGGGATCTCAATGCTCACCATGTTGTCTGTTTGCATTCTATCTCCTCATTTATCCTTGCACTATGTACAAGATTTTTTGTTTACAAAAGCCAGTTTCATATGTTCCTGACCCAAATATCTATTTGTGTTTCCAGGGCTGAACATCAAGCACCTTTATTGATACCAGTGTTGGGAATTCAGAACAGAAGATTTTTTCCATATAAGAGTCTTTTGTAAATGGAAGGGAAAAAAAAAAAAAAAAAAAAAAAAAAAAAAAGAAGATGTGAATAAAGAGCTGGATGTTCTGACTAATGACAAAATAACTGTGAACTCTCAGGAGGAGGTAATCTTGAAAAATGAAAATATGATGTGAAGGTGATGGGAGAAGAATTCTTAGAGAAAAGAAAAATGCTAGAAGAGTTCATGTTGTTTAGCCTACCAATATCCAGACACGGATGTCATGTCATCAAAGACAGAATTCTAAAGAACAAATATATTTATACTAAAGGGGGTAAGCAGATCATTAATTAATTTTAGGTATTAGTTAAGCTCCTCAATAATTAGTTGCTTCCATTTCTAGAGCTGCCTTCTATGTGAAGTAAACTCCCCATTTGTTTCAAAATGCAGAACATAAATCAAGTATCTCTGGAATCAGGGCTGTGCATTAGATAATTCAGCAGCTATATTCCAGCCAGTTCTTCCTAACACACAGTGAAGACTCAGGTATTTTCTCTGTGGCAGATATATTTACAAAGGCTATTGCCTGTAATTTTTTTTTCTGTTGTCAAAGGAAAATTTTGAATTAACTTTTTTAATCTAAGTCATGTACAGATGACTATTTGTACACAAATCGTTGTCCTAGTTTGTTTTGGCAAGTGCTGTGAATTGTGAGTGGGAGATTTAGGTTAACACAACACCTGTAATAGATCTAGCCAGGTGTCTCTGGTGTGAATCCCTGATAAGGTCTCATCTTGGCACTGTTTTTTTGCACATTTTTAGCTAGTTTTGGCCCAGCCTGGGCAACTGTGTTTTATATTGCTGATTCTGGGCAATCGGCACACACAAAAACCTCCATAACTCATTTCTACTGCAAGTCCACTCAGTGATGCTCTTCTGGCCATATTAACCCAGACTCTAATTGGGTAAAACAAAATAAAGCCCATTTTGACAAAAAAAAAAATGGACAATGCCGGAAGTTTTCCTTCTCCATAGAGCATGCAATTAGTGCTACAAAGGATTTTGACTTTTAAAATGTAAAATTTGATAATCGAAGCTTGACAGGGTTTTATATATAGAGACTGATCTTATCCAATATTTTATATAGAATGTGTATCAATCCTTGTATGATAGAGTTTACTTTTTTAAAGAAGCAATTAAAATTCTTGGGCCCCTGCCCCTGACAGAATGCAAGACCATTAAGGCCATTTTCTTCCCGGATTAGTCTGAATATCTGACTCTAACTAATCCTGTGAGAATGCAGCAAAAGGGATGTCATAAAGGAACTGTCCTTGTTTTCCTGAAGCCCTTACTCCCACAAGTTATTTAGTGTGTTATAAATATTAACTGAATCATTGTCATAAAACTGATTTGTTATTTATAACATCTTTATTTTTGGTCATGCATAGTAAAGTATTGTTTAGCATGGATGTAATAGCTAGACTTTTGCAAATATAATTTATATTTGGCTTAAAGTATGGGAAGAAACATCTGTGCTCTTGTCTCTGGATTTCTGTAATGTCTTTGCTGCTGCCATATGGTAAAATTTAAATAATAAATATGATCACAGTGTGAAATGTACAGCATAAATTCTATGTGAATCCAGTTTTTGAGTAGTTTGTGAAGATTCTCATTATTTAGGCACTCTCTGGCTCTGTTAGTCTGTATCTTCTTAATTGAACAGCTTCATAGGACAGAAGGGAAAACAGATTTGTAAGGAACAACAGCTCTCCATGCTTACCTATCACTAAGTCTCTTATACAAAAACAGATTTATTTTTTTTACAATAGTCAGATAGGAAGCATACTTCCTTTACAACTTAATTAATTTTGTTTGTTTGTTTGTTTGTTTTTGTGGGGTTTTTTTTTGTTTTTTTTTTGTATCTGCCAGACCTACCTGTAAAGTTGCTATATTGTCATTTAGCAGCCTATATAGTTACAATTGTCATGTTTTTCTATGAGCATTTCAGGGCAGTTGCCTTGACTGAGATGAGAACTGTTCATTTACTGATATAAACCAATTTTTTGTTAAAGAGAATTTTATCCATAATTTGAAAGTTGCAGTGAAGTCTAGATATGGTAAGACTTTGAAAACAGGGAGGTAAAATTGACAAGAAAAAATTTAATAGAATCATGGAATCATAGAATTGTTTGGGTTGGAAGAGATCATCTCTGGTTCCAACCTGCTGCCATGGGCAGGAATGCTTTCCACTGGACTAGATTACTCAGAGCTCCACATAGCCTGTTCTTGAACTGTGGTGGCGTGCGGACGCATTTCCGACAGGACTTCGTTGTTTTTGTTTGAGGTTGCACAGTTGTGTTTAATGTTTTATAAATTGCATTTGTTCTTGTTGTCAAAGATGGCCTCCCCTTCCCTCATGATTTCCCGCCTTTTCCCTTGTTGGCATGACAACCCCTACCCCATAATAGTTGTTTACCAAGTTTCAGTACATGTCAATCTTTTGGTTATATAAGTTCCACACCCCCTGTTATGTAACCACCCTTACCCCATTGGCCCAAAGTTTGATCACCCCACAGTTGAAGTTTGTAAAGTGTTTCTGATTTGTCCTTTGAGAGACCACCCTTAAACCCACCCCCTTTTCTTGTTAATAAAAAGCCGTGGCAAACCCAGGCTGTGGTCTCTCCGGGACGCAGCCTCGGGAACACGCACTCCTTTGGTTCTGCTACCTGAGAGTCCCGCCTTTTTGTTCCTTGCCTACTCGCAGTGCTGGTCGGGTCTGCTCGCCCCTCTGGCTAAGTGGCCCCCTGGTTGTGGTGGCAGCTGGGCTGGCCGGAGCCGCTTCCATTGGAGCTGACCACCGCAGAGTGGCGCCCAACGTGGCGCAGCCAAGAGCGAGCTGAGACCTTACGGTCCGACGGCGACATCTCTAGCGCAGAGCCCTCGGAAGAGAGCTCTGTGGTAGTCCAGCTCATCGGAGCTGTTGTGGATTACTATTGGTGCCGCGCCTTCCCGGTAGTAGCAGCCCTTGTGGGTGTGCTCCCGGAAGGACGAAGAGGGCAGCCTCCAGCACCCGAGAGGTCCTCTTCCACTGCGGGTTCCCAGACTCACCCCTTCGACGTCGCAGGAGCCAGGGAAAGGGTAGGTTGGAGTCCCCTAAACCCTCCCCTACCCTCAAGGGAGCTCAGTCCAAGCGCCCTCGCACGAGGTGGCCGGCTTGGGGGAGCTAACCGCGCGGTGCTCGCGGGGGGGGCTTTTCTCCTTCGCGGGTTTTGGGAAATTGTTGTTGGCTCCTGGTCCTGTGTTGTTTGGTTTGTTTGGAACTTGTGTTGTGTCCTGTCGGTCTGCACATGGGTGCAGACAGGGTTGGTGGCAAGCGGGGTGCTTGCCTTGGCTTTCGTTTGTGGCAGGAATTCTGTGTTGGTGGTCCGGCACCTCCGGGGCGGGGCGGCGACGGGGACGCTGCCTGACCGGGTTTTAGTGTGCCCTGTGGTTTTGTGTTTGAGTCCTCATTTTGTGTTGCGGTGAGTTTTCGGTTGAAAGCATGGGTGCAAGGCTCAGCATCGAGCAGAAAGGCATTTATAATTGTTTTGTTGGAGTTTTAACTGTTAACAAGATTAAGTTCTCGAATGGAGAGCTCAAGCGGTTTGTCCGCAAGCTCTTTCTACACTTCCCGAAAACTACCCCTGATGCAGTAACAGAGCCCCGCTTTTGGGAGCCTGTTATTTCTAAATTTTCCGATTTGGCCGCATCAGGGGACGAAAAGGCAGCGAAATATTTATTTTGGTCCAAGCAAATTAGGACCGCTGTGGCTGTATTAAAGGGAGTGCAGAAAGGGCAGCCTCCAAGTTCACGTTCTGTTTCCCCCTGTTCTTCCCGTTGCGTGTCTCGTTCCCCGTTTCCCCGCCGCGGTATCCTCAGGGGCGCAGCGGGCAAACCCCAGCCCGACAGCCCTGGCCCCCTCAGGAAATCGGCCCCCCGCCTGGGTCAGACAAGGCAGTCTGCCCGGGACGACCGAAGGAGCCCTGGCCAGGCTCCCGAGGCTTTTTCCCTTCCCCATTCTTTCCCGAACAAACCCCGAGTTAGGTTTTCAGTTTGTGGAGGTGAGGTTCCCCGAAATGGCGCCCGGTCGGGGAGGCGACAAGATGGTGTCGACCGCATGGCGCGGTCCTCCTCCGCGTCTTCCCTGCCTGCCATTTTCTCTTCCCCTATGATCCTTTCCCCTAATAATCCCTTTTGGTCCTCCACCCCTCCTCGGGAAAGCCACTCCCCCTCCGAAACCCCTCCTACCTCTCCTCCCACCTCTCGGAAAGCTCCACCTTTTTCCCAGGACCCTCCCAGTTACCGCTCCTCCCAAATCTCCGCCCCTGACCACTCCTCCAAAGACGTGTCGTTCCCACACCCCGACACGCCCTCCTCCACCAAGGCACGCCCCCCTGTGACGCGTGATAGACCCCGCCCTCAACCTTCCGGTTCTCACGCCCCCTCTTCCGGTTCCCACGCTTTGGAACCGGAGAAGGAGGAATGGGATTCTGGAAGCGGTGGCCCTCGCACCCCAACCCTGGCGTATAGGAGGGGTAGGGGTGGACATGAGGAAGCCAAGTGGCAACAGTTATCGCAAAATGTCATCCGTGATCTGATGAAGGCCTACAAGGAGTATGGACGCACCAGTCCATACTTCCTTGGATTGTTAGACGGCCAACTTACCGGGAGTGAGGTAGTCCCTCATGATGTCAAACATCTCTTCAGATGTTTGCACTCCAGAACTGAATATCAGCTCTGGTTTGCGACATGGAAGAGATGTTTGCAGGATGCCCTCCCAGGTTTGTTACAGGATTCAGACACAGGAATTGACAACGAGGGCAACTTAATCACTTTGGATCATCTGCTGGGTGAGGGGGATTGGGAGATGCCTCAGAAACAGGCAGAGGGTCTCCCGAAACCCCTGTTGAGAAAGATAACGCAATTGGCGGTGAAAGCCTTTTCCACCATGAAACCTTCAGGTCTAATGGAGTCATACTTAGACATATTTCAGGGACCTCAAGAAAATTTCCTACTGTTCGTGGAGCGATTGACAATCGCTGTAGAACAGCAGGAAGAGGATGAGGCGGCCAGGCGGCAGTTGGTTACTTTGTTAGCATTCAAACATGCAAATTCGGTGTGTAAGCAGGCAATGCTAACTCTGCCCCGGAAGCCGAAGCCGTCTCTTCAGGACTACATTGAGGTCGTAACGGAGGTGGTCCCGTTGATGTCATCAAATAAAACAGACAGACCTGAGCCGAGAAAGAAGAACATCAATGTAGCAGACGCCAACGCCCAGCCTGATGACGAGGTCGCCGCGCCAAAAACACCTAAAACTCCCAGACCATGGAGGCAACCATCTAGGGGTGGTGCAGATAGGGCATGTGCCCTATGCAATAAACGCGGACATTGGTGGCAGGCCTGCCCGTTACGGCAGGAGTTCCAACAGTTTAAACAAATTAAAGAGGGAGGAGGGGAAGGGGGAAGGGGAGGAGGCTCCCAGGCAAAAAACTAAAAACGGAGCGCGGGGCCGCCCAGTGCGAAGACCCCAATCGGGTGGTCCAAGCCGGGGGAGGAGGGATGGGAAAACGTGATTTGAGCAACCCTGGACGTGACTTTTTAATGGACTTGTCTCTTTCTTCCAAAGGGCAGCAGAGCAGCCCTCTGCAGGGTCCGAAGGAAGTTTTATCGGATGTGACGAACAGCTCTCCATTGAGGAGCCCTTTGCCTGCTGAGAATGACACCAGTGTGCCGGTTGTTGTTACAGAAAAATCCCTGACGACCACGAGCGATGGCGTTCCGTTTCGTCTCCGAATTTCAAAAGGAATGTGGATCCGGGACGACGAATGGCACCGCGTGGCGGTCGGAGGAAATAGAGGTACCTGGCACAAAATTGGCACTACCTATGTAGTCGTTGGGGACTGCAAATTTACACCGCCAGAGATTGAGATTGTGCCCCAAACCACTCCTGCGGATCCCGAGTGGTTTGAACTCTGGCTTCGCTGCACGGCCCCACCCACATACCTAGCAAAAGGACAAATAATCGCCCAAGCGATACCATCGCTTCCGGAGAGAGTGTGCCCCGAGGGCGATTGTGAGACTTGCCACCCCCAGGTAAGACCAGTCGTGCGAATCACACAGAACAGGCCTGAGGAGGTGTGCAGGCTCAGGGTGGGAGAGGAGACCACCACCATCAAGGGTCTCCTTGACACGGGGGCTGACGTAACGGTCATACCAGAACACCTATGGCCGTCACAGTGGCCTCTGCAAACCGTAGCAGAGCAAATCGAAGGTGTAGGGGGTTTACAATTGGCAAAACAATCTAAGCACATGGTTCAAATTAAGGGGTCCAAAGGGAGATTGGCAAATGTAAAGCCCTTTGTTTTGAAGTATAAGACACCCCTGTGGGGTAGAGATGTCCTGTCCCAATGGGGAGCCACAATTGAGCTACTGGACTCCCCAAAAAGCATTTATGCTGCGGCCATTGAGCAGCGCCCCACTCAGAAACTGAATTGGCTGACAGATTCTCCGGTTTAGGTGGAGCAATGGCCGCTGTCAAAAGAAAAATTACAGGCGCTGAACGAGCTCGTGGAGGAGCAGCTCCGCAAGGGTCATTTGGAGGAGACCACCTCTCCATGGAACACTCCGGTGTTCGTAATCCAAAAATCGGACAAGACCCGGTGGAGGCTTCTCCAGGACCTCCGTCAAATTAACAATGTTATAGAGGACATGGGCTCTCTACAACCAGGGATGCCTTCCCCCGCCATGTTGCCCCAAAATTACCAATTGGCAGTGATAGACATAAAGGATTGTTTTTTTCAAATTCCCTTACACCCCGACGACGCCCCACGGTTTGCTTTCTCGGTACCCAATATCAACCGAGAGGCCCCAAGGAAGAGATATCACTGGAAGGTGCTCCCGCAGGGAATGAAGAATTCTCCCGCCATCTGCCAGTGGTATGTATCTTCCTTGCTGACCCCTGTCCGTGCAGCAGCACACCAGGCCATCATCTATCATTATATGGATGATGTACTCGTGTGCGCCCCCAACGACGATCTGTTGGCACAGGCGTTTGACCTGACAGTGACTGCGCTGGTCGCTGCAGGTTTCGAGTTGCAGGAAACCAAGATTCAAAGGATACCACCGTGGAAGTATCTTGGCCTTGAAATCAACAAGCGGACCATTGTTCCGCAAAAATTGGCGATTAACATAAACATCAAAACCCTAGCGGATGTGCACCAACTATGTGGGGCTTTAAATTGGGTGAGGCCTTGGCTAGGTCTTACCACCGAAGACCTAGCGCCCCTTTTCAATTTATTGAAGGGGGGAGAGGGGCTTAGTTCCCCCAGGTCCCTCACCCCGGAAGCACGGAAAGCCCTGGAGAAGGTTCAAGAGCTGGTGTCTACTCGACAGGCAAATCGATGTCGCACTGACTTGCCGTTCCGATTTGTCATTCTAGGAAATCTGCCGCACCTCCACGGAGTCATCTTTCAGTGGGACAGCGGGGTGACCAACCTGCCCCGGAAGGATCGCGGCGGGAAGGATCCACTCATCATCATTGAGTGGGTTTTCCTTAGCCATCACAGATCCAAGAGAATGAGTCGCCCACAAGAGCTCATGGCGGAGCTGATCCGGAAGGCTAGAGTCCGGATTAGAGACCTAGCCAGATGTGACTTTGAGGTGATCCACGTACCGATCAAGATAAGTACGGGCCAAATTTCTAAGGCAATGTTGGAGCACCTGCTTCAAGACAACGAAGCACTGCAGTTCGCTCTGGACAGCTACACAGGTCAAATTTCAATAACTCGGCCAGCCCACAAAATTTTTAATTCGGATGTCCAATTCAAATTAAGCCTGAAAAGCGTTCAGAGGAAAAGACCACTTGATGCTCTAACCGTTTTTACTGACGCGTCCGGAGGATCTCACAAGTCCGTGGTGACTTGGAAGGATCCTCAGACTCAGCGGTGGGAGTCGGACATTGCTGAGGTGGAGGGATCCCCTCAGATAGCTGAGTTGGCCGCTGTCGTTAGAGCGTTCGAGAGGTTCTCTGAACCTTTCAATTTGGTAACAGACTCAAGTTATGTAGCAGGAGTCGTGTCCAGAGCTGAAAATTCTGTACTGCAGGAGGTGTCCAATGTTGTCTTGTTCAACTTGCTCTCTAAGCTGATAAAGCTAATCTCCCACCGAGAGCAACCATTTTACGTGGTTCACACTAGATCACACACGGATCTGCCGGGGTTCATAGCGGAAGGGAACAGGAGAGCTGACGCTCTTGCTGCCCCTGTCGCTAAGGCCCCGCTGCCTGATGTTTTTCAACAGGCCAAGCTCAGCCATCAGCTCTTCCACCAGAATGTACAAGGTCTGGTCCGAGGATTCCACCTGACCCGCGACCAGGCCAGGGCAATAGTGGCGACCTGTCCCAGCTGCCAGCAGCATGCAATGCCAACAATGCATGCCGGGGTTAACCCCCGAGGGCTGAGCAGCAATGAGGTGTGGCAGATAGACGTTACTCACGTCTCCCAATTTGGGAGGCTGAAGTACGTCCATGTGTCGGTAGACACCTTCTCCGGTGCAGTCTTTGCTTCCGCCCACACAGGAGAGAAGGCTGGGGATGTTATCAAGCATCTTCTCCAAGCTTTCTCCTTCTTGGGCATTCCGCGGGAAATCAAAACAGATAATGGGCCAAGCTACACTTCACGGGAATTCCGCGACTTCCTGCAGCGATGGGGAGTAGAACATAAAACAGGTATCCCCTACTCCCCGACAGGCCAGGCAATTGTGGAAAGGACCCATCAAAACATCAAAAGGGTCCTGAACCAACAGAACCAAATTCTCAAATTGGAAACACCCCAAATTCGATTAGCCAGAGTACTCTACACCCTAAATTTTCTAAATTGTTCATTTGAAGCTATGAACCCTCCAATCATTAGACATTTCGGAGGAAATTCAAATTTAAAATTGGAAAAGAAACCGCCTGTTCTCGTCAGGGATCCGGAGACCATGAGAATAGAAGGTCCACATGAGTTAATCACTTGGGGACGCGGCTACGCTTGCGTATCGACACCCACCGGTCTTAAATGGGTGCCGGCCAAGTGGGTGCGACCTTATATTCCCAAGGCCTCCGAAAAACCGGCTCAGCAGGTAAAGAATGTCGCCCTGAGAAGAAAAAGGAAGCCCACTTGTCCAGCGGCGGAGGAGAGGTCAGCTCCAGTTGTTCCCATCCCTAGCTGGCTTTTTAGTTAATCTGTTTCTGTTTCTGTTTCAGTTACGGGTTGATCCAGCCACATTCCATCCGAGAGCCCCAGGAGGACGATGCCTTCTCCACCTGGTCGTCGTCCTCGCGGTCCTTAGTCCGGCCCTGTCCTGGGTCGTCCCTCAGCCGAAGGCAAACGTCTGGAGGACACTTGCTCGAGCCATGGGACAGGACCACATTTGCCTGTCCCAGGGCTCGACCAAGGACCCGATAGCGTCATGCCTGGTGGGGATCCCGTCTCAAGAGTCAGAGCTCCCCCCTGAACTCTTGAAATGGAAAGACAACTTTAACGAAAAGCCCTTTCCAGAGTACAGCCGCGGACATAGCGTTGATCGTTCCCTCCCCTATCCAATCACCAACCCCTTTACCCTTTGGAAATATTGGATTCAGTCAAATGTTCTCCCTGCTTCCCCTGATGAGCCCCAGGAGCTGGAACTCCTGGGGTCCTCTCCAGCCACGTTTTGTATTCAGTTTGTTTATGTTCCTACCCCCTCTGCCGAAAAATTTTATCATTTCTTACCCGAGAATAAGGCATATTATACTACCCCTTGGTGCAGGCAGACTGCACATGTTCAGACGGCATCTACCCTTTCCCATAAGCCCCTTACCCTCCCTAAGGGATTTTTCCTTATTTGCGGTGATAGGGCTTTCAGCGGCATCCCCTCTCGCCTTCTCGGAGGTCCATGTACGCTTGGAAGATTGAGCTTGCTGACCCCAAACAAAACTGTAATTATGGATTGGATTCTGAAAAATGCCTCAATTCACACAGTCCAAAAGCGAGACCTGACCGACCTCGACCCGGACTGTGAATCGGACGTTATCCACTGGTCCAAGGCGAAGGCGACAGCCATCACAATTTTTCTCCCTTGGGTCTCAGTGGCAAAATCACTGGGAGAATTAGGTCGTTTGGAATGCTGGGTTGCCAAGCAAGCAAACGTTACGTCTTCCGCTTTAGCTGACCTCCTAGCTGACGAGGAGATTACCAGAAAGGCGACGCTGCAAAATCGGGCAGCAATAGACTACCTCTTGCTCCTCCACCATCATACGTGCGAGGAGTTTGAGGGTCTTTGCTGTTTCAATCTGTCCTCCAGGGCTGAGAATGTCTGACAGTCAATACGGAAGATCCAGGACATGGTCCACAATATAAAACAAGAGACTAAGGACTGGTTCGACCAGCTTTTTGGTAACTGGGGACTCTCCGGCTGGGTCAACTCAGCCATAAAGACTGCTCTTTTGGTTTTGCTCCTGCTTTTCCTGGTCGGGATTGCATTTGGCATCATCCGCCGCTACACTACTCGAGCCATCACTGCCGCAACCTCGACTTTGAGTATTAACAATGTCTGGGCCTCCGCTCCTCCTGCTGAAGAAATAGAGATGCAGGAACTACCGCATTGGGAGGATGATGACAGCCTCGACCCTGAGGACTTTATTCCTGAGGATGAGGACGATCGCTGGCCCACCGAGTGGGAATGGTTCGACGAAGTTTACCCCCCAGTACGCCGGTACTGAACTCCATTTTCAAAAAACAAAAAAGGGGGAGATGTGGTGGCGTACGGACGCATTTCCGACAGGACTTCGTTGTTTTTGTTTGAGGTTGCACAGTTGTGTTTAATGTTTTATAAATTGCATTTGTTCTTGTTGTCAAAGATGGCCTCCCCTTCCCTCATGATTTCCCGCCTTTTCCCTTGTTGGCATGACAACCCCTACCCCATAATAGTTGTTTACCAAGTTTCAGTACATGTCAATCTTTTGGTTATATAAGTTCCACACCCCCTGTTATGTAACCACCCTTACCCCATTGGCCCAAAGTTTGATCACCCCACAGTTGAAGTTTGTAAAGTGTTTCTGATTTGTCCTTTGAGAGACCACCCTTAAACCCACCCCCTTTTCTTGTTAATAAAAAGCCGTGGCAAACCCAGGCTGTGGTCTCTCCGGGACGCAGCCTCGGGAACACGCACTCCTTTGGTTCTGCTACCTGAGAGTCCCGCCTTTTTGTTCCTTGCCTACTCGCAGTGCTGGTCGGGTCTGCTCGCCCCTCTGGCTAAGTGGCCCCCTGGTTGTGGTGGCAGCTGGGCTGGCCGGAGCCGCTTCCATTGGAGCTGACCACCGCATTGAACATTTTCACAGATGGGACTTTCATTATCAAATTTGCTAAGGGTGTACTTTGATCTGTGTCATTAAAAAGATATTAAATAGAGCTGTTCCCAGTAGAACCGGGCTGTCACTGATGTCCATCAGCACTCTGAACTGTTGACCACAATGCTTGGATGTGACCATCCAACCAAGTCCTTATCCATTGAACAGTGCATTCATCCAATCCACGTCTTTCCAATTTAGAGAGAAGGATGTTGTGGGGAACTGTCAAAGCTTCACAGAATTTCAGATAAGTCAAAACTGTAGCGTTTCCCTTGTCCACTGGTATAGCCACCCCCCCAGAGAGTGTCAATATGTTGGTTAGGCAGAACCTGCCCTTGGTGCAGCTGTGCTGGGTGTCTGGAATCACCTCCCTGTCCTCCATGAGCCTTAGCAGAGTTTGTGGGAGGATTTGTTCATGATCTTCCCATGCACAGAGGCTGACAGGTCAGAGTTCCCACGGTCCTCCCTCCTATCCTTTTTAAAGATGGGTAAAATGTTTTCCCTCTTCAGTCACCTGCGATCTCACTTGATTGCCATGACTTTTCAAATATCATGGAGAGTGGTTGGCAGAGACATAAGCTAATTCCCTTGGGACTATGGGATGAATCTCATCAATTTCCAAAGACTTATGTACATTCAGGTTCCTCAGGTGATCACAGACCTGATCTTTTCTTACAGTGAGTCCTTCAAAACATAATTAAAAGATTTTATCTATTCTCATTCAGATCCACTAAGTTGAGATGAGTTATACTCTTGTTATGGATTGGGTCAACTTTACTTATTTTTCCTTTTTCTGTGCTTGATATGAATGTGAGTATAATACAAATATATTAAGAGAAGTTGTCTGTAATTAAGCACTCAATCAATTCCATTACACTTACATTATCTTGTTTGCAGTTGTTGCCATTGTATGACAAATAGAAACTACTGATCTAATGAATGAGAAGAAGCAGTGTTTATGAAACAGCATTTGATCAACAGAGAAACAAATTTCTAATCAAGTCTGAAGTGTCTTTTCTTTCTTAAGAAAAATCCATGTCCTTTTCTTTCCTCCAGAAACTCAACATACAAATCAGGTCTGTTCTCTGATCAGAGACCACAGTAAGTTTACTGAGAGGGAAGTGCTCTGGAAAAGGGCCAAAGCTAATCCTGCCATCTCTTATTTTATTAATCAAACCTGCCTTCAGCTTTGAACAAGTATTTTGCACACATCACCCAGAAATTACCTATTATTCCAGTTCATTGTTTGAGTACTGTAGACAGAGACTATCTTCAGAGATCTGCCACAGAGAATCTGACTGTGATAGAACATCAGCCTGAGGATGGGTAACTCATAACAGTACTTCTCCAGCAAAGTAGTTTCAGCTCGAGAGCACTTAAAGCATCATGTCAATTACCCAATGTCATTTCATTAAAGACATGTTGAAGGTGGAGGTCCTTGCTAGCCATAGATATTTGACAGTAATAATTTGTGTATACTGAATGCGTTAAATTACAGCTATCTTCTGCTTGAAATGGATGACTGAATTCCATAAATAAAGGCACTTCATACAGTCACGTGTAGTCTCAAGAGCACACCAAACAGGGGACACTTTTGATGCTTTTCATTATTGGCATGATATATCCATTGTGAAAGACATTGTGTCTGAACACACAAGTGTTCTGGAGTGATTGCTGACTGCTTTTCAGCAGTTGTTCTGAATTGTCTCTGTGGAGGTTGCTGCAGTTCCCCATTAGTGACACAGAGAAGTCCCATTCATTACCTCTGTGTCACAATTTCATTATAGATCTGTTGTTGATGATTCTGCTGATCTGTTTCCCTCATCTTCTGTACCCAGGGTTCTTTGGATGGCAGCTTTATTTATTTCCTCTTCCATAACAAAATACCTAAGTGTTTCTAGTCAAGGAAGATTAAAATTTATATGTATTTTCAAGCAAGCATGCCTTCTTCATAAAACTGTTTTGTTTTGCTAATACTTCTAATGTTTCTTTTCACACACAGCAGATGTATGCACTTTAAAAAAATTATGACAATACTTTCTGTTATGAGGAACAGCAAAACAAGAAAGAGTGAAGTAAAGTCTTCAAATCACAATTTCTACATCTATTACATATTTCCTGGTTTTATGTGCATATGCGTGGGCTCATTTTCTCAACTGTCTGGGAAATCACAAAAGATAGCAAATAAGACTAGATAAAAATCTCCTAATAAGATGATCCAGTGTAAATACCTAGCAGGACATAATGCCTGAATGTGGCAAACACTTGTCTTCCTACAGTTTTTCTAAAGGCATTGGAATTTAGTCAATAGCTTGAAGACCAGGCTATGAGTCTTCAGCTCATATGTTATTTGTTTTTAACCATATGGACCTGAAAGCCTCAAATCCACCAAATGTACATATGCATCTAAGTATCTGGGAGTAGAACGGAAAATGCAAATATCCCAGAGAAAAAATACTACTTTTCATGCAGAATGTATTTATAAATATATTAAACATTGTCAGAGTTCAACTGATTCAGAAATTCAAACTTATTCACATGATAAAACTTCCTACAGCTTAGATTTTAAAAGAATTAGAAGCATGCACCAGGGAACATATAGCTGGAGGAACGTGCAAAAGAACCAGAATAAAGGAGTCCTTGGATTGAAGGACATTTGCAGATGTAAAAACTGAAGAGATAATAACTAAGCCCATGCATGGGAAAAGCTAAATAAAGAAGATTTTTCTCAAAGGTTAATTAACCACTCTTAATTGTCAGCATTTGAGGAAAGATTTATGTCTTGGTATTTTTGTGTTTTAACAAGATATTGGCAAGGATGAAGTTAGAAGAAGCTATTGTTCTTATAAGGAGTAACATATGGTCATGGAATAAATTTACTGAGCTGCCTTATAGCAAAAAAATGGTACTAAATGTAAGAGGGTGGGTGTTTGGGTTACAAATTCTGAAGAAAAGAATATTTTTTCTGAAAACAATGAATGTCCAAGTACATGGTAGTTTCCATAGCTGGACAACAGCCTCGGAGCCATAGCTGGTTGCCTTAAAGGTGTAAATTTTGGAAAAGCATCTTCCCCAGAAAGCTTGGAGGAAGGTGTTTTGCACAAATTTTGATCCTAATGATAAAGGAGTTTGGGCCCAGTGAAGTATTATTTAAAATGCCATTTATTGAAACTAATGAAAGAGAAGATAGTGTAGGTAACATTGCAGCCCCTCATGTGCTGGGAATGTCACATCAAAAGGCATTGAATGGATCTCCATTCAGGGCACAGCTTGCTGCACTGAACCGATATTTGTACGTTTACCCTTTTTGGTCCTTTGTTCTCTAATATATTTTTCCCTAATATGGACCAGACTTTGCTTTTGTAGGGGGATATTCACAGAAAAAAAAAAGTCCTTTTAAATTTTCCTTTGGTGAATACATATGTGAAAACACAATGCTTATATTTAGTTATCTTTCACCTGAGAGTGTAGCATAATAAAACTTGTGTACTAAAGTAATAAAAGTGAGTGCTACTTTGTCAGACTGTATGATACTACATCCAGACCAGCTAAATAAAGGCATAATGAAGACGAATCACAAGAGACCAGGAAGGTCTCTCTTTTTCTTTAGAAGAATACCCTGGAGATATTTGTTTTCCTGTTAGTTTGTGAGCTTTTTCTTTCTTGCTAAAGAAATGCCTAAAGCCCTGAAATTTCAATGCATTGATCTGAATCTTCTTCCTTTGTAGTTCTAGGGATAACATTTTTTCCTTATCCGAAAGTCAAATCTTGTATATATAGTTTATCAACCTAAACTGCACATGAAAATAACTCAAAAGATTAGAAAATTCGGTGAGTTTTTGGTTCTGTTTTGGTTTAAAAGAAGTTATGCCAAAATGTTATAAATCCAAATTTTTTATCATTCAGAAGAAAAAATCAGAATCTTCATTGCCAACTTCAATTTTCCATTTGGCAACTATTGCTTTCCTTACACAGTTGTATAAGGAAAATATACTCAACATTAAACTTTTTCTTCCTTGCATGGCTTACAATTAATGTGGATATTTGCAAAAAACAGCACAGAGAGAATCCAGAGAATTCAGGAAGAACCTTCAATTAGTCTGCTGTTATTACAACATACTTGTGGGGTTTGTGAATTCAGAAAAACACAGCTACAGTCCTCTCTTTGTGAGTGGTGCACTTGTAGTCTTAAGGTCTGCACTGTGTTTTCCTAAAGAACATCATGACACTGCTAGTGGCTGGGAATATCCCAGAGTATGACTGTTATCCATGTCCTCTTCAGCCTGATTATATACTGTGCTAGGCTAAATATTAAGACATATTTTTACGTTTAGCTTTGCTAATTTTTTCCTTTCTGTCCTTAAAAAATGCACTTTTCACTTATCTGAAAAAGATAATCTTTATTACAGGCAGCCTCAGCATTCTCCATGGCTTCAATAATGGCAATTTTTAGGCATCTGTACTTGCCTACCACATACATTGCTGTGGACACAGACAATGCTCTTTATTTTTAAGGACCCACGGGGGTTTCTGAGATTGAGGAGGGGCAGTTTTAATTTTGTTTTTTAACCTTTGAAGCTCCTTGTGTGTTTGAGTCTTTTTTAAAACACTTTTTTTATATTGCAGCTAAGTCTCAAGATATAGACTATGAGAAAAAGGTGCTTAAGCTGTCATTTTTAAGTTTAGAGTGTGAAATTAGAAATTGTGCAGGGGTAATTCAATAATTCTTGAAAGTTCAGACCTCAAAGTTCAGAACTAGCAGGAGCCTTTTAATTCCGACAGTGTAAAGTGTGACATTTTTAGTAGCTGCATTATTTGGTGTATCTGAGAAGTCTGAAGAGTTTAAATTTGGGCACCTAAAAATTACCAGCCTGACTAAGAAAGAGGCACAATTTTTTCATTTTGAAGGACTGGTGTTATCACCAGACCAGCATAATTTTTTCTGCAGTGTTACTTCACTAACTATAGGCAAGATAACTAAAATCCTCTCATATTTTATGTTGCCTCTGTCAGGCACTAACACTATAAAGAACTGTGAACCTTCATGTCACTTACTACTGCCTTCACAAGTGTAGTAAAGAGGAGGGAGGAGAAATCCAAATTCTTCAGAGTCCAGGAGGTAGAGAGGTGAGCAGGTGAGCATTTCTCCATATGACTGGAAGTTCTGTTGTAGCATTTAAAACTGAAAATTAAATATTGCAATATTCTACAATTTATGCATATTAGGACACAGATGAAAGTATTTCCTTTTCTGAACAGTTTGTTTAAGTTTGGGATTTTTCAAACCCCTATATTAAAATGCTGATTGTCAGAACAAGCAAGAGATGATTTTCATGTGTAGTAGGCAGGGATTTTTATCTTCATTTTCATGCTTCCTTAGATATTAAAATAGCAAAATGTACTATTTTAAAAACAGGAAGTGATTTGACAGCTCTATTTTCTGATACTCAGCAGCTCCCTATATGTAGGTCTACAGAATCAGCACAGGCATTGCAGTACTTGCTGGCACATCTTCGGAATTCAAACTTCTGTTTTCACCGAATCTCTTTACTTTAGTAATAGACACAGAATTTGCATTTTCAGAAATAGTTGGAGATTTTTTAATATCCATCAGTGAACAGCCTCTTTCCTGGGGCATGGCTTTACTATTACAGGGCTGTGTGTGCAGTGTAACATGCCAAGGACTTGGGAATAAAGATTTATATCCATGGAGAAGCTATATGATGACTTTTGCTCTCTAGAGGGAGGTCTCAAGCCAAGTACATTTGCAGTCTGTCAATGCTTGTTGGCAGATGGAGATGCCCAGGAACACTGAGGTCTCAGAAACAGGATTTTTTGAGTGATTACTCACTGGTGCTACTTTTGTAACAATCCAGAAGAATATTTTCCTGCTGCTTTTTCAAATGCAGGTCTTTATTTAATTCCTGAACAAAAGCAAACAACTTAACCCATTGGGACCAGAGAACAAGGTGAACCAGATGTTATTAACCAGATGTTAATCAGATGCTATAAGATTATGTGTTTAATTCCCACATGAGTAAGTTTTATCACATTGTAATGGTAACAACCTAAAAGGCAAGAAGGTGCACTAGGGCTTGGTATTTTGCCTGGCTTTCGTCCTTGACTTTTGTGTCAGTTACCTATATTGAGCAAGACCAATATGTCTATGCTTGGAAGCTGCCTAGGATAAAGTATTACCATTCATCCTAATAGAAGACTTATTCTTCTGAGGCGTCACTTTCTACTGTTGTAATGCATCTACCATGAGAATAAAAATTATGAACACCAGGAAACACTAATTTCATTAGGCTTCTATTTTGATTCCTATTTCTCTCTCTGCTGCAGGATATAGTTTTAAAAATGAATGAGGGAGAAGAATGATATCAAAGGAGGGCTAGGTTTTTCAGTGATTGTTAGAATAAAGATGGGGGATGGATTATGTATCAGTGTTCTTTGCCAGGCTCAGCCACTAAAGCCTAGCTTCAAGGGTGTGCATGCTGTTGCTAAGGAAAACTGGTTATATGAGTCTCTTACATAACATCATTAATATTTTGGTTTGAAACATGTCATTCTTGTCATCTTGCAGAGTATGTCTCTAATAGCTGAAGCCTTTACTTAAAGCAGTGTTGTGAAACAAATGAAACAAAATGTTGTTTTAGAGATACTAATGCAAAAGCTACAACAAAAGAAAGCAGGTTGCAATGTGACTGCAGATAATTGATACTGCCTTGGCTTCTTCTATTCAGAAAAAGCAAAAGGAGGCTGAATTGTTAATTTAAGACAGTTTTTATTGATAAACCAAAGCATGTATCCATTAGGTATAGGATGTCTGGGAGGAGGAGATCAGTAAAAGGAAGTGGAGGAGAGGTTTCTGTAGTATCCAGATGACAGAATACATGAAACTTATTTTCATCTTGTGCATATCTAAACACGTAACGGTTTATGCATTTTAGATGTGTTCAAAGATATGCAATCTATAAATGTGTAATTGAAGACTTGCATGCAATCTTCTCAAGACTTTTTCTTTCTAGGGAACTGAACCTCTAACAGAATGCTTTATTATTTTAAGCTCTCACATGATGCCTGTATTCCTTACTCATACTACATCTTCTATATTGGCATCAGGAGTCTTGGGATGACCATTATGAAAAAAATAGACATAATGGATTGTAATAAATGAGTCAAAATATCTTTTAGAAGGGAATAAACTATTAGAGAAAAAACTGGTGGGCAAAATCTTATCTTCCATCCTGTCAAGAAGCAAAACATTTTAAGATATTATGCTGTTGATTCAAGAAAATTTCTCAAGTTTCATTCATGGTCAATCAACAACAAACCCCAAAGAAAAACAAAATAAAACAAACAAAAATGCTCTGAACGAAACCCTACACTTGGAATGGTTCTAGTTATAGAAGCTTAGATTGCACCTGATTAAGGACTAATGAAAAGCTCCTGTTATTCTGGCACTGAAAAAAGCCACTGCCTCACAGCCCTCTCTCCTTTACCCCACTTGTGTAGGGACTGCCTCAAAAATTCTGCTGTGTGTGCTAACAGCCTGTGTTTCCTGTACATGAGTATTTGCCATAATTTGATTGATTGTTCTGAAAAGTAAATATAGGACAATTCTTACATCTCCTTGGGCTCCCTGCCAAGTGTACCATTCCCTTCCTAAGAGGAGATTGCTAGAATATTTGAATTTGAATAACAGACCTAGTCTCAGTAATACTGCTGCATAAATGCAAATTGCTATTTCAGCAAAAAATGTTCAACTGTATGCACAAATACATTAAAAATAGCATCATTTTGGATGAAAAAGTAACACTTATTTGTTGTCACTTAATTTGATTTAAAGTAATGGAAGCAAAAATCCCTTAGAAGGTGATAGGTAAAGAGTTTCTGTGCCTAATTTAATCTGCATACAAAATGGATAATATCCATTGCTGAGAAAATAATTCAAGGCTTACCTTATATTCATGTCTGAGCAGGATGGAAGACACTACTGTTAACTCTTGATGGAGTTGTAAAACTCCATGCAGCTTGTCCCCTTCTTTGGGAAGCTGAGTTTGATCCCTAGAATATTCTGTCCAGAAGAGAAGCACAACAAATGGATGTTTTACCCACCTTCTGAAGATTTCCTAAGTAAATCTAAAGGACAAACACCTAGTAACTTACCACTTTCCCTTATTCAGACAAAGTAGTGGGTGTGGGCTTAAATTGCTATTTCCCAAGACAGTTGACACCCTCTCAAGCCTTGTCCTTATCCACTGCTGTGTATTCCAGAGCTATAGGGACTTGGTCAGAGGGGCCCAGAGGTTTCTCAAACAACACTACAAAGTGTATAGGTCACTGCAGAGTTCTGTAATTTTTACTAGTTTATACTTTTGTATTTGGAGTAGTTAGTTCACATTTTTCCAGACAGCATAATGGGATCCATTCGATACTTCTGTCTTTATGACCTACCGTTTGCAAAGACTTGGAAAAGAGGACATTTATCCAGTTATGACCAGGCCAGTGTGAAATCCGACAAAGACGGGCCTGTATTACTTGCAAGTAAAAAATTTACTGTGTAGTTAGGTAACATCAGTATTTTTAATGTATTTTTGAGCATATGCTACAGAGACTTCTGTAAGTGTACACTATCCATAGATTCATTGCCTTGATCATTGAACAAAATCATCTACAACCTACAGATTTTTTGGTCATTAAACTGTCATTATGTAGTGTACACTTTCATGTCTTACTTAGTGAAATCTATCTATAATTCCTTGAGAGTAGGAAAATCACTGCTTTGCTCATAGGCTTTTAGTTAAGATCTGTTACTTTGAAATTTCCAGAGGTCAATTCAGATAAAGATGCCAGAAAGTTCTCTGCATTGTTTTTATTTGTTTCGATTGTGATAGTAACCATCAGTAAACAAGAATGCAACATGGAGATCCAAGCACCAAACTTTGACTAAACAACTACTTACAGACATTTTGAGTTGACTGATTTGAGGGACATAATCCAGGCATATTGTGTGATAGAAGGAGGGTTACAACCCAATTTTAAGCAAGAATATTTTACAACCTTACCTTTGACTGACAGATTTTAAGGCCAAAAGAGATTATCTAGTCACGTATGTCCTGCATTTTACTGGACATTATATTTCTTTCAGTTTCTTTCAGAGACTAAGTGCATGTTCTGAAAAGATTTCCAGATTTGATTTGAGAGCACCAGGTAATGAACAATCATTCCCTGCTGTTATTTACCTGTTTAAAATTTTTATCTTATTTCTATTTCGAATTTTCCTGCCTTTCATTTCTAGCCACAGGTTTTCATCTTTCCCTGCTAGATTAAAGACTTCTCTCTTACATTGTGAGGAAGCTTAAACACCGCAATCAAGCTACCGCCATCTGGTTTTTGGGGGGATTTTTTGCTAAGATAAACAGACTGATATTTTTAAGTCCTTGTTCACCTGAATTTTCTGCAGCCTGGAATAATTTTGCAGCTTTTTTTTTTTCTATATCATCTCCAATTTTTTCAGTGACATTTAAAAATGAACTGTGTGCAGTATGCAGAACAGGAGGCAGTTTGCCAGTATCAATCTCACCAGTGCTATCTAGAGGCAGAAAATCACCACTGCTTTTCTTTACTCCTCCCTATTTCTTCCTTCTGGGTTTCATCAAACCATATAGTGTCTATATTTTGCTGGGAATTAATTCTTGTTTTCTGTTATGATGCCCTTTAGCATGTCTTTGATTTGTTAATTAATATAATAGCAGTAAGAAAAGTCCAGAAAATCCTTCAGCCAACCTACTCAAAATGTGTGGAAAAAGTTATACAGGCCTGTTTATGTAAAACTACATAATTCTAATAGATTCTTTTTAACAGTGTCCTCAGATAGAAATAGACTTCATTGGATCCCTGCAAAAAATTTTGTTGGCAAATCACTGTGTTTCTTTCCAAACCTGGAGCAGAAGTATTTGTTTTATATTTTTGTATCATAATTTACAATTTACTATATCCTTTGTTGAAATAATAATGAAATTTCTTTATTCTTTGTGTACCTTGAAAGCTGATTACTTTTTTCCTCATGTTATTTCAGCCACAGCTTTTCCCCCCACATCTTACCTGTCATGTTAGTATGTTTCCCACTTACTTTCCTCTTCTTATTTTCTACATTTTTCATCTTTCAGTTCTTATCGTTGCTTTTATGGGTTCAGTCTTTCCTATTCACTGTAGCACACTCCTAATTTTGTAACAGAAGAAATTGGGCCTCTATAGGTCAGTTTTTCTCATTACACAGCTGAATCCAGCAGCAGGTCTGATCCATGTGTGCACTGATTCAGGATACAGGTATGTAATGCAAGGGTACAAAAAGTCACATGAAGTTTGCACAGACCATGCTACTTCTGACTCACACTTCTTGATGGGAAGTACAGTTTTTCAGTCTGCTTTTTTAAAGAAAATGAATATGGAAAAAAAACTTCAACAATGTGTTCCTAGGGCTGATAGTGACACAGAAATAAGTCATTAGCAGGTTTAGAACCTATTCAGTACCCAGAACGACATGTCAGCAGAACTATGGGACACTGGAGTGCACTGAGTGTGCCACACTCTACACCTGAGAGGTAAGAAACACAACTTGACTCTCCATCCACAGTTTTTCTATGCTTTTCTCAGGTGCTACTGTCAACATGGCAATAATAAACTGTAAGAATCAAGATGTCTTCTCCAGGACACAGACACACAGAAAGTGTCCATCACGGAATTTGAGCTCTTCTTGCCTGTTTCAGTTTCTTCATTTTTCTACTCCTTCTGCTTCCTCCCTACACTCTTTTTCCAGCTTCTCATCCTGTTGAACATTTCTTAGATAAATTTCTTTCTTTGACAGTTAAAGCTTTCAATGTACTGGTTTTCCTGTTTCCCCCCATGTTTATGATAGCTTGGTTCTTTGATCTCAGACTTCTTCCTTCACCAGCTCCCAAAATGATATTGTTCCCAAATAGTATTGTTTTTAATACTCATCTCCTCACTCTGGAGTCAATCTCTGGCTTCCTACTCTGTCTTTTTCTGCAGAAGCTTCTCATTATCTCTGATGTAATTTGTGGTTGGGTGGGTTTTTGCACACTGGCAAGGGGCAGAAAGTGTGCAGGAGTTGGAGTCCATGAGGCTCCCAATAGACTGTGGCAGAGGAGATTTTGTGCTTAGGTGGGGAATGTTCTGCTTAGAACATGTGTTTGTTGACAGTCTTTGAAAATCCCTCATCAGTTTCCATACTCTTAAAAATTCCTAATTATTTTTCCACTCTGTCAGAGAAAGGGAAGGTGGGAAGCAAAAAGAGTAAAATTAAGGCAAAGGACTGATCCTGCTGTATTTCAGATCATCTCTACCAACATTCTTGTTGAAAGCATTCTAAGACTTTGAAACATTATTGGAGAGGACAATAAAATCTTTCTTTGAATAAATGGCCTAAAAGAGCCAAAGCTTACCCCTCTGAGTGTGGAAATAGACTTGCCATAAGACTGTCAGTTTTGTTCTAAATTTACAAACCACAGCAGCAGGTATGAAATGGTTTCTTTAGACATTGAAATCATTGCCATATAATTTAACTAGAAAATTCTGGTTTTATTTAGAACTGATAAATATTGTAAAAATTGACCTCAGAGGACAAATGCCTTGTTTATACCAATGCTGTGCTAGTAGCTTGTAAGTCACTTACTGCATAGCAGTCTGACATCTGTGCTTTGTGATAAAAAATTATAAGGCAACCTCATCTGTAAAGTTGTTGATTTTTAACAAACCAAAAGTAATAAATTCAAAAATACCTATTTTTGGCTAAGAATGAGAATCACAATTATATATTATATATTTATATATATATATTTATTTAATTATATTATTATATATTCATGATCTCTGGAGATGCATTATAATTGTGCTTCCCTTAGGAGGATTCTTCTTAAAAACCCCTAAGTTTAGGATTACAAGACTACATTTCAAAAGCATTTAGTGATCCATTATAGGACTGACAGAAATACATAAGCACAATAGCTGCCTATTTCACAGCTTATGCTCCAATTCTACCTTTATACCTCAATACTTTTTAGACTATGATACATCTTTAGGCATTTAAATATTTCTCAATACCTGGATCACAAATGCTTAAAAGCAACAGACTGAAATCGATTTTGTGTGAATATAGCTTTCAGGGCTTTGGAAAATTTGTGTTTCAGATTTCTAAAAATTGAGAAATTAGTAAAATAAATATACAAATATCTTATGAACCATCTTGAAAGAGACCATCAAGGAAAATTAGGAGCTCTATAGGAGCTCTATAGGAGCTCTATAAACTATGATAAAATATTTAACACAATAATGTCTTTTTAAATTAACTGTTCTTGGCTGAGACTTTAGGTATCGATTTATGAAAAGCACTGGCTTCATTTCATGAAATTATAGAAGTGTTTGTAATTCACATTCAGATATTTAGTAATAATAATGGAGATATAAAGTAGGAAGTGAATCACCTGCATACATGCATGTGGGTGGATTTTTGTGAACACACACATATGTGATGAATTGGGTGTGTCATGCATGATAAAAGAGTAATTTTACTGTCCCAATAAGAAGAAAGTGAGGAAAAGAAAATTTTAAAGAAAATTCTGACAGATTTCCCCTGACAGATTTCAGGGGAAAAATTTCTTTTTCCCCCCTTTCTGTCTCAAAACCAATTGTCATCTTTCCCCAAATTCTTTCTTAGTTCCCTTCTATGACAGAGATGCCCTCTTTCTTCCACAGTGCTTTTCCACTGCCTCTTCTACAGTGGCTCTGTAATATTAAAATTGATAACACTGGAAGGGATGAAAAATGTGAAAATTAAAATGTTCCTCACATTTTTGTCAATCCAAAGAATAGTCAGCACATATTGCAGTCCTCTTAATAGGTGAAAGAAATGGTGCATTTGGAGATAGCAGAGGGGCTACCACATCCCCTCAAGGAAGGGAGTTACAAGGCTCTTTCCAGGGATGCAGCTGAACACCTCTGTGCTGAAGGGTCTCTGCACTTAGATTGCAGTTCCATTTACCTGCATTTACAATCTTCCTCATTTCAGTTTTCAATATTCAGACATTTTAAATGTTGTGTAATCTCCTTTTTACTAGTCTTCCGTGTGACACCAACATTTGATTCCATGTTCTGCAGTGCTTGCAGTTTGCATGGATTAAGATGTAAACTAGATTTTACTAGATGTAGAAAGTGTCCACAGCTCAAAAAAATGAAGACAGCTTGTACTTTTGTCATGATGATAGATTGTAAGAGATATTAGAACAGTAATGGATAACGCATTGCAGGGTTTGTCTTACCCTTTAAGAAATTGATCTGTTATTCATCCAGGGTTGCAATGTTTTCTATTAGTTATGCTTTGCTTTGTCAAGTCCTATTGTTTCAGCTAAAAAAATCCCACAAACAAAGAATCCTAAACCAACAAACAAACAAACAAAAAAAAAATCAAACCAAAATAACGAAACAAAGAAAAAATACCAATAAGTTGCCACATAATAAACTGAAGTCAAATAAAAGTTTAAAAAAACCAATAGATTGTTATTCTTGCCACATTAAGAAGTGGAAGAAGACAGAAATATGTCTTTATAGTTCTCTTAAAAAGCCTTGTTTAAACTGTTTAAACTTAAAAAGGTTTGTGTAAACACAAATTAGTATGTTTTGGAAACCTTATTTCATATAACCTTTTCTTAGGTACTTTCTGTATAATAAACTTGCCCAGTATTGTGATGAGGAATAATACTTAATGTCCTTGTATTATTCTGTAAGTACTATTTTTTCCATACAGATACCAAATTTTTCTGAAAATTGTCATTAAAAGATGTAACTCTATTCAAATAAATATTTTAAATACATAATTATGTTCTTGCTGTTTTAACTGAGTTTCTTTTAATATTAAAAACGTTGTGTAACAGAAGAAAAATGCATATTGTTGCAATTAATCATAACTATGACAGCATTTAGATTAATAGAAAGGGTATAAGGGATTCAAAAGACAAAAAAGAAAAAGGAAAACAAAAGAAAAGATAGCCTACCTATAAATATTTTTGCAACTGTGGACCTGAAGTGAATAAAATAAACAAAATAAAGGGGAAAATTAATTTTAGATATTCTTCTAAGTGAATATCTGTATGAGACAGTATCTAAGACATTTTATTTTCTTTCTTTCTACACAGCAATTTGAACTTCAGATCAGAGACTAGTGCTATCTTAGAGATGCAGGATATCCTCCTGATTTAAGAAAAAAAAGTCAAACAGATGGGTGGGCAGAGCACTCCTCAACATTGCTTCTTTTAAGGCACTAACACAGTGACTGAGGAAAGTGTCTTGCCTGACAGTATCTCAGGATAGAAAAAGCTACCTCAGAAGTCTGAAGCAGACAGTTCTCACAATGACTTTTTCTATTCCTTTGCCTGACCTCTCTCTAAGGAAAACATTATTGCCTCAGTGTTTATAATCCTATATATAAGTATGCAACAGAACACAGACCTTCTCCAAGGATTTTTCTAGAAATTACAAATAAATATGATTAAGTCTGCAATCCAAATGAGGTAGAAAAAACAGGCTTAGCTTTGGCTTTGTTACCTGTGGATCTAAATTTGAGTCAGACATTATCAGTCATTGTCTTTTCATCCTCCCGAAGCATTAGAGGGTGAAGTACTCCTGTGAGGAAAATGCAGACAGGAAACTTATTCCACAGTTCCTCATTACAGCAAGAACCTCAAGGCAATTCCGACATTGCTGCTGTCCCCTGGCATTCATGAGGCAGTGGGTTAAGGCCAATTAATCCATCTACTCTTGACACTCTTTGTTCTGCTACCAGCCCACTCCCATCTTGTGAAGTTCCCTTTGCAGCGTTCAGGAAAGCATATATACTTTCTTCTCTTAAAGACTCATGCTCAAGATGTCTTTGGCTTAAACAGCACCAAGTTTGCTATATTATCTTATGAATCCTCAGCATACTGTCTAGATCTCCCTGTGGATGATATTTGCAAATTTTATTGTTACAGCTGTGTGCTTCTTTGATTCAATAAATGAGTTCACCTATCATTTTAATTGCAAGTTCATCCTGCAGGCTGTTATTTATTATGAATGGAGAAACCACACAGATTTGAAAAGGCTGGAGAACAAGCTGAGGGCAGTCTGTTGTAAGCAGTGGAGGAGGAATCTGGGAGGCAAAGGAACCATTTTCCTGTAATCACTGATTAGACTCTTTTTTACCTTAGTGCATCAGTCTGTGAAATACTAAGTGGAAGTTGAATGGCTATTCCTGTGTCTTTTTAAACCTCACTCCTGGATAGCAAAATTCAAATTTGTAACGTTTTAGCCAAATTCTAGTAACGTCAACTCTACCACTGATGCTTTTAAAAAGCTTGAAACGAGTTGGTTATTTTCTCAGCTGATTGAATTTTGCCACATCACATGTCAATCTCTTGAGAATGTTTTTTTGGTCTGTTAAATCATAATACATACTACAGCAACTGAACTGCAGTATATCCCAGAAAGACAGCTGCAAATCTACAGCTATGTTTAAGGGCATTCCACATCCCCTGTGTCATCACAGTTAATTACAGGAAGACTCACCAGTTTAAATTCTGTCTTTAATGTGAACCTATTTGAAATTCTGATTTGGAAGAGGACCCTTTGAGGAAGACAATCTATAAACTCAGAGCCAAGACTTTCACTGCATATAGAATGAGTCCCTTCATTGGCCATGACATTTAAAGTGAGTGAGAAAGAGATTACATGAGTGAGTAAGAAATTACAAATACAACACAAAAAAGAAAATCTTGTGACAGTTTAACAATATCATTTTACATCTTTGGGTAAATTTTGTAGTCTTTTTCTAGGGAAGATCTTTATCTTGTTCAGTAAGTTATTAGGGAAATTAGTCTTCTTTCAGCTATTATTGTCGACATTTCAGAAATATGTTTCAGATATATTTAAGCATGTGACTAACTAAATAATGAAAATGCAAACATTTGTATTTATGCATTTTCTTTTACAGAAAATAGCAGTGAGGCTGGCTGAACCAACAGCTCCTCTGTTCTTCACAGGCTACCACCAGGCTTAACAGCTTTTTAGGGAAAACAGCCACCTGTGTGTCCTTTACTTCTCTCAGTCAATGTGGAAAGTAAGAATAATTCTGATGCATTTTAACTGGCTGCCTTTTATAATTGCTACGAAATCACGATAAGACTGAGCTCCCAGCATTGTGCAGTATAGGAACAGCTCCCACAGTCTCTTTACTCCATCACCAAACTCCACGTGCTCAGCTGCTACATTCCCTGAAGACTGTGCTCAACATCATGCTCTTGATCATCTGTGACTCTTGTAAATAATAAATAAATAAATTATTAGGTATACCTAATAGTAATAAACCCCAGTGGCTATTCATTGATCGGTTTATCCTTAACTAAGATGCATTTCCTGTTACCCATGAATGCCCTATCAGATGTGTGACTTCAGGTATAAAACATCTAACAGACACAATAGCAGCATCAGTGTTTCTCCCCAAAACACTTTGCTATCTGCACCAGAAAAAACATGCAAAGCTGTTTGGCATCTTCAGTGGCCTTAAAGTAGTTTGTGAAACCCTATTCAAAGCCAGATATGTGATATCCTTTTTGATGTGAACACCATCAATAAGAAAGAGGCATGTAGATGTCCTGGGAACCAAGAGCCCCAGCACACACGGCACAGCCACATTATCTGGCAGTGCAGCTTTAATGAATTCCAGCAGCTTCTGGCTGAGAGCAAAGCAGGCAGCATTAGCCCATTGCAGCAGAGCTCCCACATGTCTTAAAATATGCAGTAGCTGAATATCAAGTATTACCACTTTGTGACCAAACATGCACAGAATAATTTGAAGATTAAATCTGAAGCACAAGTAAGTACATACAAGTCAGTATAAGGAAAACATAAATAGTGTATACTGCAAATACTTACTACAAATACATCAATGCAAACTACCAGTCTTCATGATTTGAAAAAACTAAAAAATAATGGTAGCTGTTATTTTATATTAAAAAATATGCAGCTGTTATTTGCTGCTTTAATCTGATCTGGGATAGTTAAAATATAAAAAATTAAGCAACATTTATCAGAAAAAACAAATCACTTATTTAGGCCTAGTTCTTAATTGTATTAATAGTCACTGGATGCTTTTAGTGCTTTAAGAAATGCACCATATCTGAGTTATATGTAATTTTTAATTAAATTTATTAAGAATTAATTTGACTGTGCCTAGAGGAAGGTGGGGAACGAGAAGAAGACTGAAAAGGACATTTGCATGAATGATCTCATTTGTGGACCAGGACATTTCTTGAAATAATCATTATGCCCATGACAAGTAGATTATATTGATTTTTGGAACTCCTTTCTTTGGTAAAAGTATTTCGACACCTTGAAGATTCATCATCACCATAGGCAAAATTTATCTACAGTTTTCCAGTGACATACAAGCAACATTTTTCATTTAAGACTTAACTTTAAGGCTTAACATTTTAAATTTAAAGCTTAACTGTTGTGTGTGTTACCCTGTGAATTAATTTCTGGTAATTGACCCTGATGAACATAGAAAAAGTTATGAGATCAATAATATTTAGATACTTATCTGCCTACCACAATCTGTGCTGAATTTGAGAAGACAGGATTTTCCAAGACATTTTTTTTAACAGAGAAAAAAAACTGTCAAAGAAGATAAACTATCTTTAAATCAGAAAATAGCTTCTTTCCTGCTGTCTTATCAAACAACACCATATAGTCTAGAAAAGTGTGCATTCTGAATTGCTAATGGAAAAATTTTTATGTATTGGACTGCAAGTTAAAACACTTGATTTGGGTAACTATGTTTTAATAAGTTTGCCTCCTAGAAATAAAACAAAGCATGTGGGATTGTAGTATTCAGTGATTTAGTGTTATTTTTGCCAGATGGGTGTGAAAATATTGCAAAAATTACAGAAATTCAGGTGTTAGCCTAAAATAATAAGCAGGTAAGTGTAAAATATAAACAGAAAATAAAATTTGGAAGAGACATAAGTGTCATCAGAAACTTATACCCAGAATTTGAACCTGGCTGTGAATATCAGTAAGGCACCTTAAAGGTTAGTCAAAAATTTTGCAGAAATTTAATCAATATTTTAGTAATGTTGAATTAAAGATTATATTGTTACTGGTAATTAAATGGCACAGGGGAACATGGAATGCATGGCTCAGCATGTGACCCTGGCAACTAAAAATGCTGCAGGATCATCTCCAAAGAGCCACAGGTGCTGAATGGATGCATGACACTCAAGGGCTACTAAAGAGTAAAAAACAGAGATCATTGTCTGATCACAAAATCAGGCTGTAAAAAACACTGCTCACATCAAGACACATTGGAATGAGTCCTGGCACGTCCTAGTCCCTCAGCTTTGTCCAAGAACTCTCTAATCCATTGACAGCTAGAAAACATTCAAATAGAGCTGTGTCCTGAAGGATTAACAATATGACTAAACATGGCCCAGCCCCTTGCCTCTCAGGTATGGAAAGTCCACTCTGATCAGTTCCTAGGTTCAAGGAAAGAATTATTTAGCCATCTACCATTACTATATTACCAATATTCCTATATTATAGTTCCTATATTTCTAAAAGGATTATAAAAATCTGTTAGGTACAATATTGAATGCTTTTGTTTATTCAGAAATAGAAATACAAACATTATGGCTGCAGTTAACTCTCTAAATAGTGTATTTTATCTGAGTTACAAACCAACACAGGGATATGACACTGAATTAGTAAAACAAGTGCAGAGCAGTTCAAAGGTCTTGAAGAAATTATATTTAAGCAATTTAATGCTACTTCATCAAATTATAAAGAAGGTAAATTCTCCCATATGTATTTTGTAATTCAAGTATGGCACAAAATAAATTATTATCTCTATTCCTGTGTTTGTTGATGTGTTGATATATAATACATAATGCATACACAATGCATTTTTTAAGAGTTATCTGAATATTTATCTAGCATATAGTTATGATAGCTAATTTGGAAACAGAATGAATTGTTTTTATTGACTAAAAATAAAATAATTCTTTATTTTTATTTCAGTTACAACCTTCCGTTCAAAGAATGATCTCATGCTTAATATAAGAAAACTCATACCCTGCAAGCCTACATTATTTAGTACTCTCCATCTTTCAATGTATTATTTAACTTTCAACAACATACCTGAGGACATATTCCAACACAACGGTAGCCAAGCAAACTCATCCTTTTCTGTCTAAAATTCCAGATAAATTTTACTCATTTTTTTTCGTCTTTATTTTAAATGAACTGTAAAGGCTAGCTTCAGGTAATGAACTGAGTTTATTGCTATAAGCTAATAACAAAGCAAAACAAAAGATAAAAGAATAAAAGAATAATACTTCAGCTTTCATTCAGGAATATATTCTGCTTGCACATCTGTCTTGAAGATGGTAAGTAAATTCAAACCAAAGTTAAAGAATATGGCTAGACATAATACTTTTAATACTTCCAAGCCAATGCAACTTGATAATCAGTGTCAATTCCTACTTTTGATAATGGAAAACAATAGCTAAAATAAAGAAAATAATACAATTCTAGAATGTATGTTAAACAGAAGAATTATGCTTAATATACATACTTAAATATCTGTCATCATAGCAACGAAAAGACATTATTTTCTACACTAAACTTTGCTTACAGTATAAAGTGATTTATGCAGGTGCCCAAAACATAAATGCATACATATTCATTTTTCAAAACTGCGATTTCTTTTATTAAGTAAATTTGCAAGTGATTCAAAAATACAGGGACATGAGTTACAAGGAAATTTGAATTCAAACCAGTAAATAATTCACACACTTGAAGTTTCATCATTGATTTTCAAGCCTATAGAGTACAAAACCAGTAAGTATTTCTATTCCTGCAGGAAAAAAACCCTGATTACATCACAAACTACTATTATCAATTTAGCAACAAAACCAAGTATTTGCTAAAAGTAACATTGCTTATTTCTTCAGAATGTTGTTTTAAAGGCATAAATAACTCAGATACAGAGAAACGTGGTTGTCACTCAAATTAATATTGACCAAATATCACTCGATTTGATATTTTTAGATACATTTATAAACTTCCCTTATTTTTAAAAAATTATACTTGATATAGACTGAGGAGGGACTCTGGGAACTTTAGGAATTTTCCTTCTTGTTCTTTTCCTTCTTTGACTGATTTTCGCTCACTTACCTAGTAATCACATACCTCAATTTATTCAGGGAAAAAAAGTCCTTACATTTTTGCTCAATACAATCATAAGTAGAATTGCAAATACTTCACACTTTAAAGGCAGATAATTTATTTCAGTGTTTCTGCTGAGATTGAAAACAATGGTGTGATGTAAAACTCTAAAATCCCTAGCGATGAATCAAAAATCAAAAGCATATCAGACTCTCGTGCACATGTAGAAATCATTCATGTGTAGCAAAATAAACACCATTATTATTCCTTTCCGGTATTGCTATATTAATATATTGAAAAATGTAAATCAACAGATTAAACAACTGAATACAGACATAATGATTTTAATGTCAGGTTCACCCTCTGCAGATTAGAAAATAAAGAATATTCTCTCTTTATGAACAATCACTATATCATGCAGTAAAGGTTTTTCATAGATTCTGGCCATTTGTAGTGAAAGAAATATACCAGTGAGCAGTGGAAAGCAGTGAGACGTCTCATAGTTCACTGGATTCAATTATTTGGTCCCAGTAACTATAGGGACTTCTTTTATTCCCACTCTTTTTGCCCACAGGATCAAGAATTTCAGGAGTTAAGTCACATTTTTTTTATACACATACATGATATGTACAAATGTATATATTTTGTCTTTAAGACTCCAAATAACATATAGATGGGGACCCATTCTTGCTACCTTTCTTTGCCTTCTTTTGTCTTTTTTATCATGTTGTGGTTGACCTGACATTTTGAATTGAAAATGTAGATTAAAATCTGCAAGACCAATAACATGTTAGTGAATATCAAAAAGACTTACAAAGTGGGTGAAACTTACAGGGGAAAATATTTTAGTAGAAAAAACAATATAACCAGAAGAAAGAATAGGCTTTTAGGCATACAAGCCCTTTTCAAGCCTGAAACAGAAACATCTAAACATTTTTGCCACAATGGTTGCTGCTACTGTTACACAAAAGACTACTACTGCTTCATGGAAGGTGTTGAACTGTACTATATATAATGGTTTAAAATACTATATCTGAGATCATGGCTATATTATAAAGCAGAGCTTGTATTTCTTTGGATTTGTTAATAGGAAAAGTAAATTTTCACTGAATAATCAGTTCTGTTTCAGTAACCAGGCCCTCGGTTATTATGCATTTACATTTTTTTTTCTGAGAGTGTAAAGACAGAACATTGGTCATTTTATACACAGGCAGCATTGCTATCAAATCAAAGCTATTGGATATTTATATTACAATAGCTTTTATGCGCTCAAGTCAGAATTGTTGCCACGCTGAGCCAGCTACCAGTCAAACAGAGAACCCTGCTCTCCTAAGATTAGAAATGTAACAGTAACTAGATTTTCTGAAACGACATTGGGTCATACAGAGTCCGGGTTTCAGTAATTGTATGGGAATGGCTTGCTTCCTGCACCAGCATCTTCCTCGCTTCTGGTAGCCTGGAGAAAACCTAAAGCCTGCTGAAGCAAAAATATTGGTTGGCTGATTACTTGGTTTTATTCTATTCTGTTTATTTAACTGTTTAGGTTGAAGGTGAATAATTCTGGATACACATCTTCTGGAAGCCTCGAGAACCCTGGAACTTGGAGGTCAGGCAGATGACAGTGGAGAAGAAGGTCCAAGGGGTCTCCCAGATTAGCACAGGCAACCAGACGGATCATTACTACAGGTAACAGGAAAAGAAGGTTGTAGTGGGTGATTCCCGTTTAATGGAACTGAGGGTCCTCTCTGCTGACCTGACCCAACCCCCAGGGAAGTCTGTTACCTCCCTGGAGTAAGGGTTACTACTATAAGACTCTCTGGACTAATCCAGCCCACTAATTACTACGCACTGCTAGTTGTAGAGGTCATCAGTGATAATACTGATGAGAGAAATGTCAAGATAAAAATAACCCCAGGTCACAACAAGCCCTACAGCATTAAAGGCTGGGACAGAGGGGCTAGACAGCTGCCTGGTGGAAAAGGATATGTGAGTGCTGTTCAACAGTGTCTGAACACAAGCCAGCTGTGCCCAGGTGGTCAAGAAGGGCAAGGGTGTCCTGGCCCTGTCAGCAGTAGTGGGGTGGCAGAACTAAGGAAAGGATTCTTTCTCTGTAGTAAATGCCAGTGTGGCTATACCTTGAATCCTGTGTCTAATTTTGAGCTCTTAAATTCTGGAAGGATGTTGATGCCGGAGAGAGTTCAAAGAAAGAAACAGAGCTGGGGAAGGGTCTGGAGCACAAGTCTGTTGAGGTGCAGCTGAGGGAGAAAAGGAAGGTCAGGGTGACCTTATGGTTCATCACAGCTGGAAAAAAATTGTAGCCTGGTGAGGGTTGATCTCTTTCCCAGCGATCTAGAGAGAGGATGAGAGGACATCATCTCAAACTGGACCAGGTGAGATTTAGGTCAGGCATTTAGGAGAAATTTCTTCCAGGAAAGGGCAATTAGACATTGGAATGGGCTGCCCAGGGAGAGGATGAAGTCACTGTCCCCAGGGATGGTTAAGGGAAGACTGAGTGTGGCAGTCAACGCCCTGGTCTAGTTGACATGGTGATATTCAATCATAGGTTGGACTTGATGACCTCAGTGGTCATTTCTAACCTAATAGATTCTGTGATTCTAGTAAAGAATTATAGGTTTATGTTCTGAAGTGTCCAGAACAGCATCACTTCTCATTAGTTTTATATATATAACTTTAATTATTTTGGTAATAAATTTAGAACTATCATTCCAACATTTCAATGTAGTTAACAGCAACAAACTAGTTGCCATGAAAGAGATCCACACACTGTTGCTGTTGCTTTATTTGTCATGCATAACTGCCTCAGAAAAAATGAATGAAATTAATAAGTGCTGATTCTGTTGAAAATTACAATTCCCTGCAGTCGTGGGGTGTACCCTCTCTTCCTCCTTTTAGACTACTTAAAATGTGAATATGAAGTTCAATGGAAAATTGTGACAGAATCGTGTTGATCCACTTAGCAAAATTTGGTAAATATGAAGCAGCAGTTTTTTCCTTTTATCATTACCATGAGCACTACTGACACAGTTTTTGAAATGTGCAGTCCTTTTCTCTATTTACTAAGAGTTTCTGCTCTTGCAATGTTGCCAAACAGTTGCAAAGACCAATACTTTAGATATTTTCTGCACATGAGTACCTGATCTGTAGGGACATCTCCATGCATCATGCTAGTCCCATCAATACTCAGCCTCTCAGTACACTGAGGTCTACTCTTCTATCTACCAGCTTGGTCTCTGCTATGCCCCTTTAAGATCTTTCAGGTAGTATTTTGCTCTAGGCAACATGGATTGGAAAAAAAAAATTGTAAAAAACTAATCAGAGAAAAAGCTCTCCAGTTTTCTTTTGTAAAGTTGAAAATGCCAAAAAAAGTTGTATATTAATTAAAAAAAAAGGCAGATCAGAGATTTTTAAAACAGAAAAGTTTTTTATACTCCTAGATGTTTCATTGATTTGCAGATCTCTTCCAAGTATTCATTTTGTGAAACAAGCCATAAAGGCATTAGAAGTACAGTGAACAAGTAGAGAATCTAAAAGGATGGCAGACATTTCAAAGAGGGCCATGAGAACTTGCCCACATTCTCAAGAGGGAAACTGGCTGAACCTGTGATCTGTGTTTCTTGAAGTTTTATTTTCAATTTCTAGGGGGATTCAGAAGAGAAAAATTACACATCCACCTTAGTGAACAACAACGACAAATTTACAGTCATATTTTTTGTTTGTGGTATTGTGGTATAATGACACCTTGATGTGAGTATCAGATTGGGATCCCTTGTAGTTGTTGGGCATGTGTATCACTAAAGCAAACCTTACAGTTGTGAAGCACTTAATGTCTCAGCAAATGGAATGATAGTATTGTACCTAAATTGCTAGCCAGGGAAGATAAATTTAACAGTGATCATTTATGGACATGGTTTGCAGTTTTCGCTTATCTCAATTCTGCTTTCATTAGTAACAGTAAGCAACAATTCAAAATGTCACAGGCAAAAAGAAAAGCAACTAGCCACAGTCAAACTGAGGGCCCATTCTGCAATTTATCCTGTTTCAAAGAGTAGCCAGTCACTTATGAATGGGGAAGAGTATAAGGAATAACTGTAAAAATGCTTACCCGGGTTATTTTTCTGCACTTCAACAAGTCAACTCAGCAATTTCATAATGTGGTCCCATGGTGTTAATAGACTGCGTGGATAATTCTTTCATTAAAATTGTTAGGGAATTTTCTGTTTGTTTGTTTGTTGTTGTGGGTTGTTTTTTTTTTGGGGGGGGGGTTGTTTGTTTGTTTGGTGTTTGTTTATTTTTGGTGGATTTGTTTTGGGTTTTTTTTGGTTTTTTGGTTGTTGTGGTGGTGGTGGTGGTTTTGGTGTTTTTGGTTTGTTTGGGTTTCTTGGTGTTTTTTGGTTGGGTTTGTTTTTTTTTTTTTTTTTTTTGGTTTTTTTTTTTTTTTTGGTTTGGTTTGGTTTAGGTTTTTGTTTTGGTGGGGTTTTTTTTGTTTTGTTTTGTTTTGTTGTTTTGTTTTGTTTTTGGTTTTTTTTTTTTTTTTTTTTTTTTTGTTTTTTTTTGTTTTGCTTTGGTTTTTTGGGGGGTTTTTTATACACATAAGTTTGTAGCATCCAAACTATTCAAAGGCAAGAAATTCCACAGACATGGTACCTGTCCTGCATAGTGAAGGGAACTGTTGTTACAAAGAGACTTGAAAAGAAAGTAAGGTCATGTGCTAGAAAGAGGTGTGAAGCAGGCAAATAAGTGTGAAGACTGGCCACAGTCTTTAATGGCATAGCACCTTCCAGGATAATCAGAGAGTGAGGAGGTGATAACAAAACAAGCACTTGCACTGATGACTGCAAAGCTTTGTAGATTTCTGTGTTTTTCCACTGGGGTTAAGCTCAAGCTTTTTGTGTTACTTCTGTATATGGCATGGCTGTAAAATGAAGAGGAAGCATAGAAAGTGTACTGCAGTTCCAGTGATTGCCCCTGGTATTGTCTTGTCTATAACATGCCTCTCTCTGGAGCTTGTAATTTCAGATTTAGCTAGGCTGACTCAGCCACTTTGTAACCCTGCAACTCTCAGGCAGAAAAAATCTGGAGAAACTTGCGAGAGGGCAATTTCCCTCCTGCAAATATAAACTTCTACTTTTGTCATCCCTGCTGGTTTTGCTGTAGCTGACAAAAATTCTTCTAGGCTGCAAGGGCAGAAGGGCAAGTGGAAATACCTCCTAGAGTCAGATTCCTTTCTGTTTACACTCTTCACCAAGCCAGAGGTTGCATGTGTGTTTTTTTCCACAGGTCTGTTTAAAGCATGCAGAATGTTTAAAATGGATGCACAGTGATTTGATGCTACAAAAATTGAAGTCAATCCAGGTAAAAAGCTAGCAAGATGGGGATCTTTCCTGACAGCTGGAGAAACAACCAGCACTCCCTCTTTGTTCTGCTTTACGGCACTGTCCAATATTGTCAGCATCGTTGTCATAGCTGGGACATGACAACCTTCGTCTCCTAAGGGACTTAATTTGTGATCTAAAACATTCCTAATAAGCTTAATGCACATTCCAAGGGAATGGGAGATAGCAGGCTTAATGCTGTATGGAGCCTCTCATACATTGGAGGAATTGAAAGCTCTTAGCATGGTTTATGACCAAGGTCAGTGAATGCAAGTAAACTCATTAAAGCATTTCTAAGAGGCCTGGGTAGATGAGATGCCCTTACTGACCTCTGCAATATACTTTTACTTCTCTGCAGATAAATGTGGGAGCCAAACTGGCTGGGATAAGTAATGCTTTAGCCTCCTGCATAACCCTGACACCATGGGAAATGGGATACTGAAAGGGAGATCTAGTCAGGTTATGGTGTGAAGAGTGTAGCCATGGGAGTTGGCATGTTCATGGAATTATCCCATAATAGGCCATGTTCCTGGTTCTTGTTCTCAGATAGTTCAGGACCTGTCACACACAAGGCCATGTTCCTAGCCTGTGTTTGCAATTGGACCCCTGCCCTCCGCATACCCCTAAATATTGTTGCATTTACCATGCCCCTTTGTCTTTGGATCTTGCCCCTCAGATAGTGCGATTTCTTCATTTGTTATATTCACTATTAAAGTTCTTTATTTTTCATGCAACTCCATCATTCCCACCCTTCTATTTTCATTACGGTCCCCCAGCTGTACCAGACTCGGGTTTGCAGTGAGCCAGACTGCAATAGATAAATAAATAAAAAGCTTCATTGGAGCCAGATATTTTCAGAGCAAGTATGGTTAGTAACAAAATTATTACAGAGCTTCACATCTTAGTTCTTATGTTTTGTATTCTTTGTGTCTTGTTTGGAAAACACACATTTATTGCTTTCGAAAATGTATCTGCAGAATGTATATGCGGTCTTGTGTTTCGTTAATTCAGTGACATCTATGCTCTTGATAACCAAAGTTCATTTTAAACATATCTAGCAGATACACTTTTATCCATTTTTCTTGAATTAACCCATGAGGTGGCAGGGGGAAAGGCTTTTAGTTGAGGGTTGGTCATTGTTTTTACTTTTTAAAATTTTGCCTTCTTTCTGTTAATTTTAACTTTATTATTAAGATGAATTGTAATTATGTTTTAAACCCTAGAGGCAAACTGGTTTAATTTGCTTTCTTCTGATAGATGAGGAAAAAAAATGTAAGTAGTTATAATCTTGTAATCCATACTCTTGGGCTTACATTTTTAATGTGTCTTTCAAACTAAAATTGATTTTTCTCTTTCTTTTAAAATAAAAAAAAAAAACCCATATTTTATGAGAAAATGAATACCTTTGATTTTTTTTTTTATTGGTTGACAAGCAGTCACATCTAGGATGAAGAGGGGAGAAGTTGTTTTCTTAACTATTGAAAAAAGTCTAGACTAAGTATTTCACACTCATTTTTTTTAATTTCTTTTAAAAAGAAGATGGAATGCACAAACATCTGTGTAAAGTCTTTGAGAATTAATTATTATTTTAAATCTTGCATTTCTAAGTTGCTATCTGCTTTACATAACGGAAAGCACAATTTCTAGCATAGTCCAATCTACAAGCTTGGGCTTTTTAAAGTCCACTGAAATAAATGCAAAAAGTTCACCTGCAGGTGATGGGGAAAACTTAAAATCTAACTTTATATCAGTTTGAGTTGAAAATATTTTATGGCTACCTCAATCATAGAATCTCACATAAAATGTGATGATCCATCAGGATCATTGAATCCAGTTTCTGGCCCTGCACAGGACACCCCAAGAGTCCCACTATGCACCTGAGGGCGTTGTCCAAACGCTTATTGCACTCTGTCAGGCTGGTGCAGTGACCACTGCCCTGGGGAAACTGTTCAGTGCCCAAACACCCTCTGGGGCAAGAACCTTTACCTGATACCCAACCTAAAACTCCCCTGACACAATTTCTGGCCACGCTCTTGGGTCCTGTCATTGGGTACCACAGAGAAGAGATCAGTGTCTGCCCCTCATCCTCTCTTTCCAATGAGGAAGCTGCAGACTCCAATGAGGTCTCCCCTCAGTATCCTGGAGGCTGAACAGACCAAGGGCCCTCAGCCACTCCTCATACGGCTTCACCATCTCTGTGTCCCTTCTTTGGACAGTCTCTGACAGTTTAATGTCTTTTTCATTTTGTGGCACCCAAAACTGTCCCCAGCACTAGAGGTGAGGCTGCCCCAGCCCAGAGCAGAGCAGAGCAGGACAATCTGCTCTCTTTGCCAGTTGGCAAGGCCATGCTTGATGCCCCCAGGAAAGGGCTGGCCCTCCTGGCTTCTATGTTGTGTCAACAAGGCACATTTTTTACTCAAAAGGTACTGCTGTCTATAATCTCTTTTCTGAATATCTATATGAATCTATAAATACTTGAACTTCTGGCCTTGTGTGATTTCATACAGAGCCATAGTTGTGTATATTTTGCTGTAAGGAGGGATATAGGCTGAGAGAATTGGGATTGTTCAGCCTGGAACAGAAAAGTCTTTGTTGTGAACTTATTCTGGCCTTCCAGTACCTGAGGGGATTCTACACAAAAGATGGAGAAACTATTTACAAGGGCATGTAACAACAGAACAAGGGGGAATGGCTTCACTCTGAAAGAGAGCAGGTTTACATTAGATGTTAGGAAGAAATTCTTCCAAGGGTTGTGAGGTCTTGGGACAGGTTGCCCGGAGAAGCTGTGGATGACCCATCCCTGGAGGTGTTCAAGGCCAGGCCAGATGAGTCTTTGAACAACATGGGATAGTGGAAAGTGTCCCTGCCCATGGGGCATTGGAACTGGATAATCTTTAAACTCCCTTCCAACCTAAATCATTCCGTGATACCATGATACCAAACCCTTTTTAATCTGTATTAAATTGTAACTTGTGAAGCTTGCGAATGTGTTTCTCCCCCATTTCTGTTTAAAATCTCAGTTCTTCTCTTGCTAGTCTAATTATTAGCAAATTGCTAATAATAAGTAGAAAAAGGAGTTAAGGGACTTGAAGTCTGAAAGCTTGCTGGTCAAACACACACTTTAATCCACAAAGAATGCTGCAGAAGCCAAACTAAATGTTTGTTTAACATAATAAGTTAACTTGGGACAGCCCTTTATGTGTTAGGAAAAGGTACTCTGGTCCTTTTTACAGACCACAGCTCTTCCCTCAGTGACAAAAATTACCAAAACTATTATCTGAGTTGGGAGTAGGGCAGATAAACTGACTAGTCTTTCCCAGTTGAGCCTTAAACCAGCAGGAGACTGCTTTTCAAATGGCCAAAGAAGGAAGAACTCCGAATTATTTTTCTATAGTTTTCAAGATACTGACTCCAGATAAGCTTTTGTCTTGACCTTCTTTATTTTATATATTTACTATGAAGAAGAAATTGCCCTGACTACTCAGCAGTGACATTTTGTGTTTACTTCAGCTGCAATGCATGATGTTAAACATAGCTAACAGTCTTAATTCATAGTAACCAAAAATACCACATGCATTACAGCAGTGTTCAGCAAAAGTCACAGATGTGTTCACAGACATCACTTTGCATCAGGGGTCCCTGAGCTCTGGAAGTACAGAATTTGAACTGGAAGCTTCAGTCCCTCTCAAGCAGTTTCAAGTAATTTTGCAATAACGGGTCATCATCCAGGACTGATATTTTTTGACTGCTTTTTCTGGGCCTGCTGAAAGCCTGACTTTATAGCAATCAGGCTATAAAAGCCTGAAAGTTTTCAAAAGGGTTTGCAGAGACAACCTGAATGTAAAATACTTATAAATGTGTGTCTCTATGACAGCAGGGTTACCAGGTTGTTCTCATTAATGCCACCTGTAAACCTGGCTTCATTTTCTTTCCTCCTCTATAAACCATGTTTTCAGTATGCCTTCCAAGTGGGCATTTAACAAGAAGACTTGTATAATGAATGTTTTCATATTTCGTTAAGGTTGTCTATAAATGATAAAAGAAAACCTGATACAGGAAATCCAAATTTGTATCTTGTCAATGTGATTTTATTTCCCTCTTCTGCTGAAAGATATCTTTGGCTAACAAAGACATGTATTTTGCAAACTACCTGAAGAACAGGTTCTTAACTTAATTGAAATATCAAAAATTCCTATTTCTGAAATTAGTTTCTGATTTGAATGAAACTTATCAAACGATGTCACTATGAAGCAATTGTCATGAACTGGTAATTGGTTGATTGAATAGTAAAAAGAAACTTCTTGAATTCTTCATTTAGAATAATACTCATTTACTGTTGCACTATTCTTAGAGATAAAATTTTTTGCATACCAGTCACAGCTACTGTGACTGTAGCAGCTACTGGCCAATAAACATCATCAGTTAATAGTTTTCAGATGTAGTCTCTGTACTCTTTAGCCATAGAGAAGAGTAATTATTCATTGTTCGCTTTGCATTACAAGCCATCAAATTCGCTCTGGTTTTCCTTGGTTGACTGAAACTTTGGCAAACAAGACTACAACAGAGAGCTGTTTTAGGTACTCAGATGAATACTTACTGTGAAAGGATCCAGGTACTTCCATGTTGTGTGGACTTTCAGAAATAAAGAATAACACCAATCAACAAATCAAATAATTTTATGCTAAGAGCTATTATTGCTCAAAGAAATCTTGACAATTTTATTTCTAATCCATGTGGTGAAAAGTGTAGAAAGTAAGGAGATATCTACGAATTTGTTTGAGAACAGAAAAATGAATGGCTTCTAAGGCCAAATTTCTAACAGGAAGGCACAGTTACCTCAGCTCCTCAGCTCATACATGCATGCAGGCTGTACTTTGAACCTGTCTTACAATTCCCCATGCTCCAATTCTGTGCAAATGCAATTTGGTTGTGGAGGCTAAAATGGAGCTTCAGTGAGGCTTGTCAAGCTCACCACCTTGGTTGCAGGCTCAAGACTGTTTCATATCCTCTCCTTGGCAGCTTGGACTGAGGCACTTCACTTCCTTAGATCTCCTATTTAGTGCACATATGCAGAGGACATTGTGTGGAGGCTTTTCCTTTTTCATCTCTAGCATAAGTCTGGAAGTTGCCACAACTGAATGCAAAATCATAGCTGTCTGGAGGTTTAGATTTTAGCCAAGAAGATATCCTTAACTGTAAGAATCCTGTTACAGTGTTTCTTCCATGCTAGCTTTATCTCTGTCAAACAATGTATGATTGAGGATTTTCCAGTAGGATATGATCTGTGGGACACTGTACTGAGGCTGCAAAGAAAAATTACAAAGCTAAATAAATATAGGCAAGGATTGCTGTGTTCAGACACCTTGTAAAATTACATTACTGCATTTAAAACAATTAATACAGACAAAAAGAACCCAAAACCCAACAATAAAACCTGTTGTAGGACATGAGAGAAACCTGCTTCTGAGATACTTGAGATTTTGCTGCAAAGGAAACCAAACTGAGATGAGTTTTGAAGGCATACCCCCCCACCCCCACTCCATTTCCAGGCTGCTTGTTTGCACTGGTATGTTGAGAAATGAGTTAAACAAGATAAAAACCAATGTTACTGTAGAGGTGCAGATCTCTTCTCCCAGGGATCCAGTGACAGGACATGAAGGAACAATTCAAAGATGAACTAAGGAGGGTTCAGAGTTGATATTGATATTTCTTTGTCCATAAGAGGGTGAAGCACTGGAACAGGCTTCCTAGAAAGGTGGTCAATGTCCATTGTCTGTCAACATCTAAGAGGCATTTGGACAATGTCCTTAATAACATACCTGAACTTTCGATAAGTCCTGAAACCTTCAGGTAATAGAAGATTGTTGTAGGTTACTTTAAATTCTGATCTATTCTAATCTAGTCTATTTCTTTCCATTCCGTTCCATCTATGCTCAAAAAAAGGGGGTTTTCCCATGAAAATTTTTGCCCAGTTACAGACACCCAGTATAATAAAAAATTGTTGGTATTTTTCATTTTTTAAATAATGTACCCACAGTGATCTTCACACGTACTGCAACTCTCACTAGTATATTTATTGTGTATGCTTTGCCTCCAGACTTCAGAGTGATTCCACATTATAAACCTCTTGCTTTATTTTTCTTTTAGCTAAGAGCCTCTGGCTGTGGATAATATTTTATATTTTTATATTTATATTTTGGATGGCAATCTACTGGGTCCATGGATCATGTGTGTTGCCCTTGTCATAATCCTGTAAGTGTCAACACACTTACACAGGTGTTTTATTAAATCCTCTCATGGTTGTTATATTAGTAGTGTACAAACATAACTACACTGATACAAAGAAGTTAATTTCAGATAAAACTAAATTAACACATGTACAAGAAAACTTGGTTTGTTTAATTTGGACTCTACAGATACCCAAGTAAGTGCTCGAGAATTACATTAAGTCAGAGATTGTTCTCTATTTAATATTACAGGCAAAAAATTCTTTAAATGGTCTTCACCAGAGTCAAGTCCAAGTTCATTCAGAAGATGAATTCAGAAAAGGTGAAATTTATTGGAAACAAAACTATTTAGAAGGATACACCTGGCAGCAGCTCCTAGCTCTCCTGGTGGGTAGTTACAACCCTGGCTCACTGAACAGAGAAACAATTGACACTGGTAAGCTATTCAGGGGTTGTAGCCCTCTTTTTGGACTCTCTCTAATAGCTATAGATCTTTCTTATATTGAGGCACCCAAAACTGCCTCCCACACTCAAGTGAGGCTGCTCCACTGCAAAACAGAGCAGCACAATCCCCTTCTTTGCCTGGCTGGTGATGCCTGGCACAATGTCCCCCTGGCATCATGGTTGGCGTTCCTGACTGCCAGGGCACATGTTTAAGTTGCCATCCACCAACACCCACAGGTCCCTTTCTGTGTCATTGCTCTCCAGCATCTCATTCCCTGGTCTGTCCATACATCCAAGGTTGCCCCATGACAGGGGCAGAATCCAGCACTTTCCCTTGTGTAACTCCATATCGTTGATTGCCCAGCTCTCCAATTTGCTGAGGTCTCCCTGCCTTAGGGAGAGCCAACATCTCCTCCCCTTTTATTTAAGCAACATTGTCAGGCTTAGTGTACCTTTGAGGTAGGAGAGAGGATAGATGGAGAAGGTTAGTCTATGGGCTCCCCTGTGTGTGTATGAATCAGCAGTGAGAGAGCCAAGAGCCATTACCGTTCAATATCAAAGGAGATTAACTGCCCAAGAATTTTCATTATTCTGTCATTTCCCTTCCTTCCCCATGCATTGACCCTGCAGGAAGTTCACATCTCATGCTCTTACAGGAACTTCAGTATGACTTTTAATGACATTTGCTGCAATGGCCTTTAGGTAGATTAAGAATTATCATAATGCAGTGTACGCTAAAAACCCTCTCTTCTGCTCTTAGTCTCACTTCAGAGTAGAGAAAACCCTTCAGAGTAGAGAGAACGCTTTAGTCACACTTATATTACCACTAAACTTGCTGCAAGAAGAGCAATGTTCCATCTATACCTTTTGATTGGGTTTGTCTTGCTTTTCAAGTGTGTAAAGTTTGGTATCTCTTCTAAGAACTAAGATCTAAAATTATTTTGGTTGGAATTAGAACTGTTGCTAAGTAAGAAAAGCCTCTCACTGTAATTTTTGTTTTATTTTACTCTCATTTAGTTCCTAAAACATTAATCTTATCTGTACAGAGACTGACAATACAAAATATGTCAGTCTATAAACTGGGAAATATGCCTATTGAGAATCTGGAACTCTGCATATTTATACAATATTATTTCAGATATATCAAAAGGTCACAGACCTAACATTTAAAATGTTCACATTTTTCATTAAAAGGCTGCAACTGGCATCTAATAAATATGAAACCATTTAATCACTGATGTCATTTATATCTATACATTCTTTATGGCACTTTTAGGACAAATTAAATTTTGCCATCTTTTGAACAGCCACTTGAATGAAACATGCCATCTCTTTGATACACAGTAGATGAAATGTGTGCAAAACAAGCAGCCAGAGAATTTGTTAAGCCTACTACTTCTCTGAATTTTTTCTCACTCTTACTGCTGAGTTTGTAGCCACAGTGGGCTTTTAATACTATAAGTTACAACAAACTGAAGTGTAAGGTTTCCAGTAAAAAAAATTAATTTGGTTTCTCATAGAAACCGCAGCTTTTCAAATCTTGCTTTACCATCCATTTTGCTGGTATTTTTATCTGACCAGGGGTGACATACCTGTGCAGGATTTTCTTTTTATCCTCTTTTATATTTCAAGCTTTTTTTTTCTGTCTCAGACGTGTCACTGACAATCTTTTTGTGTTTTCCTTGGTGCCTCAGAGGTTTATTGGTAGAGTGCAGTAGTTGAACTTTTAGAAGTTTCATCCGTACCTCCACAGAGACTGCTTCAGTGAGGGCCCCAGAGCTGTCACCATTAAAAGTGAGAGACCCCTGTAGTTAAACCGTCTCTAGTGTATTTGTTTCTGAAAATGACAGCAGAATGGGTAAATGGATTTCTTTCAACCACACAGTTACCTTTCAGATGGACACAATTTTCTTGAGGTCATGTAATGGGGTGAAGATGTGCTAGGAAGTTGGCCAATTCTCTTATTTTATTACTGGTGATTTGTTTGATTATGGACTTGATTATTAACAGTTTGAAAGAAATCAATTGTTGGCAAGCCTATTAATGTTAAATACTTAAACATCACAGAAGCCTGTGCTTTAAACACAATAAAACATTTATTAAATGTCAAATATCAGTGAATGATTGATGGAGCATTCACTAATTGAGTAGAAATCTTGGGGCTACTGTGATGACCATAGTGAATTGGAAATTCACTGCAAATAAAATGCTTGGGGATTTTGAGGCATTTTAAAGGTAATTTTCCACATAGTTTCGTGTGAGTGAAATAGTCTTATTTTGAAATAATTATAGGGCCTGCTCCTGAAAATATTCCTATGAACAGTCTGTTAAATGCAATGGGACTATTCAAAAAGATATGTGCTCCTTACAACAGTAAAGCTTTGCAAGTTATGGAAATACATCATCTTTCCTTCAGTCATGTAACCTACTAAATTTCTAAGCTGTGAGAAAGACTGTTTGAATTTTTTTCTCCTTATATGATATTAAGTTGTGATATTTATTTTGCTGTTTTGGAGGCACCTGTTTTGTCTAGGATTAGTTGTTGAAGATTTCACATCATTCATTGTTCATTTATAATTTTTTTTTATTTTAGAGGGACTTTTTCATAATGTTGTATCTTTCAATCTTAGTAGATATCCATTGTACATAACAGATATAAAGGATTTTTTTATAATAGTATAAAAGAGTCTCCTTTTTTTGTGTTTTCACTTGTTACCCTGCTAACATAATTTTTTTTTCTGAGAAACATAACAGTAGACATACATGTCACAGGTTATGCAAGATGAGGACAGTCTGCAATCTTGGTAGAGGTAGTATTTTAATGTTCTTTGGATGAAGATTAAAATAGTTCTAATTATCTAGCCTAATCCTTAATTTGCTCTGATAAGAAAAAGATGAATGCTCTGTAAGGAGGTGGTGGGTGTATAAAAAACATGCGGGTGAAAAAAAAAATTTTTGCAACTACAAACTGGGATGTGAGAATTTTTCTGTCTCAGTACTGACTAGAGATTTCTACCATATAGCTACCACGTACCATTTCTATCTACTAGAGCTTTGAGATGAGCTACATCATTTTCCTGATGCTCTTTACCTAACGTGTGCTGGAAATTGCCACAGGAATTAGCCCCATCTATCACAACTTCTGTGCATGGAGGGTTTGCAATATCAGGGCCTCACTGCTAATAAGGATTACTTTGCCCTCTTTGGTTACAGTTCTGAATGAGAAGAAGAGCTGCTACATGCATCAGTTATGTATTGTGCTTGGCAGCCTCTTATACGGCTTTAAACTGTCAGTAGATAGTAAATGAGTGAAGGGAGCAATAGTAAGCAACTAAAGATTCTGCAGTGTACTATCAAAAAAGGAACCCAATCACTCTCATTTCTGGTTGTGGACAGATCAAATGGAAATATCAGCTCCTGGGTAAAATATGATATAATGGATCTCTGCTTAGAAATCACTTCTTATCGTTTCTTTCTCTCTCTCTCTCTCAGCAAATTTAGGAGCGGATTCTAAACTCTTTACCTTGATATTTGTTCTCTACGCTGATCAAGCAAGCTGGAAGGATTTGGAGGATAACGCTGTGCGTGGCAGGAGTGAGGGCATCTGAATTCTGCTCTCAGTGGCAGTGTTGGCCCTACAGAGATATTGATGGCAAACAGTGAGAAATAAATAATCAAAGAATTTCTTCATTGTGTCTACAAGCTGGGGATACAACTGATAGAGCAAAGTGTTACCACTTCCAGCAGATTCACAGACAGAGTCATGCAGGTTGATATTATGGCTCTTGAAAACCTGCACAGTAACATGCATCAGTAGAGACAAGCCAAAGTTTCTGAGACTCATTTGAACGCTGAGCAGAGACCAACATTCTGCATGTAAGGACTACAAATAACTATAATCTTCACAGAAACAGTGAACACTGAGGCATTTGACAGACAGGGAGCTGTATACATTCAGAGGCACACAGGGCTGTCAGAAGGAGAAAGACAAGATTTTGACAGTTTTGGTGAGCATCCTGTATTGATTGCTGTTGATGTGTTACAGCAGCAATGGTTTTGTGTTTTGTCTGAGCAGCTTGACATACCTACAACACTGGAGATGGGGATTTTTTTTGTTCTTTTATTGTCATTTGAAAATTGCTGTCGTATCTTTGGGATTCAAACTATGTGTTGTAAAGCAGCTGAAGTGTGAAGTTGTATAAGGAAAGTTGGTGAAGGAGACCTACTATTTCTCTGTTCATCCAAAATGTTTTTGAGGGTTTCTGAAAGTGCATGCTGGCAATAGAGTTGAGAGGAGGCTGGATGGTTTAAGTGGCTGGTCTGGCTTCTTGTTTATGAACTGGTCACAGAAGAAGCCATAGGACTGGTAAGCTGGCAAAGTTTTACTCAAGCAGTTTTTTAGGATGTTTCAGACTAGAAATAAATTAAATACCTAGTCCCTGTTTATGTCTCTGATTTGACAAATAATGGTAAAAGATGTTTTAGGTCAAAATTTTGAAAGGTAGCTCCTTGGTATTTAGAACCTTCCTGCATTCACTTTTCTTGAGCAGTGGTACTGGGAGGCCAATGCAGTTTGACTTTGCCCACACAAAAACGATTACAGGTAAATTATATGTCAGGAAAGTGCAGTTTGCAATCTTACATCTCAACATCTGTTGCGAGAGTGAGACCTTTCAAATGTAATCCAGAGTGACACTTTCATCATGTGTCATGTATCTTGAAGGTTTTTTTTGTTTGGTTGTGGGTGTTTTGGAATTTGGCGGGGGGGGGGGGGGGGGGGGGGGCGGGGAGGGGTGGGGGGGGTGTGGATTCCCCTGTGGTTTTATGCATTTCCAGTGGCAAAAAAGCTTTTCTTACCTACCAAAGCTTGGAAAACTCTTGGATACAAGGGAAGTTTATCATGAAGATGTAGTTAGTCAATGAAGTACTCACAGTAGTGTCTGCCTCCTTCATGAAAACGAAACCAAAAACAAAAAAGCCAACCCAAACCAACAAAAATAATTTTTTTCAGGGGACAAATGTGAAGGAACCCATAAAAAACAATTAAAAATTCCATTTTTTTTTTTAAGAGGAACATCTTGAAAAACCTTGGTTTCTGTATCAGAACCCTTTCTTTTGCAGATGTACTGTGGCATCAAATGTTTTCAAATTGGATTGTTATGAGATATATGCATACAGTAAGTCACTAGAATGAATAGTGAAAATCATATTAATTTCTTGAGAGTTTAAGGGCTCTCAAAACCTAAGTAGCTAAGCTGGTAATCTGCAATATGTAGTTTCATGATGAAAGCTGCATTAGTGTCAAAGAATTGGAAGATGATTAATGCAATGTGAGTTTTTAAGGGAGCTTCCATGGAGACATCACGGAATGACAGACTACTTGTACAAAAAATATTGCTAGCCATTCTTCTGTAAAAAAAAAAATATATATTTATATGTATAAATACTAGACACTAAGCAAGAGTTAGGCAGATTTTGCTTTGGAAAATCTATTGTAGTTCTTTCAAGAAGATTGTAACCATGTACACAGGGGACCTGCAGCTGATATGCTCTGTTTGGATTTCTAGAAGTTGTTTGACAAGATCCCTTCTCAAAGGGTCTTAGAGCAATTCAACTGTCATGGCATAAGGGGGAAGGCCATTGTATTTTTAAATAACTGGCTTAGGAGATGGAAAGCAGAGAGTTGAAGTAAGCATTACCATTGCTCCTATTAAATCCTAGGATGTTTTTGAACATTTTAAATTTCATTATCATAAACAACACTATAGTGATGAGATCAATGTCCTCACAGCTTCATGAAATAGTGACATCAAGACCTTCTCCAGTGATTGAAACTATCCTGATACCAATTTTCAAAACTGAGCAGAAAAATATCCAAACTAGTAACACTAAGGACTTAATTTATTATTAACTTTATCTACCGATTCTTTTTCAAAATTTTGCTCCTTCAAATGTGGTTGTTGGAAGAGGGTTCATGCAGTCAATGCAAATCTTTGAGCTCTGCAAAACCTCTTTAATCTGCTTGCCAGATTGCCAAAAGTCACTTTTTTTTTACTCTCCCTGTTTCGAAATGGGCCTCAGATCCTTCATCTGACAGTTTCTTCCTGCTTCTCATATTCCAACTTGCCACTGCTCAACTTTCTTTTTATTTCTTCTCTTTTTATAATTCCTTTCATCACATGCTTATTCAAAATTTACTTTCCCTGTAAAAACATGATCTCCAGTGACATTCTCATACACTTTTGCTTTAAAATCTGTGGGTTTCCAAACCCCTGGAAATGCATTAGATAGGTAACACTTGCATGAGCACTAGACAGGTAGCACTTATGAAGGTGTTCTGTATAACTGGCATTCTTGGAGGGTAACTCAAGCTGTTATAGGAAATTGTGCAGAAGGTTAACTTTTTCTGTATTTGAAAAAAAGCTCTGTGAAGAAAAAAAAAAAGATTAAAAAATATTTTCCTCTTGGAAAAACCTGAAAGTTTTAACTTGGAATTTTCAAACTGAAAGAACTTTTTAAGGGTCCTGTTTTTTTTTTTTTTTTTTTTTTTTTTTTTTTTTTTTTTTTTTTTTGTTTTGTTTTGTTTTGTTTTGTTTTGTTTTTTGTTTTTTGTTTTTTTTTTTTGTTTGGTTTGGTTTTTTTGTTTGTGTTGTTGTTGTTGTTGTTGTTGTTGTTGTTGTTGTTGTTTGGGGTTTTTTTTGTAATTTCTGAACCAGACACAGGTGTTATCAATCATCCACAAACACAGTTGAATTTTATTTTATTGTTTTATTTCATGGTTTTTCAATCTCAGCAGATTTAATTGATTTTTTTCAAGAATGATGTTGGTTTAGTGGTAGAAATCTAGAAATCTTATAATGATCCTATCAGATTTTGTCCCAGGGGTTATAAAACACATATTAAATAAAATCTGAGATTTTATTGAGAGAAAATTAAATTATCAGTACAACTTCTCATTTAACATGTAAATCTATTCTGTTCTAACAAGTATGAGAGCCCTTTCAAGACAACTGTATGTATAGCATCAAATAGTGAATAAAGGCAAATCAGTCTCTTTTTCAAGAAGAATAAAAAACTTCAACTGTTTATAATTAGGTAACTAACTGGATAGATTTTCAAAAATTCCTAAGTATTCTATTTTCACAAGGAAGAAGATGATAAGGAACAGGGTATTCTATTTCCCTCTTCTAAAAAACTTGCGTTTTTGATGTTTGAATTTGAAAACCTCACTTTTAAAAGATTCTCAGTTAAATATGAAATATTTAGAAATATTTCAGAGAAATATTTCAGATAAATATGAGCAAGCCCTTCAGTCACAGTCAGGAAAGGCAGAGAGGTCTAAGGTAAAGAGAATCAAAAGATGCCTCTCATTTTACAAGCAAGTAATCGGCTAAAAAATGTTAGGAATCTGTATCCCAGCTGTACTTTGGTCAATACTAGATTAATTTGTCTAGCTGAGTACCTGATACAGTGTGAGGATAACCAGGTTAGCTCAGAACAATCTGTTCTGCATACAGAGGTCTTGAGGTCACGCTAGTTCAGCACTTTGGCTTCAATAAAGTTAATTAAATGCAGGAGAGCTTTCGTCTAATGGAGCTATTCATCTTCTGACATCACTTTGTTCGGAGTAAAACTGTCTCTACAAGCAGTCAAATGTAGCTGGATGAATACAGTCCTCTATGAACTTCTACAGTGAGTAAAGACCTTCAGTCTCTGGCCTCTAGACCTAGAGCTTTAGGTGTGGAGTGAAGCAAATGACAATGAACTGTCAGTTTGACATGAATTCTTATGTCTTTGATTTATTCTTGCATGAACAAGAGAAAATAAAAATTTCAATGGCCTTTCATAAATTCAGTAGAAACCATGAGAAAAGATTGAGAATTATATTAAAGAATAAAAATAAGAATGGGCATACATGAATGCACAGACACTCTGAGAATTGTAAAAAGATTTGTATTTCTTTCTAATAGTGTTTTGCTTCTGATGCAAATATTCTCAAAAAGTTTGATACAGTACAGACTTATTCTATATGTAATATTTGTATGGCATTATTAACAACTAAACAGACTTTCTTTTTTCTCTTTTATACCTTTGAGCTCTACTTTTCAAAGCTATGTTTTGTAAAAATCAGTCTAGACAAACACTTATATAGCTATGAATTTTCAGAAGAACACATCACTGCATAAAAGACACTGACAACTACAAATAAGCCCTTTAAAACAGTGCAGAAAGCAGTACAATGCAGTAGACCAAACGCTTCAAGTATCTGGGGAGAATCCCAACACATCAAAAGCAGTAGGTTTCGGTTTTTTGTTTTTCTTGTTGCTTAAGGCCATCCCCCTAAAGGATTGTCTACTGAAGAAACAGCATTGTTGCTGTCTTCCTCTCATGAAGACTCTGCTGAGAAAAGTAAATTGAGCTCTTGGAGAAGCCCTGCCACCAGAGGCTGCTGAAAGCAGCTCTGGTCAGCCAGGGTTATATTTCATTATCAAGATAAATGCCAAGTGTGCCCAGCCCCACAGCACATTCAGCATTGCTAGGAATTTCTTTCATGACAGCCATGCCACTGTTTCATGGGGTAGCAGTAGAACTGCGTCTGGTCATTCTGCCAACATAATGCCTTTAACAGACAGCTCATTTTCGTTCGTCCCTGAAACATCCTAAAATATGTAGGTCAAATGGCACCTAGATATGTAGTTATACACTGTTTTGGGTTTCTTTAAAGTCAGATAACACATTATTTATATACTATTAGTTGGAATGTAATCCAACTCTATCTTCCAGTATATATATATAGATAGATATAGATAGATAATGTAGAAGATTTTACATAAAAAAATTATAAGCCTCTCCTTACAGAAGCATCTGCTCTACATTTCCTGTTTTGTAGATAACACATGATCCATATGAACCCTTGCATGCATGAAGTGCATTCAGTCCTTTTGTTTAACCACTCAGCTATTTCTGTATGCCATACAGATTATTTTATAGCCCCCGAGCCATGAAGCACAAATTACTGAGTGACTGCAGTGATACTTGCTGAGCTGCTAGACTCATGACTGACTGTAACTGTGTCAGATGGACAGCACCATTTCCTCTGAATCCCTTCAGGGGCTTCTCCCAACAAAGGCAAATGGTTTTGAAGTTTTGCTTTTACCTGCTTGCTGCCAAGAAAGCTTGTAATAAAATCCATGTTGTTAACCCACGTTAGAGCTGCAGCTTGGAAGCTGTGAGCCAACAGTGCTTATAAACTGGATGAACTCTGCTTAGTAAACTGAATATGTGCAAGTATTTGCACACCTGCAATAGATTTAGCATTTTAAGGTAATTTCAGCTTCTCTAAACTTTTATCCAAGCGAGAGAGCTTAAACTTATTTCTCTTTCAAAATAGTTGTAATTAGTGTGCACAGATTCAAAACTTGAACTTTTAAGTAGACAACTCATCTAAGTTTTAATTTTCAAGTAGAGCTGTCTGTTTAGATGCCCAGATTTATTTTTTTTCTGAGTATCTGTGACTCCTACCATGTTGCTGAGAAAATACTGAGGCCAGCTGATATCAAAACATGCAGGCCAATATTTTCAAAGGAAATTCTGTCACAACCCCCAAAGGAGTTATGCGGCTAGTTCTCTGTGGAGCTTTCTAACAAGGTCTTCTGTGATGTTTTCCACAATCATGTTTCTACTTTTTTATATAAACACCTGATTGTAATTTGTTGATATTTTGGAAATATATTTTCCTTTAACACATTTTAAAAAATATAAACAGCTAATAATGGTCTGTAAATATGTACCATCCAATCTAAAATCTTGCCTGACTGAAAAAAACTTCCAAAATAAGCCATAATCTAAAATATAACTCATATGGTTTGTCTCCTTTGCAGCAATGAACTGTGATTTAGAATTGCATGCATGCAAATGCAAAAATGAATGCAAACCGCACCATTAAAAACCCCCAAACAAACCAAAACATAGAAAATATTATTTGAATTCCTTGTTTCACTTGTTCTCCCATCAGCAGTTTTCCTTTCCCAATTCCAGACCTGTGATCTGTTGTCATTTTTCATGGCACATGTCTAATTCACTCCAACTGCAGTCCCCATACAAAGCTAGTCAAGAAATTTCCAAGCTAACAGTTTTTCACTGAAAAATACAGGAAAACCAAACCCAGAAGGTTTCACTCTATTCTCAACTTCCACAATCTGACTGCCTGCTTTGAGCCATCTCAGTTGTTGGGTTTGCAAAAAAGACTGACCATGCAAATGAGCTCCCAGCTGGGTTCTTCAGGGAGCCCAGATTCCCAAAGTCAAGACTCCCAAGAGCCTTCAACTCTGTCTGAAGTGTTGATTCAGATGACTCCTTTGGGGAAGGAGGAAAGGAGCCTGCAGTCCTGAAAGATGACATTTGAGGTGTTCTCTCAGGGCTTTCCACCACCCCACTACACACTCTGGTGGCAATTTTACACTTGTAGAATACCTGAAAGACACATTCAGTCAAAGGTCTGCCAGCTACTAGGATTGCTTTTTTTGTTCAGTATCATTGTCTTAAAAATCAAATGAGAATAGTTCCTTCTGTGGAAAAATTCAAAGTGTCTTTCCTCTTCTTTCCTGAGTCAATACTCAAGCTTTCTTATGGCATTAAACTTCCCTTGAGGGAAGACTTCTAAGTTTTGAAATTCCATTCTCCAGAGATAGTCTGATATTCAGGGAATGAGATGTTACCCCATGACAAGCACAGACAGACCTCCTCATCTGAGCTACAGCAAAAGTGTTCTAAGTCACAACAGTCCACATCCCTTTAAAAAGGTATGAAAATATCCTCCAAACAATCTTTTTCTTTTAGTACTCTCCCTAGGCAGACGTACCACAGAGTCAACTTTAATCATTGAAGAGACATATATGAGTAACATAAATAAGGCAAATGTCTTTCTTCTGTACAGTAAAGCTTCATGCAAATGTATTAAACCCATTAATCTGGCAGAGGAGATATTTCTGGTCTGTGGCCAGATGCCTGTATGTTCAGATTTGGAACCTGGATGTACAAAGAGATCAGATAACAAGTAATTCTTCAATCTGTTAATATAAATGCCACATCTATAAAACAATCGTGGGGAGTTTAATTATGCGGCAGGATCCACTATAGCCCATTAAAATGGTCCTTTGTCCCATAAGCTATAAAACTTGCTCCTGATGTTCAGAATTAGGGAAACAAAAGTTTCCCTTTAATTTTCTTGAAATCAGAGGCTTATGCACACACATACAAACATAGATAGATAGATAGATAGATTAGATAGATAGATAGATAGATAGATAGATATAGATATTTGATAGGTAGGCTAATTTTAGAAAAGCTGTCCTTCCTATCTGGTTCACATTTTTCTCTGCTATGAATACTAGTTACTACAAATGAATACTAGTAATACTACAAAAGAGTCAGCACTGACTAAATCAATGCTGGTTCACAGGAAATAAGCAGTGAAAAGTTTTAAAAACACAGCACGGAAAAATTTTAGAGACAAAAATGTCACTTAGCCCACTCTCATTTTAGTATTTCTAGCATTTTTATTAAAATAATAGCAAAATTCCTTTTCTCCTGTTTTGAAAAAAATATGCAACTATTTATGTGTAAATATTAGAAAGTTTTTCTTTCAAAAAAAGTGAAGAGAAATTATAGACTGTTTCCCAGTTAGACCTAACTATAAATTTAGTGGTAGCTCACTAATCCAAATCTCAGTGTTCATTAAGAAGCTAATTTTGCATGTGAATAAACAGGAATGTTATAAATGCAAAGGCAAATTTCAGGTTAATAAATGACAATTTATTAATAACAGAATATCGAGCACCTGAAAAAGAGAAAAACCACAATAATAGGAAATTGTCAGCGCGCACTGGGTGGATAGAGGTCCGCACCGATGTACCAGACGCCCTAGTCCACGCCAGTGCAGCTCTCAGTCCACCGTTTTATAGGAATTTTCTGCCCTTAGGCAGTCCAGGTGTCCAAGGTGGGTTGAATAGTCCGGATTTCTTTTCGATGGCCCTCCCAGACCTCATCAAGTCTAGTTGTCTCATTCCGGGAAGGCTCCTTTCTTATGTCAATTCCAAGAGTCTGTCTTATGTTGATTTCATTCCGCTTGTGGCACCAGAAGGTTGAGGAAGGAATTTCTCCTTGCCTTGGCGAGGAAGTGATTCTTATCAGGGTTGGCCAGTGTCTTTTGTCTAAGTTGATGACCTTCGTCCTGTCTTTGCAACTGAGATTAGCAGGCTGAGAGAGAACGGTTACCCTTCTATTGGATTTTACAATTTTACTTTAGCTTTGTTTCATTATACATCGAATTATTATTTTATACACGAATTTTTACCCTATTTTTATCACAGGAAGTTATTTCAAATTTAAAATCATATTAAGAATATTGTTTTTAGCAAGTATATGATACTGATTCCATTCATACCCACTTCATATACAATGAATAGAATGCTCCCAGTATTTATGCATAGGTAAGCACTGCTCTGAGTAAGATGCAAACATGGTAATGCATCAGACCCTTCTGACAGGTAATCTAATCATATATGGCAGCTACTGTTTGCACAAATAACTATGATGACTGGGCCAGATTCCTTTCTCAGCAGTCCCAGTGGATGCCTAATGTGTTCCATGTATAATTTTTAGGTAGATAAATTGCAGATTACATACCACCATGCCTTAAGGAAATTGAAGCACGGAAGCAAACTGCACTCCTACTGCTGCCCTTTCCTGGCTTTCTGGCATCTGGGAAGCCTCTTATTCCCTAATCTTTCATGAATGTTTTCTTTTTTCTGTTTACATTATATAATCTATTGTTATTTAAAAGCTTCACCTAGGTCTTGTGCTATTTTCCTTCCCAAACTTCAAAGGGAGTTTCATTTTAAGGTTGACTGTTTTGCTGAGAGACTAACTGAAGCAAGAGACTGAATTAACTACCACAGTAAACTTCATCAAGTGGTGCCTCTGTTTTTAAATGATAGGTTAAAAAAAAGGGAAGAATTCCTCCTCAGGGAAGTATGACTTTCCTGAATGTGTTAAACGTCCTGCCATAAGATATTTCCAAAATAGAGCAAACTTGAATCAGTTCTCCTTACACTCTAAAAAACTGGCAAGGTCATTTGTGAATAAGAAGAGTGTCCCTGTATTAATAATGAATTCTTAATTTATATTTTACAAACTTGTACAGTTTTCTCTGGAGCCCACATATGCCTCTCCACAGATTAACTAAGTGCTCTGTGGACATCCACCTCTTCCTGTTTTAAATCTTGCACGTGACAAATCATCTGGTTTTGGCAGGTTCTTGTACCAAAAGTGAATAAAAGGAAGTCTCCAAATCATAATGCGCCTCTGTTTGCCACCATTCCTCTTATGACATAATGGCTTTGTCTTAAAATATCTTTAGGTACCCTTTTCCATCCTCTTCCAAAGGAGAATCCTTACTCTATTCTTACCACCTCTCATACAGAAGCAATTCTGTATCTTTGGGTCTTTCACAAAAGCTTTGTGTAGTTCTTCTAATTTAGTATTTGTCACTCCTTAGAAGAGGGAAAAAATACTGTAGAGAGTTTTCAAGGCACAAATGTACAGCTTTATAGCCTTATAGCTTTATAACCTACGTTTTCCTGCTAATTTCCCCCACACAGTTTGACCTCCTCTGTTTTTCATTTGGAATTGTAATTTGCCATTTGATTACTTGTATGTTTTCAAAGTCAGCCTTTGTATTTACTTCAGTGATTCACTTACTGTCAGCAGTAAACTTTGTCCCCTTCCCATTCATCCCTTCTCCTTGGTTATTTACAGACAAAGTTGGCCCAACACCTATACTGCGAGGCCCTATGGCCAGTCTTCCCTCTCTGAGGATACTGAAGATTTTGTGCTTGTTTCATTTTGGGCTTTTAAACTATCTTCAAGGCCAACTGTTTGCAATAGGCTTTCTGAAGAAATTGGACTGTTCTGGTTTCATACATACTTATGCTCCCTTTCCTAAGCAAGGAAGAACATGCCCACATGGATGATGAGTGGCATGTGATGAGTATACTTCTGCAATCCACAGAAAATGCACCTGGTTTGGAAGAGAATGTGGGAAATAGTGAATAGCAGTCAATTGTGTTACTGGTTATTTCTGTTACACACGAAAATCTGTTGTAATGAAGACAACTTTCAAAAGCTGAGTATGTCACTGTTGCAGTGTGCATTTTGGGTTTTCTAATGTTCTGTATGATTTTTTAATTCAATTTCTGTAATGGTTCATTCCTACTCACCCCCCTCTCCTTAATCTCTGTCGTTATCCTCCTCAATAGGCTTTGCCCTCCCCATTCTACTCCCTCAATAGCCTCTCCCAGTATATTGTACCTTCTATTGTACCTTATCAATGGACACTCCCTGGTACTTGATGGCCCTGGCAAAGCCAGATGGTTCAGCCAAGGCTTCAGGTATCCCCCCACCCCTCTTGTCCCAAAATGGCCATGTCAATGCCCCCTTTACCTAAGTCACTCCCCTTCATTTCCATCAGTAATGCCCCTGTTCATAAGGGCAAGTAAGAGCCCAAATGGACACTCACACTCTCAAGCTCTCTGACACCAGAGCCTTCGCTCTAAATAAACGCCTTCCTAATTACCACCAAGTGTGAGCCACTCCTTCTTCCAAGCAAGATCATGTCTCTGTCTGAAATCTGGACCCAAAAGACTCATTTATATGGTATCTGAAGAGCGAGCTAGCCGAGAAACAAGCTCAGAAGGACCATATGTCACATAGTGGCCACTGCCAGTTTTATCAGTGTTTCCTGACCTGCTAAAAAGCATTTAGTTCTTTCTGGGGCAGAAGAAAAGTATCAGCTCCATGAGTGAGATAATCATATTACACTGACTTTTGACTATGACCTTCCTCTATTTATTTTTTTTTTTCTATAAATCCTTTGGGCTGGTATCCAGTCTGAATTAATACAGCATTTTGGGGACTCATAGTGAATTCAGCCTCAAATCAGATCAAGGGCATAGTGCTGTGGCACAGCCTCACTGCTCTCTTCTCCTAAATGTCTTGGGTGAGATCCTGAGGCAAGAGATCAATGGAATCAGGAACCATGTCCAGCCTGCCAAAGACTACAGAAGCAGTTGGACCATTTTTCTGCACTGAGACCAAATGTAAACAAAGGTATTTTGAAAGTTGCTTGCCAGTCCAGTGTGATAATTCTCAGCCTGTAGTAAAGGCAGAGCAATTAGAAGTGTACTGAGCAGGAGATGCAGGACTTCTGCTGATCTCTGTAACAATCCATGATTAATCTTAGCTTCTGAAAATGTCTGCCAAAATTTGTCACCATATGGTTTATTTTTCCATTTGTGCAGGGGTAATAATGGACCTTTCGTCATTTGAAGAATACTTTGACAATTAAGGCTTCTTCATGAATGATCCTTTACATAAGAGAAAGAACTCCCAACTTTAATTTATAATGAAATATATTCTTCTATATTGAATCAGTGCTTGCTTAGAACTAATGCCAAAGCTTATTGATTTTGTCTTCAAGCATTCCCAGGCACATTGCTCTTGCTGAGGTAAAGCAAATTCTGAAGTATTTTCTAATTTCTGTGGTCTCTGTAACAGTCATTGTGTCATTCCCTTTTCTGCTTAGACTTCAGCTTTCTTAATTTCAGTCTGCCTGAAGCATATGAGTGCAAGAAGTTCCTTTTGACCTTGGAGATATTTTCACTTTATGTGGAATGCAATTTGCTGCTTTCAGTCTCAGGGGGAAATATGTTTTTATGAGTACGTTTTGTAGACCCTGATTCTCCGTTTGGCATATCATCTAGAAAATGTCATACAAAATGTTTTGAGCTAAATGAGAAGCATCTGCAAGGGATGTATGGGTTATAAAATTAAAACTGGTTACCAGTGCTATGCAATTTGAAAATTGTTCATAGCTTCATTTGAATTTTACTAAAACACTTGAGCAGTTTTCTGAAGTCTCTTCAAGCATATTCAGATACTTTTGCCCTTTAAGGGCAAGAATATGATGGCTTTACATGGACTTTGGATAGAATGCTAGTCCACAGATGACATAAATTATGTAATAAATCAAAGTAAACACAGTGTGGGTCTTAAATTCATGGATGCTCTTTAGGAGATCTCCAGGATATCTTTGGGAGCATACTATAAGAGAACAAATGGGGGGCAGAACAGAGAGCATGATGGAGCTTAATGTATCCTGGCCTTGGGATAAAGGCCTTGGGATAAGCTACCACAGATAGGAGAAGAACTAGGAAAGTACAGCATAAGCAGATATCAAGGTTTTTGAAACTATGCAGTTTGGTAAGGCTGCCAAGTAATGCGAACAATAGGGTGATTCTGTAACTAGTGAGAAAAAGATGTGACTGCTTAGAGCTGTAGCTGCTTGGAGCTGCCACAGTATATAGAACTGAACTGAGAGGAAAATAAATTACTTCAGTCCCTTTTTGCTTGGACTTCAATGGCTTTAACTCCAACTTCTTTTTGCTTGGGCCTTTGGTTTCTTTGTGCTTGGCCTTCTTGCTTGGACTACTTTTTGAACCCTTCATTTAAAGTCCTCTCTCTCAGTCACACTGCAGCATGCAACTTATTTTTTTTTACATATATATAGGGTCAGTATCCTATAGAAAACCTGTGAAAAGTTTAACTCCATTATGTGGTCAACCAGCTATTAACCTGACATACAGTAATAATATTAATACAGCATTGCTTTGAAGGATTATTCTTGCTTGTACAGCTTCCTAAAATGGATCTGAGATGATGCTGACACTTAGGAACCAATTTTCTAGGCGTTATTACACCTTGCCACCTCATGTTCCTAAAAGAATCTAATATTACTTTAGAAGTTTAACACTCCTAACCTGAATATTATGTCTCATCTGCTCCAATGTTTACATATTTTTTGGTTTCTGTTTAAACTCACAGGTATTTTCCTCTTTTCTTGCCATTAATGTATTATTTTGAGAAAGCCGTCCCTCTGCTGAATATTGTGCTTTGAAATATTTCAATAACTGTTCAGATCTCCAGCAATGCACAGACCCCCAAATTCTTATTAATTAAATAATTAGTAGAAAGATTAAATGAAGGGACAAAGAGAAGAAATAGAATTTGAAGCAGAGTTCAGATATAAAAAGAGGAAGTTTAGAGGAGACTCCCTAATAGACAGAATATGTGGATGTCTTTCCAAATATGTGTGAGGTATGATTCGTGCCTTTTTACTCTTAAAGAAACTTGTAGTTGTGGAAAATTACCCCTTTGTTCAGTTTCTCCAGCTATACTGAAGAGAGAGGAAGACATTATCAAAATATTCAACAAATTGCATGAGAACTCATGCTGCATAACCCAGTGCATGCCTGCTTTGAGTTCATTACTATTGAAGGGAAAAAAAATTCCTTATCCTATTAAAATTTTGTATGAAAGCTAATTGGTTTTGCCCCATAAGGAAAGAAACTTCGGATTATTGCTTTCCCCGTTGAAAAAAAATAGAATTATTTACAAATCTGAAGTTGTCACTCAGCAGAAGCTGAAACTAAACATCATCTTGCATGACTTCTTGCCATTCACACATGAAAGCAAGCAAGAGAGAAAAAGATGTTTGCTCAGCAGTAGTACATTTGAGAAGAAAAGAGAACTCAGCTTCAGTAAAGGTATGTCAAACAGCAACACCAGGAGGCATTTTCAAGAATCCCAAATGAAAGAAAAGTGAGACCCCAAACTAATGTAGGCAACATTGCCATAGGCACAATTAGTATAGTTGAATCAATACTAGAGAAATGTACCTTCAGGCCCTGGTTGCTCAAAATGTTTGAATCATAAGAAAGGTTTCTAGTGGGAACAAAAACACAGCTTATCAAAATTTCAGTTGAATGATATAAGTGCTACAGTCAGGGCTTTCCATTAGCAGTATTTTCAATTTTTGCTACTCTCACAAGATTTCTTTTAATATTAACTTTAACTGATTAATCTAGCAGCAGAACAAAATATATACAGCCATGTCCCTACCTCCAACAGTCCACTTTATTTTTGACTCTGATCTGTCACTGAATGTGAATCTCTTCATTTTGTATTTAATTCATGGTCTACTGACCATGGCAACACTTGCAGCACAAAATAATTCTTCTTTTATACTAAGCATAGTCATTATTTCAGGATTTTAATGGGATAAAACCCTGAGCTTTAAATAGATAAAGATGTAAAATTTTGTTGTTTCTTCCATAGAGAGAAAGGTAAATATTTTGGGGAATGCATGAACAGACTAGATCATACATGCAACAGACTAATCTTTGCTCATCCAGGATATATTAGTGCATTGCTTTCGTGATTTATGTTGCTTGAAGAGATTGTGCAGAGCAATATTCATTGCTTAAAGGTTGCAAGACAATGGAAGGCTAATCTTGGGAAAAACTGACATGTGGAAAGATTTGAAAACCTGTCTCAGTCTGTACAATTCTGAAGGCAAAGGCAAAATAACTGTCCCACAAAATATTTTTGAATCTGCAAATCAGGTTGCCTTTAATAAAGTTACTTAGAACCCTTGCAGAGATAAAAGAATCAGAGAGATTTTGAAGGTTGTCAGCTGAAAATATCTTGTGGATAACATGTATTTGGGGAATATGTATTCATGGCAGGATTGAATATATGCTTATGTTATAAAATTATTTTTATATTGTATTATATATATTTTCCAATGTGTGGAAAACAAATTCTTTCCTTACAGAGACAAATCTATTTTTAATAGATAATAGATATTAAACATGAAAAAGACTTAAATCATTATCTTTGTGCTCTTCCAATTAAATTATTTTATAAAGCTGTAGACTGAGTTTTCTGAAAGACAACATTTTTCCCATGTTAACAGTATTTCCCCCTAAAAATTTAATTTTATATTTGCTATGGCAGTTTAAATATTAGTACCTTTCTACAAAATAGGAACTTCCTTTATTCTTTCTAGATGATGGCAATAACTAACCTCTCACAAAGAAAATTTTTTGACCATGCTGCATGTACATGCCTAACATGTGGTAGACCAGTCTAAAAGTATAATTCAGTGTGCTTTCTCGTTTCTGTGAATCTGACTTTCTGCTGAAATAAACCCAAACATCCATGAACAAGCAGAAAGAAGCAGTGCTATCTGTGTAGTACTCAAAAAAAAAAAAGTTTAGTTAAGTTACTGTACAATTTTAAATGGTTTTGAAAAACTCTGTTCCTGCTACTGGTCACACAGCAAGATGAGGGGTTAGGTAAGGTATGGATAATGTGGCTAATTTTTTAGTGCATGTATTTTTTTTTCTATCTGCTTGTTCAAAATTGGGCTTCTGTTATTCAACATGTAAGCATATAATAAAAAAATGAAATAAAACCCTACCAATTAACTAGCCAACCAAAAAACATATTTAAAAAATGAAGCCTAACCAGAACTCTATTACTCAACTGAGGAAGTAAATTCAAACTTGTGGAAAACTATTTCAATGTCCACATGTGACATCCTCAGTTCAGTGCGTTATTGTTATTCCATCTTTGGGAGCCTGAGTACATTGTTCTTAATGACATTCAGCAAAAGCAGGATAGGTGTATAATTCAGGTTCGTTTTGTGATACAATTCCTACCCTAAGTATTTAATAGGGTGCATATATTTTTAGGACACAAAATATATCTTTTTCTCCATTTTATACTTGTTTTACCATAGAGGTTAAAGATTTCCTCTAAAAGGGATTGTGTCTTTATGCTATTTCTCCCCCAGAACCGTAGTTAAATGTGCTATTTCTGAAGCATGTAACTATTCAGCCTGTACAGTACCATTAAATCAGGTGTGCATGTAGGCTGGGAGCAGTAGCTAGCAAGAAGAAAAGGTCTTTTGTCTGCCATTAAAACACCTTAGTGAGTTTAACACCCTGTTTTAATGTTGATATTGAAAATTGTTTCTAGAAGAAAAACCAGATGATTTTAATAACATTTCTCTCCCTGCTCCCTCCTCCCCACCCCCCAACACAGCTACACTTCAGACTTTGAGGATGCATGGAGAGCTGTGCTGTGTGTCCCACCTGGATACCAGAAGGATTGCATCCTTATTAACACTGTTTTGTGCCCAGGATATCAAATACTTTTGAAATATTTTATGCACCTCTTCTTTTTTAATTAGCACATCTGAGATTAGCTAAAAGATCTGCAATAGCTTCAGCATATCATTTATTCATCTTGTAGTACATTTCAACTAACAGATATCAGGTTCTTTAAACAAGAAATCTGTGCCTGTGATATAGCCTAGGATAAAGCTGAGATTTAACTCTGATATCCTCAGACCTTGTATCATCACTCGCATATGAAGAAAGTGCATGTTGCCATTCCAATATACTGATATACAATTTCACCAAGCATGCATATTTGCAGATGACACCAAGGTGAGTGGTGCAGTTGACACTCCTGAGGGATGGGATGCCATCCAGAGGGCCCTGGACAAGCTCAAGCAGTGGCCCATGGGAATCCCATGAGGTTTAACAAGGCTGGTGCTGCACCTGGGCCGGGGCAGCCCCCAGTGCCAGCCCAGGCTGGGCATGGACAGAGCCAGAGCAGCCCTGCCCAGAAGGACTTGGGGGTGCTGGGGCTGAGAGCTGGACATGAGCCAGCCATGGGCACTGCCAGCCCAGAAAGCCAAGTGTGTCCTGGGCTGCATCCAAAGCCCCGTGGGCAGCAGGGGAGGGAGGGGATTCTGCCCCTCTGCCCCGCTCTGGTGAGACCCCACCTGCAGAGCTGCCTCCAGGCCTGGGCTCCCAGCACTGCAGGGACATGGAGCTGTTGGGGAGAGGCCAGAGGAGGGACACCAAGGTGATCAGAGGGATGGAGCTCCTCTGCTATGAGGAAAGGCTGAGAAAATGGGAATTTTTCAGCCTGGAGCAGAGCAGGCTTTGAGGTGACCTAATTGTGGCCTTCCATTCCTGAAGAGAGGGTTTTTTACGATAGGATATAGTGACAGGACAAGGGGAAAGGCTTCAAACTGGCAGAGAGTAGATTCGGATCAGGTATTAAGAGGTAGCTCCTTTCTGTGACAGTGGTGAGGCCCCAGCAGGGGTTGCCCAGAGAAGCTGTGGCTGCCCCACTGAACCCTGTGGAAGTGTTCAGTGCCAGGCTGGATGGATCACTGAGCAAACAGGTCCAGTGAAAGGTGTCCCTGTCCACAGCAGGAGTGTTGGAACTGAATCTTTCAAGGCCCTTCCAATCCAGGCCATTCTGTGGTTCTGTGACTGACACTAAGACACTCAGCTGGGGGGAGCCAGTGCCAAGGCCCTCTCCTGGCACCTATCATAAATTTGTGTCGTCTCTTCTGACATTGACAACATTATTGCAGCTTTATGCTGTTAAAAAAGAAAAAATAGTCTCTCAAAGTTCATAGAAAGACAAAAGTCCTTGTCAAAATGGATTTTGAGGTAGTGCACAATTACTATGTACTAAGGCCTGAGTAATTTCATATTTTAATTATTCTCCTTGTGCCATGTGATCTAGCACAATTATATAATCCATATCAGGATTTGACACTTGGTTTAATAGAGAAGATTTTGCAATTGGAATTACATCAGAGCCAAACATTTTCCTTCTAGAGTTAAAATGAAGGGGACAAACAAAGGCTGACTGCTTTCTCTAATCCAAAATAAAACTGGAGTTCTCATAGAGTAAACAGAATCTATTTTGAAGCTTATTTCTTTGCTTCATGTTGAAACATAGTATGTCGCCTATATGGCCTGAGTAATTTATTTTGTGTTATTAAAGTGATGCTATCATAGTCAGCTAGTTGTCATTCAGCTATAGAGATGTTTCTCCGTGCCATTATGTTTGAGTTTAGCTCTTCTGACCTTTATAAACTATATAATAAAGAGAGAAAGCTTGAGAGAAATATCTTAGTGTGTCAGACAATATATACAGTAAAGACCAGCTGCAAAGAGCCATGGTTTCATAGCATAAATTTCTTTTGCCTCAGCCAGGTTGGAAATGTTCTGTAATTCACAGGAACAAGCTTTAATTTACTCTTTTCCCTGGATACCACTGAGGGCTGGTAGGAGGGGAAAAACTCATTACAAAGAGCATCTTTTCTCTATTGGAGAACAAAGATGAGAGCCAAAAGGTGCCAAGGATTGGTTATCACTTCTCCATTGCTTATCTCTTGAAAACTTAGCTTAAATCTCTTTGTAAATTATTGTTTGAGGATATAATAGGAATTTCTTTAACTTTTTAGTAGAAAGAAAACAAAATTGGAGACATGGTTAAACTAATTTAATCTGCTACTGCTTGTTTTAGTATCAGTAAGCTCTGCAGGTATATTTTTTCCCTGCCAAGATAAAATGTCTCATTCTGCTCCGGTTCTGAGGTCTCCCTATAAGCCACAAATAAAATTTTGCAGGATAAAAGATAATTTGCAAGACTTTGTCACAAGTCTTGGGAAATTTGTTTATTCTCTTTGTACACTGGAAGAGTTGCTTATATTTCTTAGATGGAAAGTAGGAATGGAAAGAGCAAAAATGTCAAATATAGGGAAAATGAAAGGAATAGACAGCACTCTGTCTTTTCTGTCAAGCAAAAATATTATTTATTTTATATTTATTTCCTTTCCTTTTATGGTAAGTTTCTTGCTTTACTGACATCAGATGCATTTGACATTATTTAGTAGATGGAGACATGGTTGCCAGTGCCAAAACCCTGTGTTTTTCAATGCTCCTAGGCAATGAATAACTCTAGTGTTTAGGGTTGCTTCAGTTACTGCAGGTTCCATGGGCTCTATTGAAAAAAAACACACAGCCACAACAGAGAAATTTCCACAGTATGAAGAAAGACAGCAGCAGTGGAAAGCACAGTGCTTCAGACCATGGCTTCTGATTTCTCAGACGCTCATTCACAACACTGTGCACTTCCTTAAATAGAAAGTCATGTCTCAGTTCTTAAGAAGAAAGGCTTTTACTAAACAAAAGCTTAGTGTGGTGTGTTAGGGACATTCTGGGAGTACTCAGAGTGCTTCAGGTAATAGACACTTGAAGAAAAGTATCAAATAGTGTATTTGTAATCCCTAAGTCATATGAAAAGACATTGGAACTGGACTGGAATGTACAGAACAGACAGAGGTGAAATAGCAAGCAATATCTGAAACTGTCTTGCTCTGATCTTCCTCTTTCATGTAAACAGTGTAACCTCAAAATCATTATATTTTTTCTGTTATCAAAAGTATTTCCTTTTTATTAAAAACTATAGAGACAATTCACTGAACACTTCAGTAGGGGAAGTCTTTAGAAATTTACTCTAATCTGAAGATCTGAAATAAAAACATTTGAGTTTTCTCTCTTTTAGGTTAGTTATGTGTTAGGATTTCACTAGTAATGTACATGCATTCTTCACTATTAGTAAAACTAATGAAGTTTGTTTTTTTTTAAACAGATCTTTGGTGATATTTCATTTCATTTCAATAGTTGACAATTCCATTCCATGTTTTTAATATATGTATTCAGTTTTATTTGCATAACATTTAAATTTGCTTCATCTAGATAATATTTTATTTTAATATTCAGTCTTTCAGTTATTGCTTATATTGGAATAAGTCGTTGAACACCCAGTCTGTTTTCTAGTTCTCTGGCCTTTGTGAAAATTTTATTAATATGTCCTTGTTACAACATTTAACACTGTAGTCATCATAATTACCTCTAGTTATAGTGGCAGGGGATTTAAGTCCAATTTCACTTTGTCTTTAATATTTCAAAGATTCATATGGTAACTTGCTTTGTCTATACTTAAATGAAAACAGAGAAGTCTGTGTGAATAATAGTTTCAGGTTGTCCACATGTTTTAATTGACAAATGGGTATTGAGGCAATGTTTTCAAAATTAGGGTGCCTATATTTTTCGAAACCAGAAATTACAAGGTATTTAATTACTAAACTATAGTTATAGTTGTTGCTGTTATTATTATTGCTGTTGTTGCTGCTGTTGTTATTTTGAAGATTCTTGCACAATGAGTGAAATTATTGTTCTACCACTGTTTACCTGGCCTTGAATCTTTAATCTGAGGTATTCAAGTGATATGAGTGATATTATGTCCAGGCCTCATGGAAGTATTTTCTGAGTTCCTAAGTACTTTTTTCCATCTGATTCAAAATTTTAGGACCAGATGCTGCATCACACAAACTCACCTTTATTCTTCAATGGACTTGGAAGTAATAACACACTGAGTTGTGCTAGGAAAAGCTGCTACCTGCAATCATCATAGAATAATTGAATCATTAGTTGGAAAACACCCTCAAGACCATTGAATACAGCTGTTATCCCAGTACTTCCAAATCCATCACTAAACTATGGTTCTTCTGAGCTTGTTTCTCGGCTAGCTCTGTTCTTCAGAAACCATATAAACTACTTATTCCTTTGGGTCCAGATTTCAGACAGAGACGTGACTTTGCTTGGAACAAGGAGTGGTTCACACTGGGTGGTAATTAGGAAGGTGTTTATTTGTGAGTGTGAGTGTGAGAATCGATTTGGGCTCTTACTTGCCCTTATGAACAGGAGTGTTACTGATGGAAATGAGGGGGAGTGATTTAGGTACAGGGGCATGGACATTGCCATTTTGAGGAAAAAGGGGTGGGGGGATACCTGAAGCCTTGGCTGAACCATCTGGCTTTGCCAGGGCCATCAAGTACCAGGGAATGTCCATTGATAAGGTACAATAGAAGGTACAATACACTGGGACAGGGCTATTGATGGAGTACAATGGGGAGGGAGAGGCGTATTATGTGGATAATGACAGGGATTAAGGAGAGGGAGGTGGGGGTGGATGAACTTTTACAGAAACTCAATAATAAAAATCATACAGAACATTAGAAAATCCAAAATGCACACTGCAACACTAAACCATGTCCCTAAGCACCACATCAAAGGGTCTTTTAAATACCCCCAGGGACAGTAACTCAACCATGTCCCTGGACAGCCTGTTCCCACTGACAACCATTTTAGTGAAGAAATTTTTCCTAATATGCAATCTAAGTGCTCCCTGTCATGCAGGCAGGTTTAATAAACAACCTCCTTCTGCTGTCACTGGCACAGGGATTCAGAGGGGGTATTCCTGCCATGTTTCTGTCCTGAGGAAGGGTAGGGAATCTGTCTAAAAGATGTACTAGCTCTTTGAGCTGCCTGTGTATTTTATGCCTCACAGTGCTGAGACATAATGTTTCTGTCTTGCTCTTGAAGAGCATTACTCTTGTTTGGATACGCTTTTGCATTGAGGGCAATGTTATCTGAGCAGGTATTTGAGCAGAGCTTTTCATTTTCCCAGGTCATACGGGTTGGTAGGCATTTATAGAGGAGTGGTAGAAAAGGAGAGAGGGTTGTTTTGAAGCATCATGGTGGAGGGAAGATTTGCATTTGTCTGGCAAATGTCATCTTTAAGCAGGTGTGTGTCAGCATGAGTGTGCTGGGCTGTGTAAGCACAATGTCACAGTGTCATCCTGCCTTGTATAACATGGCAACTTTTTATGATAATATATTTATGTCAGTGATAAAATTAGAGCTGCCATTAGTAACAATTTGGGATTGCCTAGATTTGCATTTTTTAAATCTTCTTTTTTCTGTGTCATGCAGTTTGTTATTCCTCCTACATATGACATTAAAAGTAATGGATAAAATTTTATTATCAGTAATGTAATGCTATGTTGCTTTACATTATAACTGTTACGTTGTTGCAATACTGAAAAGGGTTATTTTAAAAAGTAGAATTCTATTGCTGTATTTTAAAATTGTAGTAAGTGTAGCTATACAAAACCCTGGCATTTCCCAGTGAGAAAGTATCCCATGAATGAATGTCAGTTCTTGTTTACTTTTGTTATTAAAAAGTCCTTCAATTTGTTTTAATAATAGGGACCAAGAACTGTAGAAACTCCAGATGTTATTACTCTTCATTAAAATCTGTATATATAAGTAGAGAACGCTGACAAATGAAAGAAGCTTTTTAAGAACCATTTTTTTAAGTTACGAGACAGGTGCTTAGGTAAGAAAAGACCAAGTCTATAACTTAGTCAGTATCTTAAAGTTTGTTTCAAGTGACATGGCTCATATCTCAATGTCCCACAACTCTGTTATGAGAACAAATTTCTGTTGAGTCTGGTGGTATGGTAGGCACATATCTGTGTTACTGAAGATGTGGTCTCAGATTCACTGCATATGTGAGGTTAGATGCAGATCCATCAGAGCTTCTTCAAGCATCCACTCCAGTGGAAAATATACTTAGCTGGTTGCAGCATAGCCCAGCCCAGCTCTTCTCTTGTCCTGAGTCCCTCAGTGCCAGACACATCTTGGCTGCTGGATCTGTGGTCCTTTGACTCGCTTTCTCTACTCTGCTGGGTCTATGCATATTAAGTGAGTTTTGACACAACTAAATGTATGGTAAGGAAAGGAATATAAATCTTTACAATGTAATCCTTATCCAGTTCCTCAGCCAGAAGTGTTTTTTACTGTTGCTCATTGCCTGTGGGTTTGATGTAGGCAGATTTTTTAAAAGTGTGCAGGCATTTCTGAGTGTGGTACATGAGTCTGCAGATAATGGCCATGTAGATTATGATGGAAATTTTCCATGGAATATCTTGTCAAATGAATGCTATCACATTCATTGTGGTCATGCTTCTTTTGTGAAAAGAAGGATGTCTATTTTTTCCATTTTTATCTGATGATACCTATTTCTCTCATTGTTGTTGATTTTAGAGGCTTAGACAAAAAATAAATTTAAAAAATTTAAATTCACATCCCTATGAGATGAGACAGTTCGTGTTACCCTTGGAGATCTGACATAAGAGTTTGTGGGGCAAAGCCTGATCCTCAAGACAAAAGATCTAGTTTTCCCCTGATCTTTCCTTAAAATCTAACTTGAGTCAATTGGCAGATTGTATTACACTGGAGATAACCCTTGGCAAAGTTTCAGAACTGTTATAGTAACAACATTATGAATGCAGAGACAAGAGCAGCAAGCCTTCAGTTTATGACACTGCATGTACTTTTCTGCAATATTTAATTGCACTCACATATTTCTGATCTACAGTTTTTCAGGCCACAATTTCAATGTGCAAAATACCTATCATACTATTAAAGACTTTTCTTTATTTTTCAGGCTTCTCCTAATTCTTCTCAAACACACTGATAGCTGGGCTCTACACCTGGTTGAGCCTCACTTCTCCACATGGTGAAGAAGTAAAACATATTACAACATCAATTGTAATAGCAAATTCAAACTTTTGCAGATTTTTAATTTAGATTTAACAGACAGGAAACTCAGAATCACTGCCACCACTTGTATAAGATAACTTGGTGGCCTCATAATGTGCTATCCCTGTACAATGATGCTAAGATCCCAAGCTGGCCTAAACAGGATTGATTTAAGACTGGTGCCCTGGTTTTCACATTGCATTACAAAGATGTCTCTATGTTAGGCTCCACTGCATTCTAAGAATATGCCTTTAGTCCTTTCACTCATGCAAGTGCACTGTTACTGCTCTGAGTAAGCTCAGGAAGAAACTTGCAGAGAGTGATAGCACCCACACCATCCATGGTGAAGAGGATTAACTCCACCCCAGTAAAAACCAGCACAAAGTAATTTGTGGAAATCTGAAGTAAAGCATGAAAAAATCTGGCAATGTTACCAGCCTTCTTCTTAGGAACATGCAGAACATTAAGTATGTAGGGATGAAGGACTTCATCAGAACATCAGAAGATGCAGTTGAAATTATTGAATTCATTATTGGTTACATAAAACTGACTTGTACATTACAGCCTGGATTTTCTGCTTTCCCTTTGGATTAATTTAATACTCATTCCATTATTAAGCAAAGTTTGCAAAAGTCAGTCTTTCATATGTTTTTTCATTTCTGTGGAGGATGAATGAAAACTCTTATGAGAAGTGAGTCTGTATTTTACAAAAGAGGTTTTGATATTATAAGCATATTTTAAATGCAATATAACTGATGTTATAGGGGCATTATATAACAATGCAAACAAATGTTTTTAAATAACTGAGAAGTTTTACACCATACTAAGTATATGTGGACAATCATGGAGATTTTGGCTATGGAGGTTTCAAAAAATTATTTTATATAAACAATATAGTCCTGTTCTAACAAAATACATAGTTTGATTGAAACTTACATTATTAATGAAACTGAGACAGTTAAAAGAAACACCCATTCAAACTTGACATTAGATATAAAAATCACTGCATTATTTGAAAGTCTAATGTTATCCTCCGTAGGTTTTGTGCATGTATGAATGTTAACTTATATTCAACAAGGTAGCATTGAGGGTCTCATAAATATGCCAGCCCATTTAATTGTTTTAAATCACTGCTGTCTAAACCCTCTAGTACATTTATAAATTTTACTTCAGTGATGAAAGCCATAAGAAAAGACAAGCACAAAAATAACCCCAGCTACAAGTACCTTACTGCCACTATTACCTCTGGTGTAAATTTATTTCTTGTTGAAGAGAAGATATTACGAGTTTTCAGTAGTCTGACTCATCAGGAATTAACCTCTTTTGTCATATGCTTTGTCCACTCATAGTTGTTCGAAAGATAGATGTAGGAAATGTTTGCTTGTTATAAAATTCACACAGATCAAGGTCAAGCAAAAATTTGAAATCTATTTTAGTATACCTCACACTTCCTTCTTGTCTTTTACTACCCACAGTCTTTGAAAATACATGGTTAGAATTTCAGATATTGCTGGAAGCTTCCCAAAATCCTCTAGTGCATTAAAAATAAGAAAGCATTTTGAAGTACTTTGTTGCTGGGTGTAATTGAAACATCTGGGTTGATTTGTTGTAAGTTGAGATATGTGTAAGAGGAGGAACTACTGCTGAAGCTTTGAAGGGTGTGAACCTTTGCAGGACTCTGATGACAATGATGAACACACTAAAAGTTCTGCAGCAGCCCTTACTTCTGCACGGTAGTCAGAAGTCCATATATTCTCAAAACTAACAGAGAATTTCATTGCTAATATCTAATTAATGCTCTCTTTCATCAGTTATTTGTCACTGGTCACATAGATTGTGAATCTAAAAACTGTACTGGTCATCTGCATTTCTGGGGGTTTTTTTCAGGCTCTGTGGCCTGTGTAACTACACATGTTGTGGGGATTTTCCCCAAGGTTAGAGCCACTGTTGCAAGTTCTGTAAAAATAAATTTCAGCTGTAGAGCCAAATATCCAGATCTTTGTAGATGCATTCCACACAAGTATTTTGCAGTGTTTGAAGTAGCAAAGGATGAGATATGGAAAGCTCCATTGCTGTCTGCAATTGCTGGTGCCACTTCAAGATGGGATTGGTGGTTTCTTCCAAAACAGAGACTCAAAACTGAGAATCACTGCAGTGAAAGTCAAGCAGATATCTACAGCGTTGGTTATTGTGGGAACTGACAGTGGTCAGAACATGGATTCTTAGGCTGCAGGCAGTTCCTTGAAGCCTGTGGGAAAGCCAAGGACAAAACTGTCTAAGTCTGGCCTTGGAAATCTTGAGGAGGAACCCAAAATAACCCTTATAAACAATCCCTGTAGATAGTCTCCTCCTAGATATTTTTCCAACTTGTTACTGGTAGAGATGTTTACAAAAAGGTGGTGCCCTAAAGGACCAATCCTATTCATTGTACCGAAACACTGTATTCAAAAAATGTCTTTCAATAAACTTTGCTAAAAAAGCCCTCTGAAGAAATCGGAGTTCTATGGGTTGTTACATGAGCCATCCTGAATTGTAACAATAGGTTATGACCCTGAATTGTAGCCATGAGACCATCAAAAAGTTGTTTTGCTTGTGCAAATCATTTATTTTACCCTAGGACAAATAGAAATGTTGGAATAGAAGAATCACTTTGGATATAGAAATAGTTATCAATATCAATTGATAAGTCCCATCCAATTTTTACAGCCAGAGCAATAGTGCTGAAATAAGGTGTGCTTTGGCAAAAATGAAGTTAATAACTGTGTTTAGGGAAAACCACTCCATTAAATGAAAAGTATGAAAAGTTAAAACTTTTACTAGGTTTAAAAACTAGGATTTATTATTATTATGTTTTCCATAGGATCACTATCCTTCAAACACTCATAGTTTGCTTTTAAATTTCATGTATTTTTTTCTGCCATATTTTTCAAAAGGGATGGACAGCAAGATTTCTCTTCTTTGTCTCTGGCTTTTGGGACCTGGAATTCTTCAGAGGCATTTTCCCTTTTTGCTGGAAGATCCAGCCTGGAAATAATGAATAATGCTTGCTTTTTAGAAAGTAAGAAACCATTCTGAGAGGGGAGGAAATTGGGAGTGTATAATCTAGGAGAGGAAACTTGGCAATTTATTATGGCTAACGTGTCATTTAAATAAGAAAACTAAGTAGGAGAAGTCTGAATGGGGAATGATAATCTCAGCAGCTCAGTCTTATCTCTGTTTTCTTTCTTTAAGCAATCTTGATGGATTGATATTTGTAAGGAAAGAGAAATTCAGCCCAGATATCTTTTTTTTCTATTTCCTTGAGGAAGAACTGAAATTATATTCTTTGATACAGAGACAAAAACTCCAATGTTGTATTTAAATTCATCCCATGTTGGTGTGCGAGTATGTGAGTTTCAGTTTAGTGCCTCAGATTATCCATTCCCATCTGGAGGAACTGATCCTAAAAAAATGTATTGCTAGCTATGTTATCCTAGGCAGCACTCACCAGAGGCAGTTTTTAGAACCTGTAATTCTCTGCAAAATGTATTGAATGAATTCATCAGTTTATTACACTCTTAAGCAGAGACCATTTCCAGGAGTCTATTCATGCTTTTAAATTTCCACATCCTCTCTTTAGGCACTTCATAATTTCTGGCCAGCAAGTATGGTTTTTAGTAATCAAAACTAATATGAAACTACTAAGTGTTGGTATTCATTATGACTGCATTAGATGGGTTATTTAGTTAGATATTTGAAAAAAGGCTCAAATTAATGTGAGGTAGATAACATCTTTCCTGTTTTCCTCCTATGTTCACTAATAATGTTCCTTAAACATAGACTCATAATGAAATAACTACCTTTTTTTGTCAGATTCTTGCCTCGTGAGAAAGCAAGAAAGCTACAGAAAATGAACTGTACAGAGAATATTCAACAGAGAGACAGTGTTGGGGTGGGAAGAGAGTTTCTGTGATTTCATGGGAAGGCTGTGCTCCTGCTAAAAAAAATAAAATTTCACAAAACTAGGATGTAGAACTTTGAGCAAAACAAGCTTTTAAAACTCACTAACTAGTAGGAAGGGAAAAGATCAGAAAGTCTTTGGTATTTAGCTCTCCCTTAGGAGGGGCAGCATGCATCCAGTGTACAAATTTATAACAGGAGGATGATTAACCTCTGTCCTCCAGCAGTGTAATATCAACACATAATGTAATATCCTGATAGTTGCTATGAGTTGGACTCCGAAGTCCTTGGACTGCAGTTCATGGCAGCTGTAACCAAGTTTGTTTTCTTCTATAGGATTTGACATTCTCAAAAAACCTCCACTTCTCCCCTGCTGTACGCATTACCTATGGCCACTGCAGCACACAAATTATGTGTTTAAAGGCAGCAGGTTCCATTCTGATCAAATTTTCTTGCACTCCACTTTGTCGGTGGTATTCTGCTGTCCATGGGGGAATGAAAACTCGGCTATTGAATTCAAGTGCCTTGCTTCTTCTTATAGTAGAAAACGTATAAAAGACCATTTTTAAAAACAGTTTTTTGACTATTTTTTTCAGATAGCCTCATTCTTATCTCTCGATTGTTTGGGTTGTTTATAAAGTATGCACTATCTGCCTAAAAGTAAATGAAAGATTTTATATTTTTATTAACAACCCCCTATTTCTTTAAACTTTCCCTTTCAGTTTGTTGAAAATCGACTCTGTTTAGGCAGGCAGCAAGGTGTGCATAGTGTGAGTAATTCAAGTGGTGATACTTACTTTTTCTCTTTTGCTCCAATGCGTTTAAAAGCTTTAACTGCATCAATCCAAACCACTAAGTTGAAATGAAACATTATGAATGCCATGACTTTGGGCTGAGTTTTCAGAAAAATACGATCCCTTTGTGTGTGTGTGTGTGTGTGTGTGTTTTCATTTTCCAAATTTCAGAATTATATTAGAATTCCTGTCTTCTACTTATTTCTCTCAGGTTTCCTTTCCCTTCCTCTTTGAGTTTTTTTCAGTATAAGCTAGATGTTTGTTGCTTCAAACCCCCAGCATCTGTGCCTTGAAGTTCACATATCTTAGTTTTAGCTTGCTTTCAGACTATAGGTGAGACAAACTAGAGGAGATGAGGAAAACAGACTTAATGTAATTCATGTAGTTTAGGTTTTCAGGTTTTTTAATCAGAAACATGTTTTGCTTGATTTGCTCTAATAACTCCCTAGGATTAAATTCTGCCCTCACACTCCTCAATATTCATCTCTGAAGCACTACTGTTCTACTGGTAGAGTCAGAACATTACTTTTAATTTATAATGCTTAAATAACTGAATGTAGTCATTATTTATTCTCTACCTGTGAGTTGTTATTTAGTGGCAATTGTTGTGATAATTCAGGAGAAATACAATGTGCTCATTCTTAGATTCATTTATTTTCTTCAATTTATGACCATTGCAGTTTTATCTCTTCTACTTCCTGGAATATTGACTCTGCTGACACTATAACCATGTACATCATCCTCTGACCCTTCTTGCTTAAGGTGAGAAAGCAAGATTTGATAAGAAACACACATTTGATGATAAAAAATGAATTCCTGTATCTTGATCTATTTACAATATGCAGTCAGCAAATGAAAGGACCAGTATAATAACAAGGGCATTGAATTTTCTTGTAACAGAAGTTACACATTTTGGTGTAATATGAAATGAAGTTTCTTAGAAAAATGCTTTAATCCGTCTTCATCTTTAGCCACTGTCTTCAGGAATGGAATGTTTAGGCTTATTTCAAAAGGTAACAAGATCATCTCTCTCTGTCACAGTATTTCTGTCATGCACCCTTCAGCAAGATAATGAACCTTTAGGTATTAGAGCAATTTCTTCATTGTTCATGCATGCACTCTAACATCTCACTTTCCTATACTAGTAAAGTCTTTCAATCTGGAAAATATAGCATTTTTATTGGTAGCCTTCCTAAATGTTTGAAAGATGGGACAATAGCAATACATCATGCACAAGTTGAAATAAGCTGCTCTGTTGCTGACTAGGTAGACATGAGATTTTGATTTTATGTGCACATAAGCCATGACTGAAGTGTCACATTCTAACACATACAGTAAATGTAAAAATGCAATGTCATGGAGAAAAAATAATGATTTAATTCCTTATTAGTGTATTTCAGACTCATGCATTTAGTCCACCATGATATGGTGTATTGTAAGAGCCAGGGCCTTGAATGCTCAGATTTCTTTCCAGTATCTTGTACTATAAAGTGGCCTTAAATACTTATTTTCTTTTTTTTTTATAATAACTGTAGTATGTAATTGTTCTTATGTTAGGGTAAAATCCAATAGCTAATATTTCTGGGGGTATGATTCTCCATTGTCTGCTCTGTATAGCCTGGCTTCACCCTTGCAAAATTTAATTCAGTTATTCCAGCTAAATCTTTGCAGCTGGAAAAGCTCTTCATTATCTTTGATTCCTCCAGACCTCAGCTCCACTGATCCAGTGCACCAGCTTGCCTTCTGGCTCATCTCAGGGTGGTCTTTGATGTCTGCACTTCTGTTTCTTGCTTGCCACCTGCAATATTAGAGGCTGAAGAAAGTGTGCAGAGTCATTTCTTTTGCTTACTGTTTTGTAAAAGCCTGCCACAGATAAGCTGTAACACTGTTTAGATAACTATGAGAGAATTTAAAAACCTCTTTGGTAGAGGTAATTCAGGAAATTTTATCATTTACTCTGGGTATCAGGCAAAACTGTTTTCCTACCTCATAAATGACTTCAGAGTCCTGTTTTCCCAATGCATGATATCATCACTAGACTGTAATATATCTACTGTAGATGAGCACTATACAGATAGAAATGGTTACTACTAAACTAAGGGGGGTTTTTTACACATGGGAGATAGGGTCTAACAATATTTAATTTAATATATAAACTCAACTTTGAAAGCACCTCAAATTTATAATAACTTTTTAATTTTTGTTTTCTTTAGCTAGGAAAGGTTATTAGATGTACATAATTTTGTAGCTTAGGAATGTACCTCTCTGTACGTGTAACTACCAAAACTTATATTAATGTGGGTTCATGTCATTGCCTGCTTTGCTCCTGATTTTCTTTAAATCTGATTCTGGGATTCTGGTCCATATCTTCTGTACATGTTCACATATACAAACATAGAAAAATGCCTCAAAATTCCAGTTCTTCGTCTCTTCTACAACTGAGCTGGCATTGAGGCTGGCCAGCATGTACTCTCCAATAATGTGGATCACTCTATTAACAATTAGATTGAAATTTCAGAGAAGAAATTTCCATTTTTCTCTAGGGAGCTAATATTTAGAACACAACACCTCATGCAAGTGAGGTCTGAAGGTTACACAGTTGGCCTTGTGCCTGAAAGATATTCACAGAGGTTTGCCAAGATGTTTGCTATCTTATAGTAACAATTTTACATGCAAAGTGTTCTTGTATGTCTCAATCAATCAAGCAAGGACTTTCTGTGTGTGATTTATGCCTTGTCCAAGTAAAATGAGATTCCATCAGGTTTCATGGCTGGATGAAGTCCTTAGGCTCTGATGAAGTTAGAGCTGTGATTTTTTTGCACTGGATCATTTCACTTTTGGGGTGTAAAATGTCAATAAAATAAAGATGTACACAAACCGTTGCCACAGGCATTGTTAATACAGACTGGAGAAGACATTCACTATTCTTCTAACTGTGCTTCCATATCTGCATGTTATGGAAAAGTGTAAGATTGCTTCTGGTTTCATAATTGCTGCTAAAAATGAGAATTCCAATGAGAATGAAAAGAGCCCACAAGAGAGACTTTCTTGAAGTTGAAATAGAGAAACAAATGCAGTGCAGCAGTCAAGGAAAATCTTGATGCATCTTTCAAAAGAGAATGGCTCTCCAGGAAGCAATGCCATTCCAACTTATCCATTTTACAGTTAGAGGATGATATAATTGTCTCTTATCTCCAATAACGTTTAAAAAAACGTATTTATGACCCATGTCAGGCCTATGTCTCTAGCTGTGTATGCTAAATAAGGATTACTGTATTTATAAAATATTCACAATAGCATTCAAATCCTCACATTTCTGTGTCAATGATCTTACCGAAGAAAACTTTATCAATCCGTATTAGAATCAAACACACACAAAGAAAATTCCTCCAAAGAAAAGTGCAGAGTTGAAAACATTGTTATTGTGATGTTATCTGTTTTTGTGGTTCTCCTTTATCGTATCTGCAAATCAGATCAGCCTCCTTAGGGCCCTGAAGTCATATCATAGAAGGAAATAATGCATTTGATAGTGTATCTGCCATTGAGAGGTGGGTTTGGTTAAACAACTTTGAGCAGTGCTTTCATACAGATAGATCTGCGTTGGCCAAAATCTTGCTTGTTGTTTGAGGTGAAATAGCTGAAAAAGATCAAAGAATAAGTTTTACGTCAATTCTGGTCTTCAGATGATCATGTTTTATTCTGAATGCACAGCAGATTAATGTTTATTACCTAGCAGTCCTGTGGAAGGTTTCATACAACTGAAGCAATGCTTTCAGGGCAGGATTTCTCCCTCGTGAGAAATACAACAATTCCAACTCTAATTTTTCAGGGTTCCTTATAAATTTGTCTTCATGAGAGCCACAGGACTACCCAGTAAACATTTTGGGGATGGGGGGGTGTGTTTCCTGCATTTTGGTGGTCAGTAAAGCGCTAACTCCTTTACTTGGTGTTTAAAAGCTGCACCTCATTTATGCAGATATTAGATCCTTCCATCATGATTGAACTGATCCAACACAATTCGAATTGGCTTGCACCATGACACAGCATAACTCTGAAGATGAGCAGATATCTCCTTAGGATCCTTCAAAAACCTAATTACCATTCCATATTGTAATAGATGTAAAATATAAATTCGTGTATAAAATCGTTGTATTGAAGAATGGACTATTAAAAAAACTACCAAGGACATCCCCAAAGTTCCCAGACTGATTTTGCAACTGTAAAAGTACCTGATTTGCAACAGAAACAGCAGGACCTGGCGGAAGATGGCCCAGATATCTAGAAGGAATGTCTACTTTACATCTACTTAAGAGCCTGATATCAGTCTCAAAGGACACCTGCACCCTGAGAAAGAACTCAGGGAGACCCTCTGGACTCACAGGAAACCAAAATTCAGAACACATGAATAATCCGGATTTTCATCTACACCCCAAAAGAAGGAGTCTGGGAAACTTTTAGGACTTACAGGAAATCCTTTCAAACCAAGCCCAGGAATAAAAGAAATACATGAATATTCGGACTTTCTCAATAATCATAGCCTTCAGACAAAAAACCTGTATAAAGACTGTACACCAATATCCAGCATTTGTGGGCACGGCCAGATTAGCACCATTGTCGCTGCCGGGCTGTCCACCCAACATCGATGTTGTTTTTTATTGTGGTTTTTGCAATCCAACCTTGGTAAATTGTTAAATAAATTCTTTTCTTTTGAATTGGCTCTTAATCATTTATAACACATATTAATCTCTTGTTCAAGTAATCCTGTTTTCCGGGCATTGGCTGTTGAACATACTTGCAGAGAAATAAGATTCTTGTGAGAATGTTCATTTCTACTGTTTCAAATACAATCTTTGTAGTTTCAAAAAAAAACTACAAAGATAAGAACAGAGAATCCTAAAATAAATTTCTAGTTATGAGATATGGCTTTCAACCATAGTGGTGTTTTTCCTTTGCCTGTAAAAAATAAAGATCAATTTTTTGATTGAAGTCCTTTGGCACCCTTGCCTGGAAGAATATCAAATGTGTTCAGAGTTTTTTCCTACCAATTACTTTTAAAAAACAGGAGATTTTTGAGGGCAAGAAGACAAACTAATAAATAATGTGGCTGCCACAGAAGGTGATGTGACAAATTATCCCCAGCCAAAGGCATGTGAAGCATGGGAAAGGTCTCAGGGAGCAGCTGGATTTCATGCCCTCTAGTCATTTCACAGAACAGGCTGAAGACTATGGATGTGTTTGCCATGTTAGGGATACACGTCACGGGGCAGAGCATCATTTTGCTGCTCTGTGCTTTGCTGAAGCTGTTCTGGTACCTAGTCCATTTGGTTAGGTAACCAGTACCAGTACCTTTTGATTTGGTACCTTCAGGGAGGCACTTGAACTGTAGGTCAGTTAATATTATGAAACATGTAAGTTTGTCTTCTTCCCCGGTCTTTAAGGATCTCTTTTATCTCAGTGGAGGTGTAATGATTTGAGAAGGAGTTGTTTTTCTGGCCATATGTCAATAAACAGGACTCAAAACCCCTCACTACTATTTTTCCCTAATGTTGATGAGCATGCTCTATCTTGCCCCTCTATTCTGTCAGTATTCATGGTTTGTATGAAAAAGTCATGGCCTGTAACTGGAGGTTCCTTTGGGCTGGAAACAAGAAAGAGCAGGCCAGCTGCAGCGAGGGGAAGGATACGCTTTACAGAAAGTTGCTTGCAGAAGCAATGGTCCCATTTAGCAATGGTCTCTTTCAGACTGAAAAGGGAAAAGCTTTGCGAGTAAATGTCTTAACCCCCCAATACAGGCACCTGCCATTGACATATTAAGGTCAATTGTCTCAGCTTCAGAGAATTGAAAGGTAGTTTTTAAGCACAATGAATGAATGAAGCTGGTTAATTGTTTTGTTTTCATGTTGCTGGGGCTGACTGGATGTCATTCAAAACCCTGATGTTGGAAAAATCACTTCTTTGGCTGGATGGATTTCCATGTGTTTGTTTTAGTAGTATCTCATGAATAATTTCTAAACATAACTAAAAGTAGACTCAGCAATTCCTTTAGCTCTTCTGTATTTCCCATCCTTATCAATGAAGACATCCATAAACGTTCTGATCCCCTTTATTGTAAATATAAGTAAAATCTGACAAAACTGTAAGTACTTCAGTACTGGAAGCTGACAGAACAGAGCAAAAATTAATTTTATGCATGAAAAATCTAATTAAGCAGATCCACAGAATTAAAGTAATTGGCATCAGAGCCCATGGTTAACGTTGTTCATCATTTTATTGTCGGATTATCCCTTTTTTTGACCCAGAGATGGGGCTCTTGAGAGGTGTTTTAAAAAAAACTTTTATTCCATTTTCAGTCTCATGTGAAGAGTGAGAAAATACAGATGTTGTAATTCACGACGTCACAATCAGGAGCCAAACTATTTCCTAATTACAAAACATTGTGTTTCTTGGCCTATCAGCTTTTACCACACAATGCTGTTAATGCCTTGAAACCAATCAACCCTCGTGGGTCCTACTGCAATGCATTTTTCATAGTTCTATTTCTCCAAAATATCTAGTTTTATTTGCAGGACCATAATTGGAAACTTATTTCTAGTTCCGTTTCTCTTTCACCAATGTCCATTCTATTCCATGACATTTCTAAGTTAGCATTTTCTATCTCGATGTTTGCATACGGATGCATGCCATGTGTGCCTTTTGTCAGGCTTTGAGAATTCTCAACAAATCCATTTCCCACATTTCCCCCTCTCTCTTGAATGGAAAAAACTTTTTTGATGGTTTTGTTTGTTGTTTGTTGTGCACAGTGAAGTACATAAGGAGCTATTACTAGTACAGTTATAATAATAATTAATACATATAAACTTATTTTGTAAAGCTTTTTAGTTAAGGTGCAATTTTTTATTTTTAAAATTAGTTATTTAATTGTGATTTATCATTTGTTTTAATTTGATTTGTTAAATGCCTTAGTTTTTGAAGTTGTTAGTGGATAGACTTTGATGGTTAGACAAATTTATATAACATTGTTCCTCAAATTTTTTACAATTATGCTTATGTGCTAGTAAAAGACAATTGATGGTGGTTTTGTTTTGTAAGATTGTAAATTTGATAGTACTAACATCTGTTATTATGTTACTAATTACAATGGAAGTAGTATTGACTTTTTTGCTTAGTTAACATTTTAATTGGTCTAATTGTTTTAATGCTGGTACAAATAAACTTGATGTAACTTGTTTTGTAGGGCTTTAGGGTTTCAAATTGCTATTATAATTTTTTAATAATGATGGGTAAATGTTTTTTTATGTTTTTTAATTTTTTTTTTAACACTAAGTGCTGTCAAACTGAGTTGTCTGATACTACATGGACTACTTTTAATTTTTGAGGGAACATTCTGCCATTCTGTTAGCCTATTTTTTTATAAATGAGTTAATGTCTTTTTGGTAATTGCTGTGGGAATTGTTTAAGATCAGTAACTTTACTTTTCAGGCACACAGGAGTAGTGCAATTGCACTATAAACGTCAGTCTCTGCACACAGGATGATGACAAATAACATTTAATTGTGGATTTTTTGGTATTGAAACAGCAAAAAATTCTATTTTTAAAGAACTAAGAATTTCTAATTTTTGAGGTTTAGAAGCTGCTTTAAGAAGATTAGGGGCTTAATGATGTAAATTGGTTATGGTATTTGTTTTGTTGGTAGATTTACACTTATAATTGTCACAGTTGGTTATTGGTTATTCTTTGGTTGGTACTGGCACACTGACTAAATAACTTGCGAATGGTTCGTTTGGGCTTGAATTGGTTAAACATAGTGTTTGAGTCTGCTGACTTGGCTAAAGCAACCTAAATATTTGGCTTTGGTTGGTTTAAAGATATATTTGCACTGTAAAAGTAAGTAAGCAAAACTAACAAGTACTAATATATTATTTGATTAAATTCTACATTTTTGTTTAGGTATTTTTTTGGTAAAAAGCTCTTCAATGTATTTTAATTTTTAAGTAAATTTTTTGGTATTTTTTGCTTTTATATTTTCTTAAATTTGTTTAGGGGTTGACTAATTATAAGGTGTGGTGGTGCTTAAATTCAATTCCAATTGGGTTTTCATTGCTCCAGTTTGATTTTATAATTTGTGTTTTATAATTTTGTAATTGTTACTATTGTTTAAGATGGCCTCTCCTTCCCTCTCCTTCTCTCCTTCCTTCTCCTTCTCCCCTTCTCTCCTTCCCCCCTTCCCCCAGACTTTCCCGCCAAAACCTTGGTTGTCCTGGTAACCCTATCCCATAATAGTTGTTTACCACCTTTCGGTTAAGTGTCAATCTTTAAGTTATATAACTTCCCCACCCCCTCATCATGTATTCCTCCTCCCCAAGTTACTTCTTACTGGTTCAAAAGTTCTGCATCCCCTCATTATACGATGGCAAAAGGTTGTAATTGGTCCCACGCAATCCCACCCCTGTAACCCACTCAATAAAAAGCCGTGCCATTTCGAGGCCAGCGTCTCTCTCCGGAGCGCTGCCTTGGGACCACGCATCCCTTGGTTGCACACCCTGAGAGTCCCGCCTTTCTATTCTGCGCACTATCCGCACCCTGGTCGAGTTTGCCCACGCCTCTGGCAAAGTGGCCCCTGGATGTAGTGGCGGCAGGGCTGGCCGGAACTGCACCCACTGGAAAAGCCGAACCACTGCAATAAGGCACTAAGCTTTTTTTTAATATTTAATTTTAAAAATATTTTAGGATATTTTAGGATTGTTTTTAAGATGATAGAAACTATGTTTTCGCTAGAAGAGTTTTACGGTATTAATAATTATGATAGCTCAAACATTAACATAAAACTTAAGATTTGTAGTTTTTGTAGGTTGACTAGGGAATGTTTGGTATGAACTGCAGTTTCTGTGCAGCTTACATCTTCGTGTTTGTTTCTTTGTGGAATTGGTGTGTTTTTGTGTGTGATATGGTTTTATGTTTTTCATTAGAACTTAGGTTTTGTACTTGTGGAAACACAAGCACCCTTTTTGCTTCAGGTTATTAGTGAAAATAATCTTTCAGTTTGTCTTGTTTTAGGGTTTTTGATTAAAATTGGAGGAATTTCTTTTAATTTTGCTTGTGTGTTATTTGAAAAATCATTAAAAATTGTAGGACTAGATTCTGAAAATAAGTTATTTTAAAAATTAAAGATATAAAAAGCTTTGCTTAACTATCTGAGGTGTTGCTCAGGCTACTTCTCTTTGTTGATTGAGAATGCATTTTAGAGTGTGGTGTGCTTTTTTATAATTGTTTGACTTGTGGGAGAATAGAGAATTTTAAGTGTGTTGAACACTTTAAGCTATTAAACATGTGGTTAATTTTTGAGCTGTATATGTGGGGCCATTGTTTGCTTTTACTTTTTGAGGTACATCTAGTGAAGCAAAAGCTTGTAAAAGATACTGGCAAGCATAATTGGTTGTTTTCTCTGTGTACAGAAGCAAAAACTGCACTTGAAAAAGTGTTTACAGATGCATGAATATTTTTTAAATTTCTACAAGATTTAGAAAGTCTTCCTAAGTCAGCATATTTAATCGCAAAGTTTGCATACAGATGCATACTATCTGAGACTTCTGTCAGGCTTTAAGAATTCTCTACAAATCCATTTCCCACATTTTGTCATCATGGCCATTCAGCCCAGTCTGTTCATGATGCTTGTGGGACCCATGTTCTCCTATGCAGGATCTGTGTTAGTCTACCTGGACAGCACAAAGGTCAGAGAGATCTCAGGGGAAAATGCATTTCTTTTCTCGTATGTGATCAGAAAGTTACTACAGATCAGCTGAAACAGCATGGTGTTCTGAACTGTTTTTCCCTCTGATATGTAGAAGCTACACAAGTCAGACAAAGCCCAAAAAGGTAATTCAGGACTCATAATATGCATTAACTAAAGTGTATGAAGCATTACTTACAATAACCATTGTATTTCACAAAATAAGTAAACACACAATCCTTCAAGATGCAATTGCGAGGTATTGGCTCCTCAGAACACTTCACTTTCTAATTTTAACAGTATGGAATGTCCTCCAGGTATGAAGAGGAGATAATCAAATGAAGAAGGAGATTTGAAAAGGGCGGAAGAAGCACTTGCTAATTCCTCTACATTAAGTGTAGAGAAGCCTTTATAGCCTTGTAGAAACACAATATTGCTACTTTTTCTTTCCAGCCAGAGACTGGTAATTTTGATTAATAGCTGACTGACTAAGGATGTGCCAGTGCAAACAGTGCATCTTCTGTGTTTGATAATTTTAACATCAGCAAACCCTTCAGAATTAACTTTTTTTTTTTTTTTTAAGTAAATCATATCTTATCGTGAAGAGGGATTTAATCTCTTGCTTAATCTATATTATGAAGTTCTATCAATTTTGTTTTTAGGTGATATGCCAGCTACAATTAATATTTTATCAAGGAGTAGTTGTGTCCCCTGTAATCATTAATATAAGTGTGTATCTGACTAGTTCAATAATATGAATCTTCAATTTTTAATGAAGTAGAAGTTAGTAATACAAGTAAATAGATGTAAATTGTCATCATAAGAATTTAATGATTCTTTTTTTGATAATAAATACACACTGTATTCACATATGCACAATGAATGGTGCCACATTACAGTTTCAGAAAGGTAGAAAATCATCTCACTCGTGGCTCTGACAGTAAAGTAAGAACAATATAGCTTGGTAGAACTCTGAAAATATTGCCTCCACCTGTTCCCTCAACCTGCAGGGTCAGACATCTGAGATGCTTGTGCAGATGTTCCTGAAGCACTGTCTTTAATGTAAGTGTTAGTGTTAACATTAGTGCTTTATCATAAAGTGGTACTTCATCCTAGAGATGTACTGCAGACTCTCTCCAGAGGCTCAGCTGAGTTATTAGTGGCTCAGCAGTCACAGTATGGGGGCTGAGACAAGGGACTTGCAATAACCTGAGCACCCATTTGAAACTGTCATTTCTGAGACATGCTCTAGTCATGCTATTTGATGGCTGAATTCCAAGAAAAGAGGTGTAAGGTTGTTTTTTCCTCTTTTGCAGCAGCACAGAAATCCTCAGTTATCTCTAGGTATGAGAAAATAATTAGAACAGTGATAGACTGAAGTCCTTTCACAATACCTCTGACTATCACCTTTAATATCTCTTTATCCAGATTGGGATACCCTTTGGATTTTGTTATCTCCTTCTTCTTAATGATAATCCCTTTTTAAAATCATGGCCCTTATTGCTTGGGCCATGTGTTAACCCTGCTGATGGGTTTGCCTTTTGTTTTGTGTAAATCTAGAAGAGAAAATCTTCTCCTGGCTATGAACAGCTCATTTGGATCTGTTGGGGGTGGTGGTGGGGCGGAGAGGAACCCAACTAACTAGCTATTATCCATAGAACTCATTAGTAGGGAATTAACTATTTATTTATTTATTTATTAGTAAAGAGATTTTATTATGTAAAAGAATCTAAAAATCCACTAATATGGGGTGCAGTCTGTTCTTGAAAATAAATTTCTGACAATATGGCCAAAAGACAAATATGAAAATGCTACTGATGCAATTTTAGGAATTTTCATTGTATTTTGGCACATCAGTAAGGTAATTCCTTCACTCCATTCAAATAATCGCACCAGATGATGAAAGCATGCCAGTAATTTAACATCCTTAATTAAGGAGTATTGAGCCGAGTTTGTTGTATTTTAGCACATGATTTGAGCTAGAAATTGCACATTTATCAGTTAGTGCAAAGTGATTGGCCAGCTGTAAGTCTCATTTAAAATTTGCCTACAAAAGAGATTCAGAATGAATTCTCATTCTCTGTGTATGGCTATTTTCACTTGAAAATTACTAATATAACATACCCTGTAATTAAGGGAAAGAGCATTACACATTGACTACACATTCTGCAGAATGCATTGCTAAAAAAATTTAAGGGCTCCATGCCTTTTTCCAGATGCATTTCATAGAACTTTTTCTACATATTCAAGCTGCAAAGTCAAGGAAAAGTCCAGTAGGCAGACATTATGAATTCATTAGGTCTCTAATTTTTCCCCACTTTACATACACTCAGTTTTAATAATTTGACAGAAAGGAAGAAAGTGTATCAACCTGACAAAATATTTATTATTGTTATTATTATTATTATTATTATTATTATTATTATTATTATTATTTGCAATCTAAAGCCATAAGGATAATTTATCTGGAACCTGCTCAGGATAAAATGCTCATGAAAAGCTTTAGTTTTGAAAACTGTCCTGTGCGACAGTCCTGCTGAGAAAAACCTAGTGTAACTCATAATAATTCTGCTGTACTGTCAGACACTTCTCTTTTACTCAGTGTGCTCCATGGCCTCTTGCAGCCTCTGGGAGCCCCAATTTGTGTTCCATCTCTGAAGCTGTGATTGTCACACTTTGCAGTAGGCACAATGTGGGACTGCAGTAAATCAATGTAGGACTTGCTTAAATCAGCCCAGAGTGTATATTCTCTTGTCAGCAGATACTACTAGCATTTCCGTAGCAGCACAAAGTTATATATTAATCTTTTATTTGGTTAGTCATCATGATTTTATTAATTAACATGTGCAGCAGACTCCACCAGCTGTCGCGGCAGTTTGGCATCATAGTTATTTCCCCACCGGAAAAATATGACTGCAAAAGTTTCTATGGCTTGGTTTCATCCTCTTGCAAATAAAGTTCTTAAGTATTTCTGGCAGCAAACGTTGCATCCAAATGCTTTTATGTTCTAGCAGGTAGAAACAGTAAGAAATTCAAGATACTATCTCCATGACAAGTTGTGGGAGTGGAAGTTGAAACAAATGTTCTTTCCAAATTTTTGCTCTTTCACTGTAGTGCATTGTGTGGGCAATGTCTATTTAATTCAGCTTACAGCCGCTGGTCATGCCCTCTTCAGACCTGGGAACTCAGCACACAGAAAGGTAAAAGAGACATATATCAAATTTGAGCAAAGGTAAAAGAGGAGAAATATTTGTTCAGTTATAAGATCTTCATCTGACCACAGGAGGGAAAGACTTAGGAGAAAACTTGCTGGTGTCTTAAGATCACACAAGATGAAATGAGAAAATGTTCTGATGCTACACCACAGTTCAAATATTATTTTGACTGAAATATTGCAAAATATTCCAATACAAACATTTTTGTATATCCACAGCATGCCTGCTGACCTAGTCTCATCAGTCCAAATTAAATTGTGACGTCCAAGGCTCCAACATTGGAGAACACTTAAAAGTAGAGCAATTCTGCATTTGACAGCATGTGACACAGATTACTGTAGTTATCAGGGCCGTGTGTATGTCCCAAGATAGATCTTCTCATTCCTGCTATTTCAAGGTAAAGGAAATGATGGAAGAATTCTTGTTTTGTAAATATAAATCTCCAAGGGGTTAATTAGAGGTGCTGTGGGCATTTCTACTCCTTTTCAGATTAACTAGATAACACTTGTATCATCAGTGTGAGAAGCAAGGTCAGCCATCACTCCACCTGATTGTGTAAGTGCTCCTCATTCATTTGTCCTTTACAATAGTGTTGAAAAAAACATTTTAGCCACTGACTCAGGTCATCTATGTATTCTATCACTAATATTGGCAGGAGCTGTCTCACCTGCCCCATCCTAGGTGGAAACAGTCGTTCCGTGTCTCTCCTGTGTTGAAAGAGAGGCACTGAAGCTAGCACACCTCAGACCAATAGGACATGAATGCTCCTTCTCCCTTTTCAGTCTCTGTGAAGAAATGAACAACTCAGCTTAAAGTTGCAGTGTTTTGGTCAGAGATAGAGTGAAGAACTCTGTCCTGTGCATTGCTCAGGGTCTGTGATTAACAGCGACAATGTTACTGTGCTCCAGTATAGAACAGAACACAGCTTATTTAAAGTTAACGAGTCTGAATTTGCACTGAAAGGGAGGGAAGCAGAAGGAGCAGCACTCACAGTTGGAGTCAGCTGAGAGACACTTTAGGAAATAATTTCTCCTCAGCTGTAGCTGATCGTATCCTGACTTCCCACACAGTGCCTGGCTGGAGCAGCATGAAAGAATTTTAACAGATGCTCACACCTTGAGTTTGAGAGTTAATTTGGTGTGCTTACAGGTAAACTATGGTTAAGATGGAGATTGTGACCTCAGCTGCCTTCCTGTGATGGTGTAGCTCCTGATTCTTCATATCACAGCCTCCTAGCGCATGTGGAGTTGCTCATGACTGACCTTCCTCCTAGCTCAAGCATTTGGTTGATGGATGTTGCTGCTTCAACTCTGTTGCTGCTTTCTTTTGTAAGAGAACTGCAAAAGGTGGATGAAAAATATAAAATTACAAAAATGCAAGGGTCTGGATGAGGACCTATCCTCTTAAAGACTATCTGAGCTGCAAACAACTTTCTTAGGAGGAAGGGAGATCTCATGAATGACCAAAAATTATTCTGTATAGCAGAGAGACTAAAAAGGAACATTGTAATTGTTTTGACTCATTTTCTTTTATGCTTTAACACTGAACAAGGAGTCAGACAAATTATGTTCTGCCAGCTTCTGAATTCTAAACAAAAACCCCCATTCAAACCTAAGTAATAGCCTATGGACTCTCTGCCAGTTTCCTGCCTCTAAATATATATTTATGCGTATTTAAGACACAAATTAGAAACTAAATATTTCTAGTTTTCTCATTATGAACTAAGGAAATACCAAAAGGTCTGGGGTAAAAAAGACAACTTTGAAGTGAGAGAGTCATATTATTACTGAAAATGGATAATGGCTACTGCAGACTCTAACAGTATTTTGACACTTGGATTTTTTAATATTTGTACCACTTTGAAAGCTTGAAAACCATACACTAATGAAGAGGCTGGTGAAATAATCAACTTGTATACATTGCCAAAATGCACAGACAGACTGACCTAAAGCTTTTCAAGCATAGCAGCAAACATAATATATGGTATGTAAATGACTTGGAAACTGAATACAGAATCTTCCTGTGAACACTCAGGCTCACAGTAACTCTGCCAAAACCTAAAGAGATTTTACAACTAGGTGTTAGTGCAGAGCTGAAGAAGTAACTCTCCAAATTGATCAGAAAAAATATGAACATGAAAGGGGAAAATATATAAAAATTCTGTCAAAACAACAGTACAGATACAATTTGGACTTTAAGATGAAAGAGATAAATAGAATCATAGAGTCACAGACTCATTTAGGTTGGAAAAAACCCTTAAGATCAAATCCAGCTGTAAACCTGAACCTTTAAAAATTGACCCAGGTGCAGGACCTTGCACATGGACCTGCTAAACTTCATGAGGTTCACACAAGCCACTCTCAGGCCTGTCATAGTCCCTCTGGGAGATATCCCCTGCCTCCAGCATGTCCACCACACCACAGAGCACATATAACAATCTTGTTAGAATTGTACTTTTTCCATTCAGATGCACAATTGTCCTAGAATTCAGATGTCACTATATCACAATTGAGAGCACAACCCTTACAGTAAAACTATTCTGACTGTTAAAACCACTAATGCTACTGAAGAGAGTTCCAAAAGTTAACTAAAATGTGTGATCAGTCATGTCTGAATTAAGAGCCAGTTTCACAGAATGTCTTGTCATAATGCTTGATATGAAGATATGGCCTCTAGTCCCAAAAATATCACAGTCAGCAAAGAGGAGAGAAATAACCAAGAAAAATGAATCAGTCAAGGGTCATAGCCTGTAACAACTACGAAGCTAAGCCTCTGAAAACTAAAAACTTAGTAGTAGTTTGGAAGCATAAATTGTCGACAATTTATAAATAAGGCACCAGGCACTGTAAGGCAGAAGAGCAATCCTTTTAAAGGAAAGAAGAAAATTAATTTATTTCCAAGCTAGTTAAGTTGTATCTAATTACATTAAAACAAAAACATAAATGAAATGATAGAATCTGAAGTACATGTGTAAGTTATGATAATCATATTGAATTTTGTTATCTTGTTTAAATTTTGTTATCTTGTGAAAATATGATGGAAAGCATGTAATAGCTTTTCAGTTGAGGTAAATATCAGGTCTGGAATGAAAAGCAGTTTATGGATCACTAGCTAGAAATGGTATCCCAGGACTGGGGAATAATAGGTTCAATGTAGCATTGCTAGGATTTGCACTTCCATTTAATGCTTATATATCAAATAAGGAAGGGACTCTTTTTTTGTAGGAGGTCAGATTTGTACCTCAATCGATTAGACATTTTCACTTCATATTGAAAAGCTAAAAGAGGACTGTAGTGTAATTTACTATGTAGAAGATGACCACTCTAGAGCCAGCAATTGCACCATAGAGGAACACAGGGAGAAAATGTTAGTGCTAAGTGCCGAAAGCTTACTCAAAATAAAAACTATATTGTTGCACAATATAGTTTTTTTCTTAGTGTTTTCCAAGTATAAGATAAGTTAGGTCAAAGTTTTCTTTCCTAAGGTTTCTGATCTTTCTTGCAGGAGGTAACATCACATAAGCTCCCTTCTCTTCTTCAACATAGCTTATTTAATGAATGTATTAAGTTTTAAATAAGCAATGTGTCCCAGTGTGCTTATTACTTCTAGTTGTACAATGGCTCAAGACAAACAGTCGACAGAATGCTCAAGTAAGAAACAGGTGCTTGCTAATAACTTTCTTCTGCATATCTTAAAAAACTGCTAAGAAAAACACAAGCCTGAGGGCCCTACAAGGAGAGCCTTTTCATTATGTTTTTTAATAAAATTTTGTACGTCTTTATATTGACAAGATCTTCATCTTACCACAATTCATGCCAAAGCATAACAAAAATTTTGTGTTTTCAGCAAATGAAGCCTGACACTATGAAGCTTTTGTGCTGGTTCTTCATATTGGAGGGTGGAAATCTGTGTGAAGGTACTTACTAGCTGAAAATCATCTAATATAGAAATCTGGTTTTGGTTTCCACTGGGAGAATTTTTATAGTCCCAGGTGATGCTCCAAATGGCCTCTCTTAATTTCTTCTAGAAATGTTTCTCTGATATTATTTGGAATTGTAATAGGGAGTATATCTGGATAATTCTGTATCTGAAAGTTTTTCCCATTGCAAAGCAGTATTTCATACTTAGAAGCTTGGATACAGAGATAGTCTTCCAATAATTTTCTGCCGTGTGAGTATTGGGCAGACACAGATTTCATCATAAGCACAACCTACTTCATCTGTGATAGGAATCAATATAATTCAGATAAACCAATTTCATAAAGATTTGATTATAAATTTACCATTTCACAAAGGCTGAATCACCATTGCATTTAATGGTGGAGACACCACTAAGATAATTTCAGTCCATGTTCCCTGCCACTTTTTCACCTTTTTTGTCCATCTTTCTGAAAAACAATCCTGGCAGCTGATAATATCTCCTAGGGATTAGCACTAACAACAAAACAGGAAGTTCTAGGTGTTAAGATATCACTACTTTGTTTCTATTTTAAATCATAGTATGCATCATGCTGGAAAATATTTAGTCTTTTATTGCCAAACAAAATCTAATTCTTTTCAAAAACACCTACATAATTCTGTTAGTTTTAATGTGGTGAATACTTCACACTGAAGTGGAAATATATAAATGTCCAGGGAATCAGAATTTTCTTAGACAAGCTATTAGTGGACAACTCTATTTCAATTTCAATGTTATACTCTTTTTAGTATAGTAAATCCACTCTTCAATTCTTATAATGGGATGAAAGCTAGCCATCCATATTTGTATGCCCACTAGCTTAATTCAGCTAATTATAACCTATCTTCAGTGTTCAACAGGAGTGGAACAAAAACAAAGCCTCATGTCCTTCAGTGTGTCTAGTGAACATGATTCTGAATAACTAGGCAAGGCACAAGCAACAGCTGAATTTGATGACTGCTGTTGTGAAATTTGCAGGAAGAAAATTCACCAAAGATGCTGTTTTCTCTAGGAAAGTCAAGAAGCCTTCCTTTAACTCCATAGAATCCTTCTGCTGGAAGACAAAAATTTAATAGTTTTCTGACCAGTTGGTTCAGTTGTAGAAAAGAGGTCATGGGGAGTGAGGACCATTGTTCTTAAAGGTAAACACTCGCAGAACAATGAAGTTACTCTCTCTGCATTTAATCAATGAAAAATACACATCTTCGTACAAATGGTGCACAGTCTTAGCCTGCTTTAATCAAAACTATCAGATTTTTATCAGAGTTCAAGATTCATCACAGGCTGTAAGCTGGGGCAGTCCCACAGTGGTTTAATTTGTTGACAGGAGCCAGGTCCACCACATCTAAGCTGATCAAACAACACTTGCCTGGTGGCTACAAAAATTAAAACATCTGTTTTGTGTAAACTTTGTAGATAATGATTTTGCCCCATTGGTGACTTCTATATGCTGCTTTGGTTTGGTGGGTCATGAAAACATCCAAATATCCCAGTACACAGTTATCAGATGGAAGGAACATCTGAGCGCTGCACATCTGTAAAATTCAATACAGTTCTGGTGAATGTCTACACTTAAAAGAGACATTTCCAAGTATAGGCAAGAAATATGATCCTTCTCCTTGCTTGTTACATAATATATAGATAAACACCTTGCAGCAACAAGAAATGTTGACCATTAGATGAATTTTTACTGGTCACATGGTGTGACTCCTAAATTTTGGCACATTTAGTTTTCATTTCTATTTTATGTTTATGTATTTTCATTCTGGTGTTCGTACATTTTGTAGTTACTGCTTGTTGAGGCTACACAAAAATGAAGAGTAATAAGGAGTGTAAATTTGCCTGTTCAGTACCGAAAAATTTGGGCTATACCTGAATTTTCCCATCCTTTATGGGGCCTGAATAGTCATCTCATGACACTAATTAAATTATATTGCTGTTATAAAATTTGTATCGTGTGGTGTAACTCATACATGTTTTATCAAAATTTCAGGTTGCTTAAAATGAAAGCTAAGCCTTTCAGTACAGTGAGAGGTAAATAATAGGTGACTTGAACACCAGGTTTTTTGTCTGATTTTTTTTTTATTTCATTCTCTCTGGTCCTATTATTATTTTTTAACACATTATAGACAGATTTCTGTTGATGAGTAGCAGCTTCCAAATCACCACATCAATCATTTGATGAAATTCTCAGTTGAAATGGCTTGGTTTTGTGCAATCTCCTCCTCCTTCCCCAACACACTTCAAATCAACTATTGTTCCTACTTACTTTAGGATGGCCTGGACCTCAAGCTCAGAAATGTTCTGCTGATTAGGTAGGACCCCATCACTCTGAGAAAAAAGAACAAACACACGCCAAAGCCTCAAAAAGTACCTTATCTGCTAACTGCATTCTGGACAATCTGTTACACACAGGGTTGTGGGCATCAAATAGGGCAGTCCTCATCACTTTCACAGCTGGACAAGGAGGCTGGCTTCTTCTGATTTTACTATAATAATCTAGCTCAAGCCCTCATGTTGAAGTCTGTCTCTCTGTCATCTTCATGTGGAAGGGGAAGAAAGGAAGGTATTTACCTCCAAATGTCTGAGTCTCTGTAATATTTTGTACACCATTTTCAGGGCTGGATTATTCCCATTAAGCCAAGGCACTCAACAGAAAGGAGTTCATGAATCAGGGAGCTCAGTGGAAAAAGAGTAAAGATTCCTGGCCCTCTGTTCTTTGCTTGAGGAGTCCCCTGGCACTGGACTTTGAGGATTTGGCACACAATGTCCCTGCTACTTATTCAAGGTTCTGTTATAAATCTGTGAGATTTTTTTTCCCCAGAACAAGAGAAACTTGTCTGCTACTCTTTGCACCAGGCTACAGCATGAGATGTTTTCCTACCTCACCCCACACATATTTCATTCCCATCTTCGCTTTACTATACCAGCTTCTCCCCACCAAGTCTAAAGAGACTCGGTGCATGAATATATTTAGGGAGCCTTACCTTGCCCTGCATCATTTCAATGTCAAAGTATCATAAACCTTCTGTATGTTGACAAAATGTTAACTCAGTTTTAAAAGCTTTATTTGAATTATGTTTAATCCTAATGAGCCATTTATTCATATGTGAGAAGAGACAGGAGAGAGGAAAGACGTGAATAAAAAGGATTATAAATTCCTGCTATTCCTAACTGAATGGTGTGACAAGAAAGTTTTTAAGATTGACATAACCTTGAATTAAGGGCATCTCACCTTGAAATCTTACCTATCTTATCTGGAAATAGGCTGTGTTTCCTTATGGGCTCAATGACAAAAGGCTTTCCAAACTAGATACTGTTTAAGCATAAGTATATCCTCAAAGAAATCATCTGAAACACATCCAATTAGGTGTCTCAAGAAAGAACTCATCTCTGCATGGATGCTTACTGGCAATTTTGTGATGAGGTTCACACTACGTTAGTGTGCTGTCACTCACAAAGTTCACATTTTGCCATATACAAAATGTAGACATATTTTAAAATATGACCATGTTTTCCTGATAGCAATGCATAAAGTAAAGCATTAATATGTTGTCTACCAAATACCCAAACTTAGAGACAGATTGAATAATCTTTAATAGTAAAGGGCAATATGATGCCTCAGTGCACCAAGACATTTCAGAGAAATATTGTATCTTGTTAGGTATCTGTGGAATGGTTTGGATTGAAGAGATCTTTAAAGGTCATCGGTTTCAACTAGATCAGATTGCTTGGTGTCCCCATCCTATCTGACCTTGAATGCTTCCAGGGGTGGGGCACCTGCCAGCTATCTGGGTTTCCTGTGCTAATGTTTCACCTCATTGTAAAAAAAAAAAAAAAGTCTTCCTTATAGCTAGTCTGAAAATACACACTTGCAACTTACAACCATTACTTCTTATTATGGAAGGTCCTGCTAAAGAGTTGGTCCTCATCTTTCTTGTAAACACCCTTTTGTACTAAAAGGAAGTCCACTATGCAGTGTGCAGGGCATTACTGGACAGACTACTTCCCTCTCCACTGTTGGGGTGCGTATCTTTCTCTGGTCAGGCCGGTGTTCGGCTGAACCACCCAGTAGCTCTGATATACTCCACAACAGAACCGTTGTGCGGGTTCTTGTCTCTGCAGCACCTTGACCTTCGCTGTCACGGCCGTGGTTTGAAAGAGGGGAACTCTTGGAGGCTCGGGGAACAAAGGTTTTATTCGGGGATCACAGGGGAAGCCCCTGGCCCCAGGCCCCGTGCCTCAGGAGAGAGACCCCAAACCTGGGCTGCAGGGAGTTTTTGTCCAAAGCAATTCCAGAGGTGGATACAAGTTGTAAACCAATAAAACAACGCAAAGTGGCAAATGCCAACTGAATTACCTAAACACTGACAAATCGAGGTAAATTGGGGAGGGGTCCCTGGGGGATCCACCAACCACTGGCTGAACTTTCCTTGAAGGTCCTGGACCTTGGAGATTGATGGACGGGGGTGGGGGAATATACATTGGAAAGGATGGATAGGGATTCATCCCGGGGAGGGACCAATGGGAGACAGTCTCTGGGCTGAGACCTGGGTTGTCTTGGAAACTCTTATCAATTTCTGATAAGCACATTCCAGGATAGGGGGCTCACCTAAAGTAGCTAAAAAACTACACTAAAGTTACAATTAAAACTATACTAAACTCATAACTAAAACTTATAAAACAATTCCAGCATCCCCACACTCCACTCTCCAGGCACCTCTTCTAGTTACTGGGGAGAAGGAATTAGTCCCCTTTAAAATCCTGTCCTGTCTCTGTGTTGATTGCCCAGTGAATGCTAGAGGAGTTTTGATAGAAATGTAACTGTCCATTTTACAAGAAGCTTATGAATCTTCTGCTTTCCTCTGAAACCACACTGACTGATGATAAAACCAGCCATAATTTTTTTACATTCACTATTTCCCTCTCTCTGGGCAGGACTATACATTTCTGTTGGTATATGCCTTTGATGTTATGATTTCATTTTTCATCACTTTGTAGCTTTGACTAATTCAGTTAAGAACCATTGTCCCAGAAAAAAAGAAATACCGTTACATAAAATGTTATGGTTTCTCCCTGAACAAAGCTAATAAATCCACATTGGTGTTCAGTGGAAGTCTAGGTCTTTAAACAGGCTAATTCCAAATTCACCCCAAAGATCTATTTTCAGATGAAGAGCTCATATTTTAAATTATATTAAAGCCACATTGAAATTACAAGAACAGGATATTCAGATGGAGTCAACTAATGCTATCCACTTCTCAGTGCTGTTTAGAAGTTTGCTTGTGAGCTTCTGGCTCTGCCTTTATTGTACACTGACTTTCATTCTGATAGCATAAAAAGATGCCAAAAACAGAACAGTCAATGGAAACTGAATTTATGGAGAAATATGTAAACCCCCAGCTGGCATTTTATGCCTTAATCTCAAGGAAGACTGCTTGTCAGTTTCACCACTAGTATATTGAAGCTAGGACATTGAATTATAAAAACTCATCTTGTTGTTCCATTTTCTCACAGATAAACATGGCCATAGAAGAGAAAAGAGAACCTACAGCAAAAAATAATTTTCTTCCTCTTCATATAATTACCAATGCAGAAAGATTGATAAAGGATTAACAGCCACATATATTCATAGGTAGGGACAACAAGTGGAGAAGAGCTGGTACATTTAAATGATGTTCTAATCATCATCTAATGCTCTAGGATTTTATGTACTGCAAACGTATGCAATAGTGTATTGCATATTGTTCTATCTCTCCTCTCCTCTCCTCTCCTCCCCAGCCCTCCCCTCCCCACACTGTAAATATAAAATACAAATATGTTGTGTGGAGAAATGATGGGTCCCATGTGGAGATATTATTTCTGTACAGCTTCATCTTTAAACCAAACAGTTAGCTAGTAGCTTCTTCTTTCTAAACCTCTTGACAATCCTTCTCAGATTACCCTCTAGTTTCTACCAATTGTGTATGAATTTTTACATATTTTATTCTCTTAACTAATGAGTATATGATTTAAATAATTTCTTCCCTTCAAATCTCAGTAGCCAAAATATTCAGACCTCTAGATCCTCCTAATATGTGAACTTACTCAGTGTTTCACCTTGCAACTTAATAGCAAATAAGATGGAAAAACATCCTCTCCTTTTTAAAAGTTCTGTAGAAAGCCTACAGAGAAAAAACCTGTAAATCAGCAGACATTCTCTATATACTAAGGGGAAAAAAAAGCTAAGAAAAGCAAAATATCCTTAATGTACAATTTCAACCAAGGGACAATATGTAATAAAATGCAATTGGAAGACATTAGTAGTTTACTTTAGAATAAATTAATCTTGAATGCGCAAACCAAAAATTAATTCCAACACTCAAAAGCAACACCATATGAACAGGGCTTGATTGGTGGGTTTGAGTGGTGGCAGCATCTGATATCAGAATCATCAAAAGGACTGTGGTGTAAAGTTTTTGCAATGTAGACTTTCCTGGATCTGTGTTTTCAAAGGGCACAAACTACAGAAATGGGTAGCATTGTTGAAAATGATGCATGGCCTGACTGGCTGAACCCAAAGCTTTTTATGTGCAGGTTCTGGAGTCTAACTTTGAACATAAAGCTGTTCTTGTCTGTAAGAAATCTCTTAAATTGAATACAGCACTTAGTGGATATATGCCAGGGGAGTAAATGAAACCTATAAATATAGCTATGGTAGAGCACATCCAGGTTCCCAAACATCAAAGATGGCATGCAATTCATACACAATATGTCCCCTGTAATGACTTCTAATTAGGTACTCTATCTTTTTTCACTGTCAGGTTTCATGAATCTCTGCATGATATCAAGGCTGGGAAAATTCCGATATCCTCTGCCAAATTTCTTCTGGATGAATCTATTGCATTAAATTATCAAGCTTTCATAAGAACATAGTAAAATTCCTTTTTTGTTAATATACTTTTTAAGTCTCGCTGCATCAGTAGCTTTCATATATAATGTTAATAAGAGAAGATGAATAATTGCTGAAACAACTGACAACAAGTTGAAGTCCCCTCATCAATTTTTTTAAAAATTAGTATTAATATTTTGGTCTGAAATATTGGTTGTATAATATAAAGCATTTCCTAGCAGAAATGCTTGATACTATTAGTGTTTTCCAGAGATACCCCTAAAAGATAATGAAATATTTCCATTCTTCTCTGCTTCCATTTCTGCAAATCCAAATTCTGACAAGATTCACCTGGTGTTCAGTATTATCTAATTTTGTTCAGGAGTGGAGTAGAATCAGAGCTGCAGTAGATCTTGGATGTCAATTTATAGAAGATAACATCCTGCTTTCTACATTTCTTGATTCTAAGTTTCTCACTTGGTTATTAAAAATAAAAACTTGATGATCCTATGTTTACGATGAGACTTTGTAGAGCACATACAAATGAATGCTTTTTATTTGTTCTTTAAATAAATTTATTAGATATTAGCTGCAGGGAATTTTGTTTCTGTGTTTATATTTCAGTGAAAACAAATCCCAAATTTTTCACAAAAAGACAGTTTTTCCTCCACACTCACTGTTGGGAAAAAGTGTTTAACACCCTTCTAGCTTTCCATCCAAGAACAGAATTCTCTTCATTAGCTCATGAAATTAAAGAATGCCCATTATCAGAGAAAGTGATTCAAGATCAAATATAAGTTTATTCCTCCATCTTCCTTCTTCATGAGCTATTAGGAAGACAAACGTCTCTTTCCAGATTTGGGACTTTGAAAATATTTGAATTTCATTTCTTGTATGGACACTTTGCATTTTCACAACCTGCTTAAGTGAAGCTTTTGGGGAAAGCAGTCTATCAGACAACATTAACAGCACAAGTGCTGATAATAAGTGCTGATAATAATTCATATTTTCTTCTTCTGCCAGGGCAGTCATGGAAACTCACTATTCAGTGGAACAAAACCTGTTTGTCTCCATGACTGTATCTGTAGAGCAAATTCAAAAATCAATCACTAGAAAGGCTTAAATAATGTTTTAGCATATTGTTTTATGTTTCATTTTTCTGTGGAGAGTGCATTTGCCTTATTTTTTATTTATCTTTTTATTTGATAAAAGGTTGATAATACACTGCATTGAATGAAAATTATTTTATTTCAAGTATTTCAAAATCAGATATTTTCAGAACTAAGTCTCATTTTATGGCATTTGATACTTTTACTTGGTATTTCCCTGTGATCTTTTGCATGTCTGCCGAGTACCTTGCCTGAGAAATTTTTCTGGGGCCAAGTGTTACTCAGTAAGAACTAAGTGCCAAAGAGTAAAAAAGATGGCAATCTTTTCCAGTGTCTGTTAGCCACTCAGGATTCAGTGACACAAGCTTCAGTTGAATGTAACAGCCAAGTTCCAGCTAAACTCTTGAAGTTGTTTTCCAGGAAAACTGACTGCCAGCATTGCGTACTGAACAGACAGTCCTTACACTCCACTCTGCTGTAGAAGTTCATGTGCACTTGCACTTTAAGTTTCAGAATTGAACATTGTGATCCTTGTTCTGATATTGCTGATGCTTTTCATAGAAATATTGTAGGCTTTAAGCACAAATAAGTTGCAGTTGAACTGTTGAACTCTCTTTCCGAACTCTAGCGAGACTTGCCATCTCTAGGGAATTAACATTCATCTACTTACTGTATTTGCCACATCTTAACCAAAAATATATCCCACCTCAAACCACCCTGACCACTCTGGGACGTGTGATATATTTTTGGTTAAGATGTGACAAATATAGTAAATAGATGAATGTTAATTAGGGCCATAATATTTAATTAGGGCATCAAGGCTGGAATAAAGTCCTTACCCTGAAAATGAGCTCTCATGATCAAAGCAGAGCTACCTTATTTAAATAATTTAAATGAAGATCAATTTTAATCAAAGTTGATAAAGAGTATTGCATATGAAAATTACTACTTTTTTCTTTCAATTTTGATGTTACATGTAAATGAGCAATCCCATTGTTTAGAGTTATGTGGCACTTCATTGGTAATATTTCTTTAGGGTGGAAAATATGAATTAATATCTACTTAGGGGTCGCTGCATTGCTAACATCCTCCATGTAGAAGTCAGAAATCTGTCTTTCTGTTTTCCCAGATATATATTCTATTCAGTTTAAAATACTACCTGATTCCAAATGCTTTAATATTTTTCTGTTACTGAATCTAACAATGATATATTTAGAGAAATTAGAGGGTAACAATGTGGTCAATTTTTTTGCTTCAGAGAGGATAAACATTAATTAGGGTAAATTATATAAGTGTGGTGTAATTTTTTTTTTTTAAATATTCTGGGAGGAAAAATATTTTAATTGCAGATCTGTTAATGTGCAAACCTGGAAAATCTCATGGATGTATATACACGGAGATATGCAATCATATGCAGACATTTACACACCCAGAAGCACACCTGACATCAAAAAGTAAAACACTTTATTTGGTTTAATAAAAAAAAGGAGATACATACAGGAACACACACATGTTTTTACTGGAGTCGCTGATGACACTTAATGCAGCCATGGAAAGCTTCTAGTGAACAGATTCACATCAGGTCATGCATGTAGGTTTAAAGCTTGTAACCCTTTGAGGGTCAAAATGTGTTTTTGTTCTGTTTATCCATCAGGAAATCATAATCCATAAAGCTGACTTCTTGCTGTGTCAACACAAGAGAAGAAACCTGAGCTGACCTGTTCAGCTGGTTGTAAACCACCTTCCTTTCTTTCAAGCAGAACTGAATCCCAAAAGCCATCAGTGGCAACTTATTTCATTGTTTCTTTTAACCTTCCTGTTCTGTTCTAGTTCACTCTTTGGACGTTTAATACCTTGAGTGATTGAAACTTTCTGAAGGCTATTGAATTATTTTCTCCAATATGCCATAGTTATGAATATTCATATTTCCAGTTCACCTCCAGACCCTGGAAAAAAAAGGAGAGCTATTATACCTAAAAAAGTGGTATCTGATTCATTCCTTTCTGGCACTGAAGGGTGGCTTTCATGGAACGACACAGAGCTCTCCACATCTCTGTTTTTATTCTCAGTTTTATAATTTTCAAAACCTGAGAGTTTCTTACTGAGAAAAGATTATTTCTTTTGATCACTCTTAACCATTTCAGTAAAAGATTTTGTGTCATGTCAAGCATCCCATAAAAATGAGCCTGTTTGTACTTAGTTATCACTCCCTCTAACTGATCCATTAGTACTAAACAAGGGCTGGTTCTCCTCAGCTCAGTATTAAATATTCCATTGCCTCGTTTCTCCCACCTCTTGCTAAAACAAAGTGTCAATCTTGAGCTAAAATAATTCTAGCTATGGAGTCTTAACAGATGTGAGCTTGCAGCACTGAGGCCCAAATGTTGAATTTTTGGACTGAAACCTGAGTGTATCTCTCAGATTCCTAAAGTTTCACTGCAGGAAAAATAAGTTTCATTTTTATTTTAGAAAATTATTCTTTTCCAGAAAGAGTAGCAGTTATAGTACAGACATTTGTTTATATATTAAAAAAATAAATTTATTTAAATAAATAAATAAATAAATAAATAAAATTTAAATTGTGAAAACCTCAGACTGCTTGTCATGTCAAACATATTAATGGTGACCATAACACTGTTTTTTTATTTTACAGAGAATATTCTTGATAATGGTGTCTCAACCCTAACAGAGTTTAGTTAGAAAAAGCTTATTTTAGAAGTTCCTCATTCTAAATAATTTCTCAGTAAAACTATAGACAACAAAGATATTTTCTATCAGGTGCTCAAAGTCCACCTAGCAAAATAAATAAGCCACATTTATCACATAATTCTATATACAGTAGGAAACAAACAAAAAACCCCTATCTGCCCTGGTAATTAATAATTGTTACCAGGCTTCAGATGATAATAGTGCATAGCAGAATTAACCTTGAGTTTATTACTCAGAGATTGTAATTTTATAATTTTGATCTAAAATGTTGCCCTTACTGAGAAGAGGAAGTGATTTCTCAGAAGATTGCATACTGTTGTCTTAGCTCTATGTTAGTAAACTATCACGATACTGGTAATATTTCAAAATCAGTCCTAATAGGAGGTAATGAAAGTAAAGAACACCATCCTTCAAATGTGAATACAAATAAGCAACATCCTCTCAACACCTGCCATTTTTCAAGATGCAATAAAATATATCTTTATAAGTAGAAGGCAGAATGGGAAAAAAGGGGGGAAAATTATGACAAAGTTAAAGCTAAGGAGAATATGCCTTCTCTTGTTTCATCTGAACAGTGTGGATTTTTCAGGGCTGAGCAGAATCCCCCATCTAATCTTCCTGCAGAGACTGAAGAGCAAAAATGGAGTCACCAGTTTGCTTCCTAACCCCTTACATTTTGAGAGTGATTGAGACATTTTTTGCTGCTTGTGACACTCATGAGTCCTCACACAATTTCTCAGTGTGTTTAGATGCACAGTAGGAAGGTTCACACATCTGACTAGGTACAAAGAATCAATTTAGAGCAAAAGGAAACATCAGATATTGGTACTTAAGCACCACAGCGGTAGATAACTTGGAAATACCTCAAGTAAATTGGAAAGACCTAATGGCTAAAACAGTATATGAAAAAGAATATAACTTCAGAGGTAATGTGCTTTTTGTTTCGACTGGTACTTGAGTAAATTTTAATCATATTAGACTGAGACTAAAAATATTTATTTACATGGCTCCTTTCCTGTAGCATTTGTGTGTTTAAGAAGAGCTGATAAAAACTACCAGCCAGAAAGTTTTCCTAATGACACAAAAGATTTTATATAACAATGCTAACATGAAGGGGTACTGTTAGAGAATTTTGGAAGTCCTGAGTTTATTTTCCTCTTTTCTCCTTTATGTTCCATTGTCTGCAACAAAAGTAAGTCTATGTCTCCCTCAGGTTTTATATTTCATAAATTTTTGTTCTCTTTACCTTCTTAATCCTTCCTCTGTAGTTTGACATAGAAAAATTAATATATTAAATGCATCCTGAAAATAAAAATTCTGGTACAATCCTCTGTAAAGTTGATTTTAATTCTTTGCTCTGATGTTAAAGCTGAATTTTCCTTAAAACTTGATACAAAATTGATCATTTATAAAAGAACAAGTGTATTTTCTTTAAAGCCTGGAAATGTGTTTTCAATTTTCTATGGGCACTTCAGGAATATAATATATAGAGCTGCACTGAGAAGCACAAAGAAAAGGTGCGAAACAAACAGAAAAGGTTTATACAGTGAACTTATCCTTTTATGTGAACCCACTAAAAGCATGGAGTATGGCTCACGAAATATCCCTGAAATTGCCTGGGTATGAGTAAAATATCATTTCACTGCAGGATAAAGTGTTCCATTTAAAGTGCAAGTCCGGGCTCTAGGGTAATATTGACAAAGTGGAGTTATTATGAACTAAAACGTCTTTCTAGAAATCTGAGCAGATATACCAGTAATCCTAAGAGCAGTACCTGCCTCCCCCATGGAAGAAATAGTGCACATCAGAGAATTCATTATTTGTATGTAACGAGGTCTGTAAATGTATTTTATAAAAGCAAACCATAAAATACTGAGAATAACAGTGCAGGACTGAGAAACAAACTGGTTTCCCAGATGTATTTACTTATGCCATGGAGAGCATAAAATGGACATAATTCTTCATTGGGAAGGTTCTGTTTCAAACAGGAGTCTTCAGCTCAGGAGGGCTGGAGTAACCTGTGCCAGCATTCGGTCTTCAGCCTCCAGATTAGGTGGGCTACCTGCATGAAGAGGGGACAGAGAGCTGCGGCTGCAGAGGCATCAGCTGCAGTCACTTTATTCTTCACAGACCAGGCAGTAGATGAAGTGCCCTTTTTTTTTAGGTAAATCTTAAAGGAAAAAGGGAGCACAATGTCAGAATGAATGTCAGAGTTTTCTTTATTAGAAAGGGACAATCAGCTGTAGTATTTTGAAAAACATTGCTTTTAAAAGATAATGGTCTAATGGTAAACCATTACAGTGGTTATCTCACTTCTTGTTAATTTACCTTGAGTGAAAGGACCTTCTTCATGCAGGTACCCAGCTTTCTCTGCCTGAAGACACAGTGATGGATTTAAGCCTATGTGGGATGAAGACCAATGTGTGTATACCAGTTGAATCCAGCTTGTGACTACCCCCACAAAAAGAGGGACCCATTAGAAAAAAAGAATCAAGTGACAAAATAAAAGTAAGGCAAAATTACATGCACCGAGTAAACAACAGACATATCTGAAGAAAGATGAGCAAATAGTGAGAAGCTGCTTAAAAATACATGACAAATATATTTGTTTATACAAAGACACACATTTTACCATTCCTCAGATCTCACAATTGCCAAGCATCACTCTGATTTCTTGCTTTGCATTCCTGATCATACAAATTTCTGATTTGTGCTTCCTATATAGGGATATGGACTTGTAGAGGAACCAGACAGGCTTTTAGTTCTCAGTGGTTGTCTAAGCTGCTAAGGGCATCTGCCACTCTTCAGAATTGCTGTTTTCAATTGTATGAACTGGAACTGATATCACCTTTCAAAGCCTTGTCAAAATGTCAGGTGCTGAAGAAGCTTCATGGAGGAGTTAGAGGCTGTGCATATGGGTCTGTACTTTTCTTCAATGACCACACTGGATCAATCTGAACATGTTGGACACCTAACAGCTGTTAAACTTTGCTTTTCTCCCCTCAATGCATCATGAATATTTAAAACCTAATAATTTTAAGCTCAATGCAGCATCCATTCAGACCAGAGCATCTGGACAGGCATTACCATTGGCTTGATCCTGGCACTAAGCTCATTTGGGTAGACATTGTTTCCCCTAAGTGTTGTAATCCACCTTCTGCCTCTTATATGGTGAATGCATCTCCAGGTGATATTCATGAAATAAAGAAGATCCTAGTGGAAACTTTTGTAACAAAAAAACAAAACAAAAACAAAAACAAAAAAACCAAAAAAACACAAACAAACAAAAAACCCACACAAAAACAAACAAACAAACAAACAAACAAAAGCACGTGAAATAAGATTGTGGGAGAAGCAGGAGGAGCAGAATGCATGGAGGAACACAAAACTGGTGATCCTAAAAGGGCCTGCCTCTTTCCAGAGGTACTCCCTGTGTATCTACACCACTTCCACTTCAGACTCTTATACCTCATAGGTCAAAGTTTCATATAAATATGAATTGCTTTGCATATAAATATCATTGCTTTGAATCTGTAAAAAATCCTTCTGGAAACTCCTCAGTTCCCTCAATTTGTGGACATATATATGAACTTAGTGACCTTTTACAACCACATAAAATACAAATGGCATTCAGTATGTCTGGACAAGAAACCATAAGGTAATTCAGGTAATTTAGTCAGTATTTTAGGATATTAATTGCAGACACCTGGAATAGACAGATGTGTTCATACTGTAGAATATTTGGAGATATTAATGGTTACTTTGCCACTGAAGTTCATGCACTCTCATGCTGCAACTTCAGTGTGAGAATGTAGTAGCACTACCAAGTTTTAACCAGAGTATTTGAAAGCTTCTAGTCCTATTTAAGCCAAGAGGCCAAGAGCCAAGCCACTGTACCCTTCTGAACAAAACCCAGTTAATTTCAAAAGAATGCACTGCTGTATATGTTTATTTTTTATAGTTACAAAAAAAAGGTTAGAAAATGAGTCAGAGTGGCACACACAAACCTGTTTACTAAAACATCAAGTGTCTAAAGTTTCCCCCTTCCTTATATTTCTATAATGTAAATCACAGAAACAGAATGGTTTAGGCAGAAAGAGACCTTAAAGATTATCTACCAATGAGCATGGATATCTTCCACAAGATCAGGTAGAAAACAATACGATGAAGTAAACCACTCTAACATAAATAAAAACACAAATAAGCAAAAGAATATATGAGGCATCTGTTAAATTTTGTAATCATATATTGGGATTTTGTATCTCCTGAGGGTGAAATTTTACTCAGCTCTAAGGCAATGTGTGGACTTAACTGCTTTTTCCAAATTATTTCTGTATCAAAAGTTATTTTATTTCAAAAGTCCATCAAACAAGCTGGTTGTCATTTTGGTAAGAGTACCAAGCACTGCTGCTCTTGCATCCTTATTGCACTGCAACTCATCCTGTTGTTTTCGGGGGGGCAACATAGCTGATTTTACTAGAGGTATTCCCCCTGCACAGAACCTCAATGTCCAGCTGCTGGAGCTTTAACCATGGAGCCCTCAGCTGTGTTTTCAGCACAGGTATGAGTAATGCCTTGGAGTGTCCCTTTGGAGTGGAGGAATGCCTTGCTGTGTCTCTTAGGCTGGCATCTGGAAGCAGGTAGTAGCAGAAACTCTTTGCTTTAGGCAACACAGAGGTTGACACAGAGGCTGCATGACGCTTGCACTTGCAGATCTACACCGCTCAAAAGAAACTGTAGCAAGATTAGAAATGGCATTTTAAAAACTGTACCAAGGGTGTGTCAGTTTTCAGTTATATTTTTAGATAATAGGTGGCCATTTTTTCTTCTTCCCTTTTGCAATCACAAAATTAATTTGCTTTCATGGTCATTTACCTCAGAAAAACAGCAAGTTATTATTATGGAGGGGAAAAAGCAGGTTAAGTGGTCCTTTGTGTGGCCTGACTACAGTGGCCATGGAACTTGTACTAATAAACTCTTCAGAGAAAAAGTGGAGGAGCTCCCCAGAACTCTCATTTGCATTATGCTTGTGAATTGAGAATTGGACACTGAGAATTTATGAGAGTCGCACTCTTCTAGACCAAGCTGAAGTTGCAGAATCAAAAATCACAAAGCATGAATCAGAAATTCATGTCAGTGTAATTGCATTCAGTGAACTTGGCACAAGTTCAGGGCCTGTGAAGCAGGGCTATTAAATCTTCAACCACATAATTTACACATTCTAATAATTTAGAATAGCATTTTGATCTTACCTTAGTTTTTACCTAACCAGTGCAAATAGCAATGGAAATTTTGAGAGGTTTATCTTTTAAGCACACTGCACCCCACTCCTTCAGTCCAGATTTCTTCTTTTTAAGGATTTTCACAAGGAATTTTTGAGTGAAATAGGGACACAAAACACAACTGAAAATTCAGCCACACTCAAAATGTGGTGAAACTGCTGACACAAAGCCAAATTTCTTTTGTCTTATAATTTACATATAGTAAAAATAAGGACTATCAAGTTTTTTCATTTCTCATTATTTTATCTGCATTCTCAAAAGTCTCTTAACCAGAGGCAGTGGTACTAGAAAGAAATTCCGTGGTACACCACACCAGCACAGAAAGGCAAGATGAGATGCAGGATGCCAAAGAAGCAGAAGCAGGAGGATTTGAGCTGTCTGTGCAGGATTAGGAAGCTGCCCAGGCTCTTCTGCCTGTCAACAATAATGGAATTGGGTTCCACACTGCAGATAATTTCCTGAAATCATTCTCCAGTCACAGGGAATATAAGATTAATAAAGAATATTTGTTATAATTCTGCAACCAATTTATGTAATGGAACATATAATAACCACATATAGCACAAGCATTTATCACAGCCAGTTTATGCATCCATTTGTACAATGTGTGTTAAACCAACCATTTGTCTGAATAGGAGTGGTATTCTTTGTGTCCCTTTTTCTCTGTTAAATTAAAAATTATTGTTATTGAGGAGTTTTTTTGTTGTTATTATGGTTGAGCTTTTCTCTTTTGGACTTTGTCTGGTTTTGGGTTCTTTTTTTTTTAGGTACCAATATTACAATGACACTGAAAAACTTCCCAGCAACTGAAATACAGCATAAAGTTTTCCACAGAGCCTGTATTGCTGCTTGTTGCCTGTTGGAAGATTATTTGAACAAGATATCCACAAGGACTAAAGCCCTATTACAATTACACTGCATGTAACAACATAGTCAGATTTGAAACAAAATAGCACTATGACACTGGAGACAGAAATTACAGATTTACAAAAAATCTGATCTGCAGTTATCTTCTTAAAAAGAGGGTCTAATATGGAGGGACAGAAGTCTTTTAAGTGCTACAGAAAATAATCAGGTGGATATGGTAAAATACTGAAACAAAGGTTTAATTTCTGAATACTGAAAAAGTAAAAGAAGATAAAATGTAGGTACATTTCTTGAACACCATTTAAAGAAAGACAATAACTATATTAAGTTTACCTTTCTTTCCATGTCCATCTGATTCAGTGCAAAAAACATTCTTTAACCTACTTATAACATCTGTATCATTAGGCTCTTCTGTCATGATATGGTCTACAATATTTGGTTTTCCACATCAGTAGTATTACTATGTGTATTTTGCAGAAGATCCATTCTCTTAGATTATATGCTGCTGCAAATAAAATTATTTAACCATATCAGCTAACTGCCTGTGTCATTTTTATGCCATCCCACCTCTCTTCTGTGAGGTGACATTTTTCATTACAGTTTATTTTCCAGTGGTTGGTAGTATGCATAGCTCAAAGCTCATATTACGGTCTAAAAATAGTGTAACCAGACTGCATCTACTGTTACTTAATAGGAACGTGAAATATCAATCTGAGCTTTCCTCAGGCTGTTGCTTCCTCCTCATGCACTTTACACATGATCACTGAATTATACAACCAAATTTTGTTTATTTAGAGTGGCTTTGTTCCTACCTCTATATATATAACACGAAATAAGCGATGAAAACTAGATACTGAGTTCTATAAATGAATAAATTCTCTGCTATTATATGTTGAAAAGAACTGAGATGGATATTTTTCTCTTCTTTTCCACAGATTCCACATTTATACAGTGAATACTTATATGGTAGCCCAAAGCAGCTCTGATAAGTTTTGAACAAAGGACTGTGAAAAGAATTTGTCCCTTTCTATTACAATCCTTATACCAGAAAAGCTCCCACCAGCAGTATTGTAAAGTAGAATAGGAAATAAAAAAAACTTTTTATTGCCCTATGAGGAGCCATAATCATGTTGTTTTCATCCTGAATAAAAAGTCTTTCTGATTATTATGGTACAAGGAAAACTATTGTAGTAAGTAGATGTTGAGTTCTGTTGAGATGCATATCATTATTTATTGATGCAATACATTAATGTGGAACAAGGGGAAGACAAAGTCAATATTTATGATCAGGAAAAATAAACCAGTGTTCAGTGAGATAAGCCATTTGATCCTCAGTCAGGAAGACAATCCCCCTCTGATGCATGTAAGACAGATATATAAATCTCATAACTTCCTTGAAGTCATAATATTAAGTACAAATATAGAGGCTCTACAAAGTTTACATTTACCATTAATTTATCCCAAAATGCCTCAGTCAGTATTTTCCTATTTTTAGATATTAAGCTAAAATCATAAAATCTTATGTTCAAAAGGACCTTAAGACTATTGAATAAAATCATAAATCTGACACTGTAAATTCTTCCACTAGATCATGTCTGTGAGCACAAGATCCACACATCTCTTAAGTACCTCAAGGGACAGCAACTCTGCCGTTTCCCTGGGCAGCTTGTTTCTGACCACCTTTCTGTAAAAAAATTTTGCCTAATATCGACTGCAAACTTACCCTGGTACAACTTGAGCCCTTTTGATTTTTCCTGTCATTTTTTACTTGGAAGAGGAGATTGACCCCCGCCTCACTCCAGCCTCCTCTCAGGGAGCTGTAGAGGGCAATAAGGTCACCTCTGAGCCTCCTTTTCTTCAGGCTGAGCCTCCACAGCTACTTCAGCTGCTCCTCATCAGACTTGTACTCCAGACCCTTCCCCAGCCCTGCTGCCCTTCTCTGGACATGCTTTGACTCTCAGTGTCTTTTTTTCAGCGAGACAAATTTTAAGGCTTGAAGTATCTTTGTTCACTGACTGGATTTTATTTGTCATTCAAGCAGTCGGGCTTTTTTGTAAAGAGAAGGTTTAGGAGAACATATACTAGCCTGGGCTTTGTTTGCATGATGTCAAAGCAAAAATAAAATTTAAAAAAAAAAAAAAAAAAAAAAAAAAAAAAAAAAAAATTAAAAAAAAAACCACACAAATGAGCACTACTCTCTACCCTCATTAATTTCAAGTAATTTCTGGCTTTTGGAGAGATAGAACAGAAATTTATGATTCCCTATTTTAAAGACAGAATTTCCTGCTTGAAAAAAAAAAAAAGGTAGAATTAGTTTAGCTGTGAACATTTGATATAGTACTTGTACCACTGTTTTTAATGTTTCTTTTATGTTGTACAATAGATAAACATGAAACAACTCATGATTCTGGACACCAAATACTAAAAGCAATAGCAATTTTTTACAAGGTACATCTCCAATGGAGAAAGCCATCTACAGTGAACTGTGACTACCTTCGGGATCTGAAATTAAATTAGGTTTCTAACATTTCTTTCCCCAAAAATGTCTTCCAGGAATCACCTTTGCCAGGGGCCATACAGTGCAGAAACCAGGTAATTCACACCTATTGACACAAAGCTGCTGATGGACAACACCCTGGGCACTGATTATGCCATCACTGCTGGTTTATGATTTCTATTGATTTGTAGTCTGTTGTGTGTGGGTTGAGTGGATACACACACCACTGCACTGCACTTTGTGTTCTGGGATAAAAAAATGTGTCTAATAGTTTTCTTTCCATTTGGTGTAAATATAACCATCATGTTCTGTCTCCAAGTGTCTGTAACCTAATCAACCTAAACACTGATCACTTTCATATGCTTATCTGAGACCCACCTTGTACTAAAGCCGTGGAGACAGGATTGTGACTGATGCCACAGTAAAAGACTGCAGGTCAAATAGCAACACAAATATAGTCTCTTAAATTGGAAGAAGTAAAAATATCACTTTAGCTGTATACCTCTGCAACTCCCTTTGTTCATATCATACTCTTTGCAGTATCTTGTGAGTGAGGATCTCTGCTTCTTCCATCTGTCCCTGCTAATTACTGCCCTGCTCACTGTGAAAAATTGTATTTTGTTATTCAGACGGAGATAAACGACTGACTAATTTAAAATGGGTAAATGAGATTCATGGCATAAAACTGATGTTATTATATAAATTCTTGTGCATTTATCCTGTTAGCAATAGAAATAAAAAGTTAAAATAATGACAGATTAACAATGAGTCACCATCATGATCATCCTCATTGAAATAAAAAATACCTTCTTGCCCCTGTGTCCCTATTTCTTATCTAATTGCATCAACTTTTTCACTATTAGCCTAAGACATAAATATTGATTATGTACTACAACCCATAGTGTTGATTATCAGCAATTTTATCTCAAATACTCTAGTGTAGATTCTGAAAAATTACATCAGCCTTGCCATTTCTGCTTTGAATGCCTTATCTGTTTACTGAAGCAACTCCTCTGGAAATTTTACTCAAAATTGAAGTATAATCTCTCTGCTGGAATAAGTGAGGTAACTAGCTAACTGGAATAAGTAATGCAACCATGTAGTTGCAGCTATTTTTCTCCGATTTACTGTGAGTGAATGATATAGGGTCCAATGTACTTTATAGATAATACTTTGCATCTATAAAAACATTTCTTTTGACACTTACAATGCTGTTGTAGTTCTAGTAAGACAGTATAACAATTCGGTTGCTTAATTTTTTATGAAGTGGGAGAGACTAAATTATTAAATACTGTCTTAAAAGTTATTTAGAACTTACACATGAAATAGAAATCGTTTCAAGTTCAGAGACTGATTAGAACTTTTTGAATCTCATAAAAATTACTTTTTATTGGTTATCTACTCCAGGCAATATACCTTAAGAATTTGTATGTTGCAGATAATTTTTTAAAAAATATTCCTTTGTTTGTGACGTATCTATAAAGAGAGATTTTTCTTCTCAGTGATGAAAGAGAGTAAAACAAGCATAAGCTGTTTCTTTAAAGACTCAGTATGGGAAAGAGATTTGAAAATTAATTCACCAGTCTATTTCTTAGCAGAATAATTTGACTTCTAAAAAAGCTGTTGTGGACACTCCTGACATACGCAGCACTTCCAGTATATGAAAAAAAGACATAGATCTCTGTTCTAGTCCTTTAACAGTCCCTTTGCAACATTATCCAAACTTGAATTTTTTTTTTTTTTTAATGCAGAATGAGATTCTTCCCTCTTGCATCTTGTATAAAGTCAATTAGTTTTTTCTTGTTTTTGTCAACAGTCATTTATTATGTACTGTTGTTTTTACACTTTAGCAGTCTATATGAATTTGTAAATATCTATAAGTATCAGCCAGTTTTCACCATTACAGAATCCCTCCACTTACTTTCTAACCCAGACACACTAGTTATTCTCTACTAGAAGTGATTTCAAATCACAGAGACAGATCATCAGGGACTGTAAATCCATATAGCTCCATTGACTGCACTGACATATTTACACCGGCAGATGATTTGTTTCAAAGTACACTATAAATAAAAGCAAAATACTTCAATGGTATGTCATAATGATTGACACTTTTCATTTTAAAGACCTTAAAGCACTAAGCTTTTCAAGTGAATGTTTGTATTTATGTACAAAGATAGATTAACAGCATTCCCAGAATGAAGATGCCAACCCTTATTTAATTTGCGTTCTCATTTCAGCATAGTAAAGGCTACATAGCAGATAAAGTGCTACTTATCTAGCATAAAAAAACCACTGAAGAAAACTTGCATGTAAAAACCACATTTATTTGATAATCAGTAATCACATTAGAGACATGGAATTTGGTAAATCCCTGGAAAAGGTGAATTACCTGGATTTTTGCACTCTGTAGTCTTCCTCTGTGAAATTCCCCTTTTACACTGCTCCATGAGCTACTAATCCACAACTATGCCTCCAGATACAAAAGATCTTTTTTATTAGGATTTATCAGGCTAACTGGGAATGCCCCATATTTGTGTTTTGATCTGTGCAGATTCATCTATCACTGAAATGTTAACGTTTATAATGTCAGTGGTGCAGCTGGGAGAGAGGAACAATCAGTCAGCCAATAGACTTTAAAACTGTACCATGAGACAGTATTTAGAATCTGTGACTTGTAACACACTTACAAACCTTATTAAGAAGAAGAAAGAGTTTATGCTGGAGGAAAGAATTATAATAGGACCTTACAGGGATTTATACAGATATATTAAAAATGAAACAGAATTGAATTTGGTTTTATATTGAGCCTGTCAGACTGAAGATATTTCAAGTGCTTAAAAAAACAATGAGTTACATACCAGTACCAAAATAACAATGTGGACCATCTTTATAAAGATTAAATGTTTTACAACATAATTTTAGACAGCTCTTAGATCGATTCTTCAACTGCCAACAAACTAATAATCGTATATATATATATATTTAGTATGTATATACATATATATACATACACACACATAGGTTTAACATGTAATATATTAAAATGAGTGTTTAAGTAGAAATACCTTGTAGATTTATTACTTTTATTTATATTCATATTATATATCTAATACATTACACATAATATGTGTTTAAATAATTTTATGAATGGTATAGACATTAAATCTACTTTTAGATTTAAAGATGCAAAATGGATAATTTTGTGGTTATACAGGCAAATGGCTAGTTTGAAAGTGCAGGAGATGTTTATCTACAATTGGGAACAAAAACTAGATATATAAATGATAAAAAGACTTGATGGTGGGCACCAAGTAAAGGCAAGTATCTTTCCCTAAAAACATGTTCTTTTATTTCATTAAAAGCTTTCCGTGAAAAGGACTGATTTGTCTGAAAACAAAAAGAAAATCAAGACTTTGTAGAGTAAACTTGAGAATAAAAAAGTGTTAGATATTTCATTAAACCTTCAAACTCTTCCTCAAAATAATAATGGGTTTTTTGGTGAACAGCTCCACAAAGAAGTGTGGTAATCCATGAAGGGGCTTTCAAAAAGCTATATCATATAAGGCAGTTTTTACTATATACAGGGAAAACTTTCAGGGAGTGTATTCCTTATTGTAATTTAAGCAAAACCTTTATTTCCTTAGTGGGACCTGCACAAAAATGGTGCCACTGCAGAGCAAGGAAGACTTAAAGACTGAAAACACTGATGGTAGAACAGAAGCTGGCTTCAAATGAGGTTGGAGTTTGATAAAAGCCTGTTAAATTTTTTTTATAAGTAACCACAGGTTCACCAGATAACATACTGAATGACCTATTTCCCAAAATGCAGAGACTTTGAAACCTGAAGAAAGTTAATTGGGAAAAAAGTATGAGCATGATGAACTGTGGTAGAACAAAGTCATGTTTGTGCTTGTGTTAGAGGCCAACAGTTAGCAGAGATAGAGTACTGAATGGCACTAAAACTGGAGAAGCAAGGATAGTAAAACATGGATTTGAAACACTATGACTTAACAGTGAGTGAAAGAGAAATGCCAGAGAGCACATAAAAGATATGGTGTTTCACAGTAGATAATCTCCAACCTGGCACCACCAGATGACACTGAGTCTTTCTGTGGAACAGAAAGTCATGTGGGCAGAAATGCTGAACCTGTGTCTGTGTACTTGATTTTGTTATTGTTTGATAGTTTTTGATTTGGCTTTTTTTTTTACCACAGCAAGTCATTAATATGTTTCATTTTCAAGAGCATTGCCTCACTGCACTCATTCGTCACTCTATCAACACACTGCCTTCACCAAGAGCTCTCCTATGAATCTGAACTGCAGTCAATGTGTAATTCCTGTGGATTGTTAAATCCATATAATTACTACAAATAACAAATCTCTCTATAGCAGTCATCTCCAGACTACCCAAACATCTCCACTATATCCAGAACAATTTAGCTAACAAAGGAGGCAGGGAAGCAGTTTTGAACCGTAACACAGTTTTTTCTATGTGATCTGCTATGAATACAAGGAAGCTCTCAATGCTGGAGAGCTTTTCCAGAGTGCATTTTCCCCCACAGTCAAAAAGGTTGCTAGATCCTCAACTCTTCACAGACAGAGTTTATGAAAAACATTTACTTGAAAACTTTCTTGAGCCTGGGACATAATTTTTAGTCAAAACTCTGAGACTTCTGAACCTTAAGTATCATGATGGTTAACATCAGGTTAAAGTGGGGATTATAGTGGCAGAGTTTAAAGTCCAACAGTCCCTTTAGGAGACTTAATGACCTGTTTTCCCAGCAAGTGTTGCAACCAAAGGGTTGTGCAGCTGATTTTGGGCCAGTTCATTTTCATTTCAGTCTGAAACAGGATCAGAGTAAATGTTCCAGCCATGTTAGAAGTGAGGTAACAGGAGGAAAAGTAGATCTCTAAGAAATATTTGAAAGGTAAAAGGTCTGTCTATTTTAACTCTACAAAAGTAAAATTTCATATTTTGTGGCTTCTTCATATTGCTGAAGTAGACTTACTGAAATTATGAGGTGTGCTAGGGCAATTTGTGAGAACAGAGGAACAGTACATCCATAGATATTCACCACAAAGGGAAAGGTCCAGAGCTGTAGATCTGTCTGGATATGTAGTCAAGAAAATAAACAGAATATACCAGCTTCCAAAGAACATATTTATCCCTTTTTTAACTGAGACAGTTAAAATATTTTTGTCTGCTTTTTTTTCCAAATAATGAGAGGAAATAAGGAAGCAGTACAGCAGCAAGTAATATGGAAATTTGTCCTTAGCTAGAGGCTTTATAAGTGCTCATAAATAACACTGAAGCTAAATGATCCTTCAAATCTGATACCTCACTAAGAAAATTGCAGCCTGCTCAGAAGTAAGAGAATCACCAGTGGCATTTGTAAAACTCAATGAATATCTTGAATTTCTAGTAGGGAATTTGACATTTCAAAGTTAGCTTTGATGTTAATAAACAAGATTGCAAAAGTGCATACTCTGCCAGAACTTAAAACCACTAACATTTTAATACTGAGTTTTCAAAAGTGCTTTAAACCTCAGGTGCTCAATCTGTGATTTATAGAGTGAATCAGAACTGAATCCATAAGAAAAAAACCTTCTCAGCATTGAGATTCAAAACGTGGCAAACAAATATTTCCCCTTCATCTCTGAAAGCAGAAATGATAAGGTGTATCAGTGCAGCAGCAGCAGCACCAAGGTGAAGCACTCAGAACCTTGTTAAGTGGTACTTCTGCTATGCATAACAGAAGAATTGCTGACGGCAGGGAGACTTTTCTAAAGGCTTGATTGTTTTGATGTAATGCTGATTGATATTAATAAGGAGGACTCTTATCAGAGGATGTGAGTTTTCCTCTAAGACCAGATCAAATGCCACTGTCCACGTCACGGTGGTGGCACTGTGGTGTAAAAGTTTCTTTTCTCCCACCCCACAGACAATGCTTTATTATCATTCTGGTGGCCAAGGCTGCGAGGAAAGAAAATTGCAGGATTGGAAAAGACAAGGTGAACGTGTTAACTGTGTTTCATAGCACTACAAACATACCCTGCTGGGATTTTCACAGAGAGATTCTTGTTATAATAATTGAATCAGTCAGCATGAAGTCCTTTGTGTTCATCCTGGCCACAGAAGATTTTCCCTCTGTGACTCAAGACAAAGCTTGGGACAGCTGCTAGCGTTAGTGTATGATACAAACTGACTTCTGCCAGAGTCGTGCTGTGCTGCAAAAAACGGAAGCAGACGGTGGCACAACACGGGAACGCCGCAGAGCTGCTGCACCTTGCCTAGGTTATTGTCATTCCTAGGCTTTTCTCACAGCCCTTGAGAACACCTGAGATCGCACAGACCTGTGAAAACAACTCTCCAACTGCAGGATATGAGTCTCTGCAAGGTACCAGGGTAGCATTATGTTGAATCACCTGAAATACGTGTGCTTAGGAAAGTATAAACCACTTTATTTATCTCATAGGCCCCATGCTGGAAGAACTATATCATCAAGTAATGAAAGAGTGTAATCACATACAAAATTTGCAGTGGCATTCAGCTCCAGGAAATTAGGCCACTTGCTGTGAATGAGAAACTGAACAGACCTGAAGAAACTTACATCTCTAGTTCACTATAACAAAGACCTGAGAATTTCAGCCTTTCAAGAACTGCTAATGTTTGAATTTATTTCTAAAGTACTTGATAGATATTATAGTCAGCTTCATTCTTATATTCCCTGTGATAAAGACAGGGTTTAACTGACATTTCTGCTCTTTGTATGACATACCTCTTAAATGCTTTTTATAAAAGATTTACAACTTATTAATATTTAATTGTTTAGTAATGAATTACAACTACTTCTACTTATAAATTATGAAATTAAATACACTGTGTGAACGTAAGTCAAAAGTTAACTGAAAGAAATACTAATTATAGTACAGGAAAACAGGGGGAAATCCACTCTAGCAGGATCCCTCATTGAGGTAGCTATATTGTCCTTTCTGAAGAAAGTAGAGAAAAAGAAATGATTGCATTTTTTTTCCAAAATTTTTGAATTTTTTTTTTCTGATTAGATAATGACTGATGCTGTAGGCCTCTAAATGAACTCTAATGCCAAGCTTAGCTTAGAATCCAAATGAGTCCTAGGTACACAAACCTTAACAAGCCCAAAGTAAACATGGAATATGTAGGAATTGTCTTGGTTCATGGTTCTGAGAGCAGATGAGGAAAATCTTACCAATTTCTATATTGCTGGACCACAAGGCAGGTGATGTATGGAGGCTTTATTTTGCACTTGAGGATGCTGGGATTGGAAGTTCTGATATTCACAAGAACTAAGAACTGTGTTCCTGCACATGTGGAGACAAAGTGAACAAGAACTTCACAGCCAAGGCCTAGAGCACAACTGAGGGGTGATTTACACTTTCCACAGGGCCATGACAATAGTTCCTCAGGACTAACAGAGGAAGATAACATAATCTGCAATATTTCACAGCTGTTGGGGCTGCCCATAACTTTTAGAGTTGTTTCAGAGTGTGGATTTCTGGAAGGCACTACAAACACATTCCTTCATGCTGAAAGGATCTGTGATTTGGACTATGAAAGGAAATGACTGGCAACTGTATTACCAGTTCAGCAACACCTGCTGCTGCTCCAGCCCTTGGACAAAAGGTCTTCTCATGGCCAGTAGTCTCACACTACAAGTCTCTTGCAATAGGTTTACAAAGAAAGTACAACCAGACACTATTGAGGTTTGCTTTTTCTCACATACACTGAAAATATCAGGATCAATTTGAACATAGGAAAAAGAATGATGCCTATATGGCAAAATATAATGGTTGGCTCCTCTTGATTTATGAGATCCTAATTTTTATTTTTGACAGGCAACTCACAGAGTTTGGTTTTCCTGCAGAATTTTTCTCTCATCTTTTCATAATTTCCTTGAAGTTTTCTTCCTCTCTTCTTCTAGGAGTTTGTCCAGTTTGTTATGTCCTATCTAAAGCTCTTCCCACACTGTTAGGAAAATAACTTGGTTTTAAAATCTGTATATAAACTGATACAGAAATTACACAGGAGTAAATCCATCAACTCAGCAAAAACAAGTTTCTTTCCAGAGAACTTATTCTGGTGTTTGGAGTGTTTAGATATAATAATTTAGCCTGTTGATAGCTGATGAATTGGCAGTCAGAGGTCTCTTCCATGCTGATGACATAGAAAAGGAACATATGAACCTGAAAGACAGCAAGTACAGCTGTTGTAGAACACCTTTCAATTCCTGCTGAGGTCTAAATTAGATATCACACTGTTTGTGTGCTGACAAACCAACAAAACCTGTGCATGGAAGGTATTCACTTTCTCAGTCTCCACAGGGAATGTAAAAATTAAAGTTATTAGGATGAAAGACTAAAAAAGGCAAAATATTGCAATGACAAAGCAGAAGTTTGTACTCTCCTGTTTTCTTTCAGTTGTGTTATTTCTGTTATATTGAAAGTCCTGCAAGTACAGGTTCAGGCACACAGAAAAATCCAGGCCTGAGTAATACAGGAACAGATACCATTTCATTTGGATACAAAGCAGGTGCTTTTCTTTTTCATCGTTGAAGTTTTCTTTATGTCTCTAAATAAGATGAATATGTCTCACATATAACACATATAGAGAAATGTTTTAAAATTTATTTCAATATGGTGAATATGGGAAGGATTTTTGGCCTAGCAAGTCAAAAGAAACAAAAAAACCTTAAGGCTGGCACTCGAAAGAGGGATTATTTATTCACTATTTTTCCTTGAGAGAATTGGAGGTAGAATCTAGACCTAGAAATTCAAAATATAGGTAAAATTCACATCGTGTAAACCTTTATGTGACTGAATCAGCAGTATCTTATGTTCATCCCTAGCAGAACTCATTGTCCTTAGGAATGTAAATGAGGAACTTGAAAATTTGAGGGGATCTTAAGAGGTCATCCATTCTATCCCTCTGAGAGGTTCTTCCTGAATTTCTCTCTAAACTTCCCTAGGCAGTCAGTTACAGTCCTTCACCACCCTTGTTCCTAAAAATGTTTCATAATGTCTGATGTGAATCTGCTTTTTTGTGATTTAAACTTTTTACGTTTGTCTTATACAGCACTGACAGGAAGAAATAGGAAAAAAAAAAAACAAACCTCCTTCCTTTTAGCAATGATCTCTTACGAATCTGAAGTTACCACTCTTCCTAGACATCTTCCCTTCTAGGCTAAACGACCAAAATTCCCTCAAAATCCTCCTTTAGACCTAATATCCTGCCTCTTGTTTCTGCTGGATTCTCTTAAACTAGCCCCAAATCTTTCTGGAAGTGTGATACTCATGCCAAAGTACAGTATTTTAGCTAAAGTATAGCATTTGCAACAAAGCAAAAAGATTGATTAATATTAATATCTCTGCTTTTCATTCTGCCTTCCAGCATACACCTTGCATCCTTTGCATCAGGAAGATACAGTATCCTCATTATATTTGCATCAGAGAAATACTCCTTTAAAGGTATAGGAATGTGGCAGAATAACAACCCCCGATATTCCAGCTGGTCCTCAGAGATCAGGGAGGCTGGGTGCAGCTGGGCTTAATTTCTGATTATGAGTAGTTCAGCACCATAAATCTGCTTGAGTCCAGGAATATCTCAGGTGCACCAACAGTGTGAGTCACACTACTAGCCTGGCTACATTCACAGTCCCAAACTCACCAGTTGCGTGGTTTATCAGTTTGACACTCTAAATCTGTTGGATTACAAGAAGAACTTTCACAATTATAGTTTCACACATACTGAAGTATAATGAAGTAATAGATTATAGAGTCTCGCTAGATCTCCTTATCTTGTTAGATAGCACTATGTACAAATGATCCTAGGTTTTCTCTGAGGCAGGCAGAGGTGCAAATCTTACCAAAGTGTGCCTGCTTTAGGGAGGAAGGAGGAGCAAGGCCATTGACTTGTCTGCAAGGTGGCTGTAGTTTTATCCTCTGCCATGAAGGATTTCAAATACTAATTCATACTTTTGGGAGAAGTGAAGGTGAAGTGTCCTGTCAACCCAGGACAGACTATAGTCAAATACACTGTTAATGATGTCATAAGTGTTGGGGGGACAGCCACTGCACATATCAAGAGTAACACAAAAGGACATTACAAAGCTGTAGGTCTTGCACAAGGGTGGAACAGAACGGTGACACCTTAGCACCATTCCCTCTTCCACTTGTCTGATTGCAGCACTAAGGTTTAGCCAGCCTCTGCCTGATCACCTGTCCCCACAGCAGCAGCATGTCATGTTCCCAGTAATCCATTCACCACATATCTCATAGAACATCTCTTGGACATTCCTTAACCATCTATCTACATGATATCTCATGGCTCATTCCCACAAGCAGCTGCCTAAGATTCACTTTTCCCTATGAATGAAGGATCCATTTTTTCTCAGTCTCATCCTCAGATTGAAGAAATTAAGTAGCATCCTGAACCAGCTGTCCCCTGGAAAACAATCCCCCCACTAAAGGCAGAGATAAGTAATATCTATAAATTTACTAAGTAAATTTGTATCTATACTATCTAAACTTACTAATCTGTTTTGTTGTCCTAACTAATAACAGCTGTTTTGGATGGCCTCAAAAACACACAACTCCATTCACTTAATCCTTGTGTCATTTTGATTCAGACTTGTGCACAGAAACATCAATTGTCATTTGGATACCTGAGATTATTCCCAAAGGCCTGGAAGGTAAAACACACTGCCTATAGGAGGCTTGTACTTGAAGAGTAGGAAGACAACCTAAAAATCTAGAAGAGAAATGCCTCAGTTTAGAAGGAATTGGATATTGTTCTTGTTCCTCTTTGTTCAGATTATTAGACAGATACAAAAAAATGAGGTAAGCCTCACACGACTTACATATTCTATTGTATTCCTTCACAAAGAGCTGTCTTGAATGATTAAGAACACCAAACACCACCTGTAATTGGGCAGCAAACCATTTGCTTGTGATTTATTTTATGTAAACAGTTTGCAAGGCCAAGTTCAGTGTCATTTGAGCAGGTAGGTGTTCCTGGCCAGGGAGATGATTCCTCATTCCCAGTGATTACCTGAGTATGCCTGAGGGGAAGAGAAGTTTCCATAAGGCAAGGCAGTGCCAACAGGCAGAGAAAGATGGATATTGCTTGGACAACCTGATGCTGCATGACTGATCTGGAGCAGTATGTGGCCAAGGTAAATGCCAACAATTTTCACTGGACAACAGGCAAATTGCTCAATAGATTTACAGGCACCCAGTGGAGTGAGGATAAGGAGAAGTGAGTGATGATTGTAGCGTGAAGTCTCATGCTAAATTTCTTTCATACTCAAAGAAGGGAAGGAGGCTGAAGTGCTGGGAGTTTATAAAAGAGTTATGGGAGAGATTACTTCCATACTGGGTGAAGGATAGAAGTAATGTACATGGGGTCAAATATTTAGGGAAAGAGCTGACATTGCTTTGTAAGAAGAAATTATGCCATGTGAATCTATGGAAAGGTTTTGGTTAGTTTGACTGTTTTGCTGATGGAACTTAATTATGAAATGAAGAAATGGTATCTGGTTAATGTGGGTATATGAAAGGTTATCCTAAGTTAGTTCAACAAAGACTCTTAAAGCCTGTAAGCAGCCCTGGACTTTTCTGAGCTGTCTACTTCAATCACAAGTGACCTAGAAAAGCAAAAGAATGACAAGCTGATTTGTGATTGTATGAGGGGGCAAACCTATGAGAAACCTGTGGATTTTAGAAGGCAGCAAAATAGATTAAATTTAGCATAGGTAATTGGGAACTGATACATGCAGATTAAACCAGCCTGAATTTCTTATTTAACATTGTCTGAACAAACCATTACTGCTTGAGTGAGACCTTGGTACTTTCAAGCAACTATTATAAATTCAACTTAGTGCTTAATGAGCAGGAGAAAAGCAAAAATAATGTCAGGAATTACTCAAGAAAAGAAAGAAACTAGAAAGGAATGTATGTTACAGTGAAAATCTATGCTTCACTCCATCCTTTATGTTGTGTCCTTAGAAACTGTGTAACAGAACTAAAAAAGATCAGCAAAGATCAGCAAGAATAAGCAAAAGTTTGGAATAATGTCTTTATGAGGAACAACAAAGTACAATAGGACTATCAATTTTAAAGGGGCAAGTGAAGAAGAATAGGACACAATCAAGTTTTCACTTTCTTTTCCAGTATTCTATTCTCATAGACAACACTAAATAGAGCTTGCAGTTTGTGGGAAACAAAACAAAGGACACAGATCTTCACAGTTATGGTAAACCAGAGGAATTCTTTTCTTGCAGGAAGCTGTAAATGTTGGCAGTTTACAATGGGGTTCAAGAGTTCAAATGCACAGCAGAAAAACCATTTGAGAATTGCTGAATACAGAGAAGTTATTTCTGGAAATCCCAGTACTACATGTGACTGGAGCTCGGGTTGCATACAGGGTAAACACCACTACCTGCTTCCTCTATTCTTGTACATTTTTTCTAAGCCTATTGGCTTTAGGCAAGTAAAAAAACATGCTTTGGGCATGACCCAGTATGAATGTTCTATAATGTTAAAAGAGATGTGCTTCCTAGGGACCTGAAGAAACAGTAAGTTGGGCAGTAACCTGAGTTACAATTTACAGTCAGTGAGCAGGGATTGAGAAAAAGAATCTTGAAAAATGTAGGTGCCTTGCAATGAAATAGTGGTGGGAATAAGATACTTTTAAATCCTCTTTTATACTTATACTATTTTCTGTAGTCTAAAAAATTACTATTGTACTATCTGTTGAAATAAAATAAACTCTGACAGAGTCCCTTGTGTTTCTTCCGAGGCTAATGTGCAGTTGCAATAGCAAGTGAAAGTATATAGTGCAATTATACATAGATAAACAAATGTGAGAAGCTGATCAAAGGAATGAAGCAGCATAAAAAAAAACAGAAGGAGAAGGAAGGTGGCAAGTATGAATACTGATCCTACTATTTCCAGTCTTTCAACATTTCCTGTGTCAATAAAAATGCTTTCTTCTCTTTTTTTCAGTCTTAACACCTTTATCTTATTTTTTATTGTCTCTGTCAAAGAAGTTTGACATTTAATAGATATTTTTTCTATAATTATGCCTATGTTGCTTTGTACTTTGGAAGCCTGCAGTAAATAATGAACACTGAACCTAGAAAGACAGGTGGTGCTTAAACATGTCTATAGTGTATTTCTTGCCTGCTAGAGGGAGCAAAGGTATAAGAATAATAACTCATAATGATGTAAACACAAAGAAGATATTCATAAGGATTTCTGACAAGCCTTCTGTATAAATTATCCTCAAGAGATTGCAAACTCTCATAGAAAGTGTATATCCAGGCAGTCAATGCTGGTAAATCAGCTATTAACAAAGTCTTTGCTTTAAGACAGCTGAAAGAAAAATGTCTGAAATAAAAAAGGCCTTTTTCTTGGCTTTCAAAGTTGTCATAAGACTTCAAACCAGATAGTCAGAAATTTTCCAGATAATGAAAGAGTTGTTTTCTTTTGAATCCTCATTTTGACCAGACCTTTTCACAATGTTATGCAAGTGCGATAGTGAACTTTGTGACAGATTTTAAATTCTCAGTGGTGCTAAACACAAATTGTTCCAGCAGTCACTCTCTTCCCTACAGGATTTCCTACGTTTTTAAATCCTATTTCCTCTCTCTTCCTCAATAGGTACCTCTCCATAAAATGCCTGGTACATAATTGGTTGCCTGCTGATTGGTAAACATATTTTATACTGACATTAACACACCCAGTGCATAGAAAGATCATGAAGGTTAAAGGCTTGGAGTGCCTTTGTGTTAACTTGCAATTTGTTTGAACTAACTTTCCTTGCTGATCCAAGGAAAAAGCTTTGACTATACAGCAGCTCTCTCAGTCAATCTAAAAGCAGATGTACAGGAGATGCATTACTTGTTTTTTTGGTTGAATGCAGACAAATTATTTATAGATATTAATTTTCTCATTAAAAGGTAGATGCAAATATCCAGTCTAGCAACAAGCTGCCCAAGGGAAAGCAGGCAATGAAGGGTGAACACCATGATATGATGGGATATGTGTTGTGCTATAGAAAAGTGGACATAGAAAATTTGTAGTAAGAATGAATTAAGATTGACCACCTTTACTTTGGGAATGTTGGACTGTTTCCTGCATCCTGAGTATCCATGAGAGTGTATGTGAGGGTGCTTATACAGTGTTTAGAGGCTGTGAAAAATCTAAGCTATACAGCTATATAGAATATATATAGACTAGAATAGAATAGAATAGAATAGAATAGAATAGAATAGAATAGAATAGAGGATTTTTAGTTAAAGATAAGTTCTTTATTTTTCTTACTTGTTTCTTTGAGAAGAGGCTTCTTTCATAAACTTCAAAGTATTAAAAATCACTAAGAATTAATTCACTGCCTCTGTCATGTCAACGATGATTTATTTACATTTTTTAGGGCCCAATGTGCTATGTCTGAAATCTGTCTTTGTAAATTACACAGTATCACGTATCTGAGAAGAATAAAAGTGGAAGAACAAAACTTTTCTAACTTGCTGACAAAAAACCATATACTCTTTGTTACTCATTTAAATAGTGCCATAGTAGTGTTTTTCACACAGAAAGATACCTTTTCTTCCTTTTCCTGCTGTTCTTGCCCTCTAAATTATTGTCAACTTGCAAAAGTTAAGAATTTCCCCTACACTCTAGGAAAACTACCAGTGTGACTGAAGATAAGTACAGACTGAGATTCTATTATCTAGATGAGAAAGATGCAATTGTCTTTATTGTTGAAGATCAATTCTATTTTTAGTCTATTGGTCTTACTGCCACGAATCATTAAGGGGAAGCAAGAATTCTACAGTGTTCTTTGGTTTTTGGTGGGGGTCTTGCTGGGTTTTGAGGTTTTTTTTAGTTGGTTGATTTGTTGGGGGAGAGGTGCATTGGGTTTTTTCATTGTTTTGGGTGAAGGGTTTTTTGTTTTGTTGTTTGGGTTTTTTTGCCGTCTATTCTTCCTTAAAAGGTTTTTTAACTTTGTCAGTCTAGCCCTTTTACTCCATATAAAAGGACTACAATTTTTGGATGGAACATATAATTATATCTAGCACCCAACTGACTAAGACATATATATAGCAAAGCTGCACATCAGTAACTTCTATGACAAGATGATTGGTTACACTTCCCTCTCCTTAGTTCTAGATCACCTCCTCCTGAATTTCATTCTATGCAACATAACACAACTTAATTTAAAGACACAATCCACATTCCTTGTATTCTGTCAGGATTTTGTAGCACCTAAATTAGAAGTGGTACTTAGCTCTGTTGCTCATTAGGTACCCCACAATCAGTTCAAGACAGATATGGTCTCAGTAGGTCAGTTCAGAGCATAGTAACTCATAATTAAAAAGGGTAATATCAATTCTGGCTTAGAAAAAAATTAAAGCGGAGGTAAATGTTGATTTATGTATTCTTTCCTGTTTCCATGGGATGGATAATATAACCTGAATTTAATCATTCTGAAACCTTTTCTTGGGGGTGTCAAAGTTAAGAGGGAAAAACAATTCTGTCTTACACACCAAGGGATGGCTCTCATGAAAACAACAGTTCCACCAGTTTACCATCTTCTGATAGTCACCAGCCCTCTAACACTGAGAAGCTGCAGCAACCTCAGAGATATTTGAGGAATACTGAAGAGTTGACATTTGCAAATTAGATTTTTGCTTTACTTCATGGTTACACATTTTCACACTTTGAATAGGGAAAGTGAAATTACTGCCTCAAAAGGGTTCAATATCGTACCTGAGTGCACTGGTGTAACTGCAGTATTTTGAGTCAACTGGCATAGTGAATCCTCCAGCTGCCCAACAGGAGCCCATGGTATGGACAGTCTCTACAAAGCAGCAGGTCGTAGTTTAATGGTTTGGTTCTCTAATGTCAAATCACTCTAACTTCACACAGGAAGCTAAAGCAACAATCTGAGGGAACTTAGTGCTCACTCAGTGAATGAGTTTAAACTGCCTCACTGAAATCCTGCTGGTTTATTACCAAAATCAACGAAATTCCTGTTGCGGTGTGTTTTAAGCCCAACAGTTTGTTCTGTTTCCCCTGTACTGTTGGTTCAGTCCAACTTGTATCCTCCCACCTAGTTGTCTATCTTGTCCTAGTCCTGCCTCTTGTGACAGAATGTTTCATGTCCCTCCTACTGAGTTGTCGGTCCTGCCTTGTCTCAACCCCTTGCTTTGGAAATCCCGCTGGAAACCCCTATTCTCTGAACAAACATTGGTTTGTTGGAGCTGTTCCCCTCCCCCCGTGCCTCCTCATTGGTTTAAGTATTGTAAACGCCACCTTATACTCCTCCTCAGTCCTTTCCCTATTGGTTGAAAATTTGTACCCTCCCCTAGATCCTCCCCTGTATAAAAGTCTCTGCACAGTGGGGCTCAAGGTGTTTCATCCCTGCACCCTCCTTGGAGGTAAATTGCCTTGGAATCTGTATGGAAGATCTCTCCATCATTTTTGTCTCTGCCTTGGGCCCTTTCAGCACATTTCTGTGCTGCAGAGAGCAAGCCCTGCGCTGCTTTTACTGGGATTGTGTCACATCTGGGAATGGCCACTCTTGGTGCGTTGTCAGGAGCCATCAGGCAATTCCAGCACCGCATCCAATTCCCATCATAGCGAATAATATTTCATATTCAGGTACAGGTAAACTGGAGCATCCTGACAGTCCTGATATTGTTAATGCATTCTAACTGGTCATTATATTTCAAATAATAAAATCTTTAAAACTTCTATAAAAAGCAAATGTTGCCAGCCTGTCTTGTTAATTTTGCTAATAAATCTTTGTGGTACTGTACTGATTTCTTAGGTTTCCAACTTAGCTAATGAATTGTGATAATTAACATGTTTCTTCTTAATCAGACTCTTGTACTATAAGTGGGGGAATTCTTATAAACACCTCCATACTAATGGTTCATAGCACTTTGAAAACAGGCTTCACTGTTGATTTCAGAAACATTCTTTCAGTGGGCAGAGCAAAATCATGAAGGTGTACTGAATCGTATTGTGTAAGTATAGGTATCTTCCATCTGAATATTGTCTTCCACCTCTGTTTGTGGCCCTGTAAAGTTTATGATTCCAAACCATTCAGCAGTGCTAAAACACACCCAGCTGGCTGAAGAAGAAAGACTTCTGGAGCGTCACTTAGTGTGCAAAAAGATTTGAATCGAATTTCATGCTTTGTCTAGGAGAAAAGTATTGTGGCAATGCCCTTTCTGGGAAAGAAAGGGAATTGGAAGTGTTACCGCAGTACTTTGTAATGTCCCTTTATTAATTATTATGTGTTCTTTCACATATAGAAAGAACACATATTATTTCCTTTATTCTGTTCCTATAATAAAGCATTATTATGAAGATATTTTTCCCTTTTTTTGCCTCTGATTTCTCTTTGTAACTCCAGCCAAAGGCATTCACCTGAAATACATATTTTTAATCTAAAAGGGTGTGATAAAGATTTTTGTGTTCTTGGGAAACTAGAAAAATATGTTCAGCAATCTGCAGCAGTAAGAGAAGGTAATTTTTTGGAGCTGATGGTCCAAGGCTGTCTCTTGCACCAAGATATCAAACATTCCTTCCTTCACAAGTTACAGCCCATCAACTGAGGTGACAGGAAGTCCCTATACCTCAATGCCTCAATACCATTGCAGATATTCCTTCTATTTCAGGACACTTTCAGAAGTTGATTCGTGGCCACTTTCAGCCACGAATGGATGGATGCTGTAAATTAGGGGTATATGCAAAAGAGAATCTGGCCTGGTTTTTGAGGCTTTGGGAGATCAAATACTCTGCTCACATATAAGTAGTATCTTCATATCTACCTCACAGTTTTCAATCGAGTAAACAGGAAAAAATTTTGTACTATGGTATATATAATACAGTTCTTGAATTTTCAGCTGACTGTTTCATTTTTTTCCTTACATCCAGTTTTTCTTAGAGCTTTTGTTTTGTTTTTCTTCCAATGTTACGTCTATAAAAGACTTGTTTACACCCTCTGAGAATCAGTGTTTTCACTGTTTATGAATGGTTATTTTGGATGTTTTCTGGTTTTCTCCAGATTCCACCATAAATATTGCTTTCTCAGTCTTCTCATCACTGGTTTATTATATCTGGATCCCATCCACAAAACCTTTTCATTTTAAACCATGAATGAGTTAAGCTGTTACTTCTTAATTTCAGAAATCATTTCTGCTGACTTTACTGTTTTAGTAACTGCCATCATTTTATTCAAGTTGAAAATGTCTGTATGAGTAATAGCTCCATCATCTTCCTGTGAAGCCTGACCTCACTTTCTGAGATCATACAATTTCTTTTTCCTCAGGTTCCACAAGGAGTTCCCTGTTCAGCCAAACTGGTCTTCTACTCTTTTTGCTTTTCTTATGACTTAAATGAAATTAATAATAGAGGAACACCATTTTTCAAGACAGACATTGTTAAAAAATTGGTTCCCAGAACTGTGAAAATCAAATTTTCTTCTGTCACAAAATCAAATCAGGTGTTTTGACATAGTAATAATCAGGTAGAAATTTATTTACTTTCTTTGCAAATTTAGCTATTTTTATCAAAAAATTGCATCTTTATTTTGTGCTTTAGTCAGATTATCTCTTCTGGAAAATTGAAGAGTCAAACCCCATAACTATATAGATATTTGAAAATATTTATCAGGAAAATGGGTTGGGCGTTAACAATATCTACTGGTTTTATCTGGGGTAGATTTAATTTTATTCAGAGTGGCAGGTACAGGACTGTGTTTTGGATTTGTTCTGAACACAGAGTTCACATTACAAAGATGTTTTTGTTGTTGTTGAATAGGGATTGCAGAGAGCCAAGACCTTTCCTGCTTTTCACACTGCCACGCTGGAAGTGCCTGGAGTGCCTGGGAGGTTGGGAGGAGACACAGCCAGGACAGGTGACCCCAAACTGACCAAAGGGATATTCCAGACCATGTGACATCAGGCTCAGTGTATAAAGTGGGGGGGAAAGGAAGGATGGGATGTTTGGGCTGATGGTGTTTGTCCTCCCAAGTCACCATTACTGTGATGGGGCACTATTCAGCTGGAAATGGCTGAACACCTGCCCACCCACAGGAAGCAGGGAATTCATTCCTTGGTTTGCTTTGCTTTGCTGGTGTGCATGGTTTTTGCTTCTCCCATTAATCTATCTACATAATAATGCACAAGCATTGTAGCTCTTGATCTGATTTCTTCCTGATTTTGCTGGTGGGGGAATGAGGGGATCCATGGGGCTTTGCTGCTGGGCTTAAACCACAACACAATTTCACCTATCTTGAAAAGTTTGGAGTAATCGTTCTGAGTATTGTGGAATCTCAAAATATCATCTATTATGGCAAAGTAGGATGGGAATCTTGCGCGTGGATGATTGTCAAAGTAGCCAGCTTAAGAGGTCAGACCCCACTGATTAGTAATTAGTAATTTACAGTGCCTCAAAAACTGGCCTAATTGCCACAGTTTCAAATGTCTACAAGGCCCCTTATGTTCCTCATTTCTCACATCTAAATGAAAACACAAACATATATATGTTGTTTTGCTGCTAAAATAAATCCTCTACTTCTGCCATAATGATTCATCAACAGAAGATCCAATTAGCCAATCAAAAACTAATTATTTTACATCAGTTGTCTAGCAACAAACAAATCATCCTCTTATGTCTAGCAATAAAAAGAGCCCTATTCTTTGAAAAAAAAAAATGAATTGACATCTGAAGGAGCACCCAACTGGTGTTCCTTACAGTACTAATAGCACTGAAGTAAGCTAAAAGTGAGAGTCAATATCGTATGCCCATGAGTAAATGATTTCAGGTAAGTAGAATTTAAAAATCAAAACTTTGAAGGTTTAACTCCTAACAAAAGTTTTAACAATTTGTCATTGACTTCATTTTTAAATAGTGTTCACATTAATGGAGTATCATGTGCTATACAAATGTCTTCCTCATTTCCAGCTTCATATGTTGGATTAAATAAGTAACTGCTCAAGTTACGATGGATTTGACAGTCAAGGTGTAGTGCTATGATGCTTTTTGCTTTGCAGAAAAGTCAGTAGGAAAAATTTCGTGTTTCTGTACACGATGCCCTTTGTGCCTTTGGAAGGATGGGCAGTCTGGCCTCTACAGTTCCAGCATCTGAACTGAGCTGCTTGCAGTGTGAATTTGAATCAGAGGAGCTAAAAGGTTTTCACAGAGAACAGTTGCAAAGCATTTTGCAGAAGCAAAATTATCTCAGTCACATGTTACTTATCCATTTCTCCTCAATGAGAAGAAAGACCTAATAGGATGGATCCATGGCATGGATCCAACGCATGAAAGGAGTTTCTGCATTGCAAAGACAAGCAATGTTTCTGCATCAGAATGTCAGCTTCAGCCTCCCCAGTCCTGTACTAGAGACTGCAAACAAGGCAGTTACAGTGAAGCACTTTTCTTGTCACTGCTTTCTTCCTAGCAGGTTAATAGTCACTTATCCCAGTCAGGGGCTTGGTCATCCTTCTCTGTTAATGAGAGTGAAAATACTACCAGGAGTCATGCTGGCTTCAAACATCCTCATATAGGTGACACAACAAGAGACTTTTCTTTATGTAAGTGAGCTAAATGCTTCACAAAAAAAAAGTCAGCCAGGTAGTTATTTTTCTATGCCATTTGAAGAATGAAAATGTCCCTGTTTCTCTATTGACTTGGTGTGGATTTTTTTTTTTTTTTTTTTTTTTTTTTAATCCCACAAAGATTTCTTGGATTTTAGCTGACAATATCTTTTTTTTTTTCCCTGTTTTCCTGTTTTTCTTTAGTAGTTATAATTGCTCTCAGTGCTGTATATCTGAAAATTTAGAATTGGTCCTTACTCTTAGGAGTGCCACAGGAAGTGAGATGCAACAGATGGAAAAAGACAGACTGATGGAATGAGGAACACTTTAACAATGCTAGTCAGCCTGACAGTTGGTAGTCTCAGATCATCAGCATCCTAACAACTGTTGTCAAGCTTCTTGGAGGCACTGCAACAAAGGAAGATTTTAAAACATATTCTGAAATACAAAGATAAGTTTACTTTGCAGTTATTTATTGAAAAATATTATCTTCCAGAGGACAGGCACACGATTCAACAGTATAAGCAACCAAAGTCAGTACCACAAATATTCACTTCTATCTGACTGTCATACACAAGTTTATGAGGTCATGCAGCTTATTTTACATTCACCAGGTGGAATTCACAATCTGTATTTTAGAAAAGTCTATATTAATGTAAGATCCCTCCTTTCTCTCTTCAAGACAAATTCCCTTACTGGCATATTTTTTAAAGTCTCGGTAGCAAAAGAAAATGTAAAATCTTGCATTCCCTTTTCATCATGGTAAGAATGCATTAATTCAAGAGCAGAAAAAAAATCTACATATTTTCCAATTTTACAGGTGATAATGTGAGAATAAAGAGGTCATGCACCATTGTGGTGCATTCTGTGTGGGGGAATGCTAGCTATTTACAGTGTGTGAGTTCAACACATCTGTGAGGTGGTGGAATTTCAACACTGGAGCTGGTGGGAGGCTTAGATATTAAGATTTTTGGATGAGGAGAGAAGGGTTTTCCTCCTTAGTAAAACTGGACTTCAAAAACTGATGGATGCACACATGCAATCTTCTAAACCAGGGAACCAAGAGGAGAGATGTTGGAGTCCATGTGGTATAGCGCTGGACTTCCATTTTTGTCATGAACAATATTCTCTTCTTTGAATTACCACTGAAATTTCCCCAAAAAAATATTAGGGGGAAAGAACTAAAGTTCTGAAAGTGCTAAAGTACTGATACTACAGCAAATTTGCCAGGTAGTGTTCATGATGAGCTGAAAAGATCGGTACATTCAGCAGTGAACAGGGATTTTCACTGTAACAACTCCAGTTTGAAAATCACCCTGCTTTCTGGATGGTTTAACTTCCCAAACATTTACCAAGTAAATTTGATTCTTAAATATGCAAGCAGTGGTGCTTACATAAATGACTTCATATATTTCATCATTGCATGGGTAAGTATTTAGTTTGATACTTGTGATTGCACACACATATACATATGGAGAGGGAGAGAAAGAGATACATACCTACAAGTAACAAACTTTGTAATTTCAGAGTCCTCATGGGTTTGTAGCAAAGGAAGGAAAAGATAAGGAAAAAAAACGCAGTCTTCTTTATAGACAGCCTATAGAAAATAGAAAACTATAAAATTTCTTTAACCAATTTGCTTTCTCCACAAATGCCCAATCTTTGTCAATTCTAACATATTTTATACTTGACTATTCTCATATGGTTTCTTTTTGGATAGCTCTTTAATGCGTTCTTGAAATCTGTTACCCTGCAATTACTAATGCCTTATTATTTCATGAAGCAGTTGTTTTCATTCTGTACATCAGATGCTACAAGCAGGACTTTAATACATATCCTCAGCTCCTAGATCTCACAGTCACCCCCACCTAAATGTGTAAAATTGGCTTGAAAAATCTCTATTCATGTGTTTTCTTGCTTCTAAAGCTTTAGTCTATGTCACCTGGGGAAGGACTTTAGGCAGAGGCACTCTGCCTAGTGACAAATGTTCAGGGTGGGGTTGTTCATTATAGAATTTTACACCTGCTGTGTTAATGAACATCACACTTGTACTAGCGGGTGTGTAGAAAGGGGAGAAATTTGGTCATTCCTTTTCATCATTCGCCTCTTCAGGGCATGACAGGAAGAGCTTCATCTCTCCTGTTTTTCCTCTTCCATTTGTACTTTAGTCCTGAAACTCCAACAAAGGCAGAGAGCCTGCCCCAGGTCTTACAGCTGTAATTTAGCTCAAATCACGCCTGTCTTCCTCACAGAGTCCTTGGCCTGTGTCTCCAAGCCCTATGCCTATTGACTGCACCAGCAGGAATCCCATCCTGCAAGAGCACTCAGACAAAATCTTGTTGCATCCTGTGCAGCAGAATATCCTATTTTCCATCTCTTTCCCAGCTAATGCAGCTTTGCTGTGTATCTCACATTTCCTTCCAAAGCAGTCGGAGTCCTGGATTTGCATTATTTTGCTGACTTTTGAAGGGATAGCTGTTTGCTTAACTCTCTTAAGACACCTTCCTTATATATTCTCATGTACTCATCTCTAATATTTCATAAAATCACATTGCTTCGAACAAGATAGGCAGAAAGGGGAGTACCTGATTGTTAGGTTCTGAATCAGTCTGGTGGGAAAATACTGGGGAAATCTTGATGACTTTGTCTTTCCTTTGAGTTCTCATTCTACATTTCTTAAGGAAAAGTGCAGAAATGTAACAAGGCAAATGAGTTTTAAAGTTCTTTAAAATCTATCCATCTATTTAAAGTAAGCTAGGATATATGTACATTTTTCACTGAAATTAGACTCTCAAATATATTATGCCTGATGTAATTTCTTATCTTGTGAAAATATATAATGGTTCATGATCAATGGATATTCCATACTAAAATTAGAGTAACATTCAGATAGACAAAATATGTCATGATACTGCTGTAGACAGAGGCCTGGAGATTTCTGGGTTCTGCTCTCTGATCTGTTATCGGCTTGACTCTTTATATTTTCTCATTTTCAAAATGTTTACTTAGAACTATTATAAAGTGTACTCATTCAGTTGAGTAAATTTATTGTAAAAATGATAGTTTGAATAAACAAGGGCTTTCTTTTCTCTTCTGTTTCCTACTCTCACTATTCAGGAGAATGATTTGTCATTATGTATGGGGGGTGGGGGTGTTCCAAATGACTTTGCTTAATTTGTGATTATGTCTGTTGTGTGTATGGCATAGAGTAGCATGTTTTTCTGAGTCTTTTCTAGTTTTAAATTCTGTGTTTTAGGTCTTACTACATAAAACTCTCTGTTAAGATTGCAAGACTTCTTTTTCTTCCTTTGCTGACTACAGCTCCTACTGTCTAACATCATCCTGAAAATATTCATAGCTATTGCAGGATCCATACTGATAACTTATGATTTGTTTCCCAATGTTTCCAAACAGTTGATAATTTCTCTGCATAATTCTGTGATCCGATTATTTGTAAATGTACACTTCAGTGGTCACAAAGTATACAATCACAGGCATAATAAGTGTAGCAAGTTTTCAGTTAATAATATGAGTCTATTCACCCTCTCCTAATTACTGAGTGTCCAGTTCTAAGAATTGTTCTTGGTCCTTCACTGCTTCAAGTTATAGGTACATTTGTAGGTCTGAAGCAAAAACACCTGAAGGTTCTCTCAGATGTACAATTTTGAGAACAATCTGAATTCATTTGCTATTAGACACTCAACTGCCTGCTTCTTTCCATGAACCTCTCATTTGAACTACAATAATCACATAGTAATCAAAATCTCCTATTGAGATAAAGACAAATGTAAATACTGAAATAGTGTGTGGCACCTTAGCTGCATTTCACTATTGAAATGCATCGTTTATTAGAGTTCCCAGTGGATACAATTATTTAAACTCTTTTATGGAAATTACAATAAGTCTAAATTGGTGAAAAATTACACTGGTAAAATGTCACTGGTAAGATTACACTGGTAGATTACACTGGTAAATTTCATTGGTAAGATTTTTTGCATTATTAGGAGATTTGCATTAGTTCTGATTCATATAAAACAATAAATACTACATTAATTTCTAGGAAACTGCAAATGTTCCCTGGAGAATTTAAGTCACACTCATTTTGTGACATATCTCCATGGATATTTCAATTACAAATATTATTGGAGCTTTAAAAAAATAGATGTTTTGTCATAGTAGTTATTTTTTTAGTTTTTCTTTCTTAAACAATTTATTTTTATTCAGACACTCCTAGGAGTATTTGTCTTTTGAAACAATTCAACTACTGTGTTGAGGACTTTGGAAATAGCTATAGTTTTGACCCCCTTTTCTAGGGCAAAATGTATGTAATAGTTTTCAGGTGTTGAAGTGATTGTTTAAAAAACCATGGTGGGTTCAGATTCACGGCATAGATTTAACAGAAGTATTTTGAAGACATTTCCAAGCAGATACCACGCACAACATCATTTTTATAGAGGATTGCTTTAAGTGGCCATCTAGTGGTGCAAATTCCGTTGCTGGATGGAAAGGAGAAACTCGTCTTCCTGTTCCTTCAGTTAAGGTTGTAAGGGTGTGAAATCATCTCAAGATATACATACTTCAGCCAAAATGAAATATCCTCTAGATTAATGTTCAAAATTATATTAATAAAAATAGTATAAATATCCTATATTGTAATGAGTTTTCTAGATCAAATTACTTTTATTATCTACTATAAAATAAACATTATTTTTGTCATGACTGTTTTCTAGTTTTTCATAATGTCTAGCATAAATATTAAAAAGCAAATGGAATTTCATGTTCAGATTTGGCATACTTGCTTTTTTCATTTTGGTGTATATTCATGGAGGTTTAAAATTTCAAAAATTATCTCCTACATATTCTGGACAGTAGAAATAAAGTTTTTTTCTTAGACCCATATGGTATTTTGCATCTGCCAATAGATTTATGTTGCCCTAGAAGTTAATTTAGTACCACAAAAAAATTTATTTGAAACTGCCTTAACAGCAGCCACTTTTGAGTGTAGCACAAGCCAGTCTCACAGATTTGTTCACACTCAGCCAGTTTTGTTTATATATGAATGATACAAGATGCAAGAATAGCAAGATTGACTGTAAAGTGAAAATACTGTTTCACAGTAACCACAGAGGCTGTAGGCACTGCTTCCCCAACAAACCTGTTAAATCTTGGAAGTGTTGTATAATATTGATTTTTTTTCTTAAAACAGTGTGATGAAGAGACAAGAGGGCTAGACTTCATGCGTGTAAATCATATAATCTTAAAAATCAACAAATCTATTCTTCCTGTAATTTTTTTTATTGAGAGATATGTGTGATTGTTCACCTGGAACTTCACATCTGCTGCTGATTTTATTAGAGAGGTTGCTCACACAGCTCAGAAGTAAGCAAAGCTGCCAGCCTTTAAGGTGAGTAACTATGTTGTAGTGTTATGTGTGTTAGGTCTGTGCTGTCTGGAGGGAAAAGCTGCCTAGAGACAGAGTCTAGCTTTGACCTTAATGGTCCTTGAGAAACAACTCACTGCAGCAACAAAGTCTTTGTGAAAATGAACAAGTTGAGAGAGAGCTTTATGAGCCTGGAGGGGAGGAGGATTGTGATTTTCCCAGGTGGAGAACTGTGTTTTTCCATTGGAGATGAGAGTTCACAGGGTTCAGAGAGTTCAACACCATAATCACATAGAAGGTTGGAGGCAGGGGTGGGCTTGCAGCATGGGGTGAGATCATTTAGGAGTTGCATTTGTGTCACTGCCCATTACTGTGTGAAAGCCTCATGTGATAAAAACCAGTTTTATTTTGTATTAAATATGAAACTATGGGTGCCTTGAAGGAAAGGGAAGAAATAACAGGAATGTCTGCTGTCCTTTAGGAAGAAAGGCTACTTAGAAGAAGGTTCAGCTTGATCCTTTTTGGGAGCCCAGAACAGATGCTATGCATTTGGGTCCTGACAGGTCCGGGGTAGGGAATCATTAAGACAGATGGGGAAAGTCAGGTAGCAGCTGTTGTGTACAGTGTGTTATCCCCCAAGCACTGTCAAGTTTATGAACAGAAATCCATGTAGTAGCTAACACTGCTGAGGTATGTGGCTTTAGCCTTTCCCTCAGGAGCGAAATAGATGTAATAGTTCTGAGAGTTTGTGGCTGTACGAAGGGATTTGAGACAGTTCTGAATCTTGCAGGTGAATCAGATGGATAGGGCTATGGAACTGAGAGTTCCCAGGGTTTCTCAATTTAGTTTTGGGGGTGTTTGTCTGTGTGTTTTGTTGTTGGATGTTTGATTTGGTGGAAGTTTTGTAGTCTGACAGTTTATTTTGGGAGGTTTGGGGGGTGGGGTGGAGAAAGATTCTGCTGTTGTTCGTTTGCAGTTCTTTTTGGGGCTGTTTTAGAGAAATTCAAGATGTTCCAGAGCATGAAGCAATCTGGAATCTTATGATTTATCATGGAACTCCTTAAAGCTTGGTGTCACAAATTATGTTACTTGTCCCACAGCTTCCATCTCTGTTTCATTTTCTGCTAATGCTTGAGTAATGACAGGATTTTCTTGATAATCCAAGCAGGACTCTTGCCCCCTTTCCCCAACTTTTGGTTCATCAAGGTGCATCATTCTTACCCTGAAGGAACTGATCCTTGAACATCACCCAGCTTTCTTGGACTTCTCTTCCATGCAGGGCAGGTTCCCGTGGGATTCTTCCAACAAGTTCCTTGTTTATCTCTCCTGAAATCCATGCTGAAATCTTACTCATAATTTCCTTGCCTGATACTGAGCTCCACAAGCTCATGGACACTGCATCCAAGGCTGACCCCAACCTCCAAACCTCTAAGGCATTACTTTTGTGTTAGAATAAGGTCAAACATCACACCACGTTGATAAGGTCAAATATTTCTTGTGTGATCCTCTGCTATCTGTGTCAGGAAGTCACCATCAGTGCTTTCCAGGAAACACCTGGGCTGTTTGTGTTTAATTGTGTTGCTTGTCCAGCAGAGGTCATGGTAGTTAAATTCCCCCACAATGCCTGTGACTGTGAGGATGCTTCAAGCTGCCTATAGAAGATCTCACTTCCTCCTCCTGATCAGGCAGTATGGAGCAAACACCCACAACATTGTCACCCTACCCTGGGATCCCTGGCTGCCTTCTGGATCTGTATCAAGACAATGGGGATGATTACCAGTCTCCTGTGAAATGTGCTGCAGGGGCTTAATGACTCCAATGGGACAGAAGCTGTATAAACATGCCATGTATAAAAGTGGTATATAGTCTCCTGGAACTGTTGTGATTCAATAATAGTTCTTTAAGAAGAGTGATCCTTCCTGACTCAGCAGTATTACACCTTTTGTCACTTTATTCTCATTGACTGGAGTCCCAAAGTTGCCTTAACAGAAAACAGAACCCTGTGGCACACCAAAATATGTCTTTAGCAGTGCTTTTGTTTACCCTCTGAATGTTCAACTGTTCTCCTGACAAGAAAAAGCTTCTTTTGGCATTATGCTCTGTAGTATCTTTTTGACACAACAGCATAGTAAGTAAATAGAAGAGAAAACATTAAAGAATGTAGCAGATGTGCACCTGGCTGGAAGCAAAAGGAAATGTCTGTTACTAAGCCATTATTGTCATAACTGTGGTACAACCAACTATGTAATAATTATATATATATGCATTGTCCAAACCAATACAGGAGGTTTAACCTGAAAATTTATTGTATTACTTCATTGTGTACTGCAACTATAAAAAATACTAGCAGAAAAAATGTGAACTAATTTTGTAAGATCTGGAGCAGGAACCATAATAGACTCCTTCCACACACTGAGTTACCCCATTATAGTTATAAAAATGAGGACAAAGTTTGAACCTTACTTGGTGCAGTTTGCATTATTTGTTCTTTCTGTGCATGGGCTGGGTTTTTTTCACCTATAGCTCATATTCTGTTGCTGCTTACTAGCTGCTCTTTAGCTTTATAATACCATTTTTTTCTATATTGTGTGCTTTAAGATAGCTCTCCCTCACTAACTAAAATTACCGCCTCTGTTAAAATATTACTGCTTTAAGTAAAACAGATAATACGCTGATTAGGATAATTCATTATAATGCCAGACCAAAGGGAAGCATAACCTTTTAGCGTCTGAAGTGAAAGCAGCAAAGGCAGTAACTGTAACACTTTCTAGACTAGCTCTGCTCTAGCAAGGCTTCCCCCTGCCTCACTTCAACAATGTTGCAGAACAAAGGTGCCTTTGGTGCCTGGCAAACATGTAAAGGTCAGGCTTTACAACCTGCTTAAGGCGGAGCAGCTGCTGAGAGTTAACAAATACTGGCTGTGTCTGTACAGGAAGGCTCATGGTGAAGAACACCATAATCTAGTTTCTTGATAACTAAGTTGAAATAATTAGGAAGTGGGAAAGGTGCTTTTGTGCGCAGCCAGGGAGCTCAGTGGCATCTTATGATGGGAAGAATGTGTGCCAAGGTAAGGCTGCACCTTCATGCTTGGAATCCGAAAGCTGAATGAGAAACTTCCCTACCTACCTGAGTGACAGTGTTGAGTTTGCACTATTCTGAATCGTGCCTAGTATAGCCATTACCTGCAATATTGCAGAACTTCCACTGACATGTTCTGGATAATGGTTAAATATAAGAAATCCCATGTAATGAATTAAACAATGAAATGGTTTCACAGAAACTGTAATGACACAGTCAACCATGGATCTTGAAATGGTTCTTTATGCTTTTTTGTCTGCTTGGACTCCAACTTTTGCTGGCTGAGTCATTTCAGTGAAGGGTCTCTGTTGCCCATCACCAGCTGATCAGCAGACAGGCTGGGGTGGGTGCAGTGTGCATGGCTGCTATTCATTGAAATATTATATATCTAAAAAGGATTGGCTGGCATGTGAAGAAATGGAAATTGTATGACCATTTTCTTTCAACACTTGCAACATTGCAATGTTGCTTCTCTAGTAGTTTCCACTGTGATTTACCTAGAACAAAGATGATTCTGAATTTCAAGAACCAAAGAAAAGACAGAAGAAAGATAAAAGGGAGGATGAATTCTTCCAGTGACATACTTTGCCCTTTGACAGAGGCTTTGCTGACTCTACCTTTTTATCCTTGTTTTAAAAATGCCCAATGGACAATTTACTTAACTGGATGAATGATTTTAGGCTGTTACACTTGAAACTGAAGAAAAAGCAAGCAAAAATGTTAGCTTAGATATTGTCAGTGCACAGTGTGAGCCAGATATTCCAGGAAAAGTGGGACCTTCCCAGGGTGGGCAGGACAGGAGGTAGTAAGGCAGGTCCTGGATGGAGAGGGCCTGTCCTGCCCATCCTAGTGTGAAAATCAGACTATAATCAGCATATTTCTCCCCAGACCACTGAAACCATAAGGGACCATAAGGGAGAGAAATCTCTCACAACCTTTCTATTTGTTTATCTTGGCATAATGTCTTTGGTTCTTAACTCAGAAAAAATGACAGCCTGTGGCCACTGTGTTCTTGTTAAGAGTTAGGGACAGTTCACTTTGCTTGTGATGGATGTTTTACAATTACTAATCTTTAAACTGTAGTAGTGCAGCTGGAGAGAAATGAAGAAGCTACTCAGAAGATAAATGAATACAGTAGTTAATTAAAGACACATCGTTTCCACTTGAAGCAGTTCTGTACTTTTAAGGAGGAATTGCAGGTGCGGAGGAGGTAAGCTTGAAGAAGCATAGGGAAAGAACTTTGAAGTAGCAAAAAGTACAATTTCTGAGCGGTGTAATGGAGGGGGATTGCAAATTACAGCACAGTTCTGCTGAGGAAGGCCTTCATATGTATCTCAGTGAGATCACAGTTTAGAGGCAGGTACTGTACTGCTTCACACAGCTTAGCTTAATGGGAGGAGGGGGAAAAAAGGCAATTTGGCAAAAAGTGAGGAGGAAAAGCTGTTGTAAAAGTAAAACAGAATGAGAAGAACTTCATGTAAGATCTACTGTACTATGTACAAATCCTCTGCCCAGAAGTTAACAGACATTTTACTAAAGATTTAAAAACCAGAAGGATTAAAGTGTCTGTTGTACTATCTCCCAGGCAGAACTAATGCATATTATCTCTGTCAAAGAAAAATATTCTGAGCACAGTCATCCAATTAAACAAATTACCTATTAGTCACTTGGACGTCAGGAAATTGAGGTAAGCTCACCAAAGACATATCACGTAGGAAGACACATCATCTAAAGAAATGGATACCAGTACTTAATCCTTTACTCTTGCTTGTTCATTTTTTCAGACTCAAAATTAATTGCAGAAAATTAGCTTTTAGTCTATATTTAGATTTTTTTCTGACCTGGATGTGGGCTTGGGTGCATTCTGCTGCCAGGCAGTGAGATGTTCAAAGTCTGGAAAGAAACCACTATATGCTTCTTTCTGTGTTGAAGACACTGTAGGCCAATGGGCCCTATCTGAGGTTTAGCTATGCTCTGCAGTTACATAGCTCATGGCTGAAAAGGAACTGGTGGCAATTTTTACTTCTTTGTGACATCAGGATCTATCAAGCAGAAGGTCTGTGAGGTTTCTTACTTTGATTTGGTTTTCTTGTTCTCATTCTTGCACAATACCTTAAAGAGGAAAACAACAGACTACAGAAGAGAACCAAAATAAACCAAGCAGATATTTCTCTTTCCCTCTTTTTCTCTTTCTCTCTTTTTCTCTTTCTCTCTTTTTCTCTTTCTCTTTTTTTCTCTTTCTCTATTTTTCTCTATTTTTTTTTCTGTCTTCTCTTCCCTTCTCTCCTCTCTCTTCTCTGTTCTCCTCTTCTCTTCTTCTCTTCTCCTCTTGTCCTCTTCTCCTCTTCTTTTCTCCATTCCACTTCTCCACTGTCTTATCCCAAAGGGAATGAATTACAATGACTACATCCAAGCATTACTCAGTTCCTTTGTGTCAGCTGTTGCTGGAGATGCAGTGAAAACCACCAGGTACTTCCAGAACCAACAGCAGACACTGAAGCAACTCTCCTCTCAGTCACCAGGGGAACTTGGAAGCACAGATAGAAATACTCCAGAAATGGGAATCCTCCTACTAAATGGCAGAAGAGGTCACAGATCTCTAGGGAGAACTTGATGGGGAGAGAGCAGAAGAAGTTCTGTTTTTAGATGATCCCCAAGAGAATACCAGGCTCCAGATAATCACTGCTTTGAAGAACTAAAGTAGGATTGCACTATAACCTACAAAGAGAATTAAATAAACTACTTTTGAGTAAAGTTTAGTCTTAAAGCAGCTGTTCAGTGTATTTATTTGTTTAGAAATTAATAGCACATATGCATCAATAAGAAAAATAAGTAAGAAATCAACACAATACAGCATGGTCCTTATTTATTAACAAGCAAGATATATTTCTTACCACAAAATTCAATGAAATTCAATGAAAAGGATTTGCATAAGCAAATTACATGTACTGTATATGTATATGGTTTAGGGCTCTTCCTGTATCTACCTTGACTGAGTAGTGTTTAGGAAGGCCTTTCTCCTAAGTTTGTAATTTCTGTTGTGCATACATGCTTTAGTTTAAGTTCTCCATGAGGATTATTCTAGAAACAATATATAAGAGAAATCTAATTGTGAGTAGTACTTTAACAAGAAGAGACAGCCAAATTTTACTGTTTTGGATAGACAAGAACCTAAAATGCTGAAGCTGTAACAAAACTTCAACCCCTTACAAAGATGAATCCAATAAAACTGCCTTCGTGTTTATACCAATCTCCTATGTGCACCTAATGAGAGCAGTGTTCTTCGCTCTGTTGATGCAACAGTACCTCAAGATAGCCTTAACAGAATAGAGAATTTCCTGAGGACAAATGAAAAAGATAATTTTATTTAATATACCTCCTGGCATCTTCCCAGCCACAGAAAAGGAAGAAAGGTGTTCAAAGGAGAAGAACATCAAGGGATGATGTATTTGGATGGAGAATCACTTCACTGTCTACAGATTTTGTGCTGGTTTTTGTCTAAATTACTTCAAAATATCACAATTTCCTTGGCTGATGTCCTTTTCCTCACCACTTCCAGATTCTCCACACTGTTCTGACAATGCTGGCAATGTGAAATGATATCTCCATGTGGCTGCCCAAGTACTCCCCTTCCAGCTCCATGTCAGAGTATGTCAGGAGAAAGGGAGGTACTTTAGCTGCTGATGTAATAAAGTGATCCTTCAATGCTATAAACATTTCCAGGGAGCTGTCAGATTCAGACAAAAATAAGGCTGGAGTTCAGCTGTGATAACTGTGATGACTGGTAATTCTAGTGAAATTAAATAATCGAGAAATGGGAGAGCAATAAGAGCTATGCCTGGCAGTCCTAATTTCAACTACCTATTATTAGACTACATACAGAATGTTTGTGAACTTGAAATTCACATCTGCTCATTGAATAATGCAGATATCATCTATAAGAGTCTGAGAATCTGTCTTTATGAAAGCACTTGCTTGCCAGATTAGCAGGCTGCCGAACCTGCATACTCCTTCCAGAATACAGGTTATTCCTGTGGTAAGAAGCCATTAATTTTTGGATCTCAAGGCAGCTCAATACCATTTCCCAGAGAATATGAAGAGAGTTTCTGTGTTTTCATTCTCCCTTATTCATGCTGCAGACTCTAGTCATGCCTCATATCCAATTTGTGGGCTTGATGCACATGAAAGAAAGAAACAGTCTTATCTATTGCCAAAAGCTTTAATATATTTATATGTTGGTACCTCTTCATACATATTTTACCATCCCTGCAAAGAGTTCTGATTTTAGGATTAGTTGCACTGAAGGAGTACTAAGGAAAGAAAAATTCTCTGCTAATACTGTAGTATAACCTTTACTATGCTAGTTTGATGAGAAATCACTTGTATAGCTATTATTTCAGGTCAAGAAGTCTTATTTGGTATTAAACATCAGAAGATGAGGAGCAGTGGACACACCTCTTGGCCAGTGTTTAAGCTCAGAGTAGGAGACTATCTACAAAATGGAAATTATTTTCTTAATTTTCTTAATTATAATATTAATTTCTTAGTGCCTTTCATCTTCAAGAAATGTGAATTAGCAGCATACCTTGAACACTGCAAGACACAATAGAATCATTGCAGCACAGAGAGGTGAGTAAAACATACAAAGTAACTAATCCTCATGACTGAAAATTGCATTGTCACTAAGATCATCATGGCTTTTGTGTACAATCTTCTTCCCGTTATAAACAAAACAGCCACACAGCTTCATGTATTTTAGCTTTATTTTCCACCTTGGTGCATTTTATGCATATATCATCTCTAGTTTGTTTAATCATAGTGTTATACACAGAGATTCAATAATTACTTAAATACTTGGGCAGCAAATAGAGTGTGCACATATCGTCTCTAGAAATGTGATTGAGTTATCACTGTACCAAAAAAGAGAAAGTTTTTTTTAATTAAAAAGGTTTTTCAGACATTTTTATGGTTAGTTCTAAAAGGTTTTTGCATAACCAAGTAACACCAGAGATTTCAGTCATGCACATGGAATTGTAATTCATTTGTATTCACTCTGGGAAAATAATGACTAATATTTTGGCACAGAACTTTTTTATTGTGTGGCTGAAACATCAACATTATTACTAGTTCACCTGAGATAAAATGTCTGTGTTGTGGTTTGAAAAGCAAAACGAAAGAGAGGCTCCAAGTCAGAGATATAATTTAATAAGAAGAAAGGTAAAAAGGTAAAAGTAAAATAAAATAAATGCAATAACACAAAGGACCACTGACAGAGTCAGAATACAACCTGAGCAGGATGGTGGAAGCAGTCCAGGTGAGGTGCTCTTCCTGAAGCAGTGATCCTGTAGAAAGGTCTGGTAGCTCTGGTCCTCTGGGAATACAGTGGGTAAGTGCTGCTTGCACTGTCCCACATACCAGCTTATATCCAGGTGAGAATGCTTGGCTCCTCCCCCTGGGCAGAGCATCTCACAATAGGATGAGGAGTTGTGAAGTGGGTCCTTGATGGCCCATTAAACAGAGATAACTCCTGGAGGGAGGTACCTGTGAATCATGGGCCAGGCGTTAATGGGCCATTAGCAGAAGAAACCCCAAAGGCAGGGGCTTGGGTAAACACTGCCCCACCTGATTTCAACAGTTCATGAAGATGGTGATAGAATAAATACTTTGTGTACATCCTACACTGCAACCCAGGACAGTTTGTTTTCTGGTATTGCTGAAATTCTTGAAGTTACCTTTGTGTATACAAGGACTACATGCTCCGCCTGTAAAATCTTTATTTAAACACATTGTACAGTAGTACTGCATGATCTAATTTTATTTTAGTTGCTGGCTACCCTCCTAGGAACAAAACTCTTAGAGCACCTGATTCAAATTGTACTCAGAAGGCACTTTAGTCTCCTAGACATTGCCTTATTTAAAAGTTTACTCTTAACTAGATAAGGCACTGGACTGAGAAAATGCAGAGACATGGCTGTCTGAATGCAAAGCTTGTGAGTGTTTCATCAGAGATATTAGATATGATTCGGACAGATTAATTTTACTTGGAACATATTTTGCTGAACATTTTCAGGCATTGTATTCACAAGATCAAGCTGCTCTGTAGCATCATTAAATGTAAGTGCCACCACCGTGAGATGATGTCTATGTCTTGGTGGGCACAAGGGGTGCACAGTGTATGGAAGGTTAGGAACAGCATCTTTTCAGAGAGAATTGTGCAGCTTTTGTCTCTCCACTTTGCTGCATCTTGTGGAGTGTCTGTGCAGGCGTGCTGGGAGCAGTGGGGGGCAAACAAGCTGCAGGGCACACTGGCAAATCTCCAGCCCATGTAATAGGCGTGGGACTCAGGAGCTGATGAAGTTTTTAAATTTGAACTGTACCTGGTGAACAAAAATAAAAAGTGAAAAAAAAAAAAAAAAAAAAAAAAAAAAAAAGCAACAACTGCAATAAAAAAAGCAACCCTCAAATCAGGCAAATCATAATGAGCTGACTGAAATGATATCATGACAAAAAATTCCAGGCCCCAATCCCTCTACAAAGTGTTATAAATAAATCATGTAGAGTTTAATTCTGCTCTCCATAGCTTGCTTCTGTGTCAATGCATGTGTTTCTATCAATATAGTTAGAAAATGCACTCTTATTTATCAGTAACACCTCATATAAATTTTACCTTATGATTGTAAGATATTAATTCACATTGCTGTCTTTTTGGATGCTGTCTCACAATCAGAGCACTGCTTCTAAGCCAAGATACTAAATGTTAATTTTTTTTAACCTTAAAAGGTCCTGGTAAGGTGCTCTAAGTGCTTAGTGTTTAGTGTGGGTGCTTGAGGACTTGAAGGATCACGTGCTAGTTGATAGTGGTGAGTGTAGGCAGTTTGGCTTCTCCAGACAGGGGACTGCAAAAACAGGAGGTTTTGTGCACAAGTGGATAAAACAGACGTTTTGCATATATGATTGGCCCAATAGCTGATCACAAACAGAACTGGTAGCACTGAATTTATATATGCAAATGACGTAAAAATTCGTAACACATGCAATATGATTGCAATATGACCTCTCTCCAAAGACTGAAATCACTCCTCATTTCAGGAGCACAGTGGCTTCATAAAGAAGACAAATTACAAACTCTCTGTATTTCAGAGAAAGGGAGACAGAGAGGAAGGATCTTTTCTCTTCCCATTTATTTAAGCGTACTTTTTCATGAAAAAAATGCAAGCCCTCCAGCATCATGTTTCCCTTCTTGTTCCTCTCCGGTTGGTGAGGATGCCCTTGCCTATTTTTTTTAATTACATTTCTTCTCTAAGTTAAAATACCAAGTGAGATGCCCCCAAGGCATATTTTTCTTGGACATAATTTGGATATAATAATTGAAGCTCTTAGCTTCAAAATGTCATGAAATGTTATAATCAGTCACTTTTTCTGTACTCAACATAATTGCTCTTTCTTGGAAGTAAATAGGATGTCATATTCTGTCGATTTTACTTTCAAATAGCAATGACAAACTATTTACTGAATATTATAAATCTTTATGCAGCCCTTTACCAGTCAGTCAGAATTAATTTTATTTACCTATCAATCCTTGAAATGATAAGCAGATGGAAAAAAGCATGCTGCTGTGTGTTTGCATGTCAATCATTCTTAATGACATCCAGACCTGTTTATTTTTGTGATGTGTTTATTAATATTGTTTTGCATGTACATCAACTCAATTAAGTTAATGGGTGTACAACCTAATTCTACAATTTTCATCAGGTACTCAACATTTTAGATTCTTTCAGAAAAGTTTTCTCCTAGCATCACTCTATCATTACAGCAGCATCAGGACATCTGTTTTCCCAGCATTTTTATCAGCTATAGATAATTACTTCTGTGTTAAGAAATTGCATTTAAGTTCTCATCTGTTTTTTCTCATAAAGAAAGAAAGAGAGGGAGAAGGAGAGTGCACATATCACTTTCCTTAAGTAGAGGTGAGAAATATAGTTAAATGTTTATTTCTCTATTTTTAGTAGAAAATAACTTTCTTCTTAGATTTCACAAGATAACTCTGGATACAAATCAAATACACAGGAGTTTACACTCTGCAGTTACTGAGAAATTCCCATAGCTGCCCTCACTTTTCTTTACTTTTTGGTTGTTTTGCTGTGACATTTGCAGAGAATGTGAGATAGATTTATGAAAGCACTTACACATCTAATGCAGGAATTAACAATATCATGATTACTGATAGAAGATGGGGAATTTTCAGTCTTCTGGGTGAAGAACTTGTTGCTCTCATTCTAGCTGGGTGCTGCAGGAATGATGTCATGACATCAAAGATGGGTGGCACCTCCAATTTCCATCGCAGGCACGTAAAGAGGCATCACTTATACCCACTGACAAACTTCATCTCAGGAAGGTGCAGCCCTGGGTCAAATTTCTAAAATTTAGAGAGAGGTAAGTTTGCACACTTATCCTTCACTTTAGACTCATGTAGCCCTGGTTCCATGCCTGAGATGTTTTGGTTTTCTGAAATTCTTTTCCCAAGGAATTTTCTGTAAACAGAAGTGTTTTTGTAAACTGTAACTTTGTTATTCATTCCTTTTCCTAAGAGGGACTTCTTCTTGATGTCCCTCTGGTCTGACCAACGTGAGTGAAGAGGTTTGTCTTTGTGTCGCCAATCGAATTGGTCTGTGTAGAATAGTATATAAGGGAGACACATCCCAAAAATAAAGGAGTCATTTTCAGCCTTCTGAAACTCGGAGTTTGTGTCATTGTGGTGTAAAACAGCATCAGATTCAAACGAAGAAAATAATGAAAGCTTCCTTTGCAGTATATAGATTTTTTTTATTACATATATTTTTAAATGTTATGGATGTGCTCTTTATACACTGTGTTGGGTTCTGGAAGCCCAACTGTGAATTTTAGATCCTATTATTGGGGCTGGATATCTGAAAATAGGAGCTTCAGGCTATGGCACTGCACCATATAAATCCTATATTGAAACTACACCTATGAGCTAAATATCATGTTGGTCTCTTTGAAAATAGATCCTGCATTTCCACAAAAATGATTCCTGTAGACAAAATAGTTCATCTTGAAATGTTCTGCATGCTAATAAGTTCCCTTGTGTTTGCTTTAGGGTTACCATACTGAGTTTCTCCTTGCCTGAGATTGTGTTTCTTTGTGAAAATTTCCATGACACACACTTTTTGAGGGGGGAACCCTAGACTAATCTTCTCAAAACATATTAATTCAGCATAATATGATGGTTAAAGGAGAAGTAAATTAGGTTAGAAGGAAATCTGGCAGCAGCTCTACTCTGTTGTTACTTTGGGGTTTTTTAATCATTATCTCAGATTTGAACCTTGAAGTTCTTACAACAGGATAATATGAAATTTTGCTTATCCACCAACTTTAATCTGATATTCTGTTAGAAATATTGGGAACTTCCCAGAATAGGATGAATTTCCATCATCCTGACTTAACGGATGAGCCATTGTAAACAGAGGTAGCAAGGACCACCTGTATGATCCTTGAATCAAATCTTGGATCCAAGAATCAATTTGTACCACAAAAGCAGCAGGACAGGCAGAGGTGAGGAGTGTCTGTTCCCAGAGCTTGTGGGGGGATAGGCAGGCTAAAACAACTGAGCTAATTGACAAATCCATGTCCGTTAAAAAAAAAAAAAATTGCTGTCCTTGAACTGTGCAAGTGAATGTGAATGTGAGCACATTAACCAAAGAACTGGAAAGTTGACTCAATCAGAAATCCTGTTAATCCTTTAAGCACAGGAAACTATAAAGCATATTTTCTATGTATCTGTGAATGGACATGTATAACTGTGTATCAATGCATCTATTTACATCTTTTTCTCTGAAGAGGCTCACAGTACAGAACTCCACAAATGCGTTAAGAACATAGCATTTAGCTTCATGGGTAAAAGAGATAGAGCTAAATCAGAGCTACATACATAATAGCAGTGGAATACATTGAGAGTAATCTTTCAATATTTTCATTTTCCTAGCAGATGGTAGAAAGTACTTAGACATGATGACTCTTCCTGGATGTGCTAGCATATGCTGTGGAATTGCCCATACAGAAAAGCCTTGCTCATTGCAAATCTCACAGGAGCTATCACAAACAAAGCACATCAATTAACATTTGCTTATTATGTGACTGTGCGCATGTGGCAATTTTCTATTTTTCTCTCATACATTAGGCCCACAATTTAGTCTGGATGAGAGCTATGCCAGATGAAAGTCTCAGTGCTTAGAGTACTGCTCTTTTCCTTTTATTTTTAAATAGGAATACTTACTGCTTATCTGTCTCTCTCTCTCCCTCTTTTTTTTTTTTTTATTTTTTTTTTTTTTTTTTAATATTTCATGGCTATCCAAATGTTTGGAGGCTTTTTGCTAAATCCCCTATCTATAGCAGTTATTTTGGCATGATCTCAGAGTTTGAGGGAGGCGGTACAAGCCGTGCAGCAGCTGCATGGCCCAGCATTATAGCTCAGTGAACTTTGGCACAGGTCAGACTTTTAAGTAGTTTCTACCAGTATATCAACAGCTGACAGGAATGTAAATTATGCTTACCTGAGACTTGCACCTGCAGGAAGGCACATGCCTTTGGAAAGGCATAATCCAGATCAGCGGCAATTAATGTATTCCCAAAGACTAGAGATTGCTTGGATGAAGTGCAACAGAAGCTGCACATGAGGGTTTGTAGAACCAGCTTCTTACGAGCACAGGAATAGAAGGGACAACTGAGGTTGTGTAATTCCTGCAGTCCCAGTCAAATGTGCAAAAGATTGAAATCTATCCACAGGACATATGGTATATGGACCTTGTGACAGTGTCAGAGCAGACTCCCATGGGCCAGCAAAATGTACATTTTTACAAGAGCAATGTTACAAGGCACAGAACTCTCTAGCTATTTCCTGAAATACTGAAATTTTGTGATAACCATGTATAAAAGTCATGCTTTATGTCTGCAGAAGGTTACTTCAGCAAGGAAAGGGAGAGGAGACTGAAATAGCAACATTGCTGATTGCATTTCATTTCTCAAAGGTGAATATTAGTTGCAGTTGTCCCTCTGCATCTAATCTCCTATACCTGCAAACAGCACACTGTGCATCTCCTCTGGGACTCCACTCGCACTGCTCATCTCCGTTTCCCCCTCAGAAAAAAAGGTGATGGAAAACAAAAGCAGTAAAACATTGAATCAAGCCCAGTACTTCAGAGTACAAATTGCATCTGGGTGCTGCAGCTGAAAAATAAAAAATGCTTGATACCACTGTGGTTTGAAACTTTCTACCAGATTTTTTGGTCAATAAAAGCTTACCAGGTTAGTGAATGCTGGTCTTATGTTTACACTTTGCATCTGCCACAAAAAGCAAGTGTGGTGCTCAGAAAAAAGCAATCACTAGGCCGTAATAAACACAAGCAACTTTCTGCTGCCTGGCATCTCTGTTGTCCATCCCTCCAAGACTCTTCTTGCGAACAATGTATTTCTAAGCAATGCTTTCTGTAAGGAAAAGCTGCGTGTTTCATACAGAGACATCAGTAGTTCAAGGTCAAAATTGCTTCCAATGATGTTACTGACTATGAAAGCTCCTCTAAGGTGCTGATGGAACGTTGATGATGCCACAGCTTCTGTGCTGAGCAATGTGATTAAGCATTTTGAATAGCTTGAAAGAAGGAAACTGCTTTAAGCTCACAGAAGACATAATGTAACTTTGTGTGCCATTCTTCCTCAAGCTACTATTTTGAGAACCTATAGATGAACAGAAACTTGCCAATGCAGTAAGATATTCACAGTCTTGTTACTGAGAAATAATTTTTTTAAGACAGCTGATGTAAAAAATAGGGAGAGGGATTTGATCTTTATTTTTCTTTCCTTTATAAATTACTCTCATGCTTCCCATTTCCTTACCACAGGCATGGCGAGTGAGGAGGATCATAGTGTCACCACAGTGTTATTTCTTGTCAACAGTTACTTACTAAAAAAAAAAAAAAAAAAAAAACAAAAAAAACAACCAAATTAAACAAACCCCAAAAAACCCAAAATAAACCCCCCAAACAAACAGACAACAAAAAAATCTCCAGAAAAACAAAACCACCACCACCACCCCACCCAAACTGAAAAAAAAACCAACCCAAAATAAAACCCCACAACTGGGAGGTCAGCTGAAGAGGGAAACAGATAGACAAGATCAAAGTGGAGGTTTCTCTATTTACATTTATCAGAATATAGGGCTTTTCTGAATTCCAAGTAACTTTACTGTATTGGCTGCACAATGTGCAGGCTTTGAACTTTTTTATTTCCATCAGTAACTCTGTGTGTAAGAATCTTCCTGCATTTTAACGAGAATGGGATTTCGTAATATTTAAGGATGTGTAAAATGTCTTAGGTTGCAATGAAAAATGTAACTAGAAATATGTATTCTATCGTCATCTGCTGAAATTAGGTGGAGGAGTGTTCTTTATCTCTTCTCTGGGAGAGGGCGATATCGTCTGTCAATGGGCCAGCTGTTAAAACAGGTAGGGCAGTGTTCTTTATCTGTTCCACAACCCATCCTCCCTCCAGGGGGATATCTTCTATTAATGGGCCATTGAGGGTCACTGCATGACTGATAAAATTACATCATCCCATTGTGAGATGCTCCACCCAGGGGAGGAGACAAGCATTCCTGCCTGGATAAAAATCTGAAAGTCAGAACACCAGGGCAGCCTGGTTCCACTGCATTCCCAGAGGAAGACCAGACCCATCTGCCCACCACTGAACCTTCTGCAGAAGAAAACCACACCCTTCTACAGGATCATTGCTTCAACAGAACCACATCTGTCACTCCAGGAGGTCTGCAGCCACCATTTAATTAGGCTACTACCAACACCGTGACTAAAAAGGTATCAAGTTGTATTCTGACTCTGTAATGTTTGGGAGTTTTTTGTATTACTACATTATTATTTTAGTTTTCCTAGTAAAGAACTGTTACTCCTATTCCCGTATCTCTACCTGAGAGCCCTTTAATTTCAAAATTATAATAATTCAGAGGCAGGGGGTAACATTTTCCATTTCAATGGAGGCTCCTATCTTCTTTAGCAGATACTTGTCTTTTCAAACCAAGACAGTAGAAAAACAGGATAAAATATGGAGAGAAAATGGTCCTTTTATATATACACATAACAATGAAAAAAACTAGGCACTAATCTGCACCAGTGTGTGTGGAGAACAGCAAATGCAATATTCACTGCTGCCCTGTAAAACTCTCTAGGCAGGCTGGACAGTCTCTCCTTCCTGGACGAAGTCTAGTTCTCCCTTTCATGGTAAGTGGCAGCCCAAGATGGTCTGTCTACTTGTCCAGACTTGTTTACGTTGTGCTAATAGTAATATATCAATTTTTTACAATACATTAGAAGTCAGAATTTAAAAAGCGGCAGCCTGTGGCATCTCTGACTTGATTCTTAAAATTTACTGCTATATTTGCATTGCCTTTAAGGCATAGCAGAATAACATGCCTTTCCAAGATGCCACACTGCAAGCAAGTAGAGCTGGGATTGCAAATCATTCCTATGTCATAGTTTAGAAATCTAGCCAAAGGCAGCATGTAATTTTGGGAGCCTGATATTCCCATCTTGTCCTACAGGCTAATCTCCCTGGCTGGGCCCTGTCTCTCTAATTCACTAAGCAATGCCACAAATCAAGGGAAATAAATAGAGCCCTTCCCGTGTGATAGGAGTTAAAATCTTGATTTACAAGAAGAAAAAAAAGATGGTCTGAACTACATCTTCCATGAGGAAATGTGACATGGGAAATATTGTGTATTGCTTTGTTGAACTAAAAATACCACCTTATTTTCTAAAAACTCATTCTAATTATAATTGAATAAAGCATAATTTTTTAAACTTTCATTTTCTATTAAAAAAATCAGTTTCTGCAGATTAAAAACATTCCTGCATGCTATTTAGATCTTTACAGAAAATGTATTTTCAGTTAAAAAATGGTTGATAAGATATTTTGAGAGTACGTGAGTTGTGGAAAAAAATTTTAGAAAGACAAAAATTTTGGAGAACTCTAGGAAAAGAGTAAGAAATTGCTATTGTATATTTAGAGAATATTTTTCTATAATCCGCATTGATCCACTATTTTCTTCATCTTTGCCCTCTTCTTAGATCTCTATTTTCCACTGGGATGAGTTCAATCTAATATATGCAGACACATTTTGGTGAGAGAAGCAGCTGCCTGTTCCAAGTCTGAATTAAATATGTAGGAACATTTGTTATTCATCTTTAGGAAGCAGGTGAAGTCATGTCTGGAGTTTTGACCTAACATTTACCTGAAACCAGTGACTGGTTTATTGCCTAAGATCCTGCAGGAAAAGTAAGAAGCCATCTTCAGCTTTTGCTCCTCCTCCTATGTTTCTGGGCATAAACCCCAATTTAGAGGACAGAAGACAGACTCTGTGGTGGTGTCTGCAGATGTTTGCATGGCCGGAGAGGGATGCAGATGCTTCACAGTGCTCCTTATAGCCTTTGGTGGTACTCTGCATCCTCAACTGCAAATCTGTTGGGTGCTGAAATGCATGTGAAATAGTTCTTGATTATGCCTCAAACCCAGCCATTAGATTCCTTGTCATTCTGGGCTGCTTGTAGTCATGAAAGACTATGACTTACCATGTTAGAATATTCCTAGCCTCAACATCTGTAGCCTGTTCTTGCTCCTCCTAAATTAACTTTTGCCATTCTGGAAAGGAATTTTCTGTCTCTGGGCACATTTCTCTTGAAATGTTCTGCTCATTGCCAAGCAGCAGTCAAGAATCACAGTAGGAATTACCAAGAAAGGAGCAGAGAAGAAAGTGAAAAGCGTCACTATGGACAGGATGAAGAAATGGCCCATGGGAATCTCATGAGATTTAACAAGGCCAAGTTCTAGTGCTGCACCTGGGCCGGTATTGTTACAACTCAGGGCGGCTCAAATAACAATACATAAAACTCAGGTTTCTTTGGAGGGTATTTTAGCAAAAGGTTTATTGAAAGACAGGCTCTTTTATACAGTGTTTAGGTACAATGAATATGACTGGTCATTTGGAACAATATCTCTCGACCATTCCGTACAAGTAACAAGTAACAAGTTAGGAAAACACCAGGTGTCAGGAAAAGGGATATCTACAAGGATTGTTTGGATTTCTCCTTATGATTTCCCAGGTCAAAGTGAGAGAGAACTTGGCTTGCCAACAGGCCCAAGCTAGTGCCTGAAGCCTAAAAATCTACATTCTGACCACTGTCAGTTCTCATAGGCCAGGGCAGCCCCCAGTGCCAGCCCAGGCTGGGCATGGACAGAGCCAGAGCAGCCCTGCCCAGAAGGACTTGGGGGAGCTGAGGCTGAGAGCTGGACATGAGCCAGCCATGGGCACTGCCAGCCCAGAAAGCCAAGTGTGTCCTGGGCTGCATCCAAAGCCCCGTGGGCAGCAGGGGAGGGAGGGGATTCTGCCCCTCTGCCCCGCTCTGGTGAGACCCCACCTGCAGAGCTGCCTCCAGCCCTGGGCTCCCAGCACTGCAGGGACATGGAGCTGTCGGGGAGAGGCCAGAGGAGGGACACCAAGGTGATCAGAGGGAGGGAATACTTCTCATAGGAGGAAAGGCTGAGAGAATTGGGTTTGTTCAGCCTGGAGAAGGGTCTTAGAGTTACCTAATTGTGGCCATCCAGTAACTGAAGAGAGCTCACAAGAAAGATGGAGAGGGACTTTGTACAAGGCCACGTAAGGGGGAGTAGCTTCAAAGTGAAACTTGTTTTATATATTAGCAAAAATTCTTTACTTTGATAGTGGTGACAAACTGGAACAGACTACTCAGGGAAATTTTGCCTTTTTCATCCTGGAAGTGTTCAAGGTCATGATGAATGGATCTCTGAGGAATTTGGCTGGTGGAAGGTGCCCCTGTCCACAGCAGGGGTGTTGCATGATCTTTAAGGTCGCTTCCAACCCAAGCCATTCTACGATTCTATGACCCCTGCTACAATAAATATACAATGTACCTACATGCTGAGTATTTAGCGCCACTTTGGTAGCCCTCATTTTGTAGTAAGAAAGTTATGGTAAAACTCCAAAGTATAAAAGTAAAAGACAAAACCACAGCACAAAACAGAATTTGTATGAGAGTACATGTTGGGCTAAGAGACTTCAACCTGGATAGGAGGCAACAATATATACCAGAGAGGTCTATAAAATCTTGAATAGTTCGATGAAGGTGACTAAGAAGTCATTATTCTTATAATACAAGTCACTATTCTCATAATACAAGAACTGAGGGTCACCCAATCAATCATGAAGTTTAAAACATTCAGTGGAAATACTTTATCACTTAATGCAAAAATTATGGAACATAGTTCTGTAGAGTGTTGTGGAGGTCAGTAGAGTAAATGGGTTCAGAAATAGATTAGAAAAATTTATAGAGGGAAGCTCCACTAAACACCATCATCTGGTTCCCTACACAAAGGTCCTTAAGCCAATTACTGCCACAAGGGAGAAGGATATATGAGGAGGACTATCCTTTGATTCTCTTGTTCTTTTGTAAATTCCTCAGTCTCCTCTTACAGGTAACAGGCTGTCAGAAAATGATCTGGATTGTCTGAGCAGCTGGGAAAGATTTACTTTTTGTTTACCGTTCTCTCAGTAATTATAGATGCTCCTTCTGGAAGGGCATGTAAACTGTGTCTTGTAGCTTTTTTTGGACAAGGGCAAGTTTTTAAGAACACTTGGTAAACAAAAGTCAAATTTCTTCTTTTTTCTTCTGGGCTATCAGTGAGTTGAATGCTGAATCTCTCTATCCTTTTCCAATCTTAGTTAAATGGGTGAGACATGCTCATCTAATTTTCTACATAATAGGAATTGTTACTTCACCTAAGACAAAATCTTTCTTCTCTATTGGCATTATTTTCAACAAGTTTATTTTGCTTAATTATATCCCACTTCATATTGTTCAAAAGATCCATGCTATTTTAAGCACATTCATAGAAAATGAAAGTTAAGTATTTAAGTTCTAGCAATATTTTCCTCCTTCATTTTTTGTTTGTTTTATTTTTCGTTTTGATTTTTTTGTGTGTTTTGTTGTTGTTTGGGGTGTTTGTTTGTTTGTTTGTTTGTTGTTTGTTTGCTTGCTTTTGGGTGGGTTTTTTTGTGGAGGTGTGTGGAAAGAGGCAGAAAGCTATCTGTTCATAGCCTTCAGTTATTGCTATATATGTTTTTTGACTTCAATTACTATCATGTTGAGGTAGATATCCAAATACGTCTCCATTAAGTTAAATGCAGTGTTGTCATAGAGACATTTATGGAAGGTTTTGTCTCCTCTACACCTAATTAAATTCCAAATTTGCTCACCTAAATGAATCAAAACCATTAATTCACGTAGATAAACAGTAACTTACATAATACTCTTTGTGCCCCTATGCTGTATCACCTGGGGTAGAGTTAATTTTCTTTACAGTCACTGGCATGGGGCTCTGTTTAGTATTTGTGCTGAACATAGAGTTGATAATTCAGAGAAGTTTTTATTATTGCTAAACAGGGGTTGCAGAGAGCCAAGGCCTTTTCTGCTTTTCACACTGCCATGCTAGTGAGGGAACTGTGGGTACCTAGGAGGTTGGGAGGGGACACTGCCAGGACAGGTGACCCCAAACTGACCAAAGGGATGTTCCAGACCTTGTGACATCAGGCTTAGTCTATAAAGAGGAGGAAGAAAAGGGAACTGGGAGGACATTTAGACTGATGGTGTTTGTCCTCCCAAGTCACAATTAGTGTGATGGGACCCCACTCTGCTGGAAATGGCTGATCACCTGCCCAACCATGGGAAGAAGTGACCTGATTTCATGTTTTGCTTTTCTTGTGTGCACAGCTTTTTTTTTCCCTACTAAGCTGCCTGTATCTCAACCCACAAGTTTTGTAGCTTTTATTCTTCTCATTCTATCCTTGGCCCTGCTGGTGTGGGAGTGAGAGAATTGCTGCTGGGTGCTGGGCGGGGGGTAAGCCACAACAGCCCCACAGGCAAGAAAAACTTGTTTAATGTTGGTGATATAGAAATTTTGAATGTTGCCTCACTTCATGCATTTTGCTGCATCCAACCTTCTCTAACACAGAAAAATGTTAGAAATTCTCTCATTAGGATCACACAAGCTCTTTGCATAGCCCATGGCTTTTCAGTTCAAGTGAGACAACTACACACCAAAGAGCCCAATGAAGGTTCCCAAAAGTGATTATGGCCCTGGAGCTTCCTTGAGAACAGGCTGAGAGAGCTTGGATTTTTCAGTCTGGAGAAAAGAAGGCTCACAGGAGATCTCATCAATGTGTGCAAATACCTGAAGGGAGAGTGTAAAGGAGATGTCTCCAGGTTCTTTTCAATGTTGCCCAGTGACAGGACAAGACACAACAGGCATGAGCTAAATAAGCAGAGGAGGCACCAACTGACCACCATTAAACTCTTTTTCACTAAGTGTGGCCAAGTACTGGCACAGGTTGCCCAAATAGATAGTGAAAGAAAAATAACTTAAAAGGAGGACGATAAAGTGAAACCTGTTGTATCCAGACACCTAGCATTACCATATTTGTATAACATCTTTGTAAAGTGATGCAGAGACCAGTAGAGAAAATAAAAATTAATGATAGAGTGCTTATCTCCACATAAAGGTAGATAGTTGGAGTTTTTATCCTTTACTTAGTCTCAGAATGATTGTCATGGGTTGATACAGTTTGGGGGTTTTTTTGGTTAATAGAATATCACTCTGCTAGAACCTTAAAATTCCCTGAAAAGGACAGAGACCTATTAGGGGTCAAGTTTTGGGTTGACATGCAGTTCTGACCACTCAGAACATGGAATGCAAGTTTTGGTAATACCCCTATAAAGCTGAGGCTGGGTTCAAGACTTTCTCTTTCCCCCAATCTGGTGACCAGGTGACATGTGGGCAGCCGAGGAGGGCCCAGCTGGACCTCTGAGACCAAATAGAAGAGGCAGGTCTGGCTGAGCCCCTTCTCCTCCAGCTGCCAAAGGCAGTGCTGCAGTTCACAGTGCTGGTCCTTCTCCTCCAGCTGCCAGTGGCAGTGCTGCAGTTCACAGTGCTGGTCCTTCTCCTCCAGCTGCCAGTGGCAGTGCTGCAGTTCACAGTGCTGAGCCCCTTCTCCTCCAGCTGCCAATGGCAGTGCTGCAGTTCACAGTGCTGGCTGTGTGTCTGGGGGGATGGCAGGGATCAGGGTGGGCCGTGGCAGGACTGTGCCTTGTCCCCACTGGCTGCCAGCACCCCTGGCCTGGGAAAGGATGGGATCTCCCCTCACCCTACGCTGGGCCCCAAAGAGCAGCTGCGAGCGGCTCAGGCCATCAGATTTAGGGGTGTAAGAAAAGGCACCCACCAGCCCCCACCATCATGGCTTTGAAATTTTTGGGCTCCTGCAGCAGAGATCGCATGAGCAGTGCAGGCCTGGGCAACCTTTAACTCTTTGCTGACACAGATTGAGACTTTCTTAAACTCTAATCCTTCTCAGAGATGAGAGAAAAGGCCAAATTGGAGACATGTAAAGGGGCAATATGGAGACATCTAAGTCAGAAAAGGAAAAGTGACTTTTTAAGTGAGAGAGATGACAACTTGCCTTGGTTTTAGGCTGAATATCTCCTATTGGTTATGGTAACAGACTGCCATATGCTGGAATAATCCTTTAAATCATGGACAATATGAAATGGGGAGATGATTTGTGGATTTGAGCAAAGCTATCTGTGATGGACTGAATGAGTATTGAATTAGAAGCTGTGATTTGGGTGATCCCATGAGAGGTTTGAACAGAGATGAGAAGAAGCCCTATGCCAGTGAAGAAGTGAGAAGACGTCTCTGTTCCTTGAGTTGGAAAAATCCTTTGGCTTTGAAACTGCTCATTTTTAAAAGGTTCCACCCCAATCTGTGAATCTACAACCCACATATGTGGTCATGGGAAAGGCCACTTAAATATGGGAGGTTCTGCAATTGCAGAATATCCTGGGGGAGCTGCTTTTGTGTGAGTTGGAAGCCACAGGCAGACTGTTTCTCTTGTGGAAAGTTACCAAACAACAGGAGAGACTTCTCTCTCGCAAAGACTGAATGACTATTTTATAGGTACTGACCTGGAGTTTGGAGTTTTGCTTCTTTACACTGTAGAAAATGAACAGTTTGTGGCGGGAGAAAGGGTTGGTTTAGAAATTAATTTGTGGTGGTTTTTTTTCCAATTCTTATTTTCTTCTCTTAGTGTATGTTAATAAAATCAATCTGTTTTACTTTTAAGTTGGGCTTGTTTTTGCTTTTTTCTCCTAAAATCCTATCTCCCAGTTAGCAAACAAAATTTGGCAAACATGAAACCACCGCATAAAGGGTGCCGTGAATCAGACAAACAAACCAAAACCTCTGCAATAATCCACATAACTCCATGGGTAGTATCCATTCAGATTCCTTTTCCTTTTATGTACGGTTTTGGTTCCTGTTCAGAATTTTAGCTGATTGTGACATAAATTTTCATGAAATATGCTGTTTCCTTATACCGAAATAGAAGAGTTCATATTTTAAGGTTTTTTTGAGACTATTTTATTACTGGCCTGTGACATGGTAGACCTTTAGGTCAAATCTGCTTAATTTGAAATTTTCCAGAGTAAAAAATCTAGAGGCAGAGAGTTAAGCCTGACATCTGAGGTCAGTACCCTAACCATGAAACTATAAAGTGTGATAGAGTTACAGTGTTCCCTTGTAGAACTTAATTTTCATAAGGAAGTTCAGAAAGTAATTTTTTAATCCACTGAAGAATAAATCCCAGCTGTGGATTGACAAACGCTAACACAGAACGGGACTCATCTTCCAGTCAACTCAATTTTAATACAAAGAATTTGATTTTTAAACATATACTTTTATATTTTTAGCTTTCATTCACTGTTTAATATTTGAGAAAATGAATGGTCTGCGATTTAAGCATTTAATTGTACTCAAGAGTCAGCATTATCTTTCTGATTTTGACAAAACTTTTCTTTGTGCCTTTCTCAGGCCACATCGCTGATCTCTGTGCTGTGTGATCTCAAGTCCTCCTCACTTGTAAAAGAAGGTATGAGGCCTCTCTCTGTCATGACTTCTGCTGTGAAGGTGTTTTGGATTGCAATATATAACCAAAAGCATGTATTCTATTCCCAGACTGTTGAAATCAGTTGAAGAGGTGTTTTTTCTTTTAACTCTAGGGTGGAGGGAGTGGGTGTTTTCTGTTAATGGACCAGCTGTTCAAACCAGGTGGTGCAGTGTCCCTTATCTGTTCCACAACCTATCCACGCTCCAGTGGGATATCTCCTGGTAATGGGCCATTAAGGCTCACTGCATGACTGATAAAATTACATCATCCCTCTGTGAGATGCTCCACCCTGGGGGAGGAGCCAAACATTCCTACCTGGATAAAAGATTAAATTCAGCGTAGCAGGAGAGCCTGTTTTCCAGAGGAAAGACCAGACCCATCTTGCCAGCACTGGACCCTTCTACAGGATCATCTCAGCTCCAGATGTTTCCTGGAGAAACATCTGTTTCTCCAGGAGGACTTATTTGCACTACTCCCAACAGCCTGACCAGGGTGTTAGGTCATATTCTGACTCTGGCAGTGTTTTTAGGATTGTTTGATTGTTTGTTTGTTTGCTTGCTTTACTACATTTGTATTTTTATATATTCATAGTATAGAATTGCTATTCCTATTCCCATGTCTTTGCTTGAAGGCCCTTAATTGCAAAATTATAATAATTTGGAGGGAGGGGGTTTACATTCTCCATTCCAAAGGAAGCTCCAGATTTTCCCTGGCAGACACCTGTCTTCTCCAAATCAAGGCAGAAGAGAATTAAATTATCCTTGTCCTTTACTCAGTGCTCAGGTGAAGCTTGTTTAGACTGTTGTATCCAGATTTCGTTAACTACACTTCAAGAAGAATGGATCCAAATGTAAAGCATTTTATGAAATGTGGAAGGAATTACCAGAGGTGCTGAAAAAAAAGACTTGATGAGAAATTCTTGAATAAACTGCAGTTCCTTAACCTCAGAAGAAGCATGGAAGAAATTGTTCTCCCCACCTGTGGTGGTTTCAGGTTGAAACCAGGCAGAAACACCAATTAGTGTGGTGGTTGTGTTTTGTGGTGGTTGTATCCAGGAATTTTCATTTCCTGGACGACGCACCAATCATGCGTAGCGGGTTGAGTGCTCACTAGAATTATTAACTCTTTTTCTGCTATGACATAGGATTAGGAGAAAAGCAAAGCAGGCTCAAACTATAAAGGGTATTTAAAGAAAGCTTTATTTAAAAAAAACTACAAGACAGAAAAAAATTAATAGGAATCAGAATAAAACCTTAAAAAACACCTCTCCTCCCTGATGACTTTTTCTTCTCACTGACAACATATAGAGACAAAACTTGGAACCCAGGTCAATGTACCAGCTCTAAAATAGTCTTTCATCAGTTCTTTCACAGAGAGAAGTCTCTTTTGGTCTGCCATGGAAACTTCTCCACAAGAAAAAGTTTTCTTGTGGCTTCAATTCTCACAAATAGCAGCCACCTGGGAATCTGCATTTGTGAAGCCCCTCCCATATCACACAGCCTTCGTATAGCTGCATTATGGGCCATGTAAACTCATGGGGTACCATTTTAAAGACAAGCAGTTAAAAATCAAAGGTTCTCTTTATCTCTCTCTGAGATCACTTTTATTTCTGGGAACAGAGATCTTCCTCCTCTGTTCTATCTTCAGCTCATTTCTCTCTCTGTTCAAGCTTCTCATAAGATCACAGCTACTTCAACATTTATTTGCTTTAACACAAATGCCTTTGCTCATATCTGCAATTTAAACACTCTTCATCTCTCCATCCATGGTTTTCACAACTTAAAGGGATATTCTAGTATAACACAGCCCATCACCATGGCTTTAAAAAAGAATTTCAGCCAAAAACCAAGGCATCCTCCCATTCTCTTCCCATCTAGGATGTGACTCCTCCTTCACTGACCTTAATGTCTTCATATTGTCTCTCTACATGTTTTCACTCTGTCATTTTCTCTCACTCAGAGAGGATTCAATATTTTACAAGTTTCATCTGTGCAAGGAAAGAGTTAATATCTCGCCCAAAGCCTGAAGAGGTAATGATGGTTTTTTTCCGGGCTGTGGCTGAAGGTGGTAAATTCAGGCCAGGCTGGGGTTGTGCCAGGATCTTGGGGGCTCTAGTTGCATTCAGTTGTGGCTGTGGGGTCACTCTGCAAGGCTGCAGAGCCACCTGGTCTCAGCTGCATGATCTCTACTGCAGCTGGGGTCCTCCTGGGCAGGATGACTCCTAGCGATGGCCAGAGCTGCTTGCAGTGAAGGATTCTTTGGAATGCTGCGCTGGGAGGAGAAACAGCCTAACAGAAGGATGTCAACAGCTTGGGCCCTATCTGGCCAGGACAGGGCTTTTATCCTCCCTTGCCCTGCCTGGCAGCTGCCAGGCTCAGTCCCAGGGCAGGATGGAGCCTGGCAGGCTTCCCAGGAAGGGGTCTAGACCTTCAGCAGGGCTGCCCAGCCCACCCTCGCAGCAAGGAGGGAGCCAAGCTGGCTTACCTCTTCCCAGACTGGAAGAATAGAGAACTTTTCCCAGGATTTCCCAATTTTTAACATGTGTACTCAACAGAGGCGTGTTCAGCTTTCCAGTTGTTTAACAAGATGTCAGTATTCAAAACTAGTCACTGATTGGTTTTGCTACAGCTTTTCTTAGAAACATAACTTCCATGAATGGCCTCTTTCCTCACCGAATATCAATCAATGCAAAACAAGCACAACACCTTATGGTGGTGATAAGAAATAATGATAAGAAATATGATTATAAAGAACGATTTTAGGTTTCAAACAGATTTAGATTTGTTCTTAAGGATTATATTAATTTTTTGACATGCTGATGATGTAACTGATGGTATACAGTGAAGGCCTGGGAGTATTTCTCAAAAAAGTCTGGGGCTCAAGATTTTTAAAAGCGTACTAGGTTAGCATCTGCTGTAATTATAAACAGTCACATGCCTCCCATAATCCTACTAATATATACCAGATAGTGTTATTAGTTAATTCAGGTTACTGGAAATACTTCTCCATCACTGACTCCTACATTAGTATTCCCTATTTTGCAACCTAAGTTAAGGACATGCCTGCAAATATCCCCAAGAGTATTGGTGAATGGATGTCCAGCTTGTGAAAGGAAATCCTGCAGTTTCCAGTAGTGCTCAAGGTGGTAGTATCTTTAAATACCCAGACAACTTGTTTGCACTGCTCCTAAAATCTCTGAGCACAAAGGAAAATTATCTAATTTGGTTGAGCCTGAGTTTCTTTTACCTCATATGAGACTGGCAGGTGTTTTAGAGATTCTTAGCTGGTTTTCCTCAAGACTTCAAACTATGGGCTGTATTTAGAGAAGGCAGACCAGGACAGGAGAATGTGTAATTTCTTTGTAATACAGACCACTCTTTAGGATCATTTAGATGAAAAATTGTTCCTGAGCATTCTTATTGTTCATTTATCCAAGAAGAAAAGAGCTTAGCCCTTCTTCTCAGAAAAATGAGCCACTTAAAAGATGTTAATAACTCCTGGGCTTGACCTGAATGCTTCCCACTGCCTCAATACATCATTAATAACTTTTTTCAGACTTAGCTAAACCTTAAGAATTTAATATGTTATGAAACACAACAGCTCTTTCCAATGAACTGATCCTGGAACTTTGTACGAAGATTTTAATACATAAATCTGACCTTCCATATACATATGCATGTTTTTCTTCCTCTGGGCTTGTACTCTTGCCAGCACAGAGACACTCTGATTGGAATGGACATTCTAAATAACACTGCAGGGAACACATTATACTGCCCTATAGTCTTGTGGTCAGCAGAGGTTCAATGCTGATTTGCAGGGAAGTTAGGAAGGATGAAAGGGTTTTGGGAAATGTATGTGAATACTCTTTCTGAGCAGCAGTTTGTGTAACAGTGGTTTTACTCCTCTCTGTCCATCTATTATTGTGAATACCAGCAAAACAAAAAGATACCAGCAGTTAATTGCTTGAGAGTAAACAGGTAAGACAAACTTCACTAATTTAGTGTTATTTTTGAATAATATAACATGATCCTCTATTAAACATGCAACTGAATTCTCTGGCAATTTAAAATCCAGAGCAATGCCTCCTTCAAAGCAAATCTAAAATAGGTCACCTAAGCTGTAACCATATTACAACAATCACATAAAATGGTGATATTTGTACCAGAATCAAACTAGCCAGTGGCATGTGTATCACTAACCAGTGCCTTTGCTCATCATGACTCAGAAGAAATTCCTTTAATTGAAACTACCTCTGGTTTTTATTTAAAACAAATCCCATGTATCAGCTGAACTACAGTCAGCATTCCAAAGGGGTGATCTCAGCCCTGAGCACACCTCAGTCACTGTTGATCACACATAGAACTCTGTGTTCTCTGTGAAATAGGAACCTTTCATTAAATTCAAGATTTTTTTTTTACACCAGTGAAGAGTGTTTTCAAATCTTTGTGGGCAGACTTGAAAAGAATTTGGCTTAGTGATTTGAGACTTCCTACAGGAGGTATTTAATTTTGAAACAGAAGAATCAAATCTCGCAGCACATGAATTTTGTTTGCATAAGCTATCGAAAATTAGTTTGTCCAAAACCATGTTACACATGTGTGGAAAAGAGAAAGAAAGACTCAGGGGGAGATTAAATAATGCTTATGCCTGTTGTTAATGGAAATCAGTCTCCATTCCAGTTTCTAAGCTCACAAAAATATTTCTTTTGAAATTATCTCAGTAAACTGCTGTTGAGTTGCTATGGGGAAAAAAAATTGTTCTATTTGAAAGACAGAGGGAAATTAAGTGAATTGTAAGACCACTGCTACATCAAAAGCATTAAAAAATTAAAGTAGAGCAGTTGTCCTTAAGCATCTTTTCATGTTTCCTTGCAAAACAGTAACTAGTGGAGTTTTTTAAGATTCCCTCCTTCATTTTTTAATATTTTGGATATGAACATATAGGTATTAGTCTTTTACCAGTTTCAGCCTACACCATGCAAAAATGCCTTCTAAAAGATGCTCAGCATTGTTATGTTCTATGGCATTCTGACTACAGCTGATATGATGATAAGAGGGAACACAGTACTCTCCTGGATGACTGGATTAGACAACTAATAGTGGAGGTCACAGTTTGGTCATGTTTGATTAAAAAAAAAAAGATACTGGAGGATTTTTTTGTGTTTTCATATTCAGCATTAGAAAAATAAATTTAGAAAGTTATTGGTGCTTGTTCAAATTTAGAGGAACTTGAAACCTACAGACCCTATTTAAATATAAAATATGCATAGCTTAAAGCTAGTGGAAATGAAATTTCCATATGCAATCTTTTGCATATCAGCAAAATAATCTATCCACGCAAAGAAAAATTACATCATAAGAAAAAACATGTATGTAAACGATATTACTGAATCATTCTGACTAGCTCCAGCAAACATAATTTCTGGTTTTCTGAACTTAATAATTTTGGGTTTGAACAGTATTGTGTATGTGTTTCTGTTCAGAGTGCTCTAAATAAAGCAGGAGTATTTTTTTTCCAATTGAAATCAATTTCCAAAGCCATCAATTTTCAAGAAAGAACTCCATTACCCAACTATTTATGATTATGTATGGCTTGAAGGAAAAACCTGAGAAAATTAAGAGATACTATGCAGAAGTATGAGTGTAATTACTCAGATTTTAATAGTGTTATGTGTTTTCTATGTCCACTAGTAGAATCTGGCCTAGAACTTTTAAGGAAAAATATGCAACGAGTTCAAGATGACTAATCTACTTTGAAGATCTATAAAAGGTATATTATTGAGCCTAGTAAGATCTTCTAGGTTTTACTGAATACCTTTTAAATTAGACTCACAACTAAAAATACTGGAAGTGTTTAACAGAAATATAAAGGGTTGCAGTTAGTTAGTTTGTTCCTTCAGTCATAAGGAACAGATAACAGAGAGGCAAAGAGAATAAATACAGGAAAAAAGATCCAGAATGATAGATAATAGACAAGATTTACAAAATAATCACTGGAATATTAATTAGAGAACAAAATGTCACACAAAGCATAAAAATGCAATGTAGCATGGCATGCACAAAATCCATTTCTGTTCCAGAACTATATATATAAAATATACTGCAAAGTATTTTCCAGCTATAAATAATCTATTATCACATCAAAAGTGAAAAAAAGAGATGCTAAGAAAAACAAACACATTTTGGCAACAGAGAGAACAATAAATATATTTATAAAACGGTGTTTGGAGTTTTTTTTTTTCTATGTGGAGATACCTCTGATGAAATGCAGAAAAGAGGCACAAGAAGCTCTCCCCACATGGCATGAACTACAAAGAAGGTTGTCCTCCCACTGTGTCATACTTGAAGAGGGAGCAGACATGCAATGGAGCGCAGAATCTGAGCAGGAGTTGAGTAAAGATATTGGGAGATACACAGTCTATTAAGTGTTTGAATGACCTTGTGAAAGTTTCAGATTCCAGGAGGAAACTTTACACTCATTCTCAATAGAAACTGATGGCACCACTTAATAGTTCTCTTGTGGTGAGAAGTGGTGAAGGTGGTTTCAGGCAGACACTACAGACTGGACAAAATATATCTTTCAAAGTTGCTTCTGGGAGATGGGATAAGAAGTAGGGGCCATTTGAAGAGGAAGAATAGCACAGAGGTTGTCTTACTGAAGCAATAAGCATTAAAAGTGTGATAATGATATGAATGTCTATTTCTTTTGCTATTTTACTAATTGCAAATTGTTTATATCCTCTCATGAATACAGAATGCTTTATTGGCTTGGAAAAATGGTGCTGTTGTGACAGAAGAGTAAATACAGCCAACTAGAAATATAGCTAAAAAGAAAGTTATGTAAAATTGAACATGTCACTGTACTTACTAACACAATATAATTAAAGCCAAAGATTTAGAAAGTTTAATACCTTAGAGAAGATCATCAAGTACACTCCTTTTCATAAATATAGAAACAAGTTTGTTTCACACAAACTTTCTCTTTGCATACTCTAAATCTCATATAAAGAAATGGCAATGTATTAGAACTGTGATAGAAAATCCATAAATCTGAAATGACCTGATTGAAAATCTACTAGAGTGATGGCAAGTAATAAAAAATGTTCAATCAAGTATGTACCAGCAAGTCACAATTCCTTTTAAAACCATTGGTGATTCAGTAACAGAGCCATATGGCTCTTCTCTAGTTGATCTAAACTCAGCTACAGGCTTCTTGAAGAATATTTGTGAAGAGAATCTATCACACTCAAATGTCACACAGCTAATTCATCCCTCCAATCTGTTTATAAAGACAGATGGCAATGTGTTGGTTTGTAAGTAAAAAAAAAAAAAAAAAAAAAAAAAAAAAAAAGGTGGCAGTGCAATAACCATATCTAGATACTGCTTGGAAACCTGACTGTTGCAGCACTGCCTGTCCAGGTGCCCTTCAGGATCACAAAACAGTCTTCTGACAGTGACCTAGCAGCAGCTATCAAAAATGGTGTTCTAAATATATTGAAAGGAAACGTGCCCCGGACATCTCAGCAAGTGATATCCTGGCAAAGATATAAAAAAATTGAGTGCTGGAAGTCCTTAACTGAGGAGAGGAGGAAGGGAAGTAAGACAGGAAAATCTTTTGGTACCCAAGGGATTTGAAATTATATCTTGAGTTTTGCATTTGCTTTGCTGAGGTGGTTGAATCACCTTCAATTCAATATGCTCCAAATCCAGGAACTTAGCAGTTAATTTCAACTTACAACTTCTTCATATCAAAAAGACAAACATTTCCTAATTAAAGTCAGTTTTAAAAGAGAAACATTCTTCTGTCTTGACTGTAGTGCTGCAAATTCTGAGTTCTTTTTATATATAGGGATAAAAATGGCCATTAACTCTCTGTCTTCATCAACAGTCTCCTAAACTTATTTCAGATAGAATTAACTTGAATGCATGTATGCCCCCACTCGAAGTTTTGTAGTTACCTTTTTACTTAAATGGCATAGGAACTCAGTAAGTTCTTCTGAATTTTTGCCCCTCTTAAGAAAGTAATTTACTGCATTGCCACATATAAATTCCTCATGATGAAATGAATGACGGAAAAATTTCTAGCCCAACATCTCTGTACTGTTGAGGCCTTTAAAATACCTGCCACAAAGAAAGTGTAATTTTACATATTCAAATTTAAAGAATGTAACTACTTTCCATAACCAGAAGCCTTGCAATCTACATTCTACCATGGAGAATTTCAATAAACAATTAAATTAACCCAATGTATTCTGTACTTCTTTAGTTAAATACCCTGCTTTGTTACCCCTTTTTTCTTTTACAGTAAAAGCTACTGGTGAAAGCACTTTGATTTTCCATATCCTGTATAGCATATTACATAGTATTCTCTATACAAGCTTCTATAGTCCAGATCATGAAATGTGAGTGCAGAAAACAAAACAGTTACAGAGAAAAATTTCCTACTGAATTGTGTTTGTCTATACTGTAAGTTCATTTTCACTGAGGCTTATTTCAATTAGATGTAGGATCTGGGTATATGCTTGTTTAGCTTTAGCTTTTAAAGCTGTCCAGAATTGCTTTAATGCTCTGTTTTCTTTCAGATATTCCTCAAATTACAGTATAAATAGATCCTCTACCCTCTGTACACCTTCTTGTCTATAATGTGAGATGGAAAGCAATTTTTAAAATTTCTTCCCCCAACAACACGTCGGCCTAAATTCTGCCAGGGATATTATGACTTGTATATACAAAGATCTTATTGAATGTATTCTCTTGGGCTGTAATTCTGGTAGGCAGGAAAGGTATGTGCCTCCATTTTTTGATGATGTTGGTATGTTCCTGAAATGCAGAGCTGGCCATACCAGCTTTTTATAGTGCTTATGAATATCTGATTTTTTTCATTGCTGTTTCTTTATTCTTGTTACAGTGGAGACTAAACAGAATGCTAAAATAATTTTGGGGAAAGAGGTTTTATATCACCACCTGTAGCAGTAGAGCTGTTTTCTGTGCCAACAGTATACAGCATTATAATAAAATTAATTCATTAATTAAAAGAAAACCTTGTTTTGAGCTGTATTTTGTTTAAAAAATGGAATATCTATGCTGTAGCTCCAAAACCAAAAACTGATTTAAGACGAATTTCAATCTGTTTTGCAGCAAGAAAAAGAAGCCAGAGTGGCTGAATTTTTGCATGTCATTACAAAGTCACACGGTATTAAAAGGTTAAAAAAAAAAAGCATTGCTTTTATCATGATTGTTCCTCCATGTAAGCTTTTCTGGAAGGATTAAAGAATGGAGGAATATGTAATACTGAAAACTGTGCTCAAGAGTTCTTTTACCCTCCAGAAATTAATATGACATTTTGACAAATGTATTACAATTTCCTTTGATTGTGAGATTTTATGTTTTGGAAAATTCCTACATGAAAGTTCAGGCGTAAATTCAGAGAACAATTTTTTGGGCTACAGTTTAATAACCAGTTCACTAGAGTTCTGCAACTACTATGTTTAATGAAAAGGTGATGGTGAATGTCAGATGTGTGGTCCTCAGTTATTCTGTTTTGAAGTTGATGTTTTTAAATATGATGTTCTAAACTTCTGGATTAACCTGTGGTAGCTGAAGTTATGCAGATAATTTTTGAAAGGGTTAATAACACCCTACCATTTCCTCTTTGGAGGAGGATAACTTAGAACCTTGAGTAAATAGCAGAACATTGTATTTTTATAGCATCTTTAAGTTTTTCTTACTGTGTCAGATGCCACACAAACAACACAGCTTTATCAGATTATGTCAGTTGTGGCTGGGACTCTTCTAGGTTTGCCTCTGATCAGTAACCATGCAAAGTTCAATCAAGAATGCAAAGGAGGATGACAACCTGTAGGACATAATGAAAAGGCTCACAATTTTTAGCAGAGTAAAAAAGAGAGAAATTGGACAAACTACAAAATACAAATGGTTGAGTAACAAAAAATTACAATATAACATTCAGTGGTACAGTTGCAATTAGAGCTCATTTTCTCCTCAGAGAGTGAGAATAGAGGTGTGCTTCAAGTGAGATCTCATAGACCCTGTCCTGAATTTGATGCTGCTCAGTATTTCCATTAGTCATTTGGCTGGTGGAGAAAAGGTGTGCTAAATTTTCAGGTGATACTAAATGTGAGTATTTGGAAGACAAGAACACAGAATGATCTTGAGAAGAGAAAGAGGAAGCAGATTGTGTGAAGCAGGTAGAAATAATAGGCTGCACTGCCAAACAATGAATTTTTCAGAAATTAACTTATATTTACTAACAGTCAGCTATTGTGCTTGAGTCATCAACATCACATCACTGCAAAACAGTCAAATGTCATATCAACAGACATGACAACAAGCCAGTGCACATAAACAACATGGGAACTTAGTTGTTCAGTCTACATAACTGGGGAAAGACTAAGGAAATTGGGGTTATGGGAGGAGAGATGCTGATTGTGGTCTATGCACAGGAGAATCAAAAATAATAAACATAAAAAATGGGTTTACATTAGATTGGAAATTCAAACACCAGGAAGAGTTCTAAGGGCAGTATTAAGCTGGAGTAAGTGCTTAAAATCATGTGTATTAGCACTATATTCTATTGTTGGACAACACATAACTTCTATGAGTTATATCCCTTTAAAATTACTTTTCTGGCACCCTGATAGATTGACAAGTACACATAATCTTTGCATAGTAAACAGGATTTTCTATGCTTGATTTAGAATTCTGTATGTCTTTAAAGTTTATACAACTAGATTCATTCCATGAATAGATGTTTAAAATCTTCTAGAAAGAATTAATTCACTTTTCAGAAATTTAGTAATTTTTCAATACAGATCAGTTAAGAATTGAGGGAAATTAATATGCACAAAATAAGCTATGAAGAATGGAATTTTTATTTTTCTGATTTTCATACCTTATTCACTTAAGTCTGGCCTGCAATACATGAACATTCTGTGATTAAAGCGGCCTTAAATTATCATTGTGGTGCAAGTACTCTTCCATACCTGTAAATGCTATTATTTATACAAGTAGATTGCACACCATATGAATGAGAATAATTCCAGCATGAATAACATTTAAAATCACAGTGTGATAACTAAAATTAAAGGTAAGAAGCATGCCAACAGGCTCTAGTAATCAGGTTGCTGACCTTTGTTTTTATTAATGAATAGCTACAGTATAATTTCCATTCATTGTAATAAAAAATTTATCCCTGCCTCTCCTGACATCCTGCTCTTTTTTTTTACCTGGCCTTTACTGAGACAAACCAGACACTGTAAATCTGATGCATACTGGAGTGATATTAAGTATTTGGGAACCATTTGCTATAAACCAATTAATTAAATCTTTTTTGTTGCTTCATTGGATGTTGAATAAGACCCTTATATGTCCATGCTTTTTTTTCTGAAGGTCCTGTAGACACTAAACTAAGTAATGAGTAATACACAGAGTAAGAGCTTTGTTCTCACACAATTCAACTTGTCCTTGAAAGCTGCATCTACTATTTTTGGAATAAGGTGACTGTTACTTGGGAAGTGGAAAATCAATCTGTATGTAAGTGACCCTATGTTTGCTGCTGCTATGCTTCACCTTCTTTGACTGCTATGCTGAAATTATAGCTTAAAAACCAGACTGATATTTCCAACCTTAAAAGAGTTAATTTTTAAAAAAATCCAAATGCAGATAAATAGTTTTTTTTCTTAGCTATATTAAAAACCGTTACTGCTGATGAATAGCACTCTTGGCAATAAGAAAAAAAGCTAGCTTCAAATAATCAGAATTATTCTCTCATTTCAAAAAATAATTATGTGCATTACTTTCATTGCTTCTCTGTGTGTAAGAGGGTACCTTGTATTACAAGCCGAAAAAGAAAAAACATTCAACCTCTGGTTTGTAAAGTATTCTTATTGAAAATTAAATCTGAAAATACAAACTGGGCTATAGATTGCCATTAAAATCAAGTGGTATCAAATTCTTAGGATGAATAAACTAAACAGAAGCTTGGGACTTAAATAAAAAATGTCTCCAAATGCTCTGGAAAACAAAAGCTAAACACCAAACACCAAAGTCTATTTTCTGTTGCTAGAATTCTTCTCACTCTTACACACTCATAACATTAACTTACGTGCAGGAGTGGCAGAAGTGGACTTTTGACTTATTAGATAGTTAGGGTCACTTGGAAGGCAGTATAGTAAAAGCTTACAAAAACCTGCTGCCCTTAGTTCTGCAGGATGCTATATTAAGTTTGTAGAACCGAAGAATCCAGATAAAGCCTGTGAGGGGCGTTGTTTGCTTTGGGGGAGGTTTAGTTTTACTTTTTATTGTGGAGGGGGCGTTTATGGGTTTTGTGTGGTTTTTTGGGTTTCATTTGGTTTGGGTTGGGTTCTTTTGTAGCTCAGAGGTAGCAAGACTTAAGCAAATAAGTTTGGAATACAGATATATGCAAATAGCCTATTTCTCAGTCAGGATTACAGATTTTTTGTTGACTTCTCTTCCTATTACAAGGAATGAGAAGCATCCAGAAAATCTGTTACACTAAAGAACTTCTATCTCAGCTACCGAAAGTGCCTAATTGTATTGTAGAAAGAAGTACAGAGCAATGGAAATGTTGTAAGGGTCTTCTGTTAGTTGTCTGGTCATTGACAGACCTCATTGATCCAACAGGGCCACATAGACCCAGTTTCCCAGGATCACGTCAATGCTTTTTTAGTATCTCCAAGGATGGAAACACCAGCACCTTTCTGGGCAACCTGTAGCAGTGCTCAGTGTCCTGGGTTTCAGTGTAGGATGTACACAAAGTATTTATTCTATCACCATCTTCATGAACTGTTGAAACCAGGTGGACTAGTGTTTTCCCAAGCCCCTGCCTTCGGGGTGTCTTCTGCTAATGGCCCATTAACGCCTGGCCCATGAGTCACAGGTAACTCCCTCCAGGAGTTATCTCTGTTTAATGGGCCATCAAGGACCCACTTCACAACTCCTCATCCCATTGTGAGATGCTCTGCCCAGGGGGAGGAGCCAAGCATTCTCACCTGGATATAAGCTGGTATGTGTGACAGTACAAGCAGCACTTACCTACTGGATTCCCAGAGGACCAGAGCTACCAGACCTTTCTACAGGATCACTGCTTCAGGAAGAGCACCTCACCTGGACTGCTTCCACTACCCTGCTCAGGTTGTATCCTGACTCTGTCAGTGATCCTTTATGTTATTGCATTTATTTTATTTTATTTTTACCTTTTTACTTTTCTTCTTATTAAATTATATCTCTGACTTGGAGCCTCTCATTCATTTTGCTTTCAAACCACAACACTCAGTCACCCTCAAAGGGAAAAGGAGTTTCCTGGTGTCCATAGGGAACCTCCCGTGTTTCAGTGTGTGCCCATTCCTGTCGCCCCTGACTTTCTTGCTTTCAAGTGTTTGAACCTTTGCAGCCTGATTCTCACGCTGCTTCATGTAAACAATGTGTATTCTTAGAATTTATCTGTATGTTTTGCATTCTTGTTCTCTGAGAGAGAATTTGACTGATGGTCATAGTGACCAATGGAGTCAGGAGGTTGTAACCTCCTTGGGCCAATCTGGGCCCTCTGTACAAAATGTATATAAGTAGATTGGAGTCAGATAATAAGGAACCTTCCATGTTTGACCCTGCTGCTGCCTGCTGTCCTCTATGAGGGTCCACCTCCATGTCGCAACTTGTTACCCCTCTAAGGGCAGGGGTAACACATTCCCTCTGTCACTGGGCACCCCTGGAAAGAGCCTGGATCCATCCTCTTTGCACCCTCCCTGCAGGTGTTTGTGTACATTGGTGAGATCCCCTGAGCCTTCTCTTCTCCTGGATGAACACTCTCAAATCTCTCCACCTTTCCTCATATAGAAGATCCTCCAACCCTTTAACATCTTCATACCTTTTGCTGGAGTCCCCAGTCTGACTCTTTTCCATGTCTGTTCTCTACTGGGGAGTCCAGATCCGGGCTCAGCACTCCAGCTGTGACCTCAGCAGTGTCGAATAGAAGAAATGGCTTCCTTGACCTGTTGGCAACGCTTCTCCTAGGGCAGCCCAGGATGCCTCTGGCCTTCTTTTCATTACATAGTGGAATCTGAATGTGGCACTAAAATCCAATATCATATTTATTCATGTTAACTCCCCAAACTAACTGAAGGAGCTAACTTAGTGGAGGAAATAACGATTCTGTCATTCCTCTTTTCTGTAATACAGAATTATTTCCCAGATGTTTAATTTATTACTATTACTAGTTACTATTTTAGCAACCAGTCTCTCTTCTACTCCATCTCAAAGTGCTGAAGTCATGATGACCTTTGATTTTACACAGCACAGAAAATAAATGTTCTACTTCTCTTCAATTTATAATTTCTAACAAACACACCTCCTTCTATGTCTGAACTTACACTGCTTTTGTCTGCCTCCATACACACACTGAGGTAAAAATAAAATGTCTTGTTTGGTTCATTAAAATTTTGAAGAAGTACAAGTTCATTTTGGCCATCCCTCCGAGGACTTACTGAACTCTCTGAATGCAATCCAGTTATTTCAGAACAGCATGCAAAAAAAAGAGAAAAATGTAAAGTTACATAAAATAATAATTTGTTTATAAAATATAAAACCTACTTGTCAATAAGAGGCATTTACTGATTCACAAAAAACAATTAGATTCAGGAAATTATGGTATTTGCCAGAGTCAGTTACTATCAAAATCTAACAGCAAATGAAGATGTGCTAAATTTTTATGAAGATTTACTGAATTCAGTGTGAAAGTCTGGCAAAATATATGCCCTGAAAACATCCTGATTTGTCAGAGATCCTTTTAGAGATGTTACAAGAATAGACAACATACAGCAGTGTGCTAAAAATAGTGTCTGTTAAGTTGTATGTTTCCCACCCTACTCACTGCGGTTTGCTACAACAATAATTCACTGTTAGAAATATTACTGTGAGTTATTTTTGTTGTACTGGTGGAGATAGGGCCAATATAACGAGAGCCTCCTAACTTACCTGGGCTCCAAGACTGTTGTCAGTGATGGAAATGTCTCTGGAATCTGGCAATGATTACCCAAGTATTCTGGTAGTAATTGCATCCTGCTATGAATTAGTTTGTACATTACACAGACAGACCAACTTACAGTCAATGCCACTTTATTCTAACAGAGGAGAACTGTCCCTAATGGCCATTAAACATGCATCTGCTGAAAGAAATGAGTTAGAAGTTCTCAGCTCCATCATACTGGCCTTACTGTAATATACAATGTAGATAATCAGAAAGGAAGAAATATGATTGGTCATCATTTGTTGACAAGTAAACAAGAAAAACATGAACTATCCGTGAATCAAATTGGGCACATTTCAAGCAAATCACTTAGAAAAATCAATATTATGTCAGGTTTTAGTCTCCATCTTCATTAATAACTGACAAATGCAGCAAGAATCAGTGAAGACTGACATATAAAAGAGAGGCATTGGGAAGGTTAGCACCATGAAGAGTAGCAAAATTATTCACTGTGAAATATGCAAGTTCTTGTACTGAAGAATCTAATGTGAAACACAAATAAAATATGCATAAGCAGAAACCTGGAAAGAAAAATGTTGACAGTAACCAAAAAGTACCAATATACGGTTCATGGGACAAGTTTCATGCTGCAGAAGAAAAACAGCTACAGTTATAAGGTATCTTGCATCTTGTTATGGGTGAAAAAAGGGTAATGCAACATGCCAGTATTCTTGTTACAATTTCATGAGTACTTAATTTAATTGTTAAAAACTGTCAAAAGGATCCAATTATCCAACAAAATTCACCAATGAACAACAATAATGATTTAATATTTGAGAGCATGTTTCTGACTTACTTTTCAGAAATAAAAAAAAGACCAAGGCAGTGACCATTCCCCTGGACTGGGCTCAGCTCAGGTGAGGTTGCACCTCAAATCCTGTGTCCAGTTTTGGGCCCTTCACTACAAGAAGGACATTGATGGGCTGGAACTTGTCCAGAGAAGGGCAATCGAGCTGGGGAAGGGTTTGGAGCACAACTTGTTTGTGCTGGAGAAAGTGGAAAACCACTGGGCTGAATTAGTTATGTCTAATGCCAAGTCCTTTGGGTTCCTGGATCAGCCATGGTATAGCAGGAAGCTCTTAGTTATTAGCCTTACATCTCCCTTTGTGAAATTAGGTGTTCTGAGCTTGAAACTGCACATCAAGTTTGAGCACTGATACAATACTATGACTGAATAACAGCTGAGAGTTTGTGGTCTGTGAGAAGATAATCACATAGCAAGTCCACAAGATCTGGACTGTGTCACCTAAAGCTTTGGGAATAAGGTGAAACTGCTTTTGCATTTTTAATGAACAGAAAAACTACCTGCATAAATACAAAAGAGATGGAACCACCTGTCACTTTCTGTAGATATGGCTGAGGTTTGTAGAGAAGGTGCAAAGGTGTTTCTGAGATTCAAACTTAAAGTATGCCATTATGGAGAAGGCTATATAGATTTCATGTGGAATGAAATGAAAGGATGTTGAGGTCAACAGAGTCCATAGTAACAATAGTCTGTTAAAAATATTTCAGCAGCATACAAAAATAGCATACAGAATCATTTTAGATTTGATTTTAAAACACAGACAAGTTTTATTTTCTATATATGTTTTAACACTGTTTAAATTTTACAGCATTATAGCACTATCTAGATGAATTCTAGGCTATTTAAGGATATTCTGACTCAGCAAACATATCACTAAAGGGCTATGGGGCCATTTGTCAAGACAAATTAGATCAATCCCTGAGCAACGAAGAGGACCTACATAATTCTGTCAGCCTTTAGAACTGGATGAGGTACAGGCATTTCATGATTTATCTATTGTCTCAGTCTCCAACAGAAATTAATGTGACCTAACGCTCACTGATGAAAAGAATTAATGACTTAATCCCAGTATTGTATGGCTGCATACAAACTTCTACTGTCACAGAATAATGTGTTCAGAATCAATTACATATTGAACTCTTCAGAAAAGAAAATGCTTTTGTTATATTTATGAAGAAATTATAAAGAAGTGCACAAGAAAATTAGGATTAGCAATGAAAGCAGAAACCTTAAAGAGAAGAGTATATGGGAGAAGGAAAAATGAGCCTTAGATTTAAAGTGCTGTAAATTTCTGCTTCTCAGTTGTGAAATTGTTATTACAAAGAGTTTCATTAGGAATCCAAGTCTGTGAAAGTCTTGCAGGCTGTGAATTTCTATCTCGCAAATGCAGTAAATTTAGGGCTGCATTTAACTGAGGTATTAAATAGTATCCTCTCCTTGGCATTTCTGAATAGCTGACTTTCAGAATCATCTGCCTGCCTGTTGGCTTGTGTGATTTGTGTTTAAGCAGATGACCAATGCCCCTAGACGGATCTGGACTGAAACTTATTTGGTGGTCAGTGGAAGTGTAAGCAAGATCTTATACTAAAATAGTCATTAAGCAAGGACATAGTTACCATGGGCAAGATTTGCCAGACCTGTGTTCTAGAAAAGCATAATTGAATATTTATCTTGAACGTTTAAGAGATCACTATTTGGCCTACATGAATTAAAGCAGTGAATAATCAAAGCAGAATATAATGAGCATTTTCTAATAATCTTAAATTTTAGTGATTTATTTCTGATTGTATGTCCAAACCAAAAAAAATAAAAAAATACATGAGCAGGCTACCACAAAAGGCTTGTGACAAGAAGAAGAGAAAAAAGAATAGTGACATAGAAAAACAAAAACCATTAGGAATCAGAATTATGTTGTTAACAGCACCAGCACTAGGAGGAAAAGTCCCACCCAGGAAAGGAGAAGGCACAGTTATGGAAGCAAAAGAAATGCAGGCAACAGAGAGGGAAAAAAAAAAAAAAAAAAAAAAAAAAAAAAAAAAAAAAAAAAAAAAAAAAAAAAAAAAAAAAACCAACAAAAAAAACCACCACAACTATTCACTCTATGTATTTTTTTACCATACATGGAAAACCAATGTGACTGAAGACATGCCTTGGAAATGGAAGCACATGTGATCTTAATGTTACCAGGTACAAATAGAAGATGATCAATTGCTATTTAGCGTGCAGAGACCATGTATAGACAATAAAAGTGCAAGCAGGATTTAATAAAGTGCTCCAGTGTCGCCCCTGCATTTTCTTGAAACAGTGTGAGAATCAGGCTGCAAAGATTCAAACACTTGAAAGCAAGACAATGCAGGGCAACACTCCAGGATTACTGTTTTTGAAAGTATTCTCTCACAAAGTTAATGAACAATAGGAGTTTGGTTTTTTTCCTACTCTGTATTGCTTCAAATTCCAAATCAATTTATTGCAAATTCTAAGACTTTTAAAGGTACAGTTAGGACTGGGGATCTTTTCATCCTAAGGACCATATTAAAACCAAATCTTACTCCAGCAGCATGTTCAAGCTAGTTCATTATTTCCCTACATGAAAATGCAGCAGCTCAGATACAATTTTCCCTAAGGTCTGAATGCATACTAAAGGCAGTAAAAACAAAAATGAAAAACAGTCCTACTTGGGAATAGAATAATTATATTTCTAAATCATTTTTCACCTGCTTGAACAAAATGCATTACAATGTTCTGCAGCCTCCACAGAACTAGCTGATTCATATACATACACATGTACATATGTATGTTTTAAATTCCCACTGTTTATTAATTTTGCCCTGGCAAATTTGTCTCTTTTTGACTCTGAGCTCCATGGAATCCAAATAAACTCCTCAGAGCATCTGTCTTTCAAAGATGGAACACCTAATATCCAGCTGTCTCTAACATATACAAGCAATAAATAATACAAATAATGAATAATATGAATAAGTGGCAGGGAAGATTTGGGAGGATAAATTTATCCTTCAGAGGTCGTGCACAAGACGTGATTAAATATCTAACAGACTCAATTTTAGAAGTGGTGAATATGGCTTATTTTAATTATTAGCTTTACAGGAGTCATCAATTATAGCTTGAGATAAAAATCATCTGCCGCTAAAAGCTAATAATTGGGCAGGCACTATACATCCTCAAGTACCTCTTTTTAAAAAACAATTATCTGGCATGTAACAGAGTTCCCTAATCCATTGTATGTGTTCTGTTTGCCAAACCCAGCAATAAAATATGCAAAAAATTCTCCAGAGGAAGCAGGTGTTCTTGACAGCGAAGAGTTTGTACAGTGAAAGCATGTGGAGGTGGTTATAGCAGTTTTGTCTGCTGATGTGTGAGCTGGGTCATTGCTGGTGTAGGTCAAAGGAGGACAGAGCTCCTTCTGAATATGAAGTTGCTCAAAGACAGCTTTGTTGGCCCAGGCCTAATGGAACAAAGGAAAGAATCTTAACCTGAATTTTAGTCAGGCCTGTGTTTCTTTCCCTGAATCTTGCCAGCATCTCTAAAGAAAGAGACACGTAGTGCACAGAGCTGTACACCCAGGTTACTAAGGCCTAGGAACTACTGAAGGTTGGAGGTTGTAGGTGAAGGGAATATAGGTGACCTTGCCCCTGGTAAGTAACAGATGTGTTAATTACCCAACACAGCCTTGCCCTTGATGAGTGACAGTTATATCCATAAAGATAAGTGTGATAATAGGAAGTGGGTTAGCTGGTGAGGGGGAATCCTGGAGAAGGAGGATCCTGGAGAGAGAGAATCACTGCTGTGAGGTCAGTCTGGGTCTGCAGTTAGAGTCTGTTGTTGGAACCTGCAGTCCTAGTGTAGCTGGGTAAAAGCCTGCATTCAGAGTCTGCAAACCAAAACATGCAGTCACAGTTTAACAGGAAATAACCAGCAGACAGAGGCTGCATGGGAAACCTCCTACAGCAGGAGCTTGCTGCAGCAGAGCCAGTGAATAGTCGAGGTCAGGATGGCTAAGCTGTAAAGAGGAAGAAACCAGGACCCTTTTTATGCTGTGATAAACAAGTAGTCAGTGTCTAGGCTCATTTCTGTCACCTAACAAGAGGGCTGCTGCAACAGGAGGTAATTTGGAAATGGGAAGATTTTAAATAGCTTTTAAATCATAAACTAACTCAGTTCCAAAGTAAAACCAAAGCATTACTTTACATGCATTGCAGCACTTGCCTCATACATGTGTTACTAAAAAGGCATAATATTATTGTTGTGCAGCATGCATGAGATGCTGAAATGCTATATACACATCTGGAGAAGTTGTGGGCACATCTTCATACAGACAGTCATACTCTGTCCCTGAATTTTGGACTCTGAGACAGGTAGCCAGATATAAAAGCAATCCCACTAACATGCACCTGTGTTAAGAACATGCAACCTTCTGTTAAGAACTTCACATCAGAGACCCCTGTTCTCACTTTTCCACTTGGCTTCCAGGTGGCATCATTTTGGGTTTGATCATTTTTGGGTTGGGCTCTTATGGATCATATGCTTAAGAGCTGGACTCAATGATCCTTCTAGGTCCCTTCCAACCCAGAATATTCTGTGATTTCTGGTTGTGATTTCATGTCATCACATCTCAGATCATAGAGCATTGACAGCTGATTCTGTCAGAGGAACATTTCACACGTGCAGCATGGTGTACAGTTTCATGGCACCAAACCCCTCCCTAGTGCAGGGCATTTGGAATCATTGGTGACCCTTCTGTCCTCATCCCTGAGCATGAGAAACTGAGTTGGACAGTTTGCCTCTGTTGGAAGAGGATTGTCTGCCTTCAGGCCTAGAAAATCCACTCTGGACTGCTTTGGGCTGGATTAGAACAGATTTTACTCACAGGAGCCTCAATCCTAGGAGATATATCCTTAGGATGTATCCTTTTCTTACAGGCTGGGTTATTGCTGCTAGACAAAATAAAGGAAGCAAAATGGAGTAAAAGCAAATTCTGAGTCAGATTTTTTTATTTCCAATGATGTGATTTTCTGCAGTTTTCACATTTAAATTTAAGTGTTAGAAATCAGCATCTCTGATCATTGGGATGGCTGAGATTAGTTGTGAAGCCAGTATCTTCTATCTTTCTATAAACAGACCATCTTACAAAGGAATATTTGTAATTGTACATAATATTTGTTCTGTGGAAATTTTTAATTGCTTGACAATTGCTGAATAATTCAGAACTTGATGTTATATATTTTATGATTAAATTAACAGAAAGCATACCAGAAAGCATTCCAATGAAAATTTATTTTATTAATTCTAGATTAGTTTTTGTTTTAGTTCACAAATACAAAAAAAAATCTCAGAAGAATAGTATGTTTCATTTCTGCTGTCTAAATAGTCAGGAAATAAGGCAACTTAAAGTGCAGGAACAAAGCCCTTATCAATAACAAATTTAATACAAAATAAACTAGGAAGAGATTTTATGTGCTTCAAGCAGCAGAAAAAAGATAGTAGCAATTTCTGAACATATTGAAGGCATGCAAAATACCTTAAACATATCTGCTTTTGTTGCTGAGATTATAAATAATTTCTGGAAAGTAGCTAAGAGTTGTTAACCTCTAAACACAAAAGTTGTTACCATAGGAATTATGTGAAATTGGTGTAAGATCCTTAGAGGAGAAGATGCCTCATGAATTGAGGTTTTTTGCATTTGGTTATGTCAAAGGAAGTGTTCAACTTCAGACTCTTCTTGAAATTATGAGGATATTGATAGGTTATAGTTGAAAGGAAACTTAAAAAAAACCCAACTCATTAGTATGATCTTTTTATTTGAATTTGAATTGCTGCAGTTTTCCAAATGTAAACATATTCTCTTGGTTTTGAAAAAGGTTTTGCAAAGTATTCTTTCACACTGTGTCTCAAGAAAGACTGTCCACTCTATTCTTTCAGGATTGGTCTCTTCCTACTATGTCTAGCATGAAGTCTTATTTTTCCACAGACACACTTTTTCACAGAGTATGTGTAACAAGGCTACCCACCATGGGATCTTTCTTTACTCAGATATGAGCTTTATGAAAATGGGGTTTTGACTGGATAAGTTAAAAGCTGCTATCAATTCCAAGGTATTGGGAGCAGTACAAATGCTGCTGCTGTTCCATGCAGAGGGATAGTGCAGTTAAGCACCAGCAGTGATGAAGATGGCTTGAGCCTCAGCATCTGGAGTCAGATCTCCACTCTCACATCCCTCTGCTCATGCGGAGGTCTCCTCTGTGGTATACCTATAGCTTGAGACTGCATTTATGGCACTGAAAAACACAGTCCAAAGCACTTTTAGTTGCAGCTATGTAATTTAAATGCTAGTGTATTCCTTTGCATACCAGAACTCTTTTACTACTTATTCTCTAAAGAATCTACCAGCAGCTCAAAGAGGCATGGCAACAGGGTCTGCACTTAAGTAGAAAAGGATAAATAAACTAAACAAATAGCATCAAACAAATGCCAGAGGATTTACATGTTCAAATGCAAAGCTCCAAGCCCCTTCCAAAGTGTTTCACTCGACCAATATGAGAAAAAAATCCATTTTAAAATTAATTATGTGCATGTCAGTGGTGTTGTACTCTCTCTAATGTAACTGATATCTGTTAGATGATCTACACCAGGCTCAAAAGGTCCTGCTAGCCTAATGTCTTGCTTCTGACTATATTTATAATTCAGACCTTGGGGCATGATGAAGCCCTTTGATGTCTGACATGTGAAAATTTTCCAACAGCTTTTGGTCTCATCCTTCTCTCAAAGAGCTGAAAATTAGCTCTAACCCTGAAACATGTGACTGAATATTCTTCTGCAGAGATGTATCATCAATTATTACATCTTCAGAATGTCCAATTCCTTCTAACTATGAAAATGGCTTTGAACTAAAGCCAGAGTGGCTATACATTTGCAATCACCCTGCATGACCACATAGGGTAAGTATATACTGGATATACTGCCAATATATACAGCATCTGTTCTTAAAGGACCCCTTTGCTGCCAGAGAGTCTTTCCACAGGAAACACTGACCATATTGAACTTCCCACTCTAAATAACCCCACATAAGAGCTCTGCAAAACAGCCCCATGAACTCACAGCCCTCATTTTGCAGGCACATAGGTTCATGCAGATGACAGGTTGTATTAAGCCTCTGAGGGACTGTATACATGAATCAGAGACTAAGCAAAATCAGAGAATTGAATTTAGATTGAAATTGTTTTCTAAATTACCCAGGGTGATTCAGAGGTCACTCAGTCTGACATGACAAAACATCCTACTTCTCATTCTGGTAAACCATGAGGGATAATTTATTACAGAGTGCCTTAATTTATTATACAGAGTGCTTCTAAAAATTTCAAAAATTAAGCTTTAATTATTAATCCACTTCTGTTATATGTTTTACCTGTCTCTCCTGAACTTGTCTAATATTCTAAATTCTACTCAGCTTTGTTTCTTTTACTTAGGGATTTGTAACTGTGACAAAGAACAGTAGACCTTGAAATAAGGAAAATAAAAATAGGCAGAGAAGAAGCTGCTGCAATCTACTGTTGAAAAGAGTAGGTGTGTGTCATCTATAATTTATCAGCAGCATAGTCTGGAGAAATGGTTACATTCAAAAACCTTAGACAAATCTGGATTTCAGAAGAGATTTCTTCAAATGCCATCTGCTGATGTTATTTTAGATTTTAAAATGATTTCATGTTTCAATAAAGGTTGGTAATGGACTATCACTGCAGTGTGCTAGACATTCCCTGCACTTTGTGGAACTGAAAGGATCTCAAAGCATGCCAGGAAGGTGCTGGATCAGACTACTCATTTCTCTCTTGATTTCTTTCTCCAATGATCCATGTAGTCAAGACATGCCTATTAATTAATAGAAGCCACTGTTATGAGAGCACTCGGTGTCCTTTTGTCTCTGTACTCGATGGGAACTTGTTCAGAGTGAATTAGACTGATTAGTTTTGATTTTATCACTTTTGTTTGCAACCTGTTCATATGCTGGATCTGGTCACCAATGGAGGTGAAATGTGTCAGGCTGCTCCTGCTCTGCTCATTCGTTTATGCTGTTCCTCTCTTCCTCACACAAGAGACTTGAAATAAACCCTTCCCAAAGCCTCCTATCCATGCATCTGAGTTATTCTCATGACAATATCTCAGTTGTTTGACAACTGTTAGTAATAAGGCACAATATTTGCCTGAAATCTTATGTAATAATGGTCATGTCACTGACACTCTCTCCTCATGGTATTAGAGATTTGAGATCAAGTGGTGGATTAAGTTTAATTTGGTCTGTTTGGTCTTGCAAGCTCTCTGAAGAGAGAGCACAGTCTCCATCTACAGCCTTGCCCTGACATAAGGCTTGTAGGATGTGTCACATTCTCACTCTTCCCATCTGTTTCAACCCTCCCTTGCTTTTCTCTAACAAACAGTCCTCCTTTTTCCTTAGGAATTTAATTCTGGGGTTTCTTGGTTGTTTTTTGTTTGTTTGTTTGTTTTTGGTTTGGTTTGGTTTGGGGTTTTTTGGTGGGTTTTTTTTTTTTTTCTTTTGGAATAAATTGTCTTTGGAAAGGAGTGTCAATTTTAGCAATGTGGCAGTTTATTATTTTGTGTATTTAAAAATTATCCTCCTTCCCCCAATCACCATAGAAGTATTAAATGTTAAAAAAATATGAGATAATCAAGGAAATTAATGTGTAAAGGTATTAAATAACTCATTCAAGATTGCAGCAAGAGTTCATCCAATCACAACATGGCTTACTGAATATCAGGTACTTCCAGAAAATATTATTCTTCTGCTGTAAGTAATAAATGTCTCAGAGTGTGCAGTCCTGAGAAGTTACTTTAGAAACTGAAATACAAACCCTAATTTAATTGTAGTCTCTCTCATGCTGCTTTGAAGACCTGCAATGGGTACAGCTTATGTACACAAACTCAAGTCAAAGCTAACATAACTAGCTATATAAAACAGAACATAATTGACATTATCTATGTGTGACCTTTCTTAGAATAGAGAGGACCCCACTTGGTAAGCTGTTTCAGGCTATAAGTTTGAAATAGATTTTGTCTTTTGGGACTGTTTATCCCTCATGACAGTTTAAGGTTTTAGCTCTGTTTTTCTAGATAGAAATACACTTATAAATAGAGATAAATACACTTATTCTTTCTCAAGAAGCTTTGTGAGTTCCTAGGAGAAAAAAATACAAGAACCAAAAATTATCAATTCATTAAATACCTTTAAAAAAAATCTGAGAAGAAAGCAAAAATGCTTACTGGTCAGTTCATTCCCAGGGTTATTCCTTCTTTGCTAATTACATGTTTACCTGAGTGAAAGAAGAGTTGTTTACCCAAAGGACACTACTGAAGTTATAATAGTCTGTAAGCCAGGCACATAATTAGGCAGTTTTAAATTACATAAAGATATGCTCTTTGGTGTCAAATAATTATGATCTTATCATTTCCCCACTAACAGATAGAGCTTAGAAAGTAGAAAAAGCACTCAGAAATAACCTTGACATGATGTGATCCAACAACCCTCCAGAAGGAAGAGTTATTGATGGAAGAAGTGAGGTATGAGCATCCATCTCCCTACCTGTGCAATGTCATGCAGGTCTGCCTTAAGGCAGACAATGAAGAACCAGCTTCTTCATACTTCCTCCCAAACCTATTTCCCCTGACAGCAAGACTGTTCCAGTCGTGCCCTGTCACAGAATGGCACAGCATTAATTTCCCAGCTTCCTCCACCCACCACACTGCTTCCATTCTTTGGCTCTGCTTAATTCAGAGACCGCGAGAGGAAACAGGACTCACAGAGGGGTATTTCTGCCACACAAAACACCAAGAATTACATCACTGCATAATGCTGCAACTTCTGTTAAAAATTCTGAATGCTATCTTTAGGAAGTGATCTTGTTTCACAAATTAGGCTGTAATCTCTGCAAAATAAAAATCTTCCTGCATCTATCATTTCCTGAACTAAGAGCAATTTGTCCAGCTTTTTATTGAGCTGCCAAACATGCTTATTTGATCACTGTAATCCCATCCAATGCATCATATATCATCTGATTACGTTACCCACCATGCCAAGGAGAGACTGATCTTGTCATTCTTCCAAGGTTACATCATGTGCTAGTAATGATTCAGAAGGTACCACAGCTCAGTATGTTTTTCCCTGCCTTCATCATGAAATGTATAGGAGATATTTGGATATGGCTCACAGCAGACCACGCAGGCTGAGAGTGTTTTAACAGGAAAAAAAAATCTTGTTTTACAATTTGTTCTGTTTGTCTTTTACTTTGTGGATGAGATTTAACTTCACCTTGTTGCAGATTTAGCCATTATCCATTTTCCTACTGCCTGGATTTATAATTGTGGTGTGACCTCTTGTGGTGCAACAAAATATTACACATATCATCCACGTGTCATGTCGTTTATACAACCTGAACTCGACATACAGCCCATCCGCCTGAATAGTTAGATTTCTATTAACCAAAGAATAACTCTTGTCTGAGAAATTCTCATTAACAGTTTTCTCTTTCTCTAATTTCTCTTCAGTCATTTAATAAGCACATGCATTTTGGATAACTCTTAATTACTAGCTAATTCAATTTTCATTAACTCAATCTATCCTTAGTTTATTTTTTTTATTATTTTTTCAATTATGACTTTCAAATTTCACATTCAGCAGTTATATAAATAAACTGGTAGTGAAAATGTCACTTCATGCTTGTCATTAATTATGTTTGACACTGAACAAATTCATTAAAAAGCAAGCTTGTTAATCAATCTGATTGTACACATAGAAGATCTAATACACACATGCCAAGAGCACATGTATAAGAGGAATTCAAGTCTTTCCAAAATTAGTCCCTGGATGTTACATATCTATGTAGGTACTGGCATTCCTTAAGCACCAGAGGAAGTTACAAATGTACTGTTACTGTGTGTAGTTGCTTTCCATAACTACGCATAAATCTTTTTTAAAAGAAAAAGGAAAAAAAAATCAGGAAAAAAAAGTGGTATTTTTTAAAAAAAATCTGAATCTTTGTGCTTCAAATTGTATATTACTTGTGGCCATGACAACCAACGATAGCAGCAAGACCGCAATGCCTCTGCAGTCTTACCACAGCAGCAGCCTACTGATGTGCTGCATGCAGTGCACCCAAAGGATGTGAGCCATGGAGTCCCACATGGGCACCTGCCATGGAAGTCTGCAGCAGAAACACTGATTAAATAAATACACTGGGGCTGAAACCAGAAATTACTTTGTTTCTGTTTCTAATGTAGCCCAAGTTTTTCAGCTCCCTGAATGACACCTTGCAGGATTAGTCTATATGCAATTTTTAAAGTGGTAGAAGCTTAAGGATACCGCAATGTCATTTTTTATTCTTATTGATAACAGTCTTCTTTCATTACCTCAAATACACAGTGATGTCTAAGAACGCTGTCAGAAATGGCTTAACAAGTAATTAGCATTACCAACACTGCAAGGAGGATCTCAGTTAGATTAAACTTTAAAAAATATCCACCTTTCCTACTTCCAGAACAGTATTTTTCAAGATAATGCGTCAGAGATGAAGTGGTTTTGATTTTCTTTCCCTTTTTTATCTACACTTCCATGTTTTCTTTTTTACTGCACTTAGTTTAACATATATCAATAGCTGACTACTTTCCCATATCAGTTTGGTTCCTGATTTAGTTAAAATTAGTTTCAGGAAGACATGAAAATTGTACTGGCAATGTACAGTCCTTCACCTTTTAATTCTGTGTAAAGGTTTTATTTACCAGAAAGGTGGAAAACAAGATGTCTTAAAAACTCAGCTTATCAAGAAGCCATTCAAAATGAAAATGGAAAAAAACTCAAGCTTTTTGATGGTACAACAAACCATTTGATGTGTGTATATAAAGAACAACTTCAAGAAAGAAAACATTTTAGAGTAACAAAACCCAAAATCTGGCTGAAGTTTACATATATTGTGTAATTCCAATGAATTGATTATTCTACCGTGGATCAGCTTTCGTGAAGGATGTATAGCATAGGTGCAGTGTTGCTTTGGAAATTTTGTGGGGGACTTTCAAAAGCCTAAAGGAAAAAATAAAATTTCCCAAAGTTATTACATCTTGAGGCACCACAAGACAGAGAAGGAAAGGGAAAGGAAAAAAAAGGTCAATATAATTATGTGATCATGCCCATTTTGAAGGACAAGAATCATCTTTTGCATTTGATGGCTCACAGACCTGAATGGTGGTCTTACAGATCAAAGGAGCTGTGTGAAAAAATATAAAGCCTACAAAAAGAACAAGAGAACTAATTGCTTCTTTATATCCATTGTTACAGAAAATGAACATGATTTTGAAAACTTCTGAAAGCCAATCAGAATTTTAAATGTTAGAATGATTGGACATCTTCAAGTGATTAGAGAAAATAAAATCACTGCTTTTTTGAAAAACGAGGGTCTAAATATGTTGTGGATTAATGTAGCTGAAGAGGCAATAAGAGGAGGTTGAAAGAATATGAGGAGCAAAAGCAATGGCTCCAAGTAAGACCCCTGAGCAAGGTGCAGAAATAGCACTTAATTTACTGTGACAAATGTAGGTGACAGAGAGAATTCTGGTTGTAACAAGGGAAATAATGGATATCTTCTATTATAAACATCTTGGGAGAATTTTTTCAGCCTCAGATCTGAGCCTATAAACAGAGACAAGTGAGAGAATTTGTTCTTGTAATAAAAGTTCCAGTATCTGACTTCCAATTCATCAATTTCCAGTTAGACAGGAAGGCAGCAAAAGTTCCTATGCATAAAAAAACAGCATAAAACATTTGCAAGTATTTTAAACAAACTTTTTTATTTCTCTTGACCTTTTTTTTTTTTTTTAATCTTTGGGCTCATATCCTTGAATGGTGACTACTACGAATCCTTCAGCAGTATAATGACTTCTGTGCATCTCTTCCCCAGAGCCTTCCTTTTCTTCAGCAAAAATCCAACCCCTGTTACACCTCTCTGCACTGCTTAGTCTCTCCAGCAAATTTCAATGCAAGATTTTGTCTCCCCACCTGCCTCTCCTGCCCTACAGGCTCAGTTTGCCACTTGCAGCTCCTTGCAGATATAAATGTCAGCACAGAGAAAAGTCCAGCTGGCACTGCTACCACTGCACCCTCCAAGGCACTCCAGGTACCCAGCACTCAGTACATAGAAGCCTGAAGAGCTATTACAAGACAGAATGAACAGCCAGAGTAAGACAGAGGTTGGCCTCAAGATGAACTGTTCCTGAGCTTTGGATACTTCTGGTTTCTTTTTCATTTTTATTGATAGTGTAATGATGTGAGTCTTCCTTGTCACAGTCTGTGCATAAGGTGGAAGACCTGATGCTTTTCACTTGTCCAATAATCCTGACTTTTTAAAACATTGAAGTGAATTGATGGGAGTTAACTTCATAAAATTCTAATGGCAGCAGACTTCATGTAGACTATGTGATCAACCCATGAGACTCGATTTGTCTCTCCCTTTTCTTTTTAATAATTCCTCTTTTCATCTTTTTCAGATTCACAGCAATTAACATGAGAGTAGATTCAAGGCTTTAATGGGAGATATTCCGCAGCTTTCACTTTTGTTCACCTCTATATCAGTGACAGAAACTCTCACAACTTTCAGTTTGATGTGGACTGGGTTCTCCTGTCTCTTTTCTTGCTGTCCATCTGACACACAAAAAAATCATAAAGTAAATTAATTTCCTAATTCCATATTTTAAACAGAAGAAAGAAAGTACATTTCACTTCAAGGAGGTTCCCTAGTGTATAATAATTATTAAAAATATTAAAAAGAAATATGTGGAAAGATCCAGACTGGTTTGGCCTGCAGAATTATACATACTAAGAAGACAGAATTCTTGCTGAATCTCTTGGAGCTGTCTGTTATTGTAAATACCATTTTCATAAGAAGAAGTCAAACTTACGAAACAACCAGCTGTTAGCCCTGTTGGGCCCCTCTAACAAAGTTTTCAAAAGCTTGGAAACTGGACAAATGTACTAAAACATATGTTGATCTTGCAAGCCTGAGCTAAACGCCACAGGGAAGAAACTTCAGGTCTCACAAAATGAGCAAAATCTATATAGCATAAAAAACTCTGAATAATAAATTATTCGCTATTGATGGAAATCATCTATCTTTCCACAATGTTCATTAGCCTCATGATCCATAAGAACTTCTACATGCACTTCTCCTGCCACAGTAAGTTTTCAATTTAATTCAGAATCAATGTATTCTGAAAATTTTGAGGTATCTTCCCATTAAATTCAGTCCAGATGGCATAAATCTCTGGCTACTATTTTGACTGCAAAAGACTCTACTTGGAGCTGTTTATTTTCCATATAAAATCTTATAATAAGATTTATTATCATGTATAAGTCATGCTGAAAGGTGAATATCTTTCTAAAGCTTTGAGTAAAATTAATTCAGTCTTCATGAACACATGGTACAAATACTTCATTCTGTATCTATAATAATACACAGAGAGATACTTTATTCTCCGTGGTTTACTACTCAAAATAAATTATTCAGTATTGTCTGAACTTTAAATTCAACAGGTGTGAAAATTGTTCTTCCAGAGATGTGGGGGAACAGCACACCCTTATATTCCTTAGGAAAAATAGGAGATAGCAGATTTTCTCCTGCTTAAGCCTCCCATAAAATATCAGGATTTACTTCAGTCAAAATGCTTTTAATGAAAGGTAAAGAGACATAGCAAAATAGAAGGTTTAGCAACACCAAATCTTAGTTTTCTTTCACCCTGTTAAAAAAAGAAAAAAAAAGAAAAGAAAAAAAAAAAAAGAAAAAAAAAAAAAAAAGCCTAGTGTTGTGGGTTTAAGTGCTCATATAAGCCATCAGCACAATTCTTACTACATTGTTTCTCTCTATAGCAGTTATCTTACAAAAAAATCCCGAAGAAACACTTAGAAGAAAAATGGAAAAAAGAATATTTCCGGGACATGAACAAAAAGCCAAACATAAATAAAATACTAAATATGGTTGGAATATTTCCTCAAAATTTTAGAGGAAAATCTGTAATTTGGATTAATCCCGTATGTTGGATATTCACCAATCTACAGAATCATTCTTTCTTTTTACAGATGCTCTACATAACAGATAGTGCGGGTACGAGGATAATAATCAAAATAATTTATCAGGAAGCACCATCAATTAAAGCAAGATAAAATCTTTATAAAGAGAGGCATGCATTTAACATTGCCCTGCCAGTTACATCATCGACATTTTTTTCAGCCTTCATTTAGAATTCCAGAAATATGAGTATTTAGCACTGTAGATTATAAACCCAAAATGTGAGCAAACAGGACAAAAGAATTCAAGTACTGAAATGAAAGCACATTAGCAAATTTACCAGATTCTATTAATTTTGTAAAGGTGTAAATCTGAAGTCTCTAAAATTTTTATAAAATCAGTTAACATTTTCAATATTGATGACTATGACATATAATGGATAATTTTTGGCAATTTTAGAAATTCAGAGTCTTACTAACTTAAGGGGCTTTTTTTAAATGTAAGTGCAATTTCTGTCCTGCATCATAGGTGGTTTTAAATAAAATAGACTGCAATAAAAAGTAAGGCAGATATGTGTTCTGGATTCATCAGAGCACTGTCCAAACAAATTAAAAGTGCTACTGAGGTTTCTACAGTAGAAACAAAACAGAAAGTTAATTCATGAAGCTCTCTCCTGTGTGTCTTGTGAGTTTAGGGTAGATTTATTATATTGTGCATATTACAGTTAAATTCTAAATGGGTAAAACAGCCTGTTTAAGAAGTGAGGTTCTCTCCTTGATAAAGTATGTTGAACTATTACTCATGTTTTGTGCTAAGGTATCACAGAGTTTTATGCAAAATTATCTAAATTAACAACAAAGAGTTTATTGATAGGATATAACAAAACCTGTTCTGTTTATCTTTTAAAAGTTTGTGTAATATCAGTCACTAGTGCACACAGTGATCTTTCTTTCTATCAGTGAACACAGCCATACAAAATGATGGCTGAGAAGGAAGGCTAGCTTTTCATGGTTGGAAATATGGTTAAATTGTTTTTACAACTATTTTTTTTTTCCTGTGAAAATAAGTGATGGCTCTCTAAGTTTTTGGCTAATGATTTGTGAGAATCTTGTGTTCATGAAAGTGACAGATTTATAGATCTCACAGGAAAAATTTAGCCTGGCAGTTACTATGCAAATTTCTCCAAATTTGCTTGTCATTGTGCTTTAATCTTTACTTTATCTGCTTTATCTGCCAACTTCTGTACAGGAAAAGAAATGTTGCAAATCCTGCAAGGAAGAGCGGAACCATGCCCTCACACAAACCTTCCAAGTTCAGCACATTCTCTTCCCCATCTTGATGAGCCATATGCTGTAAGATGAAAAAAAAAAAAAAAAAATCAGTCTTTCTCCTAGTTAATTTCTCAATCTCCTTTTCTTGTCAAAATAAATGTTGTTATTATTTATAGCACAGTAACAGCTAGAGATCACAAGTGAGATGGGAAGTCAGGGTGTAATTTACCTCTCTAAAAGTAGATTACTAGCACTGATTCAAGTGTTTTGCTGTTTGGGAGATGGTCACCTGAGCTCCTCTCTCCCATCAAGAAACACTTATGCTGTCCTCTCCCATGCAGGCAACCATATTCAGATGTCCACAAAAAGATACTAGTTTGTATTGTTTCCTTTGTACAGATTCTCCATGGAAATCCATGTTATTCTGTACATTTACACCATAGCCAAAACAGGTCATTCAGTTCTCCATACTGACAGCTGCAATAAGCTTTTTGGTCTTTACATCTTTTTATACTAATTTTTGTAATGCCAGGACCAGATGGGCAGCTCTTTCAAGGCACCTCTCAACATGATAAAAATTATGCATGTTCTTGCACCTGGCGTCCAGATCAGCAAAAGTGCAAGAAGCAACAATAAAGAAGAGAAAAATCTAAGGGACTTCATGGAAATTCCAGATCTGCAAAAAAAGAGAGAACCAAGAAAAGCTATACAGAATTTAGTGGGAGACAGTACTTGAGGCAAGGGAAAAATTCCGTCTAGCAGGTGACCCAACTGGGCTCACACGAGGCACATCAGGCATTTCCAGGACAATTAAAAGTGCCCTGTCTAGTGAGCAGAGACAGACCAACACAGAGGCAGGAAAGTCTGGCTGGGGGCAACACCAATGGTATGGCCCCATCTTCACCAAACAGCACATTTTCATACACCACTCTCAAGGAGACAAAGAGCACATGGACATAACGTTTTAGGGCATCCTTTTGCTTGATTGACCTTTAGGTACCACTGGCTGTTGCTGCAGGCCAAAAGGCTGGGGAAAGTCAGCCATCAAATAGAAGGATGAGGGAAAACAGAACCCAGGTGAACAACAACTGCCTTAGAGCCAAAAGGAGCTCTTGGAGCATGGCAGGCTAATCCACAGGTACAAAAGAGAGGTCTTCCAGCACCACAGGCACCAAAGGCAGGACATAAGTTAGAGTGGCTTATCAGGTGTAGGACACCATTGCCATAAGCTGCAGCCCTAATCAAGAGAGTTCTGATTCAGAAGATGAGAAACCTTTTAGCAAAAGAAATTCAATGGACTGAAAAAAGTGATCCTGGATGTAAATAGAGTTATAATACAAAAAAGAAAAAAAGCAATCAAGAATTCATGACTGTCTGGTTCACCTCATTGATAATTTGCTGTACCTTCTTCTGAATGGTCTGTCTCCTGGAGATGGAGCAGATAGCACCACACCAGGCACTTTCATGAAGTCTGGGCCAGTGCTTTTTCAGGGATAGTGTTGGTAAAAGCTGTCTTTTCCTTTCTGACCATATCTTCCTTTGATTCACAGCCATGCCCTGCTACTGCTGTCAAGCAGAGAAAGTAATAATAACATCAGCAAGAGCTGCAGTGGCAGCAAAATTTCCTTCAAAGTTGATGTTTAGTGTTTCCACTTGAGCCTGTGTCACAGGTGTGTTAATAATAGGAATTTCACTACTAGAGCTGAATTTGGGCAGATCAGCTCTAAAAAGCGTTTCTTGTCCCTGACTAACTGCAGCAGGGCCAGATTGCCTGGAACACAAAGACATAGGTACAGCAGCACTGCTCTTAAAATGGTTGCTAAAAATAGCAAGCTCTTGGGAAGGGAATTTTTGGAGAAATGAGATTTCATCCACATGTGAGTTTCTGTTAGTGTAAGCATTGTACTGGGAATGCAATATGGTGAACACTGTAGAAGGTCTAGGCAGGGGCAGGCATCTAGAGATCATAAGCAGATCTTTTAAGCTGAATCAGTTCCATGGAAGTCCCATGCTGACCTAGTTACTTGGCCTGGGAAATGCAGAGCAGAAATGTAGCACAGCAGCTATGCTCCTCTCTTGTAGCAAGGGCTCCACAAGTGACAAGCAGAGTGAGAGGGAGAAGTGATTGCCTGGGAACCTATAAACCACTGGACTGTCCAGAAAACATGGATCAGGAGAGTTCCTAGTCTAAGAACAGGATTCTGGAAATTTGCTATTGATGTGCTGAGTTTGCACACATGACCTGCACTATGATCTAGTGTGGCATCAGTTGTTACAAGGCAAATTCAGGGACTAAAAAGAAGGAAAGGCAAGAAAAAAAACCTGGTAGTGGAGAGAGATACTGGTATTTCCTGGTGTGAAACAAGATTTCACTGTCAGGTCCAAAAATACATAGTATTAGAGCAGAAATGTATCAAGATTGTCTCTAATCTTTTAGTAAGACACTTAAATTATATTGTACTTCTTAACATCAGAATACTCCACTATGAAGTATGGGGAATTTTTAATATGCTTAGGTATATTGGTAACAAAAGCTTTTGCAAATTTGCTGATCCCAATTTATAGTCCTAGCTTTTCTCCTGTTAAAAACTGAATGTAAGTACTTACCTCTTATTTCTCATATAGTCCTAGATGCCATATTTAAGGCCCCTTTTGTCCAGTTCCTTTAGCATTTCTTGATATTTTCCCCACTAAGTCATCTCCATATGGCTATATTTATGCCAGTAAGTGCTTTTAGCCCAGCAGGAGTAAATCTGTAAAAGAGATTAACTGCTGCTGAGTACCAGGTGTCCAGGACACATATTTCACATGAAGATGAATCACAGAAGCAGCACAGTTTTCCAGATTTAACCTGTTACACAGACAGGACAGAGGAATTCTAACTCTATGGAAGCTCATTTTTAGGAAAGACTTCTATACTAAATCTGGAAATCTACTCATAGTCAGGTCAGTTGTATCCACAGAAAAAGAATCTCAGTACAAACTCATAGTACAGTTCCTTTTTTTTGGTACAGTGTGTGAACATTGCATGAACTCTTTGGAGATGTTCTGTAAAATTCTGATGGTCCTTTCCTCTCCAACATATCAACATGAAAAGAAAAACATTCTTGATTTCAAAACAATCTTTAAGTTTTTCCTCTCCACAGCCAGTGAAAGAGATATTAATTTATTTATTGCAAGATGAAAGCAAGCTCTTGAACCTCCTCATCAGCATTCTCAGCTTCAGAGGATTCTTGAAGAGCAGAACATTTTAAAATTACATGTTCTTTGTAGTCATGTAGCCTGATATTCATGCAGTTGCCACACAGTCAACAAGTGGCTAAGCCAAGGATTGATGGTTCATTGGCACAACAGTGCATTGCTGTTATTTTTTAAGTGTATATAATGCATCTTAGTAGGCAGGTGATAAGAACAGCCTTTAGTTTGTTTAGAACTGATTTGATTTTAAAAGTGTTGATAATTGACTTGCCACATGACAGGATTCATGTATTATGAACAACACAAATCCCCTTTCCCCCTCAGTAAAGGTTTAAAAAGTAGACATGTGAGTCTATTCTCCTACACAAGTCTATTCTCCAATACCATGAAAACATCCATAGATTTATGCCAGTACTCTAGTGGCATGCTAAGTAAATAGGATCTCTAAGGTTTTATTCTGAGTCAGTCATCAAATTCTAATAGATATTTTAACAATAATATGCACTTAGTTAAACTGGTGCTCCTGTTTTTTTGCATTTTCATTAGGAAAATTTGTACCTGTCAACATCAGCACTTTCTGAACAAGGTACAATATGGCAAACCATGGCCCCAAACTCAGGCCTCTTTAAAGTTCCTATTTACTAGGTAATGACCTTGCCCCTGAGACTAAAGTAACACATAGCACTATTTTTCCTACAAAATAAAATCTGAGTGACTTTGTTTTGTCCTACACATCAGCTTTGTGGACTATACATCATGGACATTGCACACACATTCATCCATCATTCTCATTTCCCCTCTACAACAGTAAATCACATTTTTTGGTCTGCACTTCAACTGCTAAAAAGCCCTGAAGTGTATATGAAACCTGTTTTAAATTACTTAATAAAGCTTTACTTACATAAATCTTATTCTACCTAAAGCTCCATGTGAAAGTAAAGATGATTTGCTGTTCAGGTAAGTGCATAGCTTTTCCTCTTATCTGAGTTTACCAAGAGTGATTCAGAATGCTTGAGAGTTCCTCCACAAAGAGCACAACAGGAAGCCTCCCTGTATGTGAATTTGTATGTGGATCTTTGCAGGCACCTCCTCAGTACTTCTACTACGCTCGGCACCCTCCTATTGCCCTCACCTTTTCTTCTTCCTCACAGTATTTCCCTGTTTCTTCCAATGCCCCTTTCTCTTTGACTCACAGACTGTCAGCACATGCCAGTTTTGGTTTGGAGCTCTCAAAGTACTGAGAGACCATCTCATATGCACATCTTGACCGAGGCATCTGATTCCTGCCTCTTAAAATGGATGGGGCTCTGAGTTATGACTGTTCCTCCCTTGGTGTACACAGTAGAGCACTGGATCCTCTTCTCTAGTTAGCTTCTGATTTGCAGAAAACCTCAGCAACTTCACACTCTGAAATACTAAGTTTGATTTACAGTAAGTAACTGAAGAGATAAGTTTTTTGAGGGGATAGACAAGGAGACATAATCACTACATAAAAATTTACCATATGTAAAACCAAACTGTAAACTAGTTAACATTTTTAGTTTAAAGAATCTCAATATTCAGTGATTTTGTTAATGAGAATAACTAAAGAAAAGCATGAATAAAAATTATTTAAAACTTTTCAGTTTGATATCATTAAATTCTATTCTAATGGTAGCTATTGTTATTTCTGAAAAGATTATAAAGACATTATTCATAAGAAGTGTAAGATGACAGGTGCTTGAATAGAAATGATTTTGCAATTTGATAGATTAAATAGAATAAGAGAAAGTTCAGACAGAAAATGTATCTACTTCATTGATACTGTCAGTATATTTTTCTAAAGTTTTCTTCTTGAAGCAGGAAGTAGAAGACATTTTCATCTTGGCTTTATTCCAAATTTTGTACTTGAGAGCAATCAAGTTACTTTTCACAGCTTAGTTAGAAAGGCTTAGAGTAATTAACAGAAATATAATTTAAGGAAACTGTACCTTCTTGAGTGTCACATTTACACTGAGACAGCATAATTGCTTCATTCTGGGCTACTGGAAAATTTGTATGCTCCCTAGAATCTGAAATGCTAAGACATAATATTCTCTGTTAGGGAAGAAAAGGATGAAACACCAAAGAAAAGTTAAAAAAAGTTTTTGGTTCATTTATCTAATGGGACATCTTTCTTACATGCAGAAAACCCAGCTACATTTGTGTGGAGGTTTAGGGTAAATTTGGGAGGAAACCTCCTAAGGGGCCCTCCCTCCACTCCTCCAACAGGTTCAGAAAGAAAACCTCCTGAGAGAGAAGTGGAAAGAACCCTGTATATTAAACAGGCAAAGCACGCTCCAGCACAATAAGTTTCACAATACCCAATGACAAGAACTTCGTGCCGCTCTGGAGAGATAACAGATTTGGAAAAGAAGTCCCTCCTGGAGGTGGTTGCTCTGTCTCAGTCCCCCTGGCGCTGGGAAAAGTTGCTGCACAGGGTCGACCTCGGTGCGTTCCAGGTTTAGCCCCCACGGCACTCCCTGGGTCCTCAGTCCAGAGAGATTTTTAACAGTTCCAAGGGAAGGCTAAAAAAAGGGGGAAAAATATAAGAAAGAAAAAACAAACAAACAAATACCACCAGGAGGAAAAGAAAAAGCAAATCTTCTCCCCCTCTGCTAGCTACACACTAACTACTCAAAAAAAAAAAAAAAAAAAAAAAAAAAAAAAAAACCACCAACAAAAGAACTCTCCATCCTGTGTGTTGCTGACTCCAACTCTCAAGGCCAGCCGAAAACAAACTGCACACCTCTCCCTTCCTCTAGCTCCCTGACCCAACACCGACAGCACACAGGGCAATGTCCAACACAAAGCCAACAGGTGATTAGGGATACAAACATCATAACATCACCCTAGGACAATTTGAAAGAAAATTGCATATTTTAGAGACATTGAATGAGTGGAATGATGTAGAATTCTAGAGCAGCAGTTAATGACACATCAGTGTTAGAACTCCAGAGCTAGAACTTAAGTAAGAACAGGCATTCATACCTAAAATTATGGCTTTATTACCCATTTTAAACACGTTCCAACAAAAACAATCATTTATCATCTCTTGAAATATCTGTAACTCCAGCCAAGGTAGTGCAAGAATACTTCTATGATAACCAGTGCAGCAATAAAATAGCTGGGAAATCTGAAAATGCATTACTCTGGTCTACCTTGAAGTTCTGTCATTCAGAAGATTTTTTTTGTAGATCAAAACAGGTTTTTTCTCACAAGATGAGATTTTTCTTCTCATGTAGTGTTTTTTAACCACAAGAAGTATTTAATAGCCAAAATGCTGGAACATTCTTATCAGAGTTGAGACAGCCATGCACTCAGAGTGCTTCAATCAAATTTCAGAGGGCTTCAAGTATCAGCACCTTGTTATCTAGATGTCTTTCATACCTTTTCTATGTAGCAATCCTATGGGCAGCTCCACACAGCTCTGGTTCTTTCTCCTTCTCTCTTCCTTCTGCAGTTCCAGCTTCTTCCAGTCCCTAGCATGGCTGCCTAATCCTGTCTGTCCCTCGTACAGTGTCTTACCTTATCTAGCCCTCACACAACCTCCTGTCCCTTCCTCCTCCCAGTACAGCCAGCAGATTCCAACTAACCCTCTACCAACTAACTCACTCTTTTATCACACCCATAGCTGTGAGGGCAAGGCTGTTCCCACTCTTTGGTAATTAACACAGCTGCAAGATTTCAGAGGCAGGATTGCCTTTAGTACTATCTCTATCTGTCTTCCCACACATTCTAGTTATTAAATAGGAAAAATACATAATTAATTTCATTAGCATTTTGCTTACAATTAGCAATTCCTATAAAAACCAAAAGAGACATTTTGTTTTACTATAACCACCCTTCTAGAAGTGATGCTGAGGGCTGACACCAACAGTCGGCTTCAAGCACCAGTAATTCTACCTTTAAGAAATTAAAATATTACTACCCTCTCTCAACATTGGTGTAGCTATTGAGAAGGCAGCAGCTTTCGACACAAAAGACTGGACCAGTCACAAGCTAAGGAAAAACAGGAAGCTTTCTGCGGGGGAGTCTAAGCTGGGTAAAATCATTACAGAAAGGGACAGAAAAGTTCTTAGTACATTGCCTGCACAAGACAACCCTAGAGGCTTTCCTGCTAGAGAACCTAAGAAGATCAGACAGGGCAGAGTTAAAAGTGATTGCTGGAGAAGGACAGTTTCACAGCTGCACCACATCTTATTTCCAAACAATAAGCATAGTTTACTTATTTTTTTCATAACCTTAAGGCCACAAAATTCAATTTTGTCTACACTGCTGAGAACACGTGAGCCACTTCAGACTTGTGACTGCAGAATTAACATTGTCAGTAAATGCACAAAGCTGAGGCTGTTTTATTTCATTGCTAGGTTTTGATTCACTAAATGCTGCTTCTTTATTATAGAATGTGTTATAAAGCTACTGCTTGTGCTGAAATGAACCCAGGCTTTATCTGGACAAAAATGGATTGCTAAACTCAAGCCCAAAAGCACTGAAAGCTCACTAAGATGCCCATTCTAAGGTGCCAATTATAGCCAGTGCTTTTTTCCTGCCTTTTTTAAAAAACACAGGAAAAAGGATAACTCCACAAACAAAAGTCCATAATTTGAAAATATGGCCTTAAGTGTATTTTATAATCTCTGTATTTTCTATTTGGAATGTAGGACAAATCACATTTGCACCACAACCTTCTAGAGAACCTAGTAGAGAAATTGTTTTCTTCTTTCAGTACATACACATCTGACAAGCATGGACTTTCAGACAGATTGGACTTCTGAGTGCATTTGTGATTTCCAGAAAAATGCAGAAAATATGGGAAAAGTATGAAAACAAAACTGCAGCTTTACTTTTCATTTCTAATGGAATTATTTTCTGTGCTTTGCATTTATGATAGAAAATGTATTATTTTCAGAGTTTAAAATAAGATTTTAATTGAGATGTAAGTTTAATAGTGATACTGTACTAAACAATCTAAATGTTCACAAAGTATTTTTCTTGCACACTACCTCAAGGGCAAGTTGAAAAATTAGTAAAGAATGAGGAGCTTGTTGCTGAGTTCCCAGATGCATGCTCACTTCTGCCATATAAGAAATCCTGCTTCTCAAGTAGAAATTTTACCACTGCTCCCATAAATTTCCTTCTCCCTGGATTTCACCACATTTTTCGGGTATTGTTGGGGTTTGCAGTGGCAGATCGTTCTCAATCATATCAAAAAGCACACCCTCCTTCAGAGCTGGGTCCCTTACCAGGCTATTTCATTTTTCTGAAAGGCTCAGGTGGTCACTGTTAGCTGCCACATTCATAGGACCCCTTCTCTGACATCAATGCAAGGTCAATGCAAGATTTTGTGTCTCAGACATTACACTGTAGGAACAAAAAAAAGTAATTGTGATTTTATCTCAAGTTAAACAAGAAAAAAAAGAAGGAAAAATAAGTACTGTACATCTTGTAGTGCTTGCTTCATCCTTAAGTCAATTAAATCCTACATTTTAAATGGGAACAAAGTCACCAAAAAACTTCTGGTCTGCTGAACCAATGTCCTATGGAGTTTAGGGTGAGCATGTACACAGGGCTTTGGTAATAACCAGAAAGTACATTTGGAAGTAATGCCCTAGTATTAGAAATTAAATAAAGGGTGAATTAAAACTAACATCAGTAGGTAAAGACAGGTGAGAAATAATCAGCAAGTGACAGCAGGTAAAATACATACAAGGCAAAATGGAAACTGGTGGGTACAACACAAGAGGCATGGAATGTATCACCTAGGATACAGAGGCTTACACAGAAGGCTAATCCCTGGACATGCTCAGGGCTGGGAAAATGGGAGACTTGCAACGGGCTGATGTCACTGCCCTGTGCACCATTACCTGTGGAGCAGCCCAGCTGCTCAGGGCACAGACCCCGGGTCCCTGCAGTGCCTCATTGCAGGTTGTTCACTCCTCTGGCAGAACTAGCATAGGGTTTGAGGCAGTTCTGCACTGCAGAGAGCTGTTTGATAAGGCCTACAGCAAACCTAGCTAGCTTTAATGCCTTCAATCAGTGTGCCAGGGAGGGGTCAGCAGCACGGGCTGGCCCTGGGAATTCAGAGAGATGTTATGAGCTATGCTGAAGCCTGAGCCAATTCGCCTCTGCTGTCACTACTGCTCCAACCTGCTCAGTTCTGCCTGCACAGATGGCAGTTCTGCCTCCAGCTGCAGCCTGGGCACACACACATCCACAGGTGTATCAGTGCATTAGCTAAAAAAAGAGATAAAGTGTATACATCCAAAACATCATTGTGCCTTGCCTGGACCCAGGCAGATTTAGTGCCCTGTAACAGTTTCAGGCTGAATAAAGCCTATGATGTGTTTTCCTACTCTGGTTTTTAAGACTTAGTAATACATAATGCATGTCAGAAATAGAAAATATTGAATTATTAGGTATGGCATTTCAGGTTCCCCCAGGCTATGTAAAAATTAAAGTATGCTGTGCTTTTCCCACAGTCAGAAGAAAGTCCCAAGGCAAATCATCTCCTCTAATCTACTTTTCTATTTCTAGTATGTATTTTACAAATAACTTTTGCCTTATCAATTATTTTACAGATACTAAGGGTAGCCTGTGATGCATTATTGAAAAGAAAGAAGATTGCTCGTTTGTAGACTTCTGTGTAGAAAGTGAACTGCTTAATTGGATATTTCTCATAGCCTGCCACAACTCAATTTAATGAATATTTAATAGCAGTATAATGTAGCTATTTTTAACAAGTAGCTGACAACTGCAAAAAAACAAAAAAAGCTTCACAAATGGCGACAAATGGTGGACTCAACGCAGTGCACTAAAAAAAAGTCACAAAGAGAGAAACATGAGCAAGCATGTATGATAAAAGAAAGCTCACCAAAAATTATTATTTTTTAAAAAATTAAAAATTAGGACAAGGAAGATGAAAATTAAATGCACAGAAATATTCTACAATAGTGCAACACATCTCCATAATTTCTGCTTTAAGTGACTCCAGATTTTCCTCCAAGCAAAGAGAGTGAGAGCTCCACAGAGGCCCTGGATAAGGCTGAAGGCTGATGTGCTTTCCCAAGTCAAGAGGGTAAAAGGCGCTCACACTGGCTCCAGCAAGAAGGGCCTTAGCTTGTGCCTTCTGGCTTTGCCCATCTAATCCAACTGTGCACATCAAGGCTTGCAGACTGTCCCCAGGCAGAGGAACCCAACAGGAAACTATGGAGAGAAGAGGCCTGGGCCAGAGAGGGCTGATGGGGCTCAGGGCACTGGGGACACTCAGGGGGATGGCAGCACTGGGGACACTGATGGACTAGAGGCTTTGGAAGGACTGGGGAGGTTGTGAGTGTGCTGAGGCTATGGTGAGGCTGAGGGCATGCTGCAAACAACTCAGTGCTCCCTTTTCTTCCTACAGATCTCCGTCTGCTCGACACTTCCAGAAGGGCTGCTCTGTGCAGGACTGAACGACCAAGGGGGAGCAGGGGGAGGTGGACCAGCCTCGTTCTGTCTGTATCTTGTCCTACCCCCATATGTACTGGGTTACCATTGTGCCTGTATGTAGTTATGTCTCTGTCTGTCTCCAGCTTTACCTCTGTATGGAGCAGTAAAGCTATACACAGTCCTATGTCTTTAGTTACAGGGGGATGGATGAAGGTGTAGCTGGGTACTTTGGTCATTGTATAGTTCTGTACAGGTTCACGCTGTGTAGAGCCATTTTTATACAGAAGTCAGTGTATTTACACAATGACTGCAGATCATTATGTTTCTCTCTGTATCAATTCCTATATAAATGTGCATCATGTTGTCCAGTTTTATCCCTGTATCATTGTCTATGTAAACCTGTTTCACACTGGGCAATTTCCTTCCAGTTCTGTGGGTATTTAGAGAGGGCCAGGGATGTTAGTCACTCTCTGTACAGCTGCCGTTTTGTAACCTGTCAGGGATGAGACTGGTGTGAACTGGTAGTGATCTTTGTCACTTGCCATGGAGTCAGCATAACTATGTACAGTAAGTTTGTAACAGAACTTATTAATTGTATGGAAGAAGCAGGGGTACAAAAAGCTGTAATACATTTCCTTTTTCAACTCAAGTTGCCTTTGGTGCACTTCTCTCTGGGCATCTCTGCCGGAGCAAGGTGCAATCAGTGAACCTTTGGAACTGAAGCGGGTGCTGGGTTGTGTCATTGGGAGAAATTAGCAGATGCCTGCCTTAGGATCCAGGAGGGTTTTGGCAAGGAGTGCTGATGGGGGCTAAAGGAAAACAGGCAGGCTTGCCCAGCCAATCCCCCAGCTGTGTAAATATGGGCCAAGAAACCATAAAAGGGTTTGGGCAGGTGGTGGAGCCACATGTTTGGGGAGAAGGTGCTGCAAGGGCCATCTAAAGAAAGCTCCAACTGCCATTGGAAAAGCAGACAAAGGAAACAAAGCCCCAGTCCAAGAGGGCATCTCTATTCTTTTGGGATAGTCCATCTCAAAATTATCTATGGAAAGGGTATGCACCAGAGCTCTGCACCAGGGGATGCCAGAGAGGCCACCTGTCCCTTATTGCTTTTGGCAGCCAGGGCAACACCCTGCACCCACAGCTCTGCCTGGTCCTGGGCCAGCTGTGGGTGCTGAGCACCAGCAAGGAGGTAGTGCCACAGGCAGCAGAAGCTCTGCAGCAGGAAGACAGCGATGAGGATGCCGCCTTGATCATCCTCATCTGGCCCAGAGGCTCGTGCATTCGCCACTTTTGGGTGAGTTGTGGTGCCATGGGCCATGGTAGGGCAGGAGAGCTTGCCAGTCATGGCAAACAGGAGGCCTTGGGGAGCTTTGTCTCTGGCCCCCGTGCAGAGCAGGAGCAGAGAGTGGCCTTTGTGGCCCAGTCAGCTTTCACTTGCCAGAAGTCAAGGGAAAAAGCCACTGCTCTGGCAGCTGACAGGCTTGGGCAGCACCTCTGTCCTGCCCCCTATGAACCACATCATGTTTATGACCCAGTTATATGATGATTTCTTGTTTTACCAAACATATTTCAGTAAAAAAACTTGTTTAACTTCATTCTTCTACAGAGAAAATTGATGCTCTTACTAAAACTAAAATATGCAGGGTATATTTTCAGCATCCTTTTCATTTGTTTTTTTTCAAACTTACTCCTTTTTCCTTTTTCTCTGGCTGGGTTACATTACCAGCTTAAAAGCACTGCTTTTTTTTACAATCTGGGCCTGAAGAACACATCACAATAAAACTCCTCAGTCCTTGCAGGAATACAAGTGACTCTACAAGTCCAAATGCCACTAGTGACAGCTGGATACTCAGTCTGCATCTCATTCAGGAGGAGGTAAGCTGTGGACATGAATGGATCTCAGGCTGGTCTCAGCTTATAGTCATTTTTTTACCCCACATGCCTGAAAAGCTACTCTTCATTTCTGTATCTGCTGCAATCTCCATTTTTTTTAAGTCAATCTCAACTCGTTCACCTGGAGTTATCAGCAGGGGTCAGGTCCCCTTATCTTCCATCCTCTGTTCTGAAAGACACAGCAAAGGAACCTAACAAATAGATTATTGGCTCATATATACTGAGAAAATGACCAAAGGATAACATGGGTGTCAAGCCACCAATGTTCTCCCAATCACTTCAGCCCAGAATGAAGTTAGGTTAGGGTTGGTCTGGCAAGCCTCTTCTGAACCCAGCAATTGCTAGCCTACACTGCTGTTTCATGTGCTCCAGTGCCACGTCTTTACAGCAAACTCCAAATTTCAGAAGTGTAAAAATTTTGACAATTAAGAAATTATCCTTGCACAAAATTTATTTCTTAATTTTGACAATTAAGATATTATCCTTGCACTAATTAGAATTCTAATTCTTGATCTATAGTGATTGTTATAACATGCCCTGTATGTATTTGTACTAATGCAAAAGTGTCTCAAGGCAAAGATCTTTCCAACAACTGACTTCATTAACCATGTTTTGTACCCTCCCATATTTCTTAAATTAAATGTATTTCCTTTAAATCTATTTGTATCTCTTCTTATCCTTTATTAGGAAAAATGAGAGTGCACAGTATACATAGTTATTGCTTTTTATACTTGTTTATTTTAGCCCAAGCCAACAAATCTTTTCTATTTGTTGACAGACAACATTCCTAACACAGGATCACTTTGAGAAAGGAACATCAACACTGATGACAGTCTTTCACATGAGGAATTAATGTATATTGTACATATATACAATATATATGTACATGTATACATCCTATGTAGAGAAGTGATATTTTTACTGAAACATTCATAAATAACTATAAAATTTTTCCTTCTTAAGTTAACTTAATGCCCAAGACTGGGGAAAACAGTACAACTACTTTTCCAGTTTGATTTTGTAAGGATATCTCTTCAAAGCAATAATAGTACCTGAAACTATGTATCAAACTATTTTGGATTTTTTTTCCATTTCCCTTTTAAACATATCTTTATGTTATTTCAGAATACTTCTTTCAGCATGCCTTTTATTACCTCCATCTCTTGTCAACTCATCTAACTTCACCAGGTCTCCCTGAGTTGCTTCACAGCTTTCTTTGATTTTGCCTAACCTGTATAACTATGTATCATCTGCAAAATCTGTTTTCTAATTGATCACAATATTTTTGTCCAGCAATAGATAACTATATTAGGCAACATCACTTCCAGCGTGCTACAAAAGGGTTTCTGCAATGTTGAACATAATCCAGGAACCATTGCTTTGCAATCTTTTAGCCAATTTCTTATCCAGGCCAGTCATACACTTCTAATCCTGCTTGCAGTTAGTTTCCAGAATATAATCTTAACAAAGATTTTGTCAAAGGCTTTTGAGTCAATAATTATAGCTGACAGTGGTCCATTGTCCAGTTTGGAGGCTTCAAAAACAATTACCTGTGACTGTAAAAGTATGTTTCTTTTCTCAAACATGAATGATTTAGAAACAGGGATGATCAGTATTTTATATTCTGTCACTATTTCAAAATACATACATGATGGCACAAAGAAAGCTTACTGAAATAAAACTTACCCACTACCTTTAAAACAAATCACTGAATTACTATTTTACTGTCTTAAAAGATCAGTACTAGTTCTGCTGAGATTAATCTGTCTTTCTAATAATTATTTTTATTTTTAATGAGTTCTTGGATGATTGTTGTGAAAGACTAATGCATAAAAAAACAATTCCACAGGTTCTCAGCCACTCTTTCCCAAATTGCAATAGAAATGTTTCCCGTTTTTCCCCACTACATATACAATCTGCAGCACTACCTTTAGAAAGCAGCAGCTGCAGTTCTTTGGGTCAGTTTTGGGTCATTTTGCCCACAGAGATGGATCCATAATGACATGACTCCACACAAAATGCTTCAGAGGCAAATTCAGGCAGAGAGTGAAATTGATGTCACCCCAGGACTAACATTTTTCTGAGGGTTTGCTGCCCTGTTCCATCTCTGAGTTAACTGCCAGAGCCAGTTGTCCCACTGTCAGCAAATGGGCTACAAGAGGAACCCTGCTGTCTGGTCAATATGTTCCCAGGAAGCCATACTGCAAACTCGTCCCTTTTTTATATAGAATTGATATGAAAAGCCATGCTATGATTTGACAGGGGGGAAAAATCATTTAGTATTAATCTCAACTCTAAGTCGAAACAATTGTTCTGTTTTGGGTTTTTTCTTTATTAACAGAAAGGAAAGCAGTACAGACCAGCAAGCTGACAATTTTTGTAGAGCAAAATTCTATAGCAAATTCTTTGCTCCCTCTAATTCCTTGACTTTCATTGTATGTCTGATGGCATTCTATACTCTAAAATGATATATACTTTTTGGCTCCTTGCATTGATAATCTAAAACCTTTCATTTCTGAAAAGTTAGTTTTACTGGACAAAGGAACTTCTGAACTAAAAATCTCAGATTGAAATTAAAAGATCAAAGGTCCTGCGATGACAGAGTTGAGGATGAAGAATAATCTGTCAACACAAGTAGGAGAATCTACAAGTCTTGCGGGATTATCATCAGTCATCTCAAACCATGTAGAATTTAGCATGGTTAGATAATAAGAAAAATTTTAGTGGTTTGTTGACCAAAAGTTTTAGAGAGTGCAGTGTTCAGCCAGAGGCCATTATACACTCATTCCAACATAGCAGGTATGACTACAAGATGTGGTATGTTCAACGAAATAATAAAATATGCCAGCTTTTCAAATGAGTAAGAAAAATAAGACCATGACATTTTTTTATTGAACATACTGTATCTGGTAAAGTCAGTATTAACTACAGCTTTTACAATCTCATGTTTAAACTCCTAAAAATATAACAGAGAAGAAAAAGAGCAAACTGAGAGCAATCAGCATTGAGAATCTCTCTGTTTTGTGCCCAGACAGATCATTTTTGCTTTCAGTAAGCACATGTCTTTTATTTTTGAGTCCTAAGGAACCAAACAATAGAGGCATTTAGTCTGTAACACATTAGTTAAATCAGAAGTTTTTTGCTGAAATATAATGATCTACAGGAAGGAAAATTTTAACCACATACTGTTCAACAAACTTAGTGAAATGATTTTAGACACATATATTTAGTTACTTATTTGCTGCACCTTACGTATGCCTTCCTTTCTTTGTTTTATGTAAAGAACTTTCAAAATCCCCTTCCAGAATTCTCTTTTGTTCATCTTTTTGTTGTTTATTAGACAGCACTGTAACTCGGTAAACCATTGGAAGTTTAAAATCCAACATATTCTGGTATCGTGGTTGATATTAGGAAAAATGAATGATATTACACTCCTCTGAATTATTTTTCTGAAATTTCCCTAATAGGACAGGAAAGTTTCATTCAAAAGTAATATCTAAAATGCCATTATACTGCTATATTCCTGTTCTTACAGAGTCAGACTTTTGAAAATACATGATTATAAGGAACTACATCTGTGTGACTTGGAGAAAATCTCTTTTGACAATGGCTAAGTACTTTCAGTTTGAAGAAACGCAGTTATTGGCCTGCAAGTATAGTCTCTGCTTTTCAGTGTGGTTGGAGATGTGCTTTTTTCTTTTTAGAACAACATTTTCTTATGAAATATTCTTCAAGTACTTGGATGATATGTACTACAGCTTCAGAAACCAAAAAAATCTCTTGGTTCATATCTCATAAGAAAACTTATTGTGGATAATTTTAAAGGTACATAATGCCAAGGCAACTCATTATAGTGCCAAGACTATACAATACTGTCTCATTATACTGTCAATGTATGAAGGTCACCCTTTTAAAATTAGAAATAAACAAAAATAGGAAGTGACAAAAATAATTACTATACACGCTTTTGACTCTTCAAAGATTGTTGCTTCGCGTATCTGTCTCTCAGGTCAGCTCAGCGTCGGCTGGGCCACCCTGCTAGCTCTGATACGTTCAACAGTACCTTTGCGTGGGTCTTTGGCTCCGTAGTGCTTTTGCCTTAGCTGTCTCGGCCGTGGTTCGAAAGAGGGGACACTCCAGGCCCAGGGAGAAAGGTTTTATTCGGGTAACTCAGGGGCAGCCCCTGGTTCCAGGCCTGTGCCTCTGGGGAGTGACCCCCGGCCTGTCTTGCAGGGGGTTTTTCTTCCCCCAGAATCTCGGGGGTGGACACAAGTTACCAGACTAATGAAACAAAGCCAGGTGGGTAAGGTCAAAATGCAATACACAACATTAACAAATCAGGTGAATTTGGGATGTGGTCTTGTGAGACTCACCAATCACTGTCAGACACCTCTCCTGAAGGTTCTAGGGTCTGGGGGATGATGGACATGTGGAGGAGAAATACAATGGGATGGGGGAAAATACAATAGGATGATCGAAACCCAGGGCAGAGGATTAGAGTTGTCTTGGCAACTCTTATCAACCTCTGATAAGCACAATCCAAGACAGGAACTTTACCTGGCTAGGGTTAAAGTCCAAATCACATCAAACCTACAACTAAGAAACTTATGATACCATTTCAGCACCCCCACAAAAGATATTACGCTTCTTAGGGTTATGGACACTTGACCTATCACACACAAATAAACAGTATGGTAACACTACCACAGACTCCCAGAGCTGTCCTCATAGCCAAACACTGTGCCCCGTTTGGCCACAGGTGTTTTTAATAACAAAGGGAATTTTTTGCAGGCAGTCAGTGGGCAGGGCTGTACTAAATGCTGTTTGAGTTTGCTTTCAGGATTCTGCCTGGCATGACTGGATTCCTTTGAAAGTGAGAGCACAACTGAAAGCGAATCCTGTTTGGCTTGATCTCAGTTTCTCTGTTGGATGATTAAAATTAGAGACATCCTAACCCAGAGCCTACTGCAGTTAGTAAAAGCACTAAATATCTACATATTTAAATATCATTAAGTTGTGGGCAAGGAGGGTGGGAAGGGAGGAAGAACAAAAGGAGGAAGGAAGGGACTGCAGGATGATATTTCCAAACATTCCAGATTTCACTATGAGAGTTGGGACTGTAAGAATGAAGTCTTATAGGGAGGAGCAGCTATGACTTCGTTATATCCAGTGGAAATGTTATAAGAAGAAAATTGGCTGGTAATGGCTATGCTTGTTCTCTTGAAAAAATGTCTTGATCACTGAAGAAAATAATGAATGGAATTGACTAAAAGAAAAAATTTAGGCAGAAAAACATGAGAGAACCTGAGGCAATCAAAGTAAAGAGGATTAACTGCCTCTGTTCCTCCAGAAATGTGAGAGAGGAAAATAGTAAAAGAACATTACAAGGAAGCATAAGAGCAAAAATGTTAATCTTTTTGAGTATGCAACTTAAGAAACAGGAAAATAGATGGCTATCCATTAGAAAGTGACTAGAAATGAACAAAGGAATAAGGGAGGTGGCAAACATCACAGTAAAAAAATTAAGTGGCAGGGGAGATGAAAACTACTGGATCACATGTGATGCAATGTAAGGTTCTTCAAATAATCATCACCTGAACTTTTTGCAGGTCAGATTTTAATTTCCTCAGTCTCAAAGAGTGACACCCTTGTATAGCTTTATATTCATCAATAGGGAAATCCTTTGGCCTCAGAAAGACTACAACCCCACATGAACTCACACAAGTACATGTGTACAGAACCAAAAGACAATGGAGGAAGCAGGGAACAAGTTTGTTCCACATTGTCTTTGGAGAAAAAGCTTTTGTAAGTGTTCAGGTGGCTAAGTAGATGCAGAGAGTGATAGTAAAGTGCATTTACAGCATTGCAAATTATGTGAGAAGACTAAGGAATTGTCAGATAGAGTATTAATAAAAAATAGGGTTTCTTTTTGAAGCAAATCCACATTAACTAGCAAATACCTTCCCATGATAGCTATGTAATCATTTGACTGGGTGAGATTAAAAGCAACTACCGAAGGAATTTATTTGCCTTAATCACTAGATTTAAGTTTCTTACTATGATAATAGATTTTTAAACCTATTTAATGCATAAAGTAAATAATGCCTTATCCTAAACTGATTAGAAAAAACCAGATGATTAATGGGAGGAAAAGCAGAAGTAATGGTGCTTAAATGCTTTCCAAGGATCAGAGGCATAACATGAAGCTAAGGTTTCAGGTAAACTTAACATGATGCCAGAGATGGAAGTAGGCATATGAATGAGCTGTTGCTGCTGACTTGCAGTCACCAAATGGTTGGTGACCAGGAATGCTGCAGGCCAGGTGGGCAGGGCATGGAGTGTGGAAAAGTGGTCAAAAGTTAAGCATGGTGAGAGAGCAAGTTGTAGTGAGGAGCATTTAAGCACTGGAGATAGGCAGTCTGGAAAAGGCTTAGACAGCAGAGGGATCTGCAGGGCACCCACTGCTGTCCACACTCTGCTTTCTGTGGGTATTCCCATTGCAAAGCACCAGGTGTGACCTTCCAGGTGTGCCTGTAGGAGCAGGAACCACTTCAGGGACCCATAAAATGATACAAAGCCCGAGGAGAAGTATAAGCAGTAGTTGAGAAGGAGTTCTGCTGAATTCCTCCACCCCTCTGCATGGGAAGCCATTCTTAGAGACAGAGGGATGAAACAGACTTATCACCTGCTTTCAACTCTCATTATTCAGGACTGGTTTGCTGTGGATTAGGGAAATGTGCAAGGTTCTTAGGGTAAAAACGGATCTAAAATCAAATATGAATCAAAGATTCATACAGCATTTCCTTCATGTTATGAGAAGAGGCAAAGACAAAGGCACTAGACACGTTAAGCATCTAGTTTCACTTTGCCTTCTGCGTTCTCATTGGATCCACAAAAAGCAAGCACATATCTGCCATTCTGGCAAGGTAACCACTACAGCAAAAGACTGATGTTTTGAAATTTCCAGTGGCCCCCCTACCATTCTCTCTTGAGGCTGTTGTCTGTTCATTTTCTTCCATTTCAGTGTGTTGGTTTTTTGAGTTTTGTTTGTTTATTTTTTTCCTAGCTGCAACCTTGGCTGTGACTAATTCAGTAAGAAATAAAGCCAGCGGAATTTAATCATTTGCTCTCCTCTATTGATTTGGACAAACAATACCAGTCTGGAAATGCTTCCGTCATCACATTCAGAACTGTAATTTCTCTTTTTTGTTTTCAGTAACATTTTTGTCAAACTTATCACAAATTCCCCATGGTGATTTGAAGACAGAACTGCAGTAATGACTTTGGAAGAGCATGACACCCATATAATATTGTTAACTATCTATGAAGTAACCAGCTGCATTTGCCCATTGTTGCTCATACTTAACCTTTACTCTCCTTCTAAAACTTGAATGCACTTTTCAAATATATGTTACAGCATGATCAAACAAATTTAGATAAGGCTGACACTGGCAGTTTCTTTGTTTGGCATTGATTTTTCCCAAACAGAAATGCTATTAAAGTTAAGTAAAAGGTATCTTTCTCAAGTACAGCTTTAGCACACTGTTGATTGAATTGAAATGTCTATACTAATCAGTACAGACCTCACTGTAAATAAACCTGAAATATTGTACAGCTTTAGAAAGTTTCTTACCACAAAACCACTGCAAGGTGGAGAAAATAGCAGTGTGCATATCTCATGCAAGTTATCCAGATTTCTCCTTTTTTTTTTCTGTGAATATGGAGAAACCACACTTAGTATAAATTAACCAGGTTGTGCCCTCAGTGTTTCTGTCCATTGGGAGAACATGTGGTGGTGGGAGTCATAAAATACCTCAAATTGGAAGGGACCCATAAGGATCACCAAGTCCAGTTCTTTGCTCTTTTCAAAACTACCATATGACTAAGAACATCATCCAGACACTCCATGAACTCCACCGGGTCAGTGCCATGACCACTTCTCTGGAAAGTCTGTTCCAGTGCCTGATATGATCTAATTACTGAGAGATGTCTCTGCCTGAATTAAGGTAGAAATGCAATCATATGCCAAAGTCAACAATATCGATTTCACTGAATAATATAATGTGAGGTGAAGAGAGAGAAAGAAATGGAAAAGAGAGGAGGGAGACAGACAGATCAAGCAGAACATAGTCACCACTCAAGGATCCAGTGGCATCCTGTTGGTCCTTAATCACCCTGGCCTTCTCAGCGGTGGGAGTCCTGAGATTGTTCAAAACTTTTCACCACTTATATATCCTAGAAAACAACAAAATTAATTAATTAATTAATTAGTGCTCATTTTGTGTTATGTCCCAGTCTGCTTGGCAGGTTTAGGGGAGTCTTGTTTGGTGTACTCCCGGCAATGTGCAGGAGAAACAACAAAATTCTCCAGAAGTTCAATAACAAACTTTTACTTGCAAACTTTAGCACATTACAGTAAAATAAGATCCTTGGCAAATTTTAAAATGTAGCCATTTTGGTTAGAAATGCTGCAATATAAAAGTATAAAAATAACACTTAAGAAAATGTATAAGGTAAAGGAAAGAGAAAGAAAGGATAAGTGTAGACAGCTACATGGTCACCACCTGTGGATTCTGTGGCAAGATTTGATTCTCGCAATTTTTATATCCATTGGTCAACATGTTGTTTACAGTCTTGCTAAAGTGATGGTTACAATCTTGATCCACATGGGGTGGGGGAAGGCCCCGAAACACAAAATCTAGTGGTTTACTATAGGCTCAGGCTCGGTGAGAATGCCCAAGTACCTCTCCTGGCATGGTGAGTTTTACAATGGATGATGTAATGTGGATCTAGGGATGCTTTGGGAATCTTCAATGGTTTATGACAATTTCTGAGACTTTACAGCTGCCTCTTACATGGGTGTAGTATCAGTCGTGTCAATTATGGCCCATTGGCAGAGATGAACACCATCAGACCCACTGTGAATGTCCTGGTGCTTCCTCAGAGGGAAGCTGAGCCACTTCTGTATGGACACTGGCATGATGAAAAGCACTATTCCACCTCACAGGATTTGCCTCTTATAAGCCTCTTCCCTTGTTCAACACTCAGCTGTTGCCTTGGGTGTTGGGTGTGCACCTCCTCTGCACCTGGGCAATCACTGCAAATGGCAGATTGTTTGAGTCATTAATCATTAACATTCCAGTCTCAGTCACAATCTCCCCCTGCCAGGATTACCTTTTACCTATTCAGAGCTGATTTCAGCACGGTTGTTGAGTTGGCTTTCCTTTTGGCTGCATTCTTTGTGTCCATTATTAGTGACATGTTATTCTCTCCAAGGACTGTTTATCTCTCCCTAGGCCTGAGATAACACTGAGACAACAGTAACACCTTTATCTTATGTCAAGTTCCCTCCACAGTGGCTTAATTTACTGTCCAGGTTTCAGGTATCCATGTAGGCATATTTGGCAGTGGGGGCTTCAGTGGTCACAGATGCAATCTGATCCGTAACTTGAGGAGATCTTTGACCCTATGAGCAGTTGCATCTTCACACAGTTTGCCACAGAGGGAATTTTTGTCTGCATCCATTACCCAGGATGTGCTAACCAGATCTCAATTACGCAAGGCCTGGAGTTAGAGCCATCCTGTTGCTCCCACCTGTGCTAATCTCACAGCAAAGTCCTTCTGTAGCAGCAGCGCTTGAGACAGGTGATTAGGCTCTTTAAATCCTTACAGTGCCCCACCATACTCACTGAAGAGCCTTTTCCTAATGTCAACCTGAACCTCCCCAGCTGCTGACCCCCCATGAGGAAGCAATGGGGTCACCCCTCACCTGCTCTTCTCCAGGCTGAACAAGCAAGTTTACCTCAGCTCTTCCTTGAAAATACAGCCCTCAAGATTTTTCACCTTCATAGTGGTCCTCCTCTGGACACACTCACACAGTTTGATGCCCTTCTTGTATGTATCCTACTCTCAGGGTTTCTCTAAATAGGATAGAGCTGCCTGAATAAAGAGACCAGAGCAGAAGGGTTGCACAGGTGGAACAGATCTGTGTTAGAAATTCCAGATGGAGAACTGGGAATTTTGTACTAAATGAGCCATCAGCAGTCCTTCTGCATAAACCAAAGAATCCAATTCTCTTAACATGGTATGACCCAAATTGCCTTAAATTGCTTGGGATATTTTTCTAGCTCAGGTGTTGGCTGTGCTGTGAGAAGGCACAATGGCAGGTAGGATCAGGGTCTTCCCTGTCCATGGCAAGGGTAAGGAATAGCTACCTAAGGAATAGCTAATGGGGAGTGGGGTGGAGGGTGGAGGGATGGGGAAAGTAGTGATATGTGGCATGTGTAAGTGGTCTCTTGTCTAGGAACAGTGGACTTTGCACCAGGGACATGCAGCATGCAGGAAGGGATACAGATTTTGGCTGCAAAAAAATTAGAAAATTACACCTAGGTCAAGATAATACTCCAAAAGGGGTTTATTTTAAGGAGCAGCCAGCATCCCACTCTGGAGCAGCTGGCTGGCATGGGATGCTGAAGAGAAGAAGCAGACAAATTTTGATGTAATGGTCACCAAAGCTCACAGGGCATGGTGTGATCATGGACATCTGTGCCTGAGCAAGATCAGAGTCTGATTTGATAACTCTGATCTGTAAAGGAAACACATATCTTGTTAAGTTGCTTGAATTATACTCTTCTTAAGAAAGTAAAAGCACATGATAAATAGAAACAATTACTGCAAAAAAGCTGTGCATAGTTGAAGCCTGTCTTTTAATCTTGCTGGAAATCTTTCAGTGTCTTACTGTGAGACTGAGAAGACTTAACCTCTCTAACAGTTTTCAAGTTCCTAACTTAGAGATGATCAGCCTCAGGGTAATACTGCAAGGATAGCTAGTAAAAAGTTATAAACACTAAGCACTGTATGGAAAATAAAAGAATCAATAGAAAAATCTGAATAAATAACTTGAATAAATAGCAGAGAGTATTTACTAAGGTTTTTCATTCACCTTGTCACTTATTGGCATGATTTTCATCCATCTGTCATTTGTTTTCACAGATTGTGAGCTCCTTGGAATAGGATTTGTGTCTGCCCTCAGCACTGCCAAAAAACATGCCACAAAGCTGGAATTATATTGTGAAATAACTGTCTCAGCTGTTGGAAGTATACCACCTATCACACCTGAGCATGTTTGTGAGGTTCTGAGTGTGCTCCTTCCTCCAGGACTGCCATGAGGTGAGGAGGCACTTCCCTGTTCATCCCACACAGTGACACATAGCAATGGATACCTGGAAATTGTGTCAGAGCAAGGAAACTTCAGCAATCCCAAAGCCCAGATATAGCACCCAAGTGGGGTGGCACACTTAGGATACCTTTGCTTAGACAAACCACCCAGAGGATGCCAGCAAATGTGACACAAGACCTACAACAGGACCTGTGTCTTTCTGGACTGATGGGCCCAACAGGTATCCTGGGACACCTCACATGTTAAGGTTTAACACTACATGCCTATGTTTAGCACTCCACATCCATGTCTGAGCATTTGCACTGAGCCTCACAGCCTCCCTTAAAGCAGTTACAGAAAACAGGAACTTTTGAAAAATTAATGATACCAGGGAGTGTGGCAGCAATCATTATTTTCATCTTTTTAGATGCAAATGTCAGGCCAAAAAGCCTATACAGCATGAAGGCTGGCTTAATTTTTGAAAGGAGTAGAAATCCCAAGAAGCTGCAAATGACATCAGGCATTTGAGACTGAAACTAATCAGATTCATTACCTTGTCACAGGCGACATTCAGCCCACACATCTCTGTCCTTTGCTCTGCCATCAGCCACAGCCTCCTTTCTGTCACACGATTTTCTTGCATTTCTTGCTTTAATCACTATTATTTACTATTCATGGAGAGTTGATGGCACACTCCAAGATGAACTGATGTGCAGGAAAGTGTGTGCACTCTGTCATTTAATAGGTGGGGAATCTATTAAGTCTATTAATACTGCCTGACAGATTTGCTACCTATAACTCAGCATCTAAACTGACATCTGTCCTTAAACTTCAAAAACCCCATGCATTGCCTCATTGATGACATGCACAGCTTGCTTTTCTTCTGCATTCCTCCTCAACCTCAGCAAGGAAGACAGATCAGTCCCACTCCTGGTGTGATTATAACAACGATAAGAGTTAGTACACCAGGTAAGGCTTAATAAACCAGCAGGACACCTATAATGAGAGAAATACAGCATCCAAAACAAACTAAAATGACCAGACCTTAAGCCCAGTTCCCAGCAGCTCCCTGATTGGGTGCTCTGGGAGCTGATTGATACCTGGATGAGCTGTCTGCATTTAAATTAAGCCCCAATGAAACAGAGTAAGGCTGAGGTTGCTGGGAGGAGAATGATTCTGGCAATTGCCAGAAGCTGAGTTCTCCACTTGGCAAGTGCAGGGTTAACACCCCGGTGTGTGACCCTACAGAGAGTTTCATATTTGTGTCACAAGAAGGAACTGCTTAAGCCTGCACTGGCAGCAACAGAAACCTAATGCTGTGCCAATGTATTGATTCATATGTGCATCTGTTTATTTTTCTTAATGTTCTATGGCAAATGAATGTTTTAAGGTCACTTAAAGAATCACAGCAAAGGCATAGATGGAAGCAGGTTTAATATAAAACAGAAAGTATGATGTAGTTAATTTGCAAGGTTCCCTCTATGACTTACTACTACTGCTCTGGTTAAAGCACACAGAGAAGAAGCAAACTAAAACCCAAAACCAGCTGATCAAAATCGAAAATCAGCCCAAAGTTATCTCTGTGGAGGCCGGGGATAAGGATAGGAAAGGGGTAGGGATAAACACAAGGAAGACCCTCCCATTGTGTCACAAGTTTCAGAGTATACCCATTTGCTAAACTCTGTCCCAGACTTGACCAACCGTTTAGGCCTTAATGGCACTTAACAACACTTAACCCGCACTTTAATAGCACTTAACAGCACTTAAATGACAGGTTAAGTTAAATAATTTATCTAAAGATTCATACAGATTCATACTATAACTCATGGGCCTAACCTGACAAATCTGAAGTACTTAAGAATGTAGGAGAGCAGAATTCCTTGTGCATTTGCTATAGCATATTCACACCCTCACGCATACAGACCTAAAGAGTCTGTACAAAACACTCACAGAGTACCTGCGACAAATTCCCCTCAAACTCGATGAAGGACACATATCTGATGCCTCTGGATCTTCCCAATGGGCAAAAAGGGTTGAGCCTGGAGAAGTGGAGGTGTCAGTCCAGGCTCCATCATTGCCATTCAGTGATCTTCCAAGTTTAGCAAACTTGAGAGTTCTCTGGCTCTGAGAGGCCCCACATAGAGGGAGGTGCTGGTCACAGTCTCTGCCATCCCAGAGAGCTCAAAGGGTCTCACTTTGGGCCATTGTTCAAGAGAGTGGGCTTCACTCATAGTAATTTTTCATCCTGACAGCAATTTGAGCCAATACGTTCTTTGAAAGTTTTGTAACAAAATTGTTATTCTGCTTGGGCTGTTTTCCAGGCAAGAAAAGTAAGTTTCAAGGCTGTTCATTAAAAGCAAGAGCTCATTAGACAGTACTAACTTCTGGGATCAGAATGATTTTGATAAGCTCAGGAGGAGCTGAGCCCAGGTGCTGTTTGTGAAGATCGAGGCCTGATGAGCATTTCTCAGATCATAGTGAGGCCCCGGGGGACTGCAAGGGAGGCACACCACATGCACACATATGCCATTGAACATCTTTGTTGTTGTGTAGATGAATTAAAATTAATTACATCCAAATCGTAATCACAGACAAGTTCTTTGAATTCTTTAATGCACTTTTCTCATGACAAATCCCCTGGATAACACCACTTCGTATCAAGTAGGTTTACTCCAATAACAACCTACAACAAGATACTTTTCATTTCTTTAGTTCTGATTCCCATTTCCCATATATGCTTCTTCAGCTCAGCTGAGGAACAGATTCTGAACTTTCTTTATTCATGGCTTGCTATTTATTAATCACATATACAGCATTTTACAGAATTTGGTATTCTGCTGTCAAAAGCATTAGAAGAGCATTAATGCAATGTACATGGTATCATATACTGGCTTTGCAATTGGTTGTCACTCTTATGGTTTGGAGGTATATCTAAAATTCCAGGTGTTCTACACACTATACACAAAAGAAGACTGAAGTAGAGGTGTTACCTCACAAGCAGCAAAGGGTGATCCAGCCACCCACCTTAGATTCAGCTGTGATGAGAAACAACCCTGCAAAGACCCATTTACTTCCAAACTCATTTCTTCTCATCTCAGAAATGAAAATTTCCCCATGAAGGCAATTTGCAGGCTCTTCTTCCTTGCCCAGATCACTCTTGATGGGCATTGGTGAGCAAGCACTAGGCAGCCAAAGCACAGCCATGCTAGATGCCAGTTGTCAGTGAGAGGGAGAGACCCAAGAGCCTGTGGCACCTTCCAGCTTCCCGTTTGGGTAATTCAGGGAGTTGCAGAGATGTACAGCAGGAAAATGTCACAGATTCAAGTCCAGACTGCCAGCATATGTTAAAACCCCAGGCTCCCTTTTGCCAATCCTTTTGGGATGCTTGAGGGTTTATTTATGTGCCTAGTACAATTGTGAGGCAAACCAAAGATTTTCTTCTTAGAGCACTCAGGACATGAGCAGCTGAAGGGAAAGAGCTATTTGGACATCCACCAGTGGGATGTGACAAAAGATGCTATGGATGTCAGGGCTGAGAGACCCAGGAAAAAGCTGGTGAGTTTGCTGCTCTCCTTGGCTGTGAGTGAGCCTCCTGCTGGTGCTCAAGCATCTGTGTTTTCACCCCGAATTGCTATGGGAAGTAAAACATGAGCATGGGGTGTAGACTGCCCCCCGCAAATCACATAAGCACTACTGTGCGTCCTATCTAAGCCAATGCCAAATTAACATTCAAACTTGACCCCCAGCTGGAGAAGATTAATTTATTTCCAGTTTAAAATATAGTATGAAACTGGAAAAACCACCTTTCTCTTACCCTCTCCTGCTACCAAAATCACAGATGGGCTCAGCTTTGGCCATGGCAGATCTGGCTGGGAACCAGCCAGAGCTGGCTGTGCCTGACAGAGGGCAGCTCTTGATATCTTCCCACAGAAGCCACTCCTGCAGTCACAAGCCCAATATATAGACCAAATTCAACTGTCTTTCAAGCTGCGGTGCTGGAAGCCCCTGGCTGCCATGGAACACAGCTGCCTTATTTCATTTTATGAATGAGAGGGCAGCTACCTACTGTGCAGATCTCAAAGAAGTGGTGTAAATCAAATCTGAGTCAGCAGCTTTGCAGTCTTCTCACTTCTTTACTAACTGGTTAACAAAGCAGTAGCTACTAGCAAAAATTTCCAAGAGATTGTAGATTTTAATTTTAATACAGTTTCCTCACCCTGAATAGTTCTCCCTCTCATACACATACTTAGTCAATTAATACTGTTTTAGAAAAACCAGCAGATCTGGCCATTCCAATCATAATGTTATTCTCCAGTGTGGAAAAAGGTTGTGGTTTCTTTAGAACAACCTTCTTTCTCCAATTTTTTTCTGAGGAACTGTGGTTTACTGGTTTCTCTTATTGACTTACTGGTTTCTCTTATCTTCATTCTGTTTTCTCTCCTGGAGGCTGGTCATGATTCCCAGACCAAGCACAGAAACTTTATGCCCGACTCTATATTAAGTCACATGGGAATTAGATTTAAGGGATCATTAGCACAGAAGCTTTGTGTCCCACTGTAATTCCTGCTTAGTGCACTTCAGCTTTTGTTCCCACTGCAAAAGTAATCCTCTGAACTGTTGTGTTTTCTTTCACAGAATAGAAAGCAGCCAAACTTCTGCTGTATCACGTGAAAATAGGTTCTGGGCTATGGGAGCACAGTCAAACAAGATGTAGCAACATCTCTGGGAACATTCACGGCCTATTTGTACAGGGCTCTAAACATCTGCTGGAAATTGAAGATGTCCCTTGCAGGGCAGCTGGTCTAGATGACTTTTAAAGACTTCTTTTAACTCTGACTATTCTGATTTTATGATTTCCACAACTTTAGGATGACTAAAACTGTGTAACAAACCAGAGTACAGCTATGTTGTAACTTTATGCGCTGAAATTGTGGCCATTGCTCCTTGTCCTGTCACTGAGCACCGCTGAAAAGAGTCTGGCACCATCCTTTGGCACCTGCCTTTGAGATATTTATATGCATTAATGAGATTCCCTCTCACAAAGCTATGGATGACTCCTGCTATCTGTGCTATACTTAGACTTGAACACTCTAATGCTAGCTTAACCTGGTGCACAAAATGAGAACGTCCGTGTGTCAGACTAAGACTCAGTTGTGGGAGATCTTGTTTGGCTTCTTAGGGAAAGACGAGCTGCCTGGAAGGAGATTGTGATGAGGAGGGGGTCAGCCTCTTCTCACATGCAACAAATGACATGGTGAGAGGAAATGGTCTTAAATGTGCATGGAGAGGTTTCGACTGGACATTATGAAAAACTTCTTTCACAGAAAGGGTGACTAGATATTGAAACGGGCTGCCCAAGGAGGTGGAGGAATCACCGTCCCTGGAAGTGTTTAAGGAAAGATAGGACGTGCCAGGTCTGGTTGACAGAGTCATAGCTTGGACTTAATTATCTCGGAGCTTTTTTCAACCTAAATGATTCTGTGATTCTGAGCTAAGGGATCATTAAACCCACAAGGTGCGACCTCCCATTGCTAAGGGGAAGGAAGATTCATAAATACTCATGGTTGAAAGGATCAAAAAAAGCCTGTAAATAATCAGAAAGTTTTATTTGTAAGTTACACACTCAGCATGGAAATTGGTATTTTAGTCCCTGACCTTCTATACAAGCACATGGCAATGAGTTTCAGATAAAGAGGTAGTATGAAAGGGAAGACAGAAAGAAAGACGTGAACTAAAGAGAAGAGAGGAAGAGAGAAAAAGATCACCACTCCTGGTTCCAGCACTGACCCAGCTGAAGGGATGTCAATCCTGGTGTCAGAATCCACCCAGCTGCATCCATCTAGCCAGTGGGATATCCTGTGGGCACCGCCTGGGCCTGGGGGATACTTTCTATGGACTGACTGCCCTGTCCTGAAGTGTTCCTCGCTTTCTGTGCAGTCAGTTGTCACGGGCAATCTGTTCTTTCAGACCATTTAGGAAAATGGGTGGGAGGGCTTTGGGGACCTTGGGTGGTCTGTACTCCTCTCCACAGTCCATGCCCCCGTTCTTGCTCTCATCCCTGCGCTTGCTGTGTTGTTCTTATCTCCAGGGTCGGTAAGAAGAACGTTTTTCCCCGGAAAGTGCTATCTAACGTCGGCACAGTCCCCTTTTCCGGCCAACTCTTGTTCTTTCTCCCGGAGCCCCCAGGAGCGGCGGGCAAAGGCCGGGAACAGGCCGGGAGCAGGAGGAGCAGGCCAGGAGCAGGAGGAGCAGGCCGGGAGCAGGAGGAAAAGGCCGGGAGCAGGAGGAACAGGCCAGGAACAGGCCGGGAACAGGTCGGGAGCAGACGGGCACAGAAACTCTCCTCACGCCCGGGCGGGACAGACCCTCCTCGCCCCCCGCCAGGGGGCGCCCTCGCGCGCGCACTCTCGCGCCGGAGGCCCCGCCCCGGGCCGGGCAGGCGGAGCGTCGCCATTGGCCCAGCGCCCCGGCCCCGCCCCCCCGGCGCTCATGCGCGCGGCCTCGCCGCAGCCGGAAGTGCCAGGGCGGGCGGCGAGTTCGGCTCCGCTGCCGCCGGTGCGGCTCCTCCCGCGGCTCCTCCCGCTTCCCTCGGCCCCGCCGGGTCCCCTCGGCCGCCCCCGCCACCCCCGCCATGCACCCGCGCCGCCCCGACGGCTTCGACGGCCTCGGCTACCGCGGGGTCAGCCGCGACGAGCTGGGCCCCGGCTCCAGGCCCTTCAGCAGCGGCTCGGAGCTGGGCTCCTGGGTGACCACCCCGCCCGACATCCCCGGCAGCCGCAACCTGCACTGGGGCGAGAAGACGCCGCCGTACGGGGCCGGGACCCCTCTGGGCTGCGCCAGCTCCAACGAGGAGGCCACCCTCGGGGCGGGCGGCCCCGGCGCCGGTAAGGGAGGGCCCGGGCTGGGCCGGCACGGGGAGGTGGCCGCCGCCCGGCGCTCCCCGGCCCCTCGCTGCCCCCAGCCCCTCGCTGCCCCCGGCCCCCGCCTCCCGCCAGCAATGACCCGCCGGGCCCGGCAAGGGCGGACGGGCGGGCGGTGGCCCCGGGCTGTGCCGGGGCAGGCCGAGCACCGCCCGGGCCCTCCTCTTTACTGACGGTGCTGAAGCGCCGAGGAAGAAAGTCCTTTAGAAAAACACGGACTGCTCCGTCGCTGCCTGTTGCGCACCAGCACTGTGTAGCTCCTTGCAAATGTGATTTCAGAGTGCCAGAACGCGCCCCGCAGCTTCTTGTTGAGCGGTGTGCCATCAGCTTGCTCTTCATTCCCCATGTAAACAGTGTCTCGCAGGAACACTCCGCCCTCTTTAAGGGCAGGAAGTGCCTTTAGGTCTCGGAGTGCTGCGTTTGTGTTGATGTTTCAGACTGCGTGGCTTCTCTCGGGTTTAAAACACGTGCCGCTGACGTAAACCTCGTCCCTCCACGCGTGATAGCGAGGGATCTGTGGGACTGGTAGGATTTAAGGAAGCAACTGAATTCAAGGCTTTTCAGTAATTGTTAGGAAACTGAGTAAAAGCCCACATAAATAAAAGTCATTTTAGGTCTTCATGAAATTGAGGTGAATTAAGGAAAACTTGTTGTATCTAGGGTACTGCATTTTGTCTTCTTTAATTAAAAGGAGCAGTTTATAGACACTTGAGTATCACAGTATTTACAAAATACTAATTTAGCTGAAATCGAATTATATTACTGGGCCAGTCTTTCTTCTGTGACCTGTAGTGCAGTGTTTCTTGCAAAGAGTACAGCCTTTATTTAGGTGGACTCCCTCCATGCATGCACTGGTTGAAGCACTGTTTAAGTATCCTTGTATGGTTGGACACTGCATTTTTTCCTCCCCCCGTATCTGCATATGGAAGGTGTGTTCCTTCTGCACTTTGGAAGACTGATAAGGAGTTACTGTAATCACTGAGTCCAGCAGCTGCAAATGGTATCTTACCATTTTTAGGAGGGCTGCCACATTTATGTGGAGCCCCACTGAAGTTACTGACTTCAGCCATCCCTTCAGACTGCTTTCACTCTGAACACTGTAGGGCTGAGCATTAACTTTAAAATGCCTTTATTGTTCTGATGCTTGTCATCACTTCTGGTAATTCCCAATGTGCAGGTGTCTGGCAGCAGACAACAGACAGTTGAATTCATTACTTTTGTAATTCTCCAGTAACTAGATTTTTGCAAAGGACTGGAGATAAGCAAGTGGCTTGAAAATTTGCTTTATGTTGATGATTTTTACTCTATCTGTGGCTTTTTGTGTAACTTCTCCCAAAATTTTGCCTTTTTACTGTTTAAACATTATTTTCACCTCAGTTATCTATGTTTCAGAATTACTGTAAACTCATGCATGCTAAATTTTTCAGTAATTGGTTTGAGTTGCATTTTTAGATATTAAAGTGCTCTGTTTTACTGTTCGCTTTCTCTCTTCTTTTTTTCCCTATAAGAAAAGCGTAGTTTTATGTAAGTATGTACAAACTCAAATGCAGTCCAAAGTGCAAATATTCCCGGGGGAATAATTTTTTTTTATATTCTGTATTGGTGAGCTGCCATAAATATTGTGGTTTACTGCTTCTAATTTTCTGATGCATGTGTAGGTTAAAATTAGTTTTTCAGATTCTGTGCAGGGCATTTTCTTCTATTTTGTGATTATTGCTGCTGTATGATCTTGTTTTGTTTTGTTTTTTGTCTTTTTCAGAGCAGCTGAACAGATTTGCTGGCTTTGGTATTGGCCTTGCAAGGTAAGAGTTGTGTTCAGTGACACAGGAATAGTAAAACTCTCACTTGTCTTATAAACCCTATACACACTTTTATACTGTGTTTTTATTCCGATAGCCATAAGCAGTTGAAATGTGTTTAGAAACCTACTACCCCCATTTAGGTTTCTGTTTTCTTTAAGTGTTGCTCAAAAAATACTTACATGAATGTCAGAAACAGTTTTTCATATGGAATGCCCAGGCTGTGTGTACCCTGTCCAAGTAATCTGAAAGTAGCACCAGAAAACTTCTTTGATATTTGCAAGTTTTATTAATATTTTTAGGCAATGCAGATGTTTCCTAAGAAGGTGAAAATGTCTCCAAGTATGTTACCACAGTGTCCTGGGACCATAATGTTCATCTAAACAAGTGGTCTGAATGGCCATTTTATTCTTTTTTATGGTGACCCTGATTATTGATAGTATTTTTGGGAAAGTGGTGAATTTTAAGATACTGGTGATCCAAGGAAAGTTTAATCTCTTTTGTTAGTAGCAAACTACTGATTGGCTCAATAGTTACAAAAGTGCAGGATTTTTCTGTGCCATTTGTGCTTGTTTGTTGGGATTCAGAAACCTACCACAGATGATCCTGTAGCTTGGGGTGTTTGTAAAAATCCTGGATGTTCTACTTTTCTAATCCATGTCCCAGGTTTGAACAACATACAGGTAAGTACTCTGATCCCTCAGGCACTTTGAGATGAATGAGTATTTTCTCTGAATGGCTGCAACCAGGAATTCTGCTTTGCAAGTTTAGATTGAAATACAACTTCTGGCAGTGGTAGGAGAGTTGGTTTGGGTCAGAAGTGTCCTTGGTGAATAAGTAGTCAGCTATTAGTACCAGTCCTTCTCTGGCCCTCCTAAGGAGAGTCTTGATTAATAATACAGTATGCAGAATTAGCATAAAACTGGGAACTAATCCTCTCATAATTGTGGTTGTTTTGTACTCTGATACTTTAAGGAAAGTGAGATTAAGAAATTTCATAATTTTTTTGCTTATAAAAATACGTTCATACTACATATATATGGGGCTTTGTCATGGTAAATCTGTATGTCAGATTTTATGTAACTTGTTACTCAAGAGGCTGTTGAGTAGCCATGTTCACTAGAAAATGCATTGTTTTTCCAAATACTGATCTGTTGCTGTTAGAGAAAATTAACAAGCCTTTTCTAAGGATTTTTTAGTGGCTTCCCATATACTAAATACAATTTTCCTTTAAAGCCTGTTCACAGAAAATGTGTTGGCACATCCTTGCATTGTTCTACGTCGTCAGTGTCAGGTATGTCTTTTATATTCCCTATTCCAAAGTTCCTGTGTAGTGTCATAGCTCTGTATTTTCATACTCTGTATGAAAGTATGTGGTGTAGGAAGCTTTGCAATTTTTGGGGGGGCTCTGCTACTGTTTTTAACAAGTTTTACTTGTAGAATACATGTTTTCCGCAGTTTACCTTATTTTGAAAAATTTGGCTCGTTTTTGTTTGGGCAGTGGAAAGCAAATTACAGCAAGTAAATGTTTTGGGGTCTGCAGAGCCCCGTTTATGAGCAGGATGCTTTGTTTCATAAATTCTGATGTATGTATGATTTATGGTTTAAACTTTCAACATAAAAATATGTAAATGGCTGCCCATTTCTCTAAATTTCAGTGAGAACTTACTCATATTTTTAGCTGATCTTTACAGAGATAAAATTCTTACATTTGAAAAGGCTTTATCCTTCAGAGTTGTAGCATCTGCAAGTGTGTTTCTAAGACTGCCATTATTTATATTTTTAACAGGTTAACTATCATGCACGGAATTATCATCTCACACCATTTACTATTGTCAATATCATGTACTGCATCAATAAGACACAGGTTAGTATTTGGTGTCAGGCTATATCTGAGCCTGGGAGTTCCTACAGCATGTATGTACATTGAAATCTCCAAGTGTTTATAGAGATGGTGTTCAAAAACATGGCTATTATAAGGGTTTGTTATTTTTGTGATTACAGAAATGTGTCAAGAAGATCAAGTAAACCATTATTTTTTTCAGAAGTACAGTGCTTAGTGGGGAAAGATTTATGGATGTTAGAAAACTAAAGGTCCCTGAAACTAATTTTTTTTTCATTAGTTCTAAAAGATCATTAATTGTTATGTGGATAAAGTTATTGCTGAAGCGACTCCTTCCAAAGATAGTACTGAGTACACTTCCAATTCTGCAGGGGAATGGCAATCCTTAAATCAGATCAGAAGGCAGGAAGAAATTCTTAAATCTGAATTTCTTATGCATGTACTTTTGACATCTCAAGCTCATTTTATCCATAGAAAATGGTGTTAAATTTATAATATAAAGTATTAACAGTTGGAGATGTGCTTTCAAAATTATTGACAGGTCTTCGAAATTACAGAAAAACAAAAAATTCTTCATAGATTAAAAAAGTTGTTACTTGAATTTAATTACAAAGTTGAATGGTGGAACTGTAGCCCTCTGTGGTCTGAATTTACTGAATTTTTTTAATTAATAAGGTGAAAATATTTTTGAGTTTTATGTTGCATATTTCAACACACAGGGTCCAAGGGCTCTCTGGAAAGGAATGGGCAGCACTTTCATTGTTCAGGGGATAACCCTGGGAACAGAAGGCATCATCAGTGAATTTACACCTTTACCCAGGTATTGCGTGGGGTTTTTTACTGCTTTTAACAAATTTATAAGTTAATAACTTAATTTCGAAGTGTTAGTCAGGCTATTTTTCAAAATACTACTTCATGAGAACAACCAGACATTAAATAAGTGTTTCCAAACACAGTCTGGTTGTCTTGAAAGGACAACCTTATAATCCATAAATAGTGAGGGACTCTTTCTAGGAACTTTACTTATTTGTGTCTACTTACTGGTCTGAGTATAGAAATAATGCAGCAAGTTGGTCTTTGGTATTCAATTCTGTAATTTTAAAAGCCCATAATTTTCTTCTTTTATTTAGGTGTTTATTGTGTGGTAATAGCAAATACCATATCTAAGGTAAAAATTCTCAGTCTTATTAATCTAAATACAGAAAACTTGCACAGCTAATGAGCCAGCACTGACATTTTGCTGAGTATTTGCATTGTCTTTGGTAGGTGGGAGAACAGAATGGCCTGCATTAGCAAATGAGAAGACATGGTAAATAAATGTCCTTGTGACTGGCAGCCTTGTCTTCTGCCTTCCTTGACCAGCAACTATATGTACCTTGTTCTGTACTCTCATAAAAAAGATGTTACAACTAAAAATTACTGACTTAATTTAAAGCAATATTCATCATTCTTCATCACTGTGTCAGTCTTCTGCTACAGAAGTTTAGTTTTTACTAAAAATATTCAGAGACATGGAAACTACTCTGGGTTTAAAAATAAGAAATGCAGTTATCCTGAATCAAATACTGTTATGATGCATACATCCATACTAATAAAAGTAGGCATTTGTAAATTCAAAAGCATTAGCAAAAGCATTTCATATTTAAATTGTATAGAGTGTGTATTTAAGGGGTTTGGTCAGTTCTGTTTCATTGGTAATTGAAATTTCCAGGCATGTTCTTTCCTCCAGGTGTGTTTCAGATACAGCTCTAGGGTACGCTTAAGTTCATGAGATGTGATACAGTGTTTCTATCTTCATAATTCTGAATTCTCATAAATGCGAGGAATGATTTTGTACTCATGGGCCAGTTCAGCAGCTGGTACTGCTGCCGACAGAATCAATCCTTTCTGCTGGAACCAGGTCATTCCTTCCTCTGTGCTACTCCCATCTTGTGAACAGTCAGGAAATTGACTGAGAAAGTGATCTGGCTAAATGGTTGTCTCATACATGCACGACCCCACAGCAGGTTTCTACTGAATACTCTCTGTTCCTTTTTAATGGGGGCTTGCATGTTTGGGTGGTCACAGGAAGGAGAAGGTTATTGCTTGTAGCAGCAGTGCCAGCAAATCTCATTTTAAAGGTTATTTAACTACATTATAAGCCTCCAAAGAGCACAAGAAGTGAAATGTCAATTGTCTATTATAGTTATGTGAAAGAATATCCCTGTTTTAGGGAAGGAGCCCAGAAATTGGTGTGAACATTTTGTACTAGACAAACTTCTTGGATAATTGTTTTTCCACTGCAGGGACAGTTATGCCTTGTGGATTGACAGTTAGGCTTTCACGCATTAGTTTGGTTGATTTAATTTTCCACATCATTTAAGTATTATGGGTAAGTGGATGTAATCCAAGTATTAATGGTAAAGATGATCATCTGTTCCTGTCAACCTATGTATTTTAAATGTGGTAGCTATTAACAGAAATTCTCCAAAAAGAGTAAAATCTTGCCTTTCTTAGATACAGTTATTTTAACTACAGGCAGTGTCTGATTGTGATTCCTGGACAATACTTGAAGCTGAACCCTATATAGCTTGTTATTAAAAAATGCCAAGTCTAGTGTGCCCAGCACTTTAGACAAGTGTCTATACCTCACAGCTAGAGTATTTATCATATGCACTGTAAATACATGTGGTATTTGAATGGTATCTTGACCTAGATGGATTTTCATTTCTGTCAAGTGGGATGTAAACATTTCCTGTTTGTATTTTGAAGTGTTTAAGTAAAAGTGTGGACAAAAAACTTCAGTTACGTCTGTACAGAATTACTATGCAACCTCTAGTGTCATCTCTTCTACTTGATTTGTTCTTGTCTGACTGCCAGTATATGAGTTAGATTTTCAGGAAAGAAACAACAGCAGGGTAAACATAATCTCTAAAGAACAGAAGAGTGCAACCAAGCCAAAATGGAATAAAAATGATTTCTTGATAAAGGAAAAGTATGAAGATAAGTAAAGTACTCCAGTAATCCCTGAAAATTGCTTTAACCACTTGTACATACGGTTGCTAAATAAATGCAGAACTGGTTGAAGTCAGTTCCTGTGAGAGCTGCAAACATCTTATTAATTCACAACTGAAACCTTTTTTGATAGAATGTCTGACAAGCCTGAAAAACTGCTAGAAGTTAAGCATGATTTACTAAATGTTTTGCTGTGTCTTTCCAATATGGGAAATGCTTCAACATAAATAGTAGAACACTAGTATGAAAGCTGGTTGTTGGCAGTAATGGAAGAATTGCTTGAGAACTACGTGTGGGTGATTTTTCATATTGTGGTAAATACTTCTCGTTTTAGAGAGCTTTCACATAAATGGAACCTCAAGCAGATAGGTGGACACCTTTTACTCAAAGGGTAAGTATAGCATGTGTGTTTTGTCTTACTATCTAAACATAATAAAACTACCAAATGGATGCAAGTTTTGTCTGCTGCTATGTTTACTTGACAAGATGGTAACAGTACATTTCAAATGCTGATTTATTGAACAATCTTGATTACATACTCTACTTTCACAGGTTTTCTCATACTAGATCCCTGTGTCTGTGGAACTCAACTGATGTAAAAGATAAGATTTTTTAAGATCCTTATCAGTCTGGTCACATGGAAATAGAATTTAACTAAACTTTTGACTGAAGCTTATCTCAACTTGCTGATGTACATTTTAGTAATTGAGTTATGCTTTGGTAATTCGCTTTCAGGAATAATTTGGTAGATAACTATCAACTTTCAGGTGCCTGTTTGGCTAAAATTATAGTATTGTCATTATGTTAATTCTTACATTGTTAATTTCTACAGGTTAACACATGTGATAGCAATGCCTTTTTATTCTGCGAGTCTGATTGAAACTGTACAGGTAACTTACTTACATTTGGAACATTTACAAAGATACTGTTACTCTTAATAGATTGTGTGGAGAAATGAATCTTTGAATTCAGGTTTATGTTGCAGTAGTTCCATTTGTTTTGTTTGAGACTGTATGATTTAGCTGAAATGGGTGTTTACTATGAGGGACATATTAGTGTACTATCTTAACTCTAAATCTAGAACTAGAAAGGACATTTAATGTAGATAATTGGAATATATTGCGTGTGAAATAGTGACATGCTTTATCTATGTGTTCCAGCAGATAAAGAAGTATCAGGTTTCTTTGCTAGAAAGCAACTTTATAGGAAAGTAATAAAAAAACCAGAAAAACATCTCTCTCAGCCTTTTAGGCAGGCAGTCTTCTCTGTGATGGATTAGTTATGAAAATTCCGCTGAGATCTGAGGATTTTGAGATCAGTAGCTTCAGTTGTGTGCAAGTATTTTAGTGAACAAGTGTGCGTGTATGTGTGATGTATGAAATATGTTCTTGAATTACTGGAAACATCATCATAATCTTATTAGAAGCACAAGAGAGGTGATGATAGTGTTTGTGAAGATTTTTATGCCGTATTAGTCGGTGCAGGGGAGCAACTTGGTTTGCCAGGTTTGCGATACATTCCTGTGCTGCAAGAGGACAATGACCAGTGACAAACCAGAAAAGTCAAGGATTGTTGGGTTTCCTACTAGCAAGTTTATATTGACTTTGTCTTAATTCTGATAAACCATACTGTTCAGCAGTATCTGTTTGACACTTATCCAAGTCAGCACATTTCATCAAAATAGCTGTAAATGGTGGAAATTTGTAGCTGTTGAATTTGTTCTTTTGTCATTAGCATCTCAAACCTCATGGTGGCGTGTTAGGCCAAAGCAAGAAGTGCTGTGACTGTAGTGATATGGGACAGGAGAAGAGGAGTCAGGGGATGTCCTGCTTAACTTGTACTTAGAGTCTGCAACAACATTATGTTTTCAGGCATTTAAACTAGTTTCTCTCCCACATAGAAAAGACCATGAAGGCTCTGTAGGCTGTTTAGTATTTCCTCAAAATACTGAGGGATATTCTGGTAGTTTATTCTGGCATGAGATCAGGACACAGACCACATGGACTCAGAGACTTGGACATTTAGGAGAACAACAAAATCTTGAATTTTGGATGTAGACCACATAATAAAGCACTGCAGTATAACCATTGGTAGAGGAAATAATGTTTTTAGCTTAATCCTACACTCACCGGTGGAATGTAACAGTAAATAATTATTACATGATTTTTATTGCCAGTACATGAACAGAATTATTCCTTTACTAAGAGACAGCATGGGTAAAGAATACTACTTTAAGTGCATATAATGCCATGAAAACATTCAAAACTGAACCTATTAAATTCATATCAAAAATGACTTTTCAACACTAATTATATAAGTCTTTACTATGTAGATTCAACTTCAAAGGTTATACTCATACTATTTAAAGTAAAGGAATTTTGAATTAAATAAGTACTTCCTCACATTTTGCTCCAGATGTACACATTTTAAGTTCATGACTGTTTGCATTCTGATACTTTCAGCTGTAGGCTAAAAGTTGAATTTCTTTGGTAGAAACACAGATGACTACAATATACATTAAAACGTCTCACCTCTTTAAGATGGGTCCATTCTTTAAAAAGAAGCTCAGTCAAGTGTTGTGAAGAGCGTTATAACAAAAGACTTCTATTTGTACGGCTGTATTGTGTTCAGCAACTGTTCAGTTCTGTTTTTTTTAAAGTTTCGCAGTGATGAAGTGTCAGAGTGGATGTCAGGATGATACTGAAGTGCTCAGTATGAGTTGTAACTCCTTCTTTGTGCTTGTAGAGTGAAATCATTCGAGACAATCCTGGCATCCTGGACTGCGTGAAAGAAGGAATTGGCAGAGTTGTAGGCTTGGGAGTACCCCATAGCAAGCGTCTCCTTCCTCTGATGGTCCTGACTTTTCCCACTGCTCTACATGGGGTTCTTCACTATGTCATCAGTTCCATCGTCCAGAAACTTGTCCTGTTTGTTTTGAAAAGGGATAATTCCCACAACCTTCCAACTGAGAGCTCAACTTCTGTGCAGAACATGCTGGATGCGTATTTTCCAGAACTTATTGCTAGCTTTGCTGCTAGCCTTTGTGCTGATGTCATGCTTTACCCACTGGAAACAGTTTTGCACCGCCTTCATATTCAAGGGACACGCACAATAATTGACAATACAGACCTTGGCTATGAAGTGCTTCCAATCAATACTCAGTATGAGGGAATGAAAGACTGCATAAATACTATAAAACGGGAAGAAGGAATGCAAGGTTTTTATAAAGGATTTGGAGCTGTTATAGTACAATATACCTTGCATATGGCAGTTTTACAGCTCACCAAAATTATTTACTCAACTCTGCTTCAAAATGTTTCTTAATCTGTCTAGGTCTGGATCTAGCATATTGGACATAATCAACTTGCTAACCTAGTTATTGTTTAAATGGCTTAGAAAATGAACTTCAGGGAATCTACTCTGTGGATTCTCCTTACACTGTAGAACAACTTGTTTTAAAAATGGGGATATAGTTTCCAAAGTGTAATTAAAAAAGGACTGTAAATTTACAGTAAATTTACTGTAAATTTAAAAAATATCAGACACAAATTGAATATGTCATATGCAGTCATACAAAGGGGATCAGATTTCAAATGTGATTGCATTGAGGATTTACTTTTCCTCTCATCAGTTCTCTGACACAAGGAATGGATATGAATTGTTAGTATCTGCTTTATAAGCATCACATCTAATATTTAATATGGACTGTTAGCCAGTGGAAAGGAATTTATTTTCTTAAGTTGTAAGAACTTGCAAGTAGGGGATTGATGGCTTTACTGGTCTTTTAAAAATGTTTCCAACTTCACTGTTAATGGAACTGTGAGTAAAATAGAAACTAAAAGTGACTGAAGTAGACTTAAATGTTATCATTTAGAGGTACATAAAAGACTTATTTTGCTGCAGTGTGGCAGAAGATGAAACGGGAGTCTCTTGCTTTGTATAAAAATGATGAAAAATGAGTGTGGGGCAGAGTTGCACAGAATGCAAATTTAGGTGTCTTGCAGTTTGTTTGCAAGGCCTGCATTAACTAAGTGTGTGAATAAAGCAAAATAGAAACTGATGTGTGTATGTGTAAGTGCCATTTTTGGTTGACTTTCCACTGATAACTTCAAGGTTTAGTTTAATGCTCCATATGAAAGTGTAATAATCATACAAATCTGTGTTGTAGAAGTAGTAGTGGTGTTCAAAGTGTACAAAAAGCATAAAAAACAATTGGCTGTTCCTAGAGTTTCTTTGTTAGATTGGAGGGGTGTGTATAAAATTGTCTCCTTAACTGTTTAGCACTGATGTATGTAATTTAAAATCTCTTCTAGTTTAAATATTTCATGGAGCAGAACTAAGTTCTCTTTTTGTGCAAAGAAAGCACTGAAATACATAATTTTTGCCCTCTCCCCCCTTCAGACTCAGCCTGAAAATGATTTTTAATCATTCTAAATAACCTAGTCCTTGGTTTCATCAGTAAATATGGGGGGTGGGGAGATGGTTTTTGCAAATAAAACAAGCATGTGGAAAGTCACTTTTAAATTATGAGAGGCTGCTGCTTTTTTCACATTCATGTGGCAAGTCTGTTTTTGTGAATGCTGTAAACTGATCCGCATTTTAATTATTAATCATTGTGTAGTTATCACTTATGGAAAGTAGTCATGGCAAAATAATACAAAGATGTTGCTCTTTGTAAGTTCTGACTTCAGATCAGGTCTACCTTACTATTAATCTAACTTTTGTGTATTTTAAATGCCTAAGTGTTGAAATGGAAAGTATGGTGAACTTGGAAACTGGTTTCTTTTGAAATACTGTTGATTGCAATTTTAGTGTATAGTGTATGAAATAAAATGAGAATTCACTGTAAGTATTATAAAATAATTCACCAAAGAAGCATGTAAAGGAATCCTGTTTGTGTGTTATGTTTTACTGTATAGACTCCAGCGTGGCATTTTCAAGTTCCTCAGCTTTCCTAAGTCGAAGAACTTGATGAATTAAACTACATGCAAGAGCTTAGGTAAAATACTCCTTTCCTGGGTTGGTTTCTTTGAAAATTTCTAAGAGTATCAAAATGGCCATGCCAGAGAATCATTCAGACTGGAAAGGACCTCAACAGGTCATGCAGTCTAAATTCCTCAAAGCAAGGACAGCATTGTCCTTGTCCAGTCAAGTTTTTAGTACATGAAACTGGCCTTTTCAAAGGTGTTAAATTCAGCTGTAGCCAACAATTTTATGACAATTGCCTTGGATCAATAACTAAGTCCATCTTGCAGTCCAGCACTTCCAGATGTATCTGTAAAATTGGCCAATCCTGTTTTTCTAGAATAAGATTTTTGGGCATTTTGCCTTGTGAAGTAGAGGACTTGCCTCAAGAGGGAAGATGAGTTCTCAAGAGTGGCACTAGAGACTGCTGTAATATTTTACTGTGTCAAAGACTTACTTTTGTTGCTGGCAATTTCACATTTGTAGTCTAGGTTCTTGGATCTGTAACTTTAAGCAGGGTGAGAAAGAATGCTGTCAGTGTAGAGCAGCTGTTCTGAGGTGGAAAAAAACCTTTTGCTTTAGGCAATTATTTTTTGGTCCTCTTCCCAGCAGTAAGAACTAACATGTTTCGATTTTTCATGTATACTTCTTGTATCTTCCAAAACACGTAATACATTTTGTCTGGAGTTGCTGGGGGTTTGCCCATGCAAAAATGTAAATGAGTATGGGCTGGAAAAAGTGGTTTTAACCTTTTAATTCTTAAATGTTTCTGGTTTTAATTTGGATTTTAAATTTGAAGTACTCAAGTTTTAGCTGACACACAAATGATCAGTAGGTGGCTTCAGCAAGAGATACCACTGAAAACTACAAAATACTGAACTGGCTGTAGAAAGTAGGCTGTGGTGGAATACGAAGAATTCTTATGCACTCTCGTGCCTGATATAAATAATATTTTGTACCTTGTTTTTCTTACTACATTTTTTTAATCTTAAGAGATTTCAAGAAGGTCAGTGTTCCTGAAAAAAGACAGACCCTAATGTTTTCCCCAGTGAAGAATTACTTGGCTTCCTATCAATGTCTCTTACAATAAAAGCTTTCATACACAGTAACTGATGACAGACCAGGCAGGAAACTTTGAACTTGAGGCCTCCTGGCAACAGGCAAATAAATACCTGTGCTTTCATGGACAGCATACAGATCACACTTGGCTTTTGGTTGTGTTACAATGGAGCTTTTAGATCCAAGTTGGTGCAATACTGGAAATCTCCAGGATTGTTTCACCTGTGTTCATTCCTTTTAACAGATCTACTCTGAGGCACACATAAGTTGATCTGCCTCTGGGTACTGTCTGTGATAGTGTGAAATGTCCCATTTTACAGATTTATGCAGAATTTGTAAGACTTAAAATTACATGTTTTTCGTAGCTCCTCTGAATTAAGCAGCAAGTTCAAAGCACATATATGGAAGGTATTTATCTCACATGGTCGTTCAGCTGGATACATGCCTGCAGCTACAAACACAGAGTAGAACCATAGAATATCCTGCATTGAAAGGGACCCACAAGGATCATCAAAGTTCAGCTCCTGGCCCTGCACATGGCACCCCAAGAATCCCCCTCAGTGCAATGCTCCCAAGTGCATTGTCCAAACACATCTTGAACTCAGATGCTGAGAGCGTTTCCCTGGGGAGCCAGTTCCAGTGCCCAAACACCCTTGGGGGCAAGAACCTTTTCCTAATACTCAAACTCCCTCAACACAACTTCAGGCCATTCCCTTGTGTCCTAGTACTGGTAACCAGTTACAAGTTAAAGTGTCCACCCCTTTCCTCCCTTCATGAAGAAGTTTTCAGACTCCAATGGAATGTCTCCTCAGTCTCTTCTCCAGGCTGAACAGACCAAGTGACCACAACCTCCTCGTAAGGCTCTTCCTTCAGATCCTTCACCATCTTCATGGCCTTCCTTTGGACATTCTTCAATATCGTTGTATCTTGCGTTGTGGCACCCAAAACTGCCCTCAGGGCTCGAGGCTGCTCCAGCCCACAGCAGAGTGGAACAGTCCCCTGTCTTGCCTAGCTGGTGATGTTGGGCCTTATGTCCCCTGGACAGCATTAGCCCTCTTAGTTGCCAGTGCACTGCTGGCTCATGTTCAGCTTGCCATAAACCAGGATCCCCACGTCCATTTCCACGGTGCTGCTCTTCACCCTCTAATTCCCTGGTCTGTCCATACATCCAGGGCTGCCCCATCCCAGGTGCAGAGTCCGGCACTTTGCCTTGCTGAGCTCCACACAGCTGATGATTGCCCAGCCCTTTGATTCATCGAGGTCTCTCTGCAGGGCCTCCCTGCTCCTCCCAGTTCAGCGTCAGCAAAGTTCTTTAGTGGGCTTTGCAGTCGTGTGTCCAGATCCTGCATGAAGATGTTGAGGAGCACAGGGCCAAGGATGGAGCCCTGTGGAGCCCTGCTAGTGACAGGTCACCAGCTTGATGACACCCCAGTCACTGTAACCCTTTGTGCCTGACCTGTGAGCCAGTTGCTCACCCATCACCTGATATGTTTATCCAGCTATGAGCGGGACATTTTGTTCAGAAGGATCGCGTGAGTATCAAAAACTTTACTGAAGTCCAAAATTCTGCAGATCTGCTGATCTGGATTCTGCTGATCACCCAGGTGGGTTACCTTGTCAGAAAAAGTTGACAAACAGGACTTTCCCCTCATGAAGCCATGTTGGCTGTGACAGATAATGGTGTCCTTCAGGTGTCCAGAATATTACTAAAGCTCCTGGGTACTTGACAGTACCAAGGCACCACGGGTAGTAAAGGGGTGGAGTAGGAAAGATGCCCTCCTTGATTTGTTGCTCATTAACAGAAGTCTGGTGGCCAGAGGAGGTGACTGATAGCCATCTTGGCCACAGTGACCACAAAGTGGTTGAGTTTTAAAATCTTTTGACAGGAGGAAAAGTGACTCAACTGTGGGCATGAGGAGAGCAGACTTCAGGAGCTAGTGATGAGGTCTCTGGGAAAACATTTTATAAGGTACTAGAAGTTCATCAGTGCTGGCTGCTTTTTGAGCACCACCTCCTAAATGCACGGGAAATTCCAATATGTGGCAAGTCAAGCAAGTAAGTCAGAAGGCTGGCTTGGCTGAGCAGGGATCTTTTGGAATTAAGGCAAGAAAAAGAACATATATGGCCAGTGGAGGAAAGGTCAGGTGACACAGGAGAAAAATAGAGATGCTGCTATGAGGGAGAAAAATTCATGCTGCCAAAACATGACTGGAGTTGATGCTGGCCAGAACCCTGGGGGACAGTGAAAGTAGTTTACTTAAATTATTTATGGTAAAAGGCAGTGCAGAGATAACATTGGCCTTTTGGAGGATTTGAATAGTCACCTCCCAAACAGGGACAGTGACAAGGCAGAGGTGTTTAATGCTTTCCTTGCCTCTGTCTCCAACACTGCTGATGGGCTAAGGGGGTCCAAAGTGCCCTGAGCTGGAGGACCATGACTGTGAGAGTGACAAACTCTCAGCAGAGTCTAAGCCTGTGCAGGTTCTGTTGCTCCACCTGGCTCCCTACAAATCCATGGGGCATGACAGGATTCATCTGAGCACACTCAAAGAGCTGATGATTTCATCGTGAGCCTCTCTCGATTTCTGAGCATTCATGGGAGTCCACAGAAGTCTCGGTTGACTGGAAGCTGGTGAACATTGTCCCTGTTTTCAAGAAAGGCAAGAAGGATGACCCTGGAAGGACGACCCTGCCAGCCTCCCTTCAAGCACCTAGTGAAAATATGTGGAAGTTTATTTTGAGAGTTACTGAAAACCACGTGAAGAATCTAATCAATGTACATGATGTAAATGAGGCCTGTCTCTCCACTAACACACAACTTCTTGCTGAGCTCAAAAATTTTCATTGGTATAATTCAGGGCTCATTCTCAAACTATTTACTTTTTCAGTGACAACCAAGGAGAAGGAGGTCACACAATAAACTTTTTGGCTAGATGGTTGTTGCTGTGAGATTTGAGAGCAGCACATAATGGCATCATTCCCTCACTTGAATGGGCAGAGAGGTGGTAGGAAAATGTGAATAAACTGTTTAATTTTGCTTCAGAATAATTAATACATATCTCCAGCCAGGGCAGAAGAAGGGAAGAGCTTAAGAACTGAATGGCATGTGTTCTTCAAAAGTAAATCTGAATTTAAGGACTTGGAAAAACTTGTATATTCAGTTTTGGGATTTTTTTGATAGAATAAAGATAATCTGTTTCATACCTTCTGCACTCCAGCCTCCCAACAGACAGCTTGGCAAATTGGGAATGTAATTTTGGGGCAGAAAAGAAGCAATAATGAATGGAATGTTGAGATTGTCCATAAATGCAGAGAAACATAAGCCAGTGACTAGTGTTCTCAATTGCAAAAGCCTAATAAAATGTAGAAATGTCCAGATGTTTATATGTCGTATCGATGTCCAAATGTATTTATGTGTGTATTTATGTCATGTTTACATCAGATTTCATTTGGAAGTCTATTTCAGCCTTTATGTTTCAAATGGTGCTTTTCAAGATAAGCTAAAATCAAGAAATGCATTAACCCTGATACACATCTTATTTTTCTCCAGACACTTGGAAACAGACTCAACTGAAAAGCCAGCTATTCTTTCAGCTTTTTTGATAGGAAAAAAAGTCTTCTACATTTTCCATTCAAATTGAGGTACCCTTTCAATAGATACCAAATACAATGGTCAAATACGGCAGTTACAGATTTTTGTTTGTTTATTATTATTCAAACTCCTAATGTGTTGGCTGAAGTACATATTGCCTGTGGCAGCTTGATCTGGGTGAAATACTGTATCACTCGTCTCTTGTTTTCAAAACATAGGGCCAGAATGTGACTCCTGCCCACCAAAGTAATGAAATCAGAAGGGATGTTAGCTTTTACCTGAAATTCTGAGTCTTGCTCTTATTTCACAGTCCTTTGCTTAGCACTAAAGCAAGTCCAGAACAAAGGTCCTTTTTGCATAGAATTTGACTGTTCTGCCAAGGTGCTTTATGTCTTTTCCCAAACTTAATTTTGAAAAGCAACAGACTTGTAAACTGATGTTGCCTGATTTTTGGTTTCAGGATGTCTTCAGAAAAGAAAAATGGTAGGTTTTCTTTTATTTGCAGCACTGAATGTAACTCAGTAAAATTTCTGATATCTGAAATGGGATCCTGAATTTATATATATAACACTGCAGCCTTTGAGTATTATTTGTAGAAGGATTGACCAATATGCACAGATGCCTTGATTTTCAGCTCCTACCTGATACCAGCTCAGTTCAGTACCACTCAAAGTGATATGACATCTTTGATGTCCACACAGCCCCCTAATGTATTTATGGTCTCTGTAGGCAGAGGTATCAGTCTAAACCTGTTGCAAAATACAAGCATAGACAGGACTGTCAGATGCTCTTCCCATGGACTAACTTGGTGTATTCAAAATGATACATGGAAAAAACCCAAACAAAGGCACGGAAGAGAGGATTCTTGAAACCAAGTATGTGCTTACCATTGAGAGCATCTTGACAAGGAGGCACGTGTTGCTTCAACAGCTACTCGAGAACAGTGAGAGGAGCTGTTGCAGCGTGGGTGGTTGGTGGATTGCCGCAGCCTTCCCAAAGTGTCCCCACGAGGAGAGCGGTCCACCAGGCACACAGCAAACACCACCCTCACATGCAGCAGCTGGTTAACTGTAACAGCAGAGGCAGGAAGGGTCTTTATGTGGATTTTCAGGGGTAGTTTATTTCACCCACACAGCAGAACGACCCAGGGACAAAGAGACTGACAGTTGGAGGACCCAGGCTTATATGTTGGTAGAAGGGGGTGGAGCCAATTGTAACAACCAATCACTGAGAGGTATGGGTGGGAGAAGGGAGTACAATGACCAATAAGGAAACAGGAGGCTAAACAGAAAGGGATATAAACCAATGGGGTTATGAGGAACAAAGAACCTACTAGAACCCTGACCATATGAGGTCAGCCGAGGGTCAGCAGAGGGGTGTGGCGCTGGGGTTGACTGACAGCATGTCTGTTAGATGGGAGGTCCATAGGAGAGGTGAGGATTTAGGGGACATTCTTCCAAGGCATAGCCCCAGGAACTCCCCTAGTGGGCCCACAGGCCTCCACAACTCCCCTTTCTTTTATTAAAAAGACCTCTCCTATGGATTTTCACAGGCATTTAACTAGGCAAGAAAACATCAGTGAAACCTTGACAATAACAACTAAAATCCCCGGAATTCCTTTTACAATAGACATGGCCCACCCAGTCAATCCCCATTGTTTGAATAGTTCAGTGATCCCATCTGGGTTCTTTTCTCCCTTCAGTTCTTTTATTCAGTCCTTCAGCTTTAGCTTCTGGATTGATTCGCTGTGTGATCCACAAGTTCATGTGGATTGATTCGCTGTGTGATGACAAGTTGAAACAGCAGAGTCCTTTGAAGTCTTGGCAGCCGTGTCCATGGGCACGTAGTAAAACATCAGTGGCTGTCCTATTTTGTAACATCAAGTGTTTAGTACTCTCTTCATCCACTAATAGATCACTAAGGATGGCGGGTGTTGCGTTGGCCTGCTTACCAAGCCAGCACCCCAGGTGAGAAAGCTCACTGAGGGCCTTCGCTGCGGCCACCCAAGGTTAAAATAATGGAGACCGTGACCCTCTTTCCTTTACTCCAATTGTTAATTTAGCTATTGCAATTTTCATCAAATTGTTCATATGACCTTTTTTGGTGAGCCAATTCATTCTTTTGCCTCCAATAATTTATTAATGTAGTGTTGGGGGTGAGGGTGGTGAGCTAGCCAAGGCTACGGGGACACCCTTGGAGTTGTGAGGGTATCCCTGCCCATACTATGTCTCTGCAGATAAAAAACATCCCCTGGTGTAATACCTTGGGATGGGATGACGACCAAAATAAGATGGGACTGGTGTAATTGCATCAATTTATGGGTGTGTTTCTATTTTTATCATTAGATGTTGCTTTATTCCTATATACATATCCAGCCATAGATCTACCAGTTTCACTAAATGTCCAATGCTTGTTTCGCCTCCCTATACAAGAACTGAACCCAACACATAGCTTGAGAGGACCCAATAAGTCCAGTTCTTGGGGTTCCTCTGGTGCATGTGGCAAAATTCTGGTCCATTTCATCCCAGGCGTCTACTGGGTTGGGTTTCTTACCTGTGTATGGATAATCATTTGTTGTTAAGGGAATTCTTACCAGGCATGTTGATAGGGGATCATTTACACTCCCCATGGACATGCAAAGACTGTCTTGTTGTAATGTCTTTGCTAAGGTAACCCAGATGTTTTGTTTGGGCTGAGAGTAAATCCACATCGCTACTGGAAGGAAGGCAAGGAGCACCCAGATGGTTATGATGACTGGGTGATGGTCTGCCACCACCAGAAATGTGTTGAGGACTCACAAGAGTGGGTTGTTCTGTAAAATTAAGAACTAACTTAAATTGTTTAGAAAGTATTTAAACTGTGAAGAAGGCCCACCCTCACCCCAGTCTCCCCTTTCTTTATTTATTAAAAGATGAGAAAAAGAGACAGTGGGAAATGGAAAAAGTAAGTTAAGGAAGAACAAGCAGAATGATATGAATAGAAAAGAGTGACTGGAAATTTAGTGTGAGGTTCTTAAACTATGTTGTTAGTCTGCAGGTTGTTGAGAGGCAGCTGGGGATGAGGTTTATTTCTCTTCCTCCTTCTCCAAGCTGCTCAAGTTTGTCTTAATTCTGTTTCTTCTTGTCTGTTTCTCCATCTGGGTCTTTGGTAGGTGCAGAATCTGGTGATGCAATACAGGGCTTCACATTTTTTCCAGAAATCCATTTTGGTCCCGACCCTGAGGATACACACCCTCTCCTCCATGTTACTAATGGGAAAGGGCCCATGATTTGTTTAGCTTTGGGGTACTTGATTAGCACAGGCAGCTTCTCGGAATGCTGGGCTTGACTAGATTTGGAGAAGTGCCTAATGATACGGGGGTTTGGCTCCATGAACGAATTGTTTAGGAAGTTTATAACATATAGAGCCTTACACAGTCTCTCAATGGGTGATGATGTTTCAACACCCTCACGCTGCTGCTCAAGGATTCTTTTGATGGTTTGGTGCACCCTTTCAACAATAGACTGCCCTGTTGGGGAGTGGGGCATGCCAGTTCAGTGCTCCCCATTGGTTCGGAAATTGTTTGAAACCTTTTTGAAGTGTAGGCAGGGCTATTATCAGTTTTAATGGTTTGGGGGATGCCCAGAGTGGGAAAAGCCAGGAGAAAGTGGCACTTCATATCTTTTGCCTTTTCGTCCACATGGGCTGAGGCAAAAATGGCTTCAGAGAACATGTCTATGGAAATATGAATGTACTTGAGCGTTCCAAAAAAAGCGTAGTGCATTACATCTGTCTGCCAAAACTGCAAGCTTCTAATCTTTGGGGATTAGCCCCAGATCCTATGGATAGCAGAATCTTTGGTAGTTGGGGCAGGAGCATACCATTGCTCTTGCTTATTCCCTTGATATTTAAACATTTGAATTAGAGCTGGTACATTTTGATGGAAAAACTGATGGCTCAGCTTGGCTTGATTAAAGATGTCTGGCATAGTCTGTACAATCATCACCAAGCGACTGTATGTTCTATGGTTCTCAGGCACATACAGGCCTCTACTATCTGCTGCATGGTAAGTTCTAGGTCTAAGGGGAGAGCCCTTAAAATCTTTTTGCACTCTGTATTTGCATTTGACATTGCCAGTTTATTAAGCAGCTCCTCCCTAGCAGATGGACAGTCAATCTGTTTGTCCGTTGTCTCTCAAAGCCTGTCAATGAATTTTGTATGTTTCATCAACTCCCTGGGGAGTATCAGCAAAATTCTGTTGTGGAGTGGTGCTATCTGGGGTCTGGAATAAGGTGGTTTGGGCAGCATGTTTTATGTCTTCAAGGACAGCCCTAGGAATATCTTGGGCCTGATCTTGCAGCTTTTCAAAATCCCCCTCTCCACTCAACAGATCAATAGTTAAATGGACCCTTGTCTCCTCATTTCTATAGTTCTTAATTAGAGCCTTTTAGTTGGGTTTTTTTAGTGACTCCCACAAAAGGAGTTCAATAGACAAAAGGAGACATTACATGCCGGAGATCATGCAGCATAAGCACATGGGTCTAGAAAGTTACATTGACTAAATTTGTAAAATAAGGTGACCACTATCTGTAGTCTTTGCAAGCTTGCAAAGCTCTTTCAATTCCCATAGGGTATTGCTTCCCATTTTGGGTTCCTTTCCTGTTTGAAAATAACTGGTGCCACTAATTTTTCTGCTATCTCCCAATTTCCATCCCTAGCAGCAAGCTTCCACACCTCTTTCAAGTGATTGATCCTTAGGCTCAATATTGGAGCTCGAGGAGTCACTGGACTCCTCTGGTGAGGGGGTTGTTTTAGCAAGAGAGGTGTGGGGCCTGTAGTTGACCAGCAAGTCCCAATGCTGTGGGGTACCAGCAACTAAAGTGTCTTCCTTCCCATCACCTTCATGACCACCTCTGGTCCCAGCAGCATGGGAAATGGAAGGGTCATTTCTCGCTGGGGAAGTTGAAAGTGTTTTCTTTGAAAGACGGAGATTTTTTTTTATTTCCAATGCAATTAAAAAAAAAAAAAAAAAAAAAAAAAAAAACAACCCTGGCAAAAAGTTTGCTGTGAAGCAGGTAACTGCAAAACCATTTTGACATGCTTTGAAATGAACTAAATTATATTCACTTTGTCTGAATATATTTTAAAAATATATAAAAATATTATATCTAAATATATTAAAAGTATTAAAATATAAAAAGTATTATATAAAAATATTACAATTATATTTTTATATTTTATATTATAAAATTATATATAGAATATAAAAATATAAAAAAGTATTATATATAAAAATATAAATATAAAAATGTATTCTTTTTAATATAAAAAGCAGCTACTTTATAAAGCCTACTTTTATCAAAGGAATTAATGTGTCATGTCCTCTTAAGCAATTTATTTGTATTGATTTGCCAACATAATGGGTCTAGAAACTCATTCGTGTTTTTTTTCTCTAATACATTTGTGTCTGGTAAGTGTGCTCTAATAATGGAGTTTCCATAGTGTAACACCAGTTGATCTTCATAAAAACTGCTGTTGAGAAATGGTTCAAATTACTTTACAAAAGGGAAAATATTTGTGTATTTAAATACAGTTTCAACATACAAGCAAAGGCCAGGAGAATTGAGATTGTTCAGCTGGAAGAGAGGCTTTGAGGTCACTTAATTGTGGCCTTCCAGTATCTGAAGGGAACTCACAAGAAAGATAAAGAGGGATTATTTACAAGGGCATGGGGTGACAGGACAAAGAGAAATGGCTTCAGACTGAAGTGGAATAGGTTTAATAAGATATGAGGAAAAAAATCTTTACTGTGACAGTGGTGAAAACCTGGCACAAGTTGCCCAGAAAAGCGGTGGCTGCCCCATCCCTGGAAGTGTTCAAGGCCAGGTTGGATGGGCCTTGGAGCAGCCTGGTCTGGTGGAAGGTGTCCTGGCCCACAGCAGATGATCTTTAGGGTTCCTTCCAACCCAAACCATTCTATGAGTCCCCAATTTTTCCCAAGGGAAATAAAAAGCAAGACATATTAAGTTATAAAGGAAACATGCTGCTGACGTGCAGCAACTTAAAAATTTTTGCATTTCCAAACAAAAATCAGTGTGCACTTGCTCTGTTAATTAGTATAATATTAGGAAAAGTTTAAAGTGTGCAGTACAGAAAGTTGGAATCCTACTTAAGGACCAACTGGGAAGCTCTGTAACTGAAACTGCTTGGCACACTAAGGCTCCTGCTTACTCTGTAGGGCAGCCCTCGGCACATACCAGCACATATCAGCACAGATATGCAGATATACTCTCCTCTCTGGAAAGAAAAGGGAATTCAAACCATGATGGTTCTCTTCTGGTGTACACTTTCTTCTGTCTTTGTAGCTGCAAGTTTTCAGTCGTATGTCAGGTGTGTTCTTCCCCTCTATAAAAAAAAACAGTCAATAGATACTCCTCACATTTTAAAGCTCTTCCAATTGTGCCTTAATTGAGAGTTACCAGGTCAGGATAATTCTAGGTATGATAATCATGATTAAAATGACACTGGAGGTGGAGGCTAGCTTTCCTGGAGCTCCTGCAGAGCTGTGTGATATGGAGGATGAGCTCATCTCAGTGATCTCAAAAGGAAGAGCTGCCAAAGAAATAAGAATATTCCTCTTCTGGAGTTAGTACAAACAGTACATTTTCTCTTTTGTCCCTCCTGCACACTATCCATAGCAAGGTATTTTGGGCCCATGTTCTCCATATGACATGGAGTCCAAATGACAGAGTCATAAGTTCTTTTGCACAGGAGTAATCTGTGTTTCCCTTCTCTGTGCAAGTGTCCAGGATGGCTTGTTGACCATTCCCCATGGCTTTGTGTGCACCATGGATTGGTATAAAGTACTTGTCAATAGCTTCAGTGTTTAGGGGGGAAATCTGAGTCTTGCATTTTGATCCTTGAAATTAAAATCCCTAGGAAAGCATCTGTGTAATAAGCATCTGTATAGTAAGATTTATTAAACTAGTGACTACTTCTGTTAAAGGAGTATTTCTACTTGACAGAAGACACTTTCACATGCTAGAGTTTCTCCACTTTTTTCTAGGATTCTTCTTTTTTGTTCTGCCTGGCTTTATACATCATTTCAGTGCCTCTTTATGTACTAATTGTCTACCCTCTCTTCAGTTGTTCCACCTTTTTCTCATTTTTCTCTCTCTTTGGTTTTTGCATGCACCTTTTCTGTCTTTGTCCTGTATGTCTCTCCAGTGAAATATCCAGCTCTTGTTTTCTTCTGTGTTCCCTTGGATGAAGGCCACTCTGGCTACTCTTTGCTGTTCATGATGCTGCCCACAGCTTGTCACAGAGTGCTTGCCAGAAATCATCACCAGGACATACAAATTGAGTGTTTCATAGAGACTGTGAATTATATTCTGCACTGATGAATTCACAGGGTGGTGAATCTTCCCTTGATACTTCAGATAGATGAGATTAAAAGTCATGCAGCTGAGTTAGTCTCAGATAATGTTCTATTGGCAGTTCCTGTTGTATTTTAACATATGTATATGCATTGTACACCCATATGCAAATTGCTGTATTAGAGCCGTAACAGGAGCTATGTAGCTAAGCAGTAACTGGATAGGGTTAGGTTTGCAGATGCTAAGAAGTAAGAAGTTTGTTTCATACTCTTTGTAATTACTGAGGCAATTTTCTAAAAGATGCCTAACTTTCTGCATTTATAGTGTTTGTCTGCAATTATTTTACTTTAATAGCTGAAGCAAAAAGAAGGGAAATAACATTCTCAGTACTGATGTGTAACAATCACAGGAACAAATTCTTGCATGGCATTATAAAAATCTGGTTGGGGTGCAGAAATATTTGCTGAGCCCTCAGTGAGGGAAATAAAAGTTCTCATCTGCCAGAAGCCATTGCTCTTACATTTTACTCCTAAGAGCAACAAAACAATGTGTAGTTACTTTCTGTGTGACTGCACCTGTGAAAAAACAAGCATGTGGTTAAGAGGAGCTAGAACAATAACCATGTCTTTGGTAGCCAGTTACTTTTTGAGATGTGTGTGGCTTTCTTACAAAGGCATCTTTGCTAATAACTGTATTCAGTATAGTCTCTTTTGGCTTAATGCTGTTTGTGGCATGGTCACAGGTGGCTTGTGTTCTTTCATTTGCTGCACTCAGTGCCTATTTCTTTTTCAAATGACTTAGCACCTTGCAGCTGGTGCAAGCAGAAGCACTAGAAGCAATATCTTACTGTTAATGAAGTACTTTGACCATTTAATCCCAGCCAGCAACTAAGCCCCACACAGCTCTTCACTCACTCCCCTGTAGTGGGATGGGTAAGGGAATTGGAAGAGAAAAAAATTACAGAATCCATGGGTTGAGATAAGGACAGTTTAATAGGAAAAACAGAAGGAATACACATGAAAAGCAAAATGAGGAATTCATCTACTGCTTCCCATGGCTGGGCAGGTGTTTAGCCATCCCTGGGTGAGCAGGGCCCCATCACAGTAGCGGTGGCTCAGAAAGACAAACACCATCATTACTCTCAAAGTCCTTCTGTTCTTTCTTCTCCTCAGCTTCATATGCTGAGCATGATGTCATATGCTCTGGAGTATCCCTCTGGTCAGTTGGAGTCACTGGTCCTGGCTGTGTCCCCTCCCAACTCCTTGTGCACCCCCCACCTGCTCATTGGTGGGGTAAGAAGCAGAAAAGGGCTTGGCTCAGTGCAAGCCCTGCCCAGCAATAACAAAAATTATCAACACTTTCTAGCACAAATCCAAAACACTGCCCTACCTAGCTACCATGAATAAAATTAGCTCTCCCCCAGCCAAAACCAGAAGAAGCATTTTGTCCATGCTAAATCTATCCTGGAGAATTACCCAGAGCTATAATAATATCATCAAACTGGTTAATCAGGTCAAAGAGAGCAACAGCATAATGATGTTAAAGTGATAATTTTGGAGAAACTCTGTATCTGGTTAATTATGAAAGAACTGATACTAACTAGATGTAAAAGTAGTGTGGCTTAGTGATTGATTATATAAAAAATTATAAATGATGGAATTATGTAAACCAGAATGCATTTTAATGGGGAGAAATTTTTTTATTTATGCAACAACTATGTAACAGGGGGATTTTGCCTTGCAGGGAAAAGAACATTGTACTGCTCTGTCTTGTGAGATTAATGTGAGGTTGTTTTCTTTGTATCCAGTGCTTGCATGGTACTGCTTGCCTACTTCTCCAGATATATATACAACTCCTTAAATCCTTTTGTCTTCCACTCTCTCATATAGTCTGTTCACAGGGATTGTATGGATTAGGATCTTTGGAGCAAGTGAGACAGTAGTTTGAAAGAAACACAGCTGTAATTCCTTCAAGAAACCTACCGAGGTTGTTCAAACATCACTGACTTTTGAAGATGTTTCTAAAACCCACTAATTCTTTGACTTATGAAAAGAACAGTAGAATGTGTGATCTTAATTCAGCTGTTCAACTACCTTGTCCTCATGAGCCACTACATCAGGAGGCATCATCAGGCACCCAAACATCACTTGACCATGATGCCCAGATAACCAATGTATGCTTGTCTCTTTTTTAAATGGATATGTTTTCCATTTTAAAGCAATTTCTGCCCTATCAACATGCCTTCAAACATATATTCAGTGGGACTTCACATTTTCACCACTAGCCATAACAATAAATACCAAGTTCTTAGATGCCAAGTCAAAATTTTTGTAATGAGTGGGGTAGGATGGAAGGTTCTTTTTTATTCTCTCCATTTTTCTGCCTAGCACCTCCACCAAATCTGTGGGTGGCACACCACAGATGTGTGACACAAGTAGGTAATAACCTGGTACTTTGTACAGAAATCAGTACTATATCAGGGATGGGCAGTTAAATATTTATAGCCACTGCCTGCTGGAGAATGAATGACAATTGCTGCAACAACTACAGCCCTGGGGAAGGACTATTTTGTTGCTCTGGAAACATGGTTGGAGTCAATAACTAGCTGGAGAGCAGAGCTGCCAGCACTCGGGTGGGAGGGAGGCGTTGACACAAGAAACAGGAAAGAAAGATTTGTGTAGGTCATTATTTACCACAATGAGAAGCAGCAGTTAATCAAAGGTCTGCAATTCACAAAGTTTTTCAATAATGAGTGACTATCTGATGCCAAGAGGAATACCCACCACCTGGTAGGTAATGTGTTAGTGTTCCTAATTTCCTATTTCAATAGATGAAATAGTGACTCTGAAGTATTTTTTAATTTCTCTTTTTTTGGTGGAAGGGCAGAAGCAGGTTATGGAATGTCCTGTATGAAATATGAGGATGATAGTCTGAGCAGAACTGGGGGAAGTGCAGTTTCAGATGCAGAAGAATAGGAGTGGCATTTGCTTTTAACTGAGAGCAGAGGCACAGTGTCCCAAAGGTAACTTTGCATCCTGCCTTCTATTTTTGCAATGAGTTTTTTCTCTGTCATCATTCATGATCTGCTCCCCAAAGTTCCCAGGTCAGGTTAATGGTTCAAATTCTAATCTTTCCCCTCTTGTTGGTATATTGTTCTATATGTCTGGACAAGCCATTGTGAAACAAATAAAACTGGTCCATCTTGCACTATTCTGACCCCTTTCTTCTTCCAGTCTAGTGTGTGCATTTATTCACATGTCATTTTCCAAATATGGAAGGAAGAGCATCAGTCTGTACCTGCATGCATATGAGTTCCTCCTAACTTTCTTGAAAGACAGCTTTAACACTGCTTAACACAATTATGTGCTGCTGTCATCTTGGCACAGGAAATCGCAGTATGTCTGTCTGTTATACTGATACAGCACAGCCACTTTCTTTTCGCTCCGTGAGGGCATCAAATCACCACTACAATGGAAACTTCCCTTCCACTTCTCTCTGTGGTGACATTGCAACTCATCAAATGGCAATCTCTGAGAAATCTGTTCCGACCTGGAAGTTTGCTCCAGAAATTGTGATGGAGTAGGCTTTATCATCTGTAGGGATTCACACAATTTGCAAAAGCCAAGACTATTAACTCTATTCTTTATGATGGTTTTTAAATTTTTTTGTACAGAATATAAGTTGTCTTTACTATCTGTAGGTTCCTGAGCATCTCCTTATAGAGTCTTGAAAAAAGAGGAAACATCATGTTTACTACTTTCTAATATTCAGGTACAAAAGAATTTTTTAAGTTACTGTTGGGGGTTAGATTTGTCTTTTTTTACTTATGGATTTTTTTCCCATAAGTTGCTAGGAGCCTAACTACTGGTTACTTATGGGTACTTGACCAAAATAAAGAGGTGGCCACAAGTTAGGAGGGGGAGATAACGAGAGTTTCAGGGCAGGTAAAGGACAGGGCTGTAGGCAGCTTCGCTCTCTTGCTATTGGCATCGGAGAGGACACAGCCAGGCTTGTTGCTCTTGTCACCAGAGACTCCAGTCCTGGGAAATCTACCATCATCTGAGACTACAGTGTGACCCTGCACCCTGCCCTGCCCTGCCAGGACATCCTGCTGTCCCAGCTACCACCACAGACCTTCTCATATACCTCATCCACCAGCTGGGATTTTCCACCATTCCAGCCTGGTGCTCTCAGAGTCCTGCAGGGGCACCGAGATCAGACTGCCCCGGGCTTCGTGAAGCAAAGCCCTGGAGGTTCCTGGTTCTGTTTTTTGTAAATGCTGTAGTTGCTGTTGTTTGCTTTGTTTTGTTATATATACTAGTAAAGAACTGTTATTCCTATTCTCATATCTTTGCCTGAAAGCCCCTAATGGCAAAATTATAATAATTTGGAGAGAGGGGGTTTACATTCTCCATTCCGAGGGAAGCTCCAGCTTTCTCTGGCAGACATCTCTCTTTCTAAACCAAGACAGCGGTGATGTACTGAAGCCAGTTAATTCAATGATTTCATTGTCTGTCTTTCTTTAATTGCTTGGGAATAAGTGTGGAAGTTGTTTGCTATTTATTTTGTTTGCTTGTTCTGTAAGGTCTTTAGTTGGTGCCTAAGTTTGAGTTACCACTTCTGATACATACACCCTCAGAGAAGAGTTTCTGAAAATGCTGGAAGCCCTTCCACTGTGAGCACATACACAGACAACTTACCTTTATTCTGATAAGGCCACGTTTTCTGCTATCCCTTTTACACCCTGCTGGTCTGTTGGTGCTCTGTCTTCTCTAACAGCCTTCCTATTCGAGGGATATTGAGGTGATGGCTGATAATTCTTTTCTTATGTCCCTTTTTGACATATTTCTCTATCTCCCTGGACCTTTATGCTTATATTTTTCACATTTCTTCTATCTCTGATTACAATGCCATCTATTTTAATTTCTAATGCAACTGAATTTGTTCAAAACATGCTTTTTAATAATTTCCTTTACGTTTACTGTGCCATTTGCTCACATTGTATAGTTTTTTCTTTCCACTGAGTTTTTCTTTGTAAGATGTTTCTTCTTTGCTTCCTTCCTGAGAAGGAAGTCAGTGGTTGTGTTAAACATTGACATCTTGATCAATGCTGACACTGGCATTAGGAGTGGCTGCCTTACTCTTTTTCCTGTTCTTTTTCCTGTCTCCAGTCTCCAGTATGATAATTAAACTGATGTCCTCATTACATGTTAATAATTTCACCTCCTTCACCTCATGGGTCTCAGAGTTCTAGTATTTGTGTGGAATGCAATTTACTCTGATCCTTTATTTTCTTACCTGTGCATCACTTAGATGGCCTTTACCTGGGGAGCAGAATTTTCATGGCAACAATTATATGAATACCAAAACAAATTCCCTTCCACATCCTCCCCTCTCTTCATTTCAAGAATTCAATTCTAACTATCACTGCTTCCAAATTAAAAGTTTCTTTATGCGTCCACAAATAGGTTTATTGGTTGGAAAACCTCTAACAGTGGGGAATTAAGGTCGTAAATGAACAAGAAGGTTTCCATGGAGCAAGAAAAGGACTGGGTCTTTCTTTCACTAAGATCAAATGAATTATAAGCCTGGAGACATGACGCAGTGGGATTCCCTGCTCTAGGTCTCACTGTGCACTGGGGAGATGCAGATTAAAGAACAGTTGGCAGAGAGCAGTAATCAAATTCTACCCCAGCTAAATTCGCCTTTGCTGTGCTATGTATGTCCAATGGCATATTCTTATTTTAACGATGCCACTTGCATGTCAGTTTTGCAATTGCTTTGTAATTGCATCAGGTTGTTAGGTTTAGAAAATATGAGGAAACTTGTGAACAGAGAGGAAGTGATAACCAGAGACAGAACAGGAGGGAATGGCATGAAGCTGATTCAGGGAATGTTTCCATTGGATATGAGGAAAACTTCTTCACCCAGAGGGTGTCTGGACACTGGAAGAGACTTCCCAGGGCAGTGGTGACGGGAACAGCCTGAGAGGGTTCCAGAAGTGTTTGGACAATGCTCTCACATCTCTGAATTTTACACAGGATTTCTGGCCCATACACTGGCAGAACATACTGTTTGCAAGAGCTGCTCAGTCAAAACTTTTTTATTGAAAGCAGAGTTTTTGAAAGAAAACACATCAATAGCCACTAGAAATTCTACAAAATTGATTAGTTTTTAATTATTAATAATTTTAAGCTGTGCATTAAGAAACAAACTTTTTGGTAATTTATCAAAAAAAACTTTTACCAGATAACTTTTTTATAACTTGGAAAAGGAAATAACTCAGTAGTGTGTTAAATTCCAGTAAAATTAGTCTACCATTCCAGTAAAATTAGTCTACCATTCCAGAATAAGCAGATGAAGGAATTAATATGGTGAACAGTTAATAGTGTTTTGATTAATGTTAAGACAACATGATATTGTCAGTTTCTTACTTAGAGGGGTGTGTTTGACTTCTAAGGTAAAAATTTAAATGTAGAGGTTAGATAAATCATCACTATGATATTGAATTTCTAAGACAGTTGACTTATTCCCCACTATTCTCCTCCCTCACTGATCTAAAAGACTTAATGAGTTAACAACATATTGACTGATGCAGATGATGTTAAATAAATTAGAAACTGGCATCACCTATGAATAATCAATAAAATGTAAAAAAAATTGGAAAAAAGTAAAAATGTAAAAAAAAAGGCAGAAAAATAATTATAATTGGCCAAAGCTATTTTGTAGTTTTATCAAAAACATGGGCAAATGTGTTAAATCAAATATGTTAAATCTACATCTTTAGGATGTAGAGGACTGTCAAAGAATCAGAAAGTTGCATATAAATACTTTGTGCAGGACAGTGGTCTCATGGCAACAATTTTTACTTCATTGTGCTCATAAAAAAAAAAATTCATCCAAGAGCAACTTATCCCTTTTTAAGACAGGAACTGTGCCATGCCAGTTAGACCTTGAAGATAATAATAGTAACTAAGAG